>NC_142064.1:217872161-218557994 GCF_059756535.1 Pantherophis guttatus | reverse complement strand
GGAGCAGCAAATAATTAAAAAAATTTACACATGTGCAGAAATGGATAGACTAACGTTGAAATCGAAAGATAAGGAAGTATTTTAAGACATGGGACAAACCATATGGATAAACCAATGGAAAAGAAGGTAAAGTCAAAACTTAGTAAGAAATTTAAAGTAATAATTATACACCGTCATTAAGGGGAAAAAAGGGAAAATAAGTTCTTTAATATGTGTACTTATATACATTATATATACCTTATTTGTTGTTTGTTGATATTGTTGATTGTATTTTAAGGTTGTGAATGTTTTATACAATTTTATGTTTTGTTTTTTAACTCTAATAAAGTTTGTTTTTAAAATTAAAAAAAGTTTTAAAGACAAAGGCAAAAACTAATGCAAACTATATAAATAAGGAAGAAGAAAAAATCAACGAGAAACTAAAAATGCAAGGGAAAAAGAAAAATAGAAAAGAAAAAGATACAAAGAAATGGCTTCTTTACAGCTGTTATAAGTACAATTATAAATTTCTCTAAAGTTATACAATGACACTCTGCTTTCTATAATCTTCCCTGCCTAATCATCAAAACCATACATAAGTTGATTTTTTTCTGTATTAGACAAAAAGTCCATGAGGGGTTTTTAGTCAGCAATAACAGTATGGTATATATTATCATTTCTCTGATCAGAGAAGTCAGTTTGGCCATTTGAGTAAGTTTCATCATCTTCACTAACTGTTATTTTGAATGGAACAAAATGGATCCTTGAACCAAAGTTCCAGAGTGGTGTCACCAGAAAAAATGCAATGTAGGTATGATCCCTGTTACAAAGAATAAGTAGTTTATTGCATATATACAGAATGGGGAAAATTTTTATTCCTTCCTTCCTCCCTGCTAAGGCAAGAATAGTGTGGGTAGCCTTGTTTGTCCAGGAAACTAGGATTCCCCCAAGACCGGTTATGCTGCTTGAGCAAAATTAGTCCTTCTCTGGCTTGGATAAAAATCTAAAAGAGAAGCTAGGAAGGGTCTCTGTATTGCATTGCACATTTCTTTTAGAAGAACATGTGAGAGCCGCTATCATTTTTACTTAAAGCCAAAAAATGGTAATACTCAATGACATATCAGGAAAACATGTGGAAGTAAGAAAATATTTTTAATTCATAGGTTGTTGTGTAGCTCCTTCAAGTAAAGCTCTTTTAATCAGATAGCACTTATCTAAATGGAATCCAAATGGTATGAACATATGCCCACACTATTTGGATTTTTATTCTGTAGCTGCAGGAGACGTATCCATGTGTTTGTTAATATTCATGTGGAACTCTGAGTGGGATTGCCCTCTGTTTGCAGTCAGAACATCCAATCTGAAACAAAATCTTCCATAGTGCACTTATAGTGTAATTGTCTCTTGTTTGCACCTGCACACATGCCTCTTCTCCAGCAAAGCAAATTACAATTGCATTACTGTGTAAAATAGGAATGATCTGATTTACATGCAGATGCACTTCCAAGCCTGAATGCTTCCAACAGATGCATAGGTTATGGCTTTTCAGTTCAATCCACAGAAGTATCAAAATGTGAATATAGGCTTATAGACTTATATAGATAATTAAGTTGAGCTATATCAAGTGCGGTACGATGATTTGAATTTGCCTCTTAAGATGTAACTCATAAATAAATAAACAGGCAATCCAGCAATTTTGAAAATATAGAATCCAACTATTCTCTGGAACTGCCAATTATTGTCTGGAACTGAAGAATGAGCCTTTGAGTCTATGAGAATTGGCATAAAGTTCTGGAATCAATGATTGGCCTCTTGTTCCCATAAACTCTACTTTCCATAGTGGCCATTTCTCTGTCCTCTTACATTCCTAAGACCACAGCAGAGATCTTGCGTGTGTAGCATATTAGTTCCTTATTTATTTAAGCATTTAAAGGATGAATATTTCTGCCCAGAGATGAATATTTCATCTCATAGAAAATGTTTTATTCCCATCCTGTTAGAGAAGCAACATCAATAGGTTATGTCGACTCACATAATCTACTGATAAGTTTGAACAAGCTACAAATCTAGTGTTTTACTCTTTCATGTGCTGCGGAAATGAGATGGGGAACTGTTTTAACATTGTACAATATAGTTGTGGTGGTGAAATCTAGTTCTTGCAATCTAAACAGTAGTTTTTCTCTACAGTTTCGGAATCCCAAAGCTCCTCTTCATAGTCGGCTATCAAACCTTATAGCTCACTTGAAAAAGAAAGGGGACAAACCCTGTCAAGAATTTTACCGAGCTTTACAGATCAATGCTGAACATCTCTATAACAACTTGCCAAGCAGGAAAATTATAAGTAAGTTGGATGCTAGCAGCTTTTTTCAGTCATTGTGTTTTAATTCTTCCAAATTCTTATGTTCCGATTTGTCTCTTTTCAGAAACTTAAGTGAAACTTCTGCTATTCTGTTTCTTATAAATACTCAGAGCTGCCCAAGTGCTGTGACAATTAAAAGTTTGTTCTCAATTCCTGTTTGAGATTTTTTTTGTGATTAAATTTGTTATCTGTTTACAATCACTAAGTATCACTGGCCATACCAAAATAATATATATTTAAATATATACTTCTGCATAATGTGAGTTCTCAAGCTGCTTGTTAAAAACACAGGAAAGTGCTATTACCTCCGGACAAAGAGGTTAAAGGCCCATTGTGCTTTGATTAGACAGCAATCATCTATATTGGCAAAGCTATTTCTTGGCCTAGAAGGTTAAGGTCATTTTCAGAGTGAATTGTTAGCAGAAATTCCAAAATTATGACCTTTATCGCACACAAGCTACCTAAGTTGAAATAATTGCTTCTGCTGTATGTCTGTAACATAGGCTAACATATAGAGAGACTGGGTTCAGATTTAACTTAATCAAGAGAAGGGATGATGCCAAATGTCTATTTGGCTCTGAAGCTATATCTAGAATATGTGCAGATTGTCTAGAAAAGACTCGAGATCAAGCCTAAACTTTGTTTCCATTATTTAAATTCTTTTTGCAATTCACCCCAAAATTGATTATGAATTAGTTTATACCTCTGTCCATATTCTCTGCATTACTAAACATCCAAACGCTTCCATTTTTGTGTTTGTAATTCTTTGGAGAGAACCAATTTAGTGTAGTGGTTAAAGATACCTGGTAGAAACTGAAAGACTAAAAATTTTAGTCCTGCGTTGGGCACCAAGTCGGTGGGTGGCATAGGACCAGTCAGTTTCTCTCAGCCCTAGGAAAAAGAAAATGGAAAATCACTTCCCAAAAGGTTGCCAAAAAGATTGCATTCATGCAATTTTGCATGATTCTTTTTCTATGCCAATATACTTCATTACTATTTATTTATTTATCAAATTTATATAGTTTCCTTTCTTACAAGAAGTGACTTTGGGCAGCCTACAATAATATTTACAATTGTAAAAAAATAATAATATGCATATACTATTCAGGGACAAAAATATGCCTTATTCTATAGTGAAAAAAGCAACAAACCATGTTCTAGTTTCTACAACACATATGTTAAAATATAAAAACATTAGAAAAAATTGAAACAGATATTGTTCAACCAAACTTGTATGTGAGTTTCTAATTGGCAGGAAAATTGCAAATCATGGCAAGAACTGATCATCCATCACTGTCAATTCAAGTTCTGATATCCTCACAGTTGTTATTTTCATAAAAGTGTGCACATAATTTAATATAGCCCACAAAGCAAAATTCAACGTAGTAAATATTAGTTAAAGAAGGGAAAACCTGAGATATGTGCTTAAGTTTAGCTTCAGTCTGAGTTATAGCAGGACCTGAAAACCAAGAAGTCATAACCCTGGGTTCAACCCAAATTTTTATCCAGACTGTAAATATTTCACCTCTGCTTAATTATGTGCCATTATCATTTATGTGCATCAGAGCAATGTTGACTCTCAACAATGGTTTGCCCCCAACTTAGACCTTCAGGTCTTCCTATGGTATAGCCATTGCCACTCTAATTGAATCCATCCACCTTGTTGCTGTTTGTCTTTTTCTCTTTCTTTCCATCTTTCCCAACATTATGGACTTCTCAAGGGAGCTGATGCTTCAAGTATTGTGTCCAAAAATATGATGACTGAGCCTGATCATTTGAGCTTCCAAATAAGAAATCTGGATGGTTCATTTGTTTGTTTTCTTGACTACCTATGATAGTCGTTTCCAACATCAGAGTTTAAACCAGAGGTCTTCAAACTTGGCAGCTTTAAGACTTGTGGACTTCAACTCCCAGAATTCTCTATGCTGGCTGGAGAATTCTGGGAATTGAAGTCCACAAGTCTTAAAGCTGCCAAGTTTGAAGACCTCTGGTTTAAAAGAAACAATATTCTTCCTATCCTGCTTCTTCCATAGAGTGTCACAGGGAAAAAACATCAATGCTGATCTTTGTAGGTATAGACACATTATGTATTTATACCTACAAACTGACTATCTTTCTAGGACTTTGTAGCTATTCTACCAAGTGCTAATCTGCAGAATATTTTTGACTATTGGTTCTTTTCCTGTCAATAGTTGATTTTAAAAGGTAAACCTAACTGCTATACAGTATCTTCATTGCCAGTTCAGAGGCTGGTTTTTGTACCTATTGTCATGACTTTGACCTTCATTGTATTTAATCTTAATTACAGTTTTTCCCTGTGTTCGTAGACTTACGTTCCTTGACTTCATTTTCATACTATTTGCATGTTCAGGTATCAAGAGTACTGCCATAAGCGTAGGTTAGGCTATCAGTATTTCTTCATCCACTTTTAAAACCACACTAATCATCTTCTAGTCCAGTTTCCTTCTGTATATTTAGCTGTTTCTGTTTTTATGTCTTTTGAGTCTGTATTGATTCCTGAGGTCTGTCTGGAGCAGCTCTTACAGATTTTTGACAAAATTTCAAAAGCCTTTGGCTTCTTCCTAGGGCTGAGATTGAGGGACTAGCCCAAGGTCTCCCAACTGGCTTTGGGCTTGAGGTGTAACTAGAATTCATGGTCTCAAATTTATAGCCTGGTGCCTTAACCATTACACCAAACCGACTCTCATATTTAGCATATAGGTTTAACAAATAAGGGGATAGTATATACCTTTGTCTTATTCTTTTGCCAACCTGCTGGTAGTCGATTTAACCATGTTATTTTTGATTTGGTTATGGAATTCCTTCATCTCTCAACCAAGGGTGGGATTCTACCGGTTTGGACTGGTTCAGGTGAACTGGTAGCTCTGTCAATCAGCTGGGAGTGAACCGGTTTGCCCTGACGATCAGCTGGGACCACCCACCCGCCCGCCCGCGCTATTTTCCTACCTTTATCTTCTCAGCTGATTTGTGTGGCAGAGCAGATTGCTGTGCCACAGCTGTGTTTCTTTTCCGAAGAAATGCGGAAGTGAAGATTTCTTCAAACTATGCATGCATGCGAAGCGCATGATTACCGAACCGGTTGTTAAACTGGGAGGATCCCACCACTGCTCTTCACCCATAGACAAGTTAAGCCACAATTTGAAATGGGAAGCTGTTGATATTCTAGACCTGTGATGATGAACCTATGGCATGCGTGCCACAGGTGGCACGTGTGGCCATATCGGTGTGGCTGGGCACACAAGCTCAGTTCTGGCATCCATGCACTGGCCAACTGATTTTCGGGCCTTTTGGGCCCACCGGAAGTCAGCAAATGGGCCATTTCTGGCCTCTGGGGAGGGAGCCGTTTTTGCCCTCCCCAGGCTCCTAGAAAACCTCTGGAGCCTGGGGAGAGAGAAAAACGGGCCTACTGGGCCACCGTGCCATTGCATGCAAAAGCAGGGGGAGCATGGGGGGGTTGCGCACGCATGCGTGGGGGCAAGGCGCATAGAATTATGGGTGTGGGCACACACGCATGTGACACCCCCCCCCACAGTCCCCCTGGTTTTGGGGCGCAATGGCAAAAAGGTTAGCCATCACTGTCCTAGACCAATCCAAATCCAGAACTGCTAAAGAATTTCTGAACCATAAACAAAGAATCCATATCCCAACCAAGACTAGCAGACCAATGTATTCTACAGGTATTCCTCGACTTAACAGTTCCTTTAGTGACTGTTCAAAGTTACAGTGGCACTGGAAAGAATTACTTATAACCATTTTTCACACTATGACTGTTGCAGCATCCCCATAGTCATGTGATTTACATTCAGATCCTTGACAACTGGTTCATATTTATGATGGTTGCAATGTCCCGGAGTCATGTAATCACTTCTTGTGACCTTTTGACAAGCAAAGTCAATGGGAAAGCCACATTCACTTAACAATGGTGTTACCAACTTAACTGCAGTGATTTGCTCAACAAATGTGTCAGGAAAAGTTGTAAATTGGGCAAAATTCACTTAACAAATTTCTCACTTAGCAACATAAATTTTGGGCTCATTTATGGCCATAAGTTGAGGACTACCTGTATATAATCAGACAATTGACAGCAAATCCCATTCTCCATGCATGAGCAATGTTGCCCAGTCTGGTAATGAAACATTTGCAGGAAAGCAAACAAGCTCAGAGATTACCAAGAACACAATATCCAACACTATATCATCTGTCCTTTGGGTTGTTGGCAAATTTACAGGAGTGAAATAATAGATGTACTGTACTCCCCTTAACAATTTGCAGGTGTTCAGTCAAGAAAGCATATTTGCATTAACATATGATGATGTCAGTTCAATTGATTTGGTATGCAAGCTTCTCTTTTGTAGTTGCTGTAATAAACTTGCATTGCATTGTTTCTGACATACCAACTTATCTAAAACAGTGTCAAGAACTGAAGTTCCTGATGACTTTTTATGAATTGCAAGAGAAGGAAAATTTCTCCCATTATCAAATTATGTTCCTTTCAAATATTATTTCTATGATTTCCTTCTAACAATGTGGAATCAGAATAATATTGCATAGTTTGACTGTGGTTAATGTGCTGATTTAAGCTTTGAGCCAGGATTATTTTTCAGCACTGTACATCATTTGTCAGGTTTCTTGGTTCATAATAAAGTATTTGTACAATGGACAAGAAAAGCTTCAATGAGAACCAGATCGTTGTGGTTGTCTGCTCCTATCCATAATAATACCAAAGTAATGAAGCTTGCATTATGACATGACATGACTGTTTTTTTGCACTTGTATGATTACATGGCATGCAAGAACATAAATGTCTTTAGAGTTTGCAAGGCAAATGCATGTTTCATCCTTGCCTCCCCTAGACACCATTGATTTTTCTTTATAATTTGTGTATTAGTTGTCTAGTCTTGGTTATTAGTATTGCTCTCCTAGCTAAAATAATGTCAAGAACTGTGATATCTGATTTCTCTGAACTGCCATAGAAGTGATAGAACAAAAGAAATCATTGATTGATTTATGTTCCCTTAAATAGTTCTTTTTGCAGCAAGCACATGAGGCTTGTGCAGTAGACTAGTAAAGAGCACCTCTGATCTGTTTGCAATATGATTGAATGTTTTGATGAGCAGGTTTAGTAATCCTACTTGTATCTTGTATTTTCCCATGGAATTGAGACCACCAACTACTCTGAGAGAAGCAAGACAAGAGTTCAACTGAGTTTTATAGGCAACAAGATTACAAATACAGCTGTGGAACTAAGTATAAGCTGAACAGTAAATTGTAACTTGTCCCATTTAACTCTATACATTTTACTCCTAGGAAGGCAATACAATACAATAGTATTGTTTGCAAAAATCACTATTAGCTTATATTGTGATAATAATAAAATAACTCAATTGCCATTATTTATGTCACAGCAATGATAGGAATTAGGAACATGCTTCATTTTAAAGGCCTTTATTAGAAATGTAGATTGTCTGGTATCAAGTGATTTGAATCTTTCAACCAATACATCATTATTCTACTTTGCAATGGAAAGGCTATAACCAATGGGGCATATTGCTTCCCTAGTAACCATTTCACAATTTCTCTGTTCCTGAAAGAGCCAAAAATAAGGGTGTATATTTTCAAAAGCTTTCCAGACTTATTTCATTGTTAAGAAGACAAGAAAAGTGTCTGCTCTTTAGCCTTTGTGAAAGCGCAAAAGTTAATCAGTTCCTTTGGTAGCTTTAGTTCAACATGTAAGGGGATGAACAAAGTAAGGGGATCAGTCAACCACATTTATTTTTGTCTTACGATTTTAGACTTGAGCTTCTCCTTTTTTTTTTCTTTTTTTACAATAAAGAGCTAGGCGTTTGCATGGATTTCCAGTGCAAATTACATGTTACATTGCAGCTGTGTATAATGATACCCTGAGGCCTTGCTGTCAATTGTACAAGTCCCGTGGGTTTGCAATGTGCATGAGAAAAGAGACTGGAAGCATAGTCTTTCTACCACTTCTGTCAACTGGAGCTTTTCTCTACTGTAACTGCTGGTGTTTGAGACCCATTCTTAGTGTTCAAACAATGATTTTGAATACCCTCTGGTAGAAACAGCACTGAGCTTGGTCTGTGAGGGAGGAAAAGCACTTTCAGATAGAAAACAGCTGGCGTTTAAACAAACGTCTAGGAATTGCACCAATGGAGGTTCCAGCTATTTGCAAACCAATATTATGAGAAATTGTACAATATGGTAGTTAAAATTAGATATTGGGGAATATCCAGATTTAGTCCAAATTCTCAAGATGGCTTTTCTTATTATACTGCTTCAAAGTTTGATGCATGTGTTCCAGAGTGCAAATACCTACGGCAGACATACTGTGTGGAATATTTTGGAAAGAAGAATTAAAATTGTTCTAGCTACAGCTAATAGTGATTAAACACAATAGTTCAATGGTGACTCAAAATTACCAACACCTAGAGGTCTTACAAGTAATCCTTGACTTAAACACAATTGGGACTGGACTTTTGGTCTGAAGCTGTGGCGATTATAAGTCAAGGCACCATGTGACTGGACTCAATTTTAGAACCGTTTTTATGGTGGTTGCTAAGCAAGTCACTATGATCATTAAGTAAACCATATGGTTGTTAAAAGAACCACAGAGTCATAAAATTGAGCCCATTTTATCCAAAGGGTATTTTTTTTCTGGTTTTTGCTAAAAATGTCACAAACTGCTATCTTGACTATTCCAACCAAGTACAGCAGTCATAACTTCAAGGATGGATTGTAAGTAAATTTTTCAAGTCCATTGTAACTTCAAAATGTCATTAAACGAATGGTCGGTTGTAAGTCAAGGACTTCCTGCAATTAGTTTCGGGGAGGGAGAAGTAAATCACAACACATCTGGAAAACAGGTTGAGGGAGGCTGTTTCCTTCAAGTTATCGATGGTTGTTGATAGCTTAGCTTATTTCTGCTGGTACAGTTGGGGATTTTAAAAAAATAGATATAAATATCAGAGAGAAATAAGTGACTACAGGAAGCAATATCTATCATTGAAAATACCTTCCACAATTAAACCCTTTGGAGTGGGAAGGAAAATAGATATATAGTTTAAGTTTGTCTTGCTGTGAAATAACTTAAAAAAAACTATATGTAGGAACAAGGCTTTTCAAGCCAGGTGAAGGAGGAGGAAGAAGGATGTTTGGGGGGAAAAACATGCCTTCAGCACCAATTGAGCATTGAAACACCTAATGTCATTTATACCAGAAAACTTTTACGACAGAACCTTCTCTTTATATGCAGCAGCAAATCAGCAAAACAGAAGTACGAAATAGGCTAAATATAGAAGATAATGAGGGTTAGAGGCCATATTGTTTTGATTATATTACTTTGAAAATTAATTTCATTTTTTTATGATTTGTTTCCAAAATTTGTTGGACTGTGTATAGCACTAACTCAGTGTGTTGCTTTTGTTTCTAGAAACCTCAGATTCCACAGGGATAAACCCTGAGAAGGAGAAATATATTCTAAATGACAGGGGTAAATAACGTGTAAAATACTGTTGGCTGCATATGAATAATAAGGTTAACAAAAGTACTACGTTAATGTGATTGATTTTGATGACATTAATCTTAAAAAAAATTCATGCTGCAAGCATATGCATCAGTGTGAAAAGATTAAGATTATATATGTAAAATCCGAAAGGGGGTTTAGTTGTAATTAGAACTGGGTTGTATCTACCAATCAGCTTAATGTATTTGCTGTCTTAAAATTCTGCATCTTCTAAGGATTGGGAAGGGATCACATAAGAATGCAGTTCAGCTGTGCCTCCCTCACTTAAGGTATTTGGCAAAGAATTTCAATATGCTTTTCCCAGTAGAGCATCCCAAGGAATTGTGCCTATGATCTCCACTATAATAAGCAGTGAGGTTTGGCTTCAACATGTATTTTTGCCACATAATTTTTGCTCTCATTTTTGAAGATTGTAATAGGGTTTTATAGGTAAGGGACTATGGGGCTCTACTCAATATTTTAAACAATGACACTTTGATTTAAACTTAAATTTACCTGCTGGCTGGATTTTCCTGGCAGGCTCCTGAGTGTTCAAATATGTGCCTTACTTCCTCTGATGATATCTCTGTATATAATTTTTAAAAGGAACGCTCCCTTTAGCTGTCCTCTGGCCCCTGACTCCTTTTCTCTTTTCTTCCGTTCTTCCTTTGAAGCCAGAAGGCAGGGAAGCAACTCGGCAGGTAGAGGTTATTAATGCTGTACTAAACCCAGCACATTGTTAAGGAGCCTATTATAATGTAAAACTACACACCCGGCTCCTTTTCTTTCCTCAGTCAAAGTCAGTCTCAGTGTCTCTCCCTGCCTCCCTCCCTCTCTTCTCTCCTATCTCTTTCCTTCCCCTCTCTCCCTCCCTCCCCACTCTTTCTCTTCTCTCTCTTTGTCTTTTTAAAAAGATGCTCAACAGTGTACCATTAGGGGTCTATCCATTGACCTCATCCTAACAGCTCCATGTTTTTGGGTGATACTTATCTCCCAAATGGTTGAGGCCCGGGCCATTTGTAGTTAAGTAAGATGTGAACTGGTCTAGTCCGAGAAGGACTCGACATTTGTAGCCTTCACTAGGTGGGCACAGCTTGGGTGAGGGAAAGAAATAACCTTTGGCTTTAGGGTCCTGTAAGCAAGGATCCAATCTGGGTCAGGCACTGGGACCAGAATGTTCCCTAAGGATGGGCTCCAGCATGAGTCCGAAAGCTAGGAATACTAAACCTCTGGGCCACGTATATTTGCTTTCATTCCTGTAAGCAAGTTTAACTGAACCTGCACCCAGAGCAGCTCTGGTAATGCAAGCTTGTAAATTTCTGAAGCGCTGAATAAATAAATATTTTTTGTATATTTACACCAATTTACCAATTGTATTTAGTTGGATAACCCTTGGCAGGTTTTTACACTTAACATGTGTAGATGGGAAAAGCGTCCAGTTGGCAGGGATATTGTGGGAGGAGATATTCATCATTAGTCCTATCACATCCCATATTTTATTCAGCTCTTCAGTGCCTGGGAAGGTGAACATGGATAGCCAATAGGAAAAATGAGGATTCATAAGTACAGCCATTGCAGAAAAGCCATCTATAATCACAAAGCCTCTATTAGATAGTACAATATTATTTTACAATACTACACAGTATTATTTAATTTGGCAAAAAAGGCAAACTTATTTTATTACTATAGAATTTAAATCCCTGAAGAAATTTTCTTTTTGCAAGCTTTTAAAAAGGCTGGTGGTAAATTAAAAAAAAAAGAGTCACAAGGAATAAAGGCATCCATGATTCTAATTGCATTAGGGAAAGGGTGATATATTATGAAATATGAAGGAAAAAACAAAGAAGCTGCTGCTTTTATTTCTTTCCTTTTCTAGGTCCTACGTTCTTTCTTGCCTGCTTCAGTATTGCTGCAGGGTTAGCATTCTTCATGTATTGCTGCAATCCAGGTAATAAAAGTTTGATATTTTTCCCAAGACTTGAGCCAGTTTAAAGGGGGGCTCTATTTAGCTTCTTTAGCTTTCTATCAGAGCTTTAACCTTGGTGGATGTGGGCTGAGCAAGGAGGGGAATGCATGCAATTAAAGCACAAAACTAGTCCCAGTAAAATCCATTTTCTTAAACTCTATCTGCTTTTGTCATAGGTTGATTTCTCTCTCTCTCTCTCATTTACTTTCCCATATTTTATATTGACATTCCCTTGTCATCAAAATTCAGAGTTTAAAATTTGATAATTCAGTTGTTAATTTAGTATATTATTGTAGACATTAGCACTCTTGGGAATTACCTTTCTTCTCAGTTTGGGTAAATCGAAATGTTTTTCTGTCCAAAACTGAAAAGATAAGTTTATTGGGATAAGTATAGAACACATGAGAGTGTCTTGCATATCTTTAGACAGAGTTGTTAAAGTCATAATTTGATTTACAGATTTGTCTGTTTAAGATGAAATACTTCATCACTCAGAACTGGCTTAAATAACCTTCCGTAGAAGCCAATTTTCATAATATTTATAATTGGTTCTCCCTGAGTAAAACTTTAGCAAGTTATTTTTGTGAAATGTTGGTTGAAGGAAAAATCCAGTATGCTTACAGACCTGATTCACTTCCCCCCCACCCACCTTTCCATCTCATTCCATATTATCATTTCATTTTAGACTCCAGAATTCTGGGAAAAGCCAAGAAGGTGCTGGGATTTTCCCCAATTATCATAGGAAGACATGTTAGCAACATCTGTATGTTATACATGGAAGATTCATCATGAAGAGAGTAAGAATAAATGGGGCAGCACCAGATTTTCCTGCCAATAGCACGGATGCTTTGCAAGCAATTACCTTTTCTTATACCAAAGATATAACTCAGTTGCTTTAGCAGTCTTTGCTGCTTCAAAGGGCTTTCAGAAGATCACTTGTATTTGCCTTTTACTTGTGGAGCAGATTTTTTTTATTTTTGTACAAGCTTATTTTAAAAAATTATTTATCACCTTGATAAAATATATTTTAATGCAAATAAGCATTTTAACATGCCCTAATGCAAAGTCTTGAGTGTCAAGTCATGTATGTATGTGTATATATATATATATATGTATTGCATTCTGCCATTTTCTGTTTCAAGATGAACTGAATGTTCCTGCTTAGGCTAGTACTGAATGATGGAGCCTTGGTGTGTCTCATTATTAAGAAGATAATGAACTCTACGTGAAAGCTGTACTGAGTGCTCTGCTTCATTGAGAACAAATGAAAGTTTTCCACGTAATATGAGTGACAACCTTGAGTGCTGATGATAGAACCCATCAAGTTTTGTATATCAGCTAGTCCATTATCGATTGTTGGGAATTCTCTTTATAAATAGCAAAGGTATTTATAAAGAATAAATAAAGATAAAGACAAAAAAATAATGTTTGAAATAATGTATAAGCAATTATAAGCAGATGCTATAGGTGCAAATGAACCGAAAGCCTTAATGAAAGATGGAGTGTATAGTTTTATTTTTAAATGTTAAAAGAACACTGCAATCTATGTTTTTAATAGACTCCAGGAGTTCACTGATACGAATAACCTAGGCAAAAATAAGCATTTGTTAGCATTTGCTTCTTAGTCCAACTCTATAAGATTTCATGTTATGTTCCAGACAGAAAGTTAAGTTTCTGGCCAAGAATTTAGCCTTTATAATGTCATGCGCTTTTGAGGACCATAAACTGCCTCACACATCTGAAGGGTTCTGTTCCATGAAAAATTTCATTTCTCAGAAGCTCATTTTACGTGCACATTCTGCATTGCAATTTCATGGAGCATCTAGACTGTGTCATCATCCTTTAGCCCTTCTGCCTTGTCTTTTTTCACCTCTCTTAACAAGGGTAATCTCTGTAGCTGGAAAGAACTAAGCACACAAAGCTTCAAAGGTGTGGTATAATATAGGAGACTACAGATGTCTTTAAAAACATAGAGTGCAACACTAGTGATAATGATCTTTGCTCTTCCTCTCCTTATTTCCATGGATTCCTCAGCTGTGAGAATGCACACTGGATTTGTACGTGCATCATTTCCCCCTCTTTTATTGGAATTTGGAATGTCAATACATTATAGCCTTAAAATTAATGCCACAATCCTGCCTTTCCCTAATTTTCACCTTTGATACTCTGAATAAGTGGAATCTTTTCTTAGGTGTATGTAGAAGTGGCCATCCTTCAACTTCATAAGGGATTTTTCCAAATCATTGTTTCAGTTAATCTTCCTTGGTTGTCTTTGAAATCATGTTGTTTAAAGCATTACAACTCTTTGGGGCATTGAATGGAAGGTGCTGACTTACTTTATTTTAAAACGCCCAAAATCCACTTTTTAAAGAAAGGTGCTACACAATTGTATAAAACACTTACGTGCCTGATCATAATTGCTACTTTCTTTGGAAGAGTGAAGAAGAATGGTGAAAAAGAGGGTTGAAATGAACAGGAGTGGCAGATAGCAATTGGGAGTATAATTCCAGTAACCATTCTTTGGAAATGAATTGAGCAGGAACTGCGTTGCAGTTTTTCAAGCAACAGCAGCAACATTGAAAAGCAACAGTATGCAAAAGATTCATGTCTAAACACAGCCTTAGTCATTATATGACCAAAAGACTTTTCATTGTTTGGGTTCGAGCAGAGGCCTGGTTCAGATGAAACGTTGAACTATCACTTACTATATATCCATATGTTGAGGTTTCATTCACTTGTCTTTTTATGCCATGGCCATGTGGCGTGACTCAGAATCTTTTAGTTTCATATTTTCAGTTGCCTACATGTTATTGTTGTGGTCACAGCTTAAAGTTGATTTGTTTTAGGACAATATAGGTAAAGTCCTTGAACTGAATTCAACTTTACGGACACTTCTTTTTTTCTTGGCAACAACACAAGATATTTTTTGCTGATGTTTTATTCCAAGAAAATTTGTAAATTTCTCAGTCTAGTCGCAATCCTGGAATGTCTTGCTAATCTGACATTAAAGAACTATCCAGCTGAGATCAACCATCTAGCTGAGCAGATTCAGAATAATGTTGTGAATTACAGTTTAATTAAAAATGCCAGTGAATGCATACATTCATTGGACAGCCATAGCCATGAGGCTGACACAAAGAGCGAAGGACTGATGCTACTCTTTCTTGGTCTTGAAACGGACTGTGCTTCCCTGCCAAAACAATAGAAACTCTGGTTTAACCATGGAATTTGGCTTTTCATAAATTTAGAGCAGGGGTGTCAAACTCATGTCATCACATGACATATCGGGACTTTTCCTCCCTTCACTAAACCCAGTGTGCGTGTGGCCAGTGCGCAATGCATCCGGCCCACGGCCCGGAAGTTTGACAGCCCTGATTTAGAGGCACTTTCTGAAGAGAAAATAAAGTGATGCAAGCAGAGAGTAGGGGGTGCTTTAGTGGTGAGTAAAGATCCATCTGCCTCTTTTTAGGGACATTTTGGGTTAATTGTTTAGCCCTTAAAAAAGAATTTTCTTCCTACTTTCCTAACTAAAAGATTTGTACCTGGCAGAAACCTCATCATGTATTTCCTTGAGTCACCACAGGATGGGGGGAGAGCACTGCAGGAGACGTTTGACTAACTTTGCATTCATGTGCAGGATTCTTAAAAACTGAAGTGTCAGCTACTTATTTTCTGCATAACAGGAGAAAGAATGCTGTAGCCCTGCTCAGTCAGACCTAATCAATTTTAAAGGGATTCATCAATTTCAGAATGCTTTATTTCTGGTGATTAAAGGTTGATTTAGAAAAGAAATACAGCTTGTTTTAGTTTCAAAGCTGATCGTAGTATAAGGCATGAATTATACACCTGAAAATCTATGGAACCCTTTGTAGCATCAAAGCTCAAAGTGAAATTCAGCTTTGAAGTTTATTCCTCCAGTCGAATTTAAAAGTATTTTTATATGTAATTTTTATTAAAAACTTTTAAACCAGAAAGTAACATCTAACGCAAACTAATAGAAAAAAAGGGACAAAAGAGAGAAATCAAAGAAAAGAAAAAAGATGTAAGAAAAGAAAAAAAATGAAGAAAGAAAGAAAATACATAAGGAAATTGCTTCCAATATTCTTCATAGCAGTTATGAGCACAAATGTATTTTAACTTCTCTAAAGTTACATTGTGTTATTTTTCTATAATCTTTTCTATCATTAACACCATAAGTCCAAGTTTTTTCTTTCATTTTTATGCAAAAAGATAATAAGAGACTTCGAGTCAGTGAGTGGTTTGTCACTGGTTATATGACAAACTATAAAAAGAAACCTTAATGTGTACATACCATTATTCAAGTAGCTTTTGAAAAGAAAACATGCCTTTCCCCCTCTCTTTAGCCAAAATTTAAAAAAGTTATAGTCCAGTTCTCTAAAGGGTAAAGAGAAAAAAAATTCCCATGAGGGTGTTCTCTCAGTTGTTTGCTTGCTTGCAGACACTTCATTACTCAAACTAGGTAACATCAACAGAGTCTAGCATTATGAAATGTCTTCCAAGAAAACAATCAAGTTCAGAGAATATTCATCTCAACCCTGAGCTACAAATATTCTCCTCTATTGGTAAGAAAGGATCTAGAATATTCTGATGTTCAGTTATATACAATCTGCATACAAATGACATTAAAGTTTGCTTAATGTGTTATTTCTATTGATATCCTTTTCTGTGGATGTT
Organism: Pantherophis guttatus; assembly: GCF_059756535.1. Taxonomy (NCBI): domain Eukaryota; kingdom Metazoa; phylum Chordata; class Lepidosauria; order Squamata; family Colubridae; genus Pantherophis; species Pantherophis guttatus. The sequence continues at coordinate 218,541,455 of NC_142064.1, read as the reverse complement.
GTCTTAATCAGATCCTGATAGCATCTGCACCACAGAGATATTCCTAATATTACATTTGATGATGGAAGACTCAAGTTGTATTCTAACCTGAACTGGCATCATTAAACTCCTATTCTGGCTTCCAAAAATTTTGATTAAAATTCCCCAAAGGAATCAAATGCCACATTCACTAGCACTGATGATGTTGCTTAACTGGGTAATGAATGTTATAGTGTTGATGGACCAATGTGAAATGAAAGACTAAAACTTCATAAAGATGCCCAGACATTTTCCATTACCCTTAGAGAAATTCTTAGGAGGTAATAATGTTAATTATTAGGTAATAACGTTAGACCAAAGAGGTCCAGAATTTTTTCTTTGCGTGATTAGATAAAATATCTATTTTATTATTTAACAATAAGATTGGGAGTACCCTATTTTCCAGGAATAATTCACATGCCTATAGCCATCACTCTCCCCACTGACAATATCCTTAGAGCCGCCTATTTCATATTATTATTATTTTTCAATTGTTTAAATAATAAACAGGAAACTGGCATCTGGTTGGAAGCTGTTAAATTAAAAATTAAAATTAAAAACTGGCATCTTTAAAGTGTTTTATAAAGATTTTAAAAAGTAAAACGTGGTTGGTGCTGAAACCAAAACATGAGATTGTCTTATTTAAAGTGTGTTTATTTGCCCAAAAAGGGTAAAAAGATCAAAAGCATTCTGTACAATAGAAGAAAACACTGTTGTATCAACTGAGCAATACTTTGGTTCTGATTTCAAAGAACTGCTTCAGAATGTGGAGGAATGTGAATGCAGTAATTTGTGAATGCAGCTGTGTGTGCTTTAATGAATCACAGGTAAGAACTGTGTTTGTATTGCTGTCCTTTCCAATATTTTTCTTCCAAGTCAGTCTGGAGCATTGCATAGCCCAATGATGACGAACCTTTTCGGCACCGAGTGCCCAAACTGGAATGTGCGTGCACGCCGGAGCCCCTGAAACTCAAAGATCAGCTGGCCAGCGTGCCCATGTGCACCTGGCCTTCTGGTTTCTGGTGCATGCATGCATGCTGGCCAGCTGGTCTTCATACATGCCGGAGTGCCGGAAAGCCAAAGACCAAGTGGTTTTTGGGTTTCCGGGGCACCGGCACACACAAAGATGAGCTGGCCGGCACGCATGCACACACCGGAAACCAGAAGAGTAGTTGGCGACAGCGTGCGTGCCCACAGAGAGGGCTCTGTGTGCCGCCTCTGGCACGCGTGCCATAGGTTTGCCATCATGGGCATAGCCCTAATATACTGGCCATTTCTATTTGTTTATTGAATAAAGTTTATTTGAATGCACAATTTCAGTGCTATGCATTATTATCTCTAATTTGGCTGAGGCATAGAAGTGATCCATCTGTTTTCAAAAACAAAAATAATACCTTTCAGGTGGCTTGAGATCATGATGCTTGCAAACCATATTAAAGAATATTGAATATTAAAAAACAAAAAAACAAAATGACACGTGGTAGTAGCTTTATCTGCTGGGTGATGCCAGCCATAATTCTCTATGCTGCCTAAACATTGCATGTAAAAGTAAATAAGACAGCTGTACAATATATGTGGAAATTGCTATATATTTAGTTTAAATATTCAAATAATCCAATGATGGCCTAAAATACTTTTTGACCAATTCTAAAAAAAGTTTTTGGTTCCATTCAATCCACATAAATACAATGTACTATACATGGTATCTTGAAACCCATCAGTTCCATTTTTTAAACCAGATTCCAGGTGATATTCATGTGGCAACCTTAGAAGTTTTTTATCATTTTTTAAAAATTACCTTTTAAAAGTGGTTTTACGGATACAGTCTCGAGGGAGAGAAATAAAGCTGCTGCCCTCAGGGACTGTCCTGATGACCCAATGTGGCTTTCAAAGACTTTGAGGACAATATAGTCATTTGCATTTAAAAAAAAAATGTTGGCTGCTATAGATTTTTTTTAAATGTTAGTGAGAGATACGCTAAAGGAGATGACAATTCTAACATCAAAACAGTTTTCCAATTGCTCTATGAGGATGCAATAAGAGAATAGATATCTATTAGGGCTCTGTGGTGGTCAGGATTTGAAAGGGAAAACTGATGTTACTGTTTCGGTCACTTCGGTGCAAGGTCACTCACCATAGCAGGTGAGTGACCTTGCAAACTGAAAAAAGAAGAAAAGAAACGTGATTCCAGTGTCACACACATCACATCAGTCTTTTGTATCAATCTAAGAAAAAAACATGATTCCACAGGAGCCAGCCAATCAATATTGTAGTAGTCTTTGAAATTTGCAAAATAACTTTTTCCCCTTCAGAGTCTCCATCTCAGTGAATCAGGTAAAATTTTGAAGTGTATAATGAGGGAGTTCGCAGGAGAGATTGATTTTTAAAATAGCTAATAGGAATATGTTGCATTAAAGGCAGCCTTTTACTTTTTTTTATGCCCAGATTCCCAGGATTTTATAACAAGCCATATTAAGTATCAGTATCGGTCTCTGTGTGCGTCAATAAGCATTAGATTTGCGAACTTTATTTTTGTTATATTACTATCTTATGTTATTTTACTTTTAATCTATAAATGGAAGGGGAAAAGAGAGAAATGAAGTAAAAAAAATTAAAAATAAATGTGCCTGTAAAAATAAATGTACGTACAAGGTTCTTCTCAATAAATGTCCAGCATGAATGCAGGTTCAGGGGAAAGTTTTTCTCAGACCGTATGTAACATGTGCATAAAGTACTTGTATTCTTATTTATAATGAGTGTTTAATGTACCTGGTTGTATGTTATGAAAAAAAATTATGTGTGTATAAAATTAAAATTTTAAAACCAAATTAAACATAATCTCATGACAGTTCTTTAACAGAAAAACCATTAGCTCATGTTTTGTGTTTTATTGGAGAATGAAATAACAGAAGATCTATTGGGAGGCCACCTATACTAGAACTCCCACAAGGATCTGAAAATAAACATTTTTAAATGGAAAGGCAACCCAAATGCAATCCTACAATGAACACTTGTCCTTTAGATAATTTTTGACAGTGTATCTCAAGAATAGTGCTTATAGAGCAGGTCAGCACAACCAACAGCGGAGAAAGGGGGGAAAATTGATAAATTTAAAATGATACTGGCCACAAAGATTATCAATCAGTTGTTTGGCAAGCAGCAGAGTAATGAGGTTCTGGTGGTGGTGGTGGGGCCTGAAGGCCATCACAGTATGTCTTTTGGGATGATAATGGCGACAAAACTTACCAGGCAGTGGAAATGGATTTGCTGAGGTGAGGCCAATGCGCTGCACAAGATTGCTTGGCAGTTCTCATGTGTTGTACAGGCCTGACATACATGGTTGGTTGGTTTGTTACATACATGTTTAATTACCAGCACCTTGACTATTGAGTTACATCAGTCCTTCATGAAATATTTTTCAGTATTGTCCAAAGAATAAGAGCTAAATTGAGTCAGAAAATTTCAGAGGCATTCCAATATCGTTCTGATAATATCTATTTATCATCTATCTATTGTCTTTCATTTATCAATCAGTCAGTCAGTCAGTCTATCTTCTACCTACCTACATCTATCTATCATCTACCTACAAATACCTACATCTATCTATCTATCTATCTATCTATCTATCTATCTATCTATCTATCTATCTATCTACCTACCTACCTACCTACCTACCTACCTACCTACCTACCTACCATGGATATACAAAGTCCTCACACTGCCCTCTTCCTTCCTTTTACTTTGATACTGTCAAGTGAGCACAACAGCAAGATGTCAGTTGCTATCTGGGCTCTAATGCTTGCAAAGATAAATAAGAGGCCATCCATTGTGGAAAGGAGCACTATTCTCATATGAGCTGAACTGCCTCCTTAGTAAGATTTCCTCCTGAAACTTTCGCCATTGGCAGTTGCCTGATAGCTCCAACTAGCAAGATCAGGTCTGCTGGGAAGTTACCTTCTTTGAAAAGTATGGGCCTTTAATAGATGGCTTTGGAGGAATGCTGTGTGAACATGCTGGCTTTTTGAGGATGTGAACATGTCACTGTGGTTTGCTACATGGTTGGTGGCTTATTTTCTAGAAAATATGTATCAAGCGAGATAATCCAGTGGGTTCTTTGCTGGAGACAGCCAGTGCTTTTTAGACTTCATTTCTTCCCATTTTTCCCCCTGATAAGCACAATAACAGGAAGTATATGTTGACATCACTGTACACAATGACTTCACAAAAATTTATGGCTAAGCATGACTCTGTTAAGTGTCCTTGATCTGAACCTTAGGAAAAGAAACTGCTCTTCAACAACTGCGAGATGTCCCTAAATTTATGTCACTTGATTTAGAAAGAACATCATGGGGCACTGAAGCTTAGGTGCTGGAAAAACCTTGATTGAATGCAATTCGGTGATTAAAAAAAAGTAAGGTTTTGCACTTTGGCAAGAAAAACTAAATGCACAGGTATAGAATAGGTGGCATGTGGCTCAACAGCAGTAATTGTGAGAAGGATCTAGGAGTCCTCAATTAAATATGAGCCAGCAGTTTGCTGCAACTGCCAAAAAAGCCAATGTAGTCCTAGGGTGCATCAACAGAGGGATACTATCAAGGTCACGTGAAATGTTAGTACTGCTTTATACTGCTAGTAGAACCATATTTGGAATACCTTGTCCACTTTTGGTGATGATGATACAAAAAATGTTATTGAGACTCTAGAAAGAGTGCAGAGAGGAGCAACAAAGATGATTACGGGGCCGCTGGAGGCTAAAGCATGATGAACAGTTGCGGAAATAAGTATGTCTAGTCTAAGAAATAGAAGGACTAGGGGTGATAGCAGTCTTCCAATATTTGAGTGGCTGTCACAGAGAAAAGGGAGTCAACCTATTTTCCAAAGCACCTGAGGGCAGGACAAGAAGTAATGGATGGAAGCTTATCAAGGAGACATGCAACCTAGAACTAAGGACAACTTTCCTGACAGTCAGAACTATCAGTGGAATGGCTTATCTCCATAGGTTGTTGGTGCTCCCTCACTGGAGGTAACAGTAACAATAACAGAGTTGGAAGGGACCTTGGAGGTCATCTAGTCCAACCCCCTGCTCACGCAGAAGACCTGTACTAGGGATTCGAACTGCTGAACTGCCGATCTTTCTGACCGACAAGCTCAGTGTCTTAGCCACTGAGCCACTTAGTCAGGCTAATCAGTCAGGTTTTTAAGAAAGGATGTTAGGCATTTGTCCAGAATGGTTTAGGGAAGACCTCCCAGGCCCGTTCCAACTCTCTTGTTCTGTATATTCTGTATATTCAATTCTCACGTATGCCTTTTTTTCCCCTTGGAAATGTGGAGGCTGCCCTTTATGAACATTTCCCTTCTTTTTCTTGTAATATTGCTAAATTTCTCTTGCTTCAAACAAAACAGGGACAGCAGGGACAAGCAGCTTAAACTGTTCCTCCAACTTCATCCTCTGGTCTTCTGTACCTGGATCAGTGCAAATGTTGATATGGCAGCCAAGCTTAACTGACCAAACAGAAGCTCCTGAAGTGCTTTCTCAATGGTAGCAGCCAATTTTGGAAGAATCTGTGCCAAAATTAATTCTTTGAATGTGCAATAGCAATAGCAATAGCACTTAGACTTATATACCACTTTATAATGCTTTACAGCCCTCTCTAAGCGGTTTACAGAGTCAGCATATTGTCCCCAACAATCTGGCTCCTCATTTTACTGATCCCGGAAGGATGGAAGGCTGAGTCAACCTTGAGCCTGATGAGATTTGAACTGCCAAATTGCAGGCAGCTAGCAGTCAGCAGGAGTAGCCTGCAGTACTGCACTCTAACCACTGTGCCACTGTGGCTCTTAATAAAGCAGGAGTGTCAAACTCGTGGCGCACGGGCCAGATGCATCACGTGCTGGCCCCTCCCCCACCTGGTTTAGCAAAGGGGCGGAAAGTCCCAATATGTCACGTGATGCCACGGAGATGCCATGAGTTTGACACCCCTGTAATAAAGCAAAGATGGCATGGCTTTGGCTCTGAACCCACCTGGCTTTGTTGAAATGTGTATTTCCACCAACAAACTTTCTTTTAAAGGCAGCATCATGACATCTTTCACACAGTACAGGAAACTCCCAAATAGCAAGCATGGCAGATATATAGAAGCATCTTGCAGACTTTTCAATCTCAAGAGCCATCTTTTAGCTCTGAATGATGGGGGTGGTTAATTATGCTTCCAAAGATTCAAAATAGAGCATTTCCTGATCCCAGAACTCATATGTGTGAATCACAGAGACCACAACGAATAGCATTTAATTGGTTTCCAACAGCACAGAGTATTTCTTTTCCCAACACAACCCATGCAAGATGTTGCTTAAGATGTGAGCATGGACATAGTAAACCAAACATTTGTCAGTGAGTTGTTCAAGGGTATGATTTTAATTACTGCTCTTTTCTAAGCAAAAACCGCTTTTGTCCAAAAATCAGATTTCTCGACCTAGTCATTTTTAGAGTGCATTTAGCTCCAAGCTAATAGCATAATTTAAATACCTTTACCCATACAATGGGTTTTTCTTCCAGTAAATTATAGTAGGTCATGTGCATTAGGGAATTAAAACCAGCTCGTGAGAGACTAACACTATAAAACAGTACTTAAGACTGAGGGCTAATAAAGATAGAAGTTGCCAAGCAATAGTCTGCTCTCATTTTAATTCACCCACTTATAAAGAGCTGAGTAAGCATTATAATGAGCGTGGTCCCAAGGTGCCTAATAAAAGCATAGGATATTTCATTATTCATGATTTGTTCTCTACTGAAACTTCTGTCAGCATGGAGTAAAACTTAATGTGTATTAGGAAATACAGCTGCCTAAGTACATTTGGTCATCTGACATTTAGTTGTAAAGGCCCGATAGCAGGAGGTTTAAAGCAATGGCATGAAATTCAGCCTCTCCTTTCATGTGCTGCTCCGGGAACAAAAAGCCTGGCGTTTGAATGGATTCGAAATCATTTTCAAACAAAAGTCAGAGCAATGGCTTTGTCCTACGAAATCCTGAATGCCTTGGGGGAGGATGCCTATTGGATTCCTTTGCCCATATGAGTTTCCTTGACACATCAAGACTCTGCAACACAGAGAGAACAACATCCCACAGTATGGATCACTATTCATGAAATCTAATCAAATCTCTATTGCATGTAGCCCCAGTGGTTCCTAACTTGATTCCCCAAATTCCAAGCGGGATGTTTTTATCCTTTATTTGGCTTTTAGTCACTCTTGGAAAAAATCACTCCAATGGGCACAACAGAAAAAGTAGAATGCACTGGGCCCCCTCCTCTTTGCAAAAGCCACTTTAGATGGGAGAATTCTCATTCAGGATCTGCTCTTTGACAACCGATTTTCCCAGGATGCAATTGTCTCTGCCGGTTGATTACACTCACAACTCACCTAGTTTTTTTTCCTCTTAACTCTTGTTGTATCTAAAGTTCGCTTGAAATATAACTTCCCCTATTCCAGGGAGGTCTGGGGGAGGGAGGGTGGGTTGAAAAGGAAGAGATGGCACCCACAACCTTGCATGGGGATTCAACTGTCATCTATTTGTGTCCATCATTCTGGCTTTCTTGACCCCTGCCAGGGGTGAAATGCTACCAGTTTGGACTGGTTCTCCTGAACCAGTAGTAAAAAATGCTACCGGTTCGGGTGAACCAGTATTTCTGATGATCAGCTGGGCGACAATCAGCTGTGACACGTGATTTATATTAGCTAGAATCATTGGATTTCCTGCTTTCTAGATAATCTAAATCGCATGGCACAGCGGATTCCTCCCCCCTCGCTGTTCTACTTACCTTTGCAGACTCAGAGACTTCAAAATGTTCCTTTTTTATTGCTGTGCGGCAGTGCCTCAGACATGCATGCATGTGAAGCATGCATGTGTGTGCAAAGCACACACTCGTTAGCAGACTCACAGAACCGCAGACTTCAGAGGATTTCACCACTGACCCCGCCCTTCTTGCAGACACATCTACCAAACTCCCTGGTTCTTGAAGTTTCCGTTGGTCCCAATCCTGAAAGGCCCACACCAGATATATTCTCTGGAAGTGAAGGGGGAGTTGAACTGTGGAACATTTTCAACTTGTCCATAACTGAAAAGCTGTTACAATCATGTGTGTGTTTCTTTCTAATGAGCAGAATGATGTACGCTTCTAAGAAGTCATCATTTTTTAACTGTGAAATCTGTTTGTGGGAAATGGAACAGAGGTTATATACCCTGTTGCAAGGCACAAAGACAGAATGGCCATGTTTATTTTGAGTATGAAGAGTGCTCCTTGATTCAACTGCTTCCTGCTGTTCAAACTGGGCGTGTTACTGGCATGAAATGGCCAAGGAAAAGGAAATGAATGGAAAACTTTGCTTCCAAGTGGGAAAAAACTGAACATGTGAGATAGGAAGAGGGTAAGAGAAGGGAGTGAACACAATTCCAAATTGAAAAGAGCTGAGTAAACAAAATGCTTGGGAGAAAAAAAAAAGCAAAGGATGTACAAGAAAATAAGCGGCTAACTGTCCTAGAGGCTTAGGGACCTTTAAGTTGCAATCTTATTATCTGGGAGTAAAGTCCACCTGGGCGAATGGGGCCTTGGTCTAAATGCACAAAGGACTGCATGGTGCTTCCAGGCAGACTGTTTCTGATGCTGCCTGTCTTAATGAATAGAAGGTGCTATAATGGGACAACTCCAATAGCAAATGGAGGATGACCCTCAAAATTTGCTGATTGGATAGGGGATAATACCTTGATTGGAAGCACCCACAAAGGATCCAGTTAAAATCATGATTTCTAAGAGAGCTAGAAAATTAGAAGAGCTTCGGTGCTCATTCAACTCCTGCCCTCTTTATTTCTCATGCACTATGTTATGTTTCCACATTGGGTTACTTCATGGCTTTTAAAGCTTGGGTTTATTGAATAAGTCAATTCATACAACATAGGTAGTGTGCTGCATGTTGGTTGAAAACCAGAAAGAAATCTAAATACAAATTCACCCTCAGCCATGAAAGATCACTGGGTAACTTTGGGCCAGACTCTTCCCCCCCACTGCCATTATCTATCTCATAACTTGAGCTCCTGCAAGAAAAGCAGAATATATGTACGGGAAGGAAGGAAGGAAGGGAAGGAGGGAGGGAGGAAGGGAGGGATCATGCCTGACTGAACCATATTATAGAATCCAAAATGATCATGAATAGAAGAGCATGTAGTCCAGCCGCTCATGGTTGCAACATGTCATAATCTTCCCCTAGTCTTGCTTCACAACAACCCTCAAAGGATTGCTGGGGAATGGTGAAATCAAGAGGTACATGTAAAGTAAATCTAAAAGATACAGCATAGAAACATAAGTCTGTTGCACCTCAACATTGGCTGAAATGGACTATCCAAGTGATGAAACAACTGGTTTAGATTATCCAAGGCTCTGCAGCAATTTAAGAGAGCATATAAAGTTATTTCAATGACAGTAGATTACATATTTGTTGTGTTGCCTTTCCGAGAAGTGTGTTCCTGTGTTACAGAGCATTTCCTCGGGGAGGAAGCCAGTTAGAACTACTCAAATCCCTGTGCCTAGACGTATACCACTAAAACTAATACAGCTAAGATGCACAGCTGATGTTATCCTTATTATACAAACCAGGTTTTGTTTTAAAGGCTTCAAATGAATCATATTCAATGGTGCCTAAATAAAAAACACTGTGCACTGTTATCAAAACTCTTTATTGACCAGCAATGAAAAGAAAAAGAAAATGAAAACAGTGTAATGCAGTTACAATCTAAATACAGGTTTCTGCTGTGAATAGGAAAATCAGAATCATGACAAGTTGTGTCTGTAGTACATTTTTTTATATTTATATTTTATTAATATTTACGATGTGCTGTAATCCAAACCATGCACAAGATGCCAGATTGAGACCAGTTAATTTAGATTTATCAGTTTCAATGACAGGGCTTAGATTGCATAGTCATGGATACCTTTCTTTCTTCATTTTTTTTTACCCCCAGCCCCACCCTCACAGCTGTCCCTAGTTTACCTCATTACTGACATCAAGCAAACAAATCATTATGCTGTAAAAATGTTTTGCAAAAATCTGTGACATGAATTGATATTCTATTTTAGAACACTCCTCACTTGTAGTGCCTGAACCAATGGTACTGTTTAGGTAAAAATCTGATTTTATCACACATTAACTATGAAAAACAGCAGAACATTATTTGATTATACTGCATTTTAATATAATTTATTAAAAAATATAATCTACAAAAAAATCTGCTCTTGCTGAAGCAAGCCCTACTTAATTCAATAATTCATCTCCTGGTAAGAATGTACAAAATTGCAGTTGACTGTAATGCAGAAGCAACCCTACTCATGCAACTTATAAAGGCAGTAGCTGTAAAGCGACATTCTGCAAACATTTGATCAATTTTCATATCCGAACAAAAGAAAATCTTTCTTATTAATAATAAAATCCTATTATTTTCACTGAGAATAAAACAGATATCCAAGTAAAATTCTCTCCTTTTTGTTCTCTATTTTCTTGCTAGAAAAATTAACTTACTCTTTAGAATCTTATGATTATAATCTTATTAGTAGAAAAATGCAGCATCTGAAATGGTAAAGGAAATGGCTTCTCTCCTGTGTCTATAATGTGTTATATACAGTATATATTATATAAAATGTATATATTTAATGAATCAAAATTAAAAAAAAATAGAACACATGTTAATAACATTAGATCTGTATGTCACTAAAAATTGAGTGCAGTTTGTGCTCACAAATGATAAATTAGGAAAAATGTTCACTATATTTTTTAAAGGAAAAATTGTAGTAAATATAATATATTATATTCTGTAAAAGTTTGATTTACTGACTTGGTTTCATTAAAGATACTTTTTAAAAAATTATTGTTTCCTACGTAGATTGACTTTAAAAAAGCTAATGAGAGGATGAGAGGATGATAATGAGAAAAATTTGATATAATCAAAATTTGCTTCTCATCTTGTGCATAGGATGAGCCTTTCTATTTCTACTTTACAGTTTTAAAGTTAGCAGTGCAGGCCAGAGAAAAATGCACTGTGGCTTTTGAATTGTGTTGGCAAGATCCATGAAGAGGTATACACTCTAAGATGCATTCTAGAATGAGTCTTGATCACTGAAGCAGGAAAAATGGGCAAAACCTTGGCATTTCTCTATTCAAGTGTTGACAAGCCATCCTTAATATAAAAAAGATAGACCTATCAAGATTTTGCAGTGAGAAGTAATCCTTTTTAAAGCAGAAATTATGGTCCTTGTGAAATTTATTTATTCATTAAATTTATATGCCACCCATCTCACTATCAAGAGTGACTGGGCAAAATGAGCACGGAGAGATATTTCTCACTGACATTATGCACAAAAAGAGTAAAAAAAAAAAAGGTGCAGCACCATTTTGGGATTCTTTCAGAACGACTGGACCACAAAAGGAATGAGAGATACTTTTTATATTCTTCACAAGTCTCAGGGTGAAAAGACTCTATTATCTCTGTATGTATTCTGTTTGTGAGTAACATGGAAAGTTGGCAGATGCTTAAGATACTCAAAATGGTGTAGCATATGGAAGAAGGAAAGAAATGAGAATAAATTTGCTATTCTGTCACACACAACAACACATGTGTTTGATTGTTCCCTTACATCATCCCTTAGTTTATGGTAAAGTAGATGGAACTCAAACATGTACACACACACACACACACAAACAACCCCTAGCAATTGTGTGAAATTACATTTTGGATGCAACTTGGAGTTTTGCTCTGTTTTAGTCAGGCAAGCAAATTGTTCTGATTAAGTACTATATAAAGATAAACTCTCTTAAACAATTGATCAAAAGCTATAATAAACAGCAATTCCAGAGGCAAGAAATAAACAAAACTATATCGGGGTGTCAAAGTCGATTTCATTGAGAGCCGCATCAGGGTTGTGTTTGACCTCAGGGGGCCAGGAGGGGCAAGGCCAGCTCGACGTTACTCGTGTCGGGGGCACCTGTGGTGGCCCAAGCACTCTGCCAGTAAAAACAGGCTCCCGAGCTCCATTTTTGACTGTATAGCCTCCTGCAACCCTCTTCCAGCGAAAACGGAGCTTGGGGGGGCTGCAGACGGCCTTCCTGAGCTCTGTTTTCACTGGCACAACACCACAGTCCAGTCCTTTGCTCTTTCCAGGGTGGCATCATGGGCCAAATCTAAGCACCCCTTGGGCTGGATCCGGTCCTTGAATCTGACACCCCTGATCTATATTATAATGCGTTTATACAAAGTTGTGATGTGTTCACACAGTAAGGTCATGCGTCATGCTAGACTACAGTTGAATTAACCATAGTTTATTAAATAACTGGCTGGGTTTGCAAAATGTTCTCAGCCATAAACCATGGTTTACAAGCCATAAGGCATGGCTTCACACATCACAGTTGTTCTAAGCAGACTACAGTATCAATGAAATAATACAAAATTGTACAATATATATTTCTACTTGGGGAAAAAAAGGTTGGACACCCACCTCTTTGGAACACTTGGAATGACTATCAGTGACCAATTAAAGGGAAGTGGTCTTTGCAAAACAAATGTTTGTTTGTCCCAACATTACCATCACTTTCTGCATTGATTGCATTCACTTTCTTCTTATCCATAGCACCCTATCAGATATAATTATTCATATGAAATTATATAAATAATGAACAATTTGGATTTTATATCTACATAATGCATTGTGATTTGAAAGTCTTGTAGACAAAATTATTGTTTAATGCTGAAATGTACATGGGTCTTTCCCTACCTATGCAAACTCCATGCTTTCATATATAGATGCTCTCATTCTTGGTTCAGCATTTCTCTGAAGGCACGGGGACTGAGTTTCAATAGTCATAAGAAAGTCTCCGGGATTTACACTGCGTTTTTTTCCTGAAGCAATACTAATAGGTTTATCTGGAAAGTTCAGTGCAAGCATCTTTGGTTGCAACTCCTTATGCTACAAATAAAATTCAGTTTTCCTCCAAATGGCAGCCCATCATTTTTATAAGATTAGGAATGTATATATAATGGCCTTTCTGGTAAATAATCCAACTCAAAGAAAGACATGCTTGTTGAGTTTCTTCATCCAAGTGAAACTGGCACAAAATACAGAAACTCTCTTCAGAATTTTAAAGAATGTTGGTCTCTGGCAGGAAAAAAGGAAAAATGAAAAACCAGTTAAAAGGATCGAATGCAGCTTGCTTATTTTCATTTAAAGTAGCCCCTTTAATTCCTTTTCCCCATTTCATCACAGAATATTCAGACCAATTTCTATAGAGAAGGTGACATAAAATAAATCTACAACAAGAGAAGAGATAGTGCTGTCCCATAGTTGCCTTGTACATACTTAATTCCCAGAATCACTGTTTGACAGGCATGCATGGCTTTAAGCAATTAAGTTTGGATCTTTCAGCAAAAATGAACTGAAGTGATCAGTATTCATAAGGGAGAAAATGTCATGAAAAACAATGGCGGTGTCCATAAGAGAGTTTGGTGCTTACTATTTTTCATATTCCAAACCTTTTCTATCTCGAGCAATGTGGCACTTGGTGGACTAAACTATTTCTCCCAACTGATTCTTTAATCTGACTGTATTTTCAGTATAATGCTAGAAAGGTAGCATGAATAAGCTTTGGATTCATAAACTTCCTTCTTATCTTTTTATACATGCATTCATTTTCAACTAACTGAGATTTGTTGTTATCTGTACCATTGAACAAACAATAGTTTGCGTTAGTTGTGGTCTGGGGAAATTAGCCAATTTCAGTTGATTCCAGTTTATTTGTTAATCAACCTACCTACTTATCCATCAAAACTCATTTAAAATCAAGATTAAAAAGCAGAGACAGAAAAACCGAATTGGAAGGAACCCTGGAAATCTTCTGAAATAAGATCAATGTTAAGTACCAACTCAGTGTCCTGGTGAGATAGCTTCTATAATCACTCTGCCATAAGCAAGAAGGCCCTGTTTTCTTTTTATGTTCACATGGAACATAAAAGTCTTTTCTTTTTTTTTTCCCCAATTTTTTTTTATTTTTTTAAACATAAAACATAAAATACATCGTTTTAGAGCAAGGGTTTGGTCCAGCATAAAATGATTACAATTATTCACATTCCCTCAATCAATTTTGTTCCAAAATTTATCCATTTACATCTTTTTTAAAAAAAATCTTATTCTAAACATTTATCATTCTACTATTACACCCAAAATCTAAACAATAAACACTGTTCTAAATCTTTATCATTTTAACAATCATTATTCCATATATATTCCTCAATCCCAAAACCCATTACCTCAAATCTATATTTTACTTCTCTTAAATGACATCTAATATCCATAATCTTGCCAAAAAGTCTTTTCTGTGTATCTTAATATTTGGCTAGACATAAACAGAAAGATGTACTTTCTGAAATACTGACTAACTGTCGTTGTTCCACGGTTTTACAATGTTCAATTAAATTAAGTATAATTAATTAAAAATGGAAAAAGAATTTATTGAACATGAAAAGGAAAATTTTCTGATCTTCATGAGGCATTTCAAAGGAAAGTAATGCAATCTCTACTGTGACTAGGGCACAGATATGAAATAAAAAAATAGTATTACTCCTGAACCCATCTATAACACCTTGTACTCTGCAATACATAGAAATGGTGTAGATTTATAAAAATGTTTCTTTATACAATAGGGGTGTCAAACTCAATTTCATTGAGGGACACATTTGGGTTGTGTTTGATCTCAGGTGGGGCGTGGCCAGGGGGCATGGCTAGCTCAACATCACTCGTTGAGCCTCCGTTTTCGGCCATGATGGCCACCTGCAGCTCTCTGCCAGCAAAAACTGAGCTCAGGGAGGTCACATGTGGCCCTCCTAAGCTCCATTTTTGCTGGCAGAGGCACCGCAGGCTGGTCCTTCATTGTTTCCAGAGTGGCCCCATGGGCCAGATCCGCAGGACGGATTCAGCCGGCTTTGAGTTTGACACTCCTGCTCTACAAGAAGAAACAGACTTTTTTCAGACTTTTATGATACTCTATTCTAAATTGGAGCTTACCTTTCTATGCCTTCTGTACTGGGGGAGACGGCTTCTGAACTCCAAAAGCAGTGATAAATATATTGACAACTACTATAATAAACACCAGTCCAGTGGCAAGGTTATTGAGAAAGTTCAGTTTGGCATGTTTTGCAGGATTATTAAGGTCATATTTAACTAGAAGGAAAGAACAGTGAAACAGATTATATTCTCACAAATTAACTTTTGGAAATGAAGAGGTCAGCGTGAGGAAGTAACATTTCAAAATTGCATGCCAAAGAGATTTCTGTGTAATTAAAAAGATGTGCAAAAAATTATTATATGAGGATGAGGATCCTTTTTAAGCTAAAAAAAAAAGGTGGATTTCCACATAGTAATAGTTATACTTGGTATATGTTATACTATGGTAATCATTATATTTCAATCAACCTGCTGATTGAAATAAAATATAACAAACACTGAATTCAGTAGTCATAAGAAACGCCATTAAGTGAACTGCATTTATCAATCAGAACAATATCTTTCTACAACTGAAAAACAGTATTGCATATATGTATACTTCATTATTTTCCTATCCAGGAGTGGAAAAACTTTGGCAGCTCTCTAATCCAACACTTTCTTTTCACTCCTTCCTACTCAGACTTATTCAAAAAAGGATAAAGAAAAGATGCCAGGATGTCTGTATGCAATATACACTTAAAGAAAAATCAATCACACCCTGAAGGCCAACATCTTCAATTCTTTGGCCATATATACTGATGACAATTCTGAAATAAATTGATTTGTTTTAAAGGACCAAACCTTATTTTCTGGTTTCAGAAATGAACTTCTTTGTGGATACTCAAGGAAGCAATATACTATTATCAACTCCTTTACTCAACTGTATTTTCCCAGGACTATGGTGCCATGGAGCAAACCCAGAAAATGGTGAAGCTTCTTAAGAAGGTGCCAACAGGACCGATGAGTTCCCACCCATCCATCCATCCCAAGCAACTTTCCCACTTCAGATATGAATCCCAAATCCCAGGATTATGCAGACTTTCAGAGCCATTGGACAATGTCTCAGTTTCCCTCCTTCTGAAGAGTGTTGTTATTTTTTTCCTTCTTTTGACGGTTTGCTATGCTGTTATAATGGGTCGCACTTTGTTGTTAATATTATTGCTATAATAATATGTTTAGAATTTCTGCCTCTATTCAATGAATATTCCACATTTTAATTTGGTTACTTATTAAAGTGTATTTGATTTTAAAAAATAACATTTACAGGAAATGCAGACGGGAATCCCCATAATTAATCTAGTTCTAGCTCAAACTGGGGATTTCCTTTCTTTGTTCCATTAAGCAGCAGACTTCCCAGCTATCCCTGAGGGTCAAAAGTGCATTTTATATAATAACAATTGCAAATAGGGCCACTTTGGGGTAAAGGACCAATTCTGTTCATACCTCGACCTGTGGATCCTAGTTGTGACACTTTCTTCCTGTATGAAACCACAAGAACTAAAAAGTGGAAGTGAGCTTCATGAAATTCAGAAGCGTAAGCGTAAGAGAATCACCACTCTTACACAATGCATTTTCCAGGAGCCAGCACTGCAGTTTAGATTAACACATTCAGGTATTTTCCCAGGGTGAGTTCTTTGGAAAGGAATATCAACCAGTTGCAGTAAGAGGCTTTCAAATCAAGAGACTCATCCGGTTTTAGAGCTGATATGTAGCTATTTCACCATAGCAATGGAAACATGGATTTTTTAAAATGCAAGTATTTGTATGAACAAACTCGAGTTCTAAGATTTCAGAGGGAATAACAAATAGGTTGTATAAAGCTGAACTTGAAACTGATCTTCTATATGGGGAAATGTTAAGCTTTTTATTAGAGCAATTCCTCTCATTTTGTAGAGATTAAACTATTCCTTTTCCCCTTTCATTTCAAAAAGAAAGCTCTTGCAATTAATATAAGGTTTTCTGCAGATAAAATGTATAGCAGGGGCACCTAGGGGGGATTTAAAAAAAAATCAAATTAATGATAATATCCTATCCCTTATTTTTACATCTGTCACAATGCACATAAAAAGGGGACAGGTCTTTGATATCACTGGCACAGCTGCCATCCTAAATGTTTCTGACACACCCACCCACACCCAAAGGCTCCTGATTTATAGTGCATCCAAGAGGAAACTTTCCACACATTCTCAACTCAAATGGCAAATCTTTCGTTTGTGCTGCCCCGTGTCTTTCCTTAAACATTAATCTGGGAAAGAAGCTGTGACATTTTCAAGTGGGCTAAAGTTCATTTGATCTCATGAAGACAGCAAAGAAAATCAGTTCCTGTCCTCCTCCTGTTTTCTCTCAGTCTGTAAAATAGGGAAGCTGAGAGAGATATATGGTTCCCAGCCCTTACAATCTAAAAGGCGGAAGAAAATAGGGGGGGAAAACATATAATCCAACTGCCAAAACATGGACTTGGAACACGATCAAAGGAAGAAACTGTGGACGGAGGAACAAAAGAGGCAGAAAAAAACCATTCTGGTAGAAAAAAACCATTCTGACAGCTTCCTTCCTCCCCTTTTTACCCTACAATTTACAAGACTATTGACAAGCCAGTGTCTTCTAAACAAAGTAACCAAGAAAAAAAAAGCAAAAGAAAAATCTACCACTGTATATCTCAACATGATAATGCAGAACAAACAATGCAAGAAACATCATTCATATTTTCTTCCTACTGCTGTCAATTGTATCAATCTCCCATGCTCAACCTGCCTTTGTACCAGGAATCTGTCACCATTGAGAGCCTGTTAGGGCACAATGTTTCATCCCTACATAACCCCTTCTCTTCCGGATATTTATAAAGTGTTCCAAATTCATGTTTCACAGAATACATTAGTATAAATAAAGAATACTTCTTGTAAGAATTAAAACAGCCATGTCCTCCAAAAACTCTCTTCTTGATGTGTAAATGTGGATATGTGGCACAGAGAACATTCCCATGGTGACTGTATTCATATCTAGGTGG
This sequence comes from Pantherophis guttatus, assembly GCF_059756535.1. Lineage (NCBI taxonomy): Eukaryota > Metazoa > Chordata > Lepidosauria > Squamata > Colubridae > Pantherophis > Pantherophis guttatus. Next base: position 218,523,358 of record NC_142064.1, on the reverse strand, counting down.
ATTTGTGACAATGAGGGAATTTAACGCTGTCTACATCAAAGGCGGCACAGGAACTAACAAGCTAGAAACCTCCAGAGGATAATATTTCCACATACAATTATTGTAGATGATGCACCAAGCAAGAAATTGGACTAGATGACTGCTGAGACACCTTCTGTGACAATATTAGACCATAACAACAACAACAACAACCACCTAGCAGCAAGATTGCCGATAGCACAACACTGGAAGAAGGATTTTTTGCCTACTATTGATGACTGGATATTGAAAGTAACTAATTTAGCTGAAATGGCTAAAATTTCAGCATATTTGAAGGATCATACACAAGAAAGGTATATACAGGACTGGAGAAGATGGATTGATTATATTCAAAATAAGTATCAGACCAAAAAATATCAAATAGTTTATGAATGATTTCTTTTAACTGTATAAGCGTTATATAAGTGATATTAGAAGTTTTATGTCTAAGAAGTAGGATTTTATCTATGGGGGGTTAAGAATTTTTTTTTTAGGGGGTGTTAGTTTAATGATTGGTTAAGCAATTTAGTTTATTGTTAAAAGTTAATAGAAATACCTTGTGTTCTGCTCTGGGAAGTCGGGGAGGGGGAGGAGGGGTTGGGGGGTGGGTTGTGGGGAAATTGTGTTTGTTTTAAAACTTTTCCAATAAAAAAAAAAAAACCACCACCACTACCACCATCCAAATAGTGGGATATAATGATAAAAAGTATGAAGATAATTATATAGCAAAGAATGAAATCTATAAGGCAGGCAAAGGAGGGGTAGTCTTAATTATCTTCAGAATGGTAATCTTTTAAAATACTTTACATCTCACATAATGTAAATGGTAATAGAACTGATCGATAGGAAGGCAACTATAGATTCAAACTGAATTGGTGCAAAAGATTTTAGATAAAATATGAATATTGTTCAACCAACTGGAAACTATTCACAGTGCTATTTGATCTATGAAGTTATCTGCAAAGTTTAAAACAGTCACATTTCATTCTGAAAATGAAATGTTTAAATAAAGAGAAGGTTAGCAAAAAAAGAAGTTGAAAGAATAAGACCAGAGATCTTTCTTTCAAAGATACATTGAGGTCACTCAGAGTCAGAATAACACAAACTCATTTATGCTGAAAAGGCAATGCCTAAAGGGTTAAGAAAGGACAACTGAGATGAGGTACTAGATACACTGAGAATCAGAAACCATTCAAATCATGAGATTTCAAATATTCCTTCTAAAGAGTCCTAAAACAACTGAAATATTATATTGATGTTCTTTCATCATAAATGCATAACAAGGCTATTTTCTATAACAGAGTAGAAATATATCCCTTTATTTATTAGGCAACTGGCCAATATAACATCAACTTTTGAAGTGTTCCTGATCTTTTATTTTATTTTAACAGCAGTTTCACCATCTACTCTGGTGGCACAAGTATTGCAGTATAAGTACAGTATTGCAGGCTAACTCTGCCCACGGCCTGCAATTTGATCCTGTTGGGACGCAAGGTCGAAAAAAGTCAGTGAAAGAGAAAATATATGTTTTATGAAAATATATGTGGAATTAATGAAAAAAATAAATCTTCTAGTAACTGATGTCTAAATTTCCTTCAATATAAGACACATAGTTTATACCAATCCTGAAAAATATGACTTGGAGAGGACAATCACCTTTATGCTCTTCTTGAGGTTTCCCATTAGTATCTGGTGATCTCATATGGGACAAGATTGCTGAATCTGAAAGGCCTTTAGACCGATTCAGCAAGATATTTTGCACATGCTCTTGAGTTATTTCACTACAAACTGTTGGCATATAAACTATATCTTTATTACTGCCTGCTTCCAGCGCTGGATGACTATGTTTCATTTCCTAATACAATACTATTTAATATATACCCACAAAGAAAACTATATATGTATGTAGAAAATGACAGTGTACTTAAAATCTTCTGGTAGAAGACAAGTATAATTCAGTTTATACATTGTGTTAAAAATGTTATTCTTAGGTTTCTATGCAATTCCTGAGCTAAAAATTACTTCTTGGACACAAAAGTAAATATCTATAATCTTCTACCAAATGTATAATTTCCCAGAGCAAATGAATGATAATCTATGATCCCTGAAAAAAACAGGTTATGTTTTAGCCTGCAATCCCATAGAGCTGATGATTATATTACAATTCCAGTCTCAGAGTGACCACCTAGAGAACCAAACACAGAAAAATGTTTACCCTTGAATAGAGAGTTCTGTACTGGGGTTCTCTTCCCACCTGGCACAGAATGCCCCAAGACTAATTATCTCTAATATTGGAGGATAGAAAGAGCTGTGTTGAGGTATGGGTCAAGAGAAGCTGTGAATATTCCTTAGCAATAGCTCTAAAACAGCATCTCATCTGGGTTGGCCTGGCAAGGAATAATTCTCTTCCATTCAAGTCTTGATGGTACAGTGGTTAGAATTCAGTATTGCAAACTAACTCTGCCCATGGTCTGGAGTTCGATCCTGACAGGCTTGAGGTTGACTCAGCTTTCCATTCTTCTGAGGTCAGTAAAATCCAAATTGTTAGGGGCAATATGCTGACATTGTAAACTGCTCAGAAAGTGCTATAAAATACTAGGGAGAGGTATATAAGCCTAGGTGCTATTGTTATTGCTATTCAAACTATTAACACTGACTTGGAAGGAAAAACTTATATTCTTGATGTAGTCCCTATAGCTGTCATGAGCCTTTTAAGTTTCTGAAATGATGGTTACTGTTTCTGGCTCTCCCTCTTATACCAGGAAGGACTAGTTATTATTTTTAATTAATAATTCCATCATATGGGAAAGTGTATAAATGAAGTAAAAATATCACTCATGCATACTGAACTCTGAAAATGGGGATGAGAAATCCTACAAGAAATCTGAGAAAATATTGGGAGATCTTTTCTCTCCCATGAGAAATGTTGTATTATTTTCCTGAAAATTAAAGATTATGAAATTCATTGTCTATGATGCTAAAAAATCTTTGACACAAGGCCTTTATGTACTTATGTACTACTATTGGACGATTACTCACACAAAATGATTTCACAGAATTACATAATTATGACTATACATACTTCTTTATGTAAGAATCTACTCATTTCTCCTCTTATATACTAGAAATAAGCAGTACACTACAACTTTCAAATGTGTTATTCTTTTGAAAAGGATTACCATATCCTAGAGATTAGCGTGATCAAGATCCTACCAGCCTTTGGCAAATTGCTGAAGACCTGGATTAGCTTCAAGACATTGGGAACAGCAGGTTGGATGGCCTATGAGACAAGATCTTATAATATTGTAGCATACTTGTTGGGTTTGTTCTTGGTAACCACTGTAGGGTGTTGTTTTTTTTAATGTTTGATATTACTCTTTGCATGATTTTTAATGTGTTGTTGGCCTCCCAGATTCACATCTGCGAGATGGGGCAGTCATATAAATGATATTATTTTCAAAAGACAAGGCAGTATTCATTGCCAACTTTGCTCTTATTAATAACTAGATTTTCTGTCCCCAAAAGCAAATTCCTAGGCAAGTCTGGTCAATGGTTCTGCCTCCATCCCTGGATGCCTACATGATGACCATCTATAAAAGTGAACCTGATGCATCTGTATAGATCTTCCCTTGATAGCCATCTGATTGTCCGGCAGTAAAGGATTCAAACTCATGGGGTAGGCATGACACTCTTCCTTTTAGCTCTTTGGGAATTAAGAATGGAACAATGTGAAATGCACTGATGAGGTGAGAGACCATGTCCCTACACTTCACCTCCAGAGTGGTGGGAGGGAAAACCTAACTGCGTTCATGTGTGCAGAGAGTGGAAGCTGGCCCTGGCCAGACACAAAGCATCATGATACAAGGCAAGGTGTGACTGGTAGAGGAGCCTGGAAGAGCTAGCAAGCCAAGTGCCATTAACTAATTGGTGTAAAACTAGTTTGCCCCTTGTGGTTCACCAAGGATAGGCACACAAGCGCCAAATGAAATGAGCTAGCAACCTATCTCAAGAGAAAACTGGACTTTCTTGTTTTTCTTTGAAGATGTTTCATTTCTCATCCTAAAGAAGCTTCTTGGATGAGAAGGAAAATGTCTTCAAAGAAGAAACAAGTCCTGTTGCCTCTTGAAAAAATATCTTTGGGACAACCATGACCTGGATGACTGAGAATCTTCGTAGAACTAGCAATCTAGGCTGTCAGGACTGCATTGTGTCTAGCATGTATAGATTTCCCATATGCTAAATTAATAACCTCCACAGTTATATTCACACCTAAAAAAAATTGAATAAAAAGTTTTTTTAAAAAAAATCTTAGGGTGTAAAAAAAGGAGTTGGCTATAAAACACTTTTTAAAAAACATTTTGCTATTAAAATGGAAACAGTACCATAAACAGTTGTGCTGTGGCACAAAATAAGCAATGATTTAGGTTGCCATACATACCAAGGAATATTAGGAGCACACCAACTATAATCTGAAGTGCGAGTGAGATGCTGATGAGAATGATCAGTGGAGCATAGAATCCGAAAGAGGGTCCTTGCTCCATCACAGCTTTCAGCTGGGATGCGTTGGCCATGAGCAAAGCAATATCCAACATGCTTTCGGCTGCACTCTTCTTATTGGCATAATGGTTCATGTTAATTTGTCTATTTGACCGTAGCCATTGTCTTCGACCCTGAAAGGCAAAAAACATTTCAAAGACATTTATCAGCAAGGATTCAGATAGCAGTATAAACATGATAGGGGTGGGAAAATTAATAACTCGTTCAAATTAGTTACCGGTACATGTTTGTTTGAAATTGTAACAACTTTCCACAGGGACTGAAGGCAAAAATGGAACAGTTCAGATTAAGGAGATATAGCATTGGCCACTGCATATTATATTGTAATATCTTAAAACAAGGGTCCCCAACCAGTGGTGAAATCCAATTTTTTTTACTACCGGTTCTGTGCGCGTGGCTTGATGGGTGTGGCATGGCTTGATGGGCATGGCAGGGGAAGGATACTGCAAAATCTGCATTCCAACCCCATTCTGGGGTCAGCCAAATATGGTATTTGCCAGTTTTCCGAACTATTCAAAATTTCTGCTACCGGTTCTCCAGAACCTGTCAGAACCTGCTGGATTTCACCCCTGTCCCCAATCCCCGGTCCACCCAGTCCTCAGCCTGTTTAGAACTGGGCCACGTAAGCAGTAGGCGAATGTGTGACACTTCATTTGTGCATGCACAGGAGCTAGATTGCAGACCAGCAACCATCCCCTCCTCCCCAGTCTCTGGAGCCAGAAAGGTTGGGGACTGCTGTCTTAAAACACTTCATTACAAATATATTAAAATGAAAGGAGAGAGGAGAAAAAACATATAGCATTCACAGCAGGAATATAACTAAGTCTAAACATGACCTATGTTTGGGAAATGACAGGAAACAGCTTAAATGTCCATGCTTTAGCATTTTTTTTCTTTTTCTCTATTTTATAAAAGTTTTAACTATCCCATTACTGGGGGGAAATATACTTCTTTTCTAAACACTTTTGGGTTTGTTTGTTTTTTATAAAATCAGAATATATTTCTGATCATTCTCTTGAGATCATGGCTTAGCCAGTAAACATCAAGCACTTAGAAATAGCATACTACTAAACACACAAAAGTCAGGCCAGAAAGCACTTTCTACGGAGACAAACATGTTTCCAAGTTTCCTCACTTACATCAATTTCAGTAGAATTTTTACAGATTTTACTAAATGAAATCATTTTACTAAGATAAAGAAGTTACCCAAGAGCATCAAATGTCTATGGAGATTCTCAGTTATCCAGGTCATGGTTGTTCCAAAGGTGCTTTTTCAAAAGGCAACTGGACTTTCTGGTTTTTTTTTTTCCTGAAGACGTTTCACTTCTCATCCAAGAAACTTCTTCCTGTCAGAGCTGAAGAAGCTTCTTGGATGAGAAGCAAAACGTCTTCAAAGAAAAACCAGAAAGTCCAGTTGAATTTGAAAAAAAACCTTTGCTTTTTCAGCAAAGACAAGAGCATCAAATCAAATATTTAAATAGCATCAGAAAAGAAAAGAAAAAATATTGGATGCCCAGTTAATGTTTCTGTGGTAGTGTTTTGAGGATAGCTAGCTGCTGAAATGACCTCTCCCCCATTTGATACTTTCTTCCATATTTATTTTCCATGTAAGCTACAAATTGCTCCACATCGGCAGTAAATCTGCTCGAGAGTTACATGGTATAAAAAGTACTAAAATAATTGAAATGTCAGCAATATTAATGAGTGAAAAAAAATCCCCATATTAATTCTGTTCTTTTCCCACACAATCAAATAGAGGAAACAGGCATGTTGTAATATCCTTTTGTCAGGCATCTTGTTTCTGCTCTTTTATAACTGATAAGACCTATGAAAATAAACAATTAATCCAAGAGCAAAGTATACTTGCACCAAATAGCACTATGAATAAAACATGCAAGAGTAAGGTGTTAACAGTGTGTGCAATTGTGCTACAGAACAAATGGTGGCAGATAGAGATAGACCTTGACTTCCAGCCACAACTGAGCCCAGAAATATACCCATAAATCATTGGGATCATTAAGCAAGGCACCCACATGACTGTTTCACTTAATGACCACAATCCTGGCTCTCCCTGTTGTGGCCATTAAGGTAAATGTGCAGGCTGCTATGCAGAACTCTTGGACCTTCAGGGGATGGCCGAAGACTGTTGGCACTCACTGAAGCTGAGTTAAGCCTGTGCTCTGCACTCAAGAAAATTATATTATTTTTCTTTTTTTCATTTTCATTTCTTTTGGCATTTTTCTTTTCAAAGTGACCTGTTGTTACATAATGACTTGGCACTCTACAAATGCTTAGAATATTGTCTTTTTAATAGTAATTTTATTTTTAAAAAGTCAATTGCAACAATAAAAAAAGAAGAAAAGAAAAAGAAGGCACAGAAAAGGAAAAAGTAGAAAGAAAAATATCTATGAAGTTTCGCAGCCATCCAGGTCATGGTTGTCTCAAAGGTGCCTTTTCAAAAGGCAACTGGACTTTCTTTGCTTTCTTTGAAGACGTTGAACTGAAGAAGCTTCTTGGAGTGAGAAGCGAAACATCTTCAAGGAAAACAGAATCCAGTTGCTTTTTTGAAAAAGAAAAATATAGTAAAAGAAGATATATATATGTATATGTATATGTATATGTATATGTATATGTATATGTATATGTATATGTATATGTATATGTATATGTATATGTATATGTATATGTATATGTATATACACACACAGCAATAACTTTCTCCTTCATCAAAATAAGTATAAACAATTTTAGTAATTTATCACCTTTTCTTAAAATAAATGACATTTTCTTTCCATAACCCATCTCTTATCTATAAACAAATTCATGAAGCCTCATTATTTCAGTCTTGATGACAAAAGTCCATTAACGGTTACCAGAAATAAGAACATATCTATTTTAATCTTGGTCAAATAAACCAAGTTTATATTGCCTTCTTTTTCTTTCAACAATTTTGATTTTTAGTCCCTACAAATGCCCTAGAATTTGATTTGTTTTTATTTTTTGTTTGTCCTTTCTCATGAACTTTTTCAAAGCTTTAACAAGCCCCCAATATAGGATGATTAGAATATAGAATTATTCAGGACATTCTCTCGGTTTGTTATTTGTATATCCCTTTTAATTATTAAAACATCCACAGGGGGTTGAATTAGAGAACCTCCAAAGTCCCTTACAATTTACTCAATACAGAATATATTTTATTCTGTATTGAGTAAAACTTTTCAGAGAACCAGATTTGAAGAGCAAACTGCAACATACCGGTATATTTTTCCAGGATTTCCTGGCAGTTGTGCATAACAACCTTGTTAGCACAGAAAAAGACAAATCTGCTTTAACAAGTTCCCAAAGTTGATATGTGCGCCCCCATATGCATTCTAAATCACATTTAGCCTTTTGAATCCAGATCTTTGCACAGCTCTGGTTTTTATACACCTAATGAGGCAGCAAGAAAAGATGTAGAGATCTTTTCAATGAAATGAGAGTATATCATGACTGGATTCTCCCTTTTCCTCCAATGCATTTTTCTGCACTACAATTTGGCATTCTCTGTTAACATTCCCAATAAAATCCTGAATCATGAGCAAGGGCTTGGACTCAAAGACCTCCCAACTCTGTCATTCTATTATTCTGTTAAATTCACTTTCACTTTGGGGGATTTTACAGCTTGTTCACTAGCAACATTTTTGAAACAGTAACTTTATATAACTATTTTATTGCCCTTCAAAGTATGCCTATTGTTATTTACCGCATTTGCCATATTTTACTCCTAAAAGTGTCATTATGATAAAGTCTGTTGTGAGAGGACACGGTTCTAATTGGTATCAGGCTTGTTTCCATCAAACATGATTTTAATGAGATCAGAATTAAAATCATGTTGAACTCAGAAAATTACCATTTTAGCATTCAAAATTTAATGCAATGAATGCAATTATTGGAATTATGCACCAAAAATATGTGTATGTATTCACAAGACTGCTTTTGCAATCAAGATAAGATTTTAGAACTTATGCAAAAAATAGTTTCCCTATTTAAGACACATATTTAGAATTTCACAGGATATTGCTTCAGGGGAGTTATTCTCCCAACTTCCACAACTTTGCAGCATTTCAGAAAAAAATTCCATCTAATATTTTTTCAATATATTTGTCAGAAAATCCATTAGGTGTAGAAAAGAGCAACAGTGAGAAAAGGATTTGTTTATTTAATATTTTAGGTTAGGTGGAGCTTAAGTGTTAAACCACAGTGGGAGATTTCATCATTTAGCCTATTGCTAATGTAAATACTGACCTTTTAATATTAAAAGCATCATTTCATGCTTTTTTCTCTAGACTACAGGTCTATGCAACAACTCAGGTCTAGCCTGTATGAATAGTAACTTTGTATGTTAAGATGAAAGTGACTGGATGTCACTGAATAAGAGCCATAAAATGAAATATTGGTCTTTTATGAAAGAAACTTTGTTTAACTCAAAGCAATGTCATTTAAAGAGGATTCATATATTCCACCAAGCACTTTCTTTGGATTCACCCTACTATAATACTATGTAACACTGACTTGAAAATTCTAGTAAGTTTGTCTGCCATATTGAGGGCAACACTGAAAATAGGCTTTTAATGGGTGAAATTGAAGCTTTAAGTCTCTCCAAGACTCAACCTACCATCACCAATCTTCCTCCCAAAGGATCACATCTATTGGCTCCATCAATTCTGCCTTAGTACAATCTGTGAAATGGCTTTATGTCTATTTTCAATGGGACCTTTGGCTTGTTTCAGAAGACAAAGCATCCATTGTAAACAATCTTGTAGAATTTAGGCGTGTATATATTTTATTTCCTTCTTTATTTCCTTTTTTGTTCTTATCTCAAAGGAATACATTAGACAAATTAAATGAAAACACCTTTAAGTACACTAATGTAATTTAAATGGGAATTCTCGATTGTTTAATTACCACAATGAACTGCTTCTCAGGATTTAAGTCCATTTATATCTACTTTTCACTTAGATATTTTAACATGCTATGATAGCAAGTAAGGGCTGTTGTTAGGAATTAGCACTATCAATAGCACACCTAAATTTGAGGCAGACATTTTCATTTACATAAAAAGCCATTAAATGTTTAATCAAATTCTGTTCTGCAAAAAATGTCTTTTAATGTTTTCTCTCTGCAGAATATGCTTTATAAGACACGAGGACATCCCAGCTCCTCAACTACAAAACGCCAAATCGGCAATTTTTTACACAATTCCTTCATCACAAAAAGGAAGTTGAAAGTAGGCTTCACAAAATGGATTATTCATTCCATCACAGATAAAGCATCATCATTGTATGATTTTTTTCCCCTGTGACACAATTTTCATGCCTGGACTAAGTCATTTTATCCGGAAATAGGACAGTTCCGCAATTATATGACAATATATATTCCATGAAGAATCCACCTCACTGAGACTGTTTCCAGTTGTTAAACTTATTACAATGAAGAAATCCTTTAGATAGGATTATCAGATGTCTGAACAGGCAAAGGGAAACACTGACAATTGGAAAGGAGAATAAATGGGGAGAAAAAGGAGGAAAAACTAACTATTTAACTTTTATGACATCAAATTACAGTGAAAAACTGAAAAAATGTACTTAGATCTATATGTATATGAAATTAAATTTTCCAATATTAGAAAGACTGGCTTGTCAATCAAGATATTAGGAGACATCAGTCCCAATAATGAAATTATCTTGAGAGATATTACAAAAATTCTGTAGAATCTTGTAATGGCTTGTCAATTATTACAATATCACTGAACAATATGCCTGAACATGAAATAACAGCTGGATAAGCGGAGAAAGTAAACAAGAATCTGATTCATAGGCTTAATGCTATGACACGTGCATTTTCTAATTTCACTTCTGGCTGGCATAATTCACTGAGATTCAAAATCATCCAACTAAGAAGTAGACAGTTATTTAAAAAGCAGTACATAAACTTTTACAGATGTCATAGTTTTGTCAAATGCTCAAACACACACATCTGGCATGTCCTATCTCTTGACAAGCTCTAAGAAATTATTTCCTCTTTGGTAGCAAATAGGGAATAAATTAACCTATGAGGATGTAAATAAGATGTTTAAAGAAATATAACCTATAACCTCTCAGCTTGAGTTTGATATTTCGTGTGTGAGACAAGCTAAATAGAGTGAATGACTGAATATAAGAAATAAGTAATATTTTTCTGAAATAGGAATTTGCTTCAGAGATGATAGACATGAAGACCCTTTTGGAGAATCCTTGTAACTATTATTCAATTCAAATATTTTTTTTCTTGCAAGGTAACATCCATTTGATTTCACATATTCCTGACTTATACTCTTGTTTTGTAACCATTTAAATTCTGACATGCTATAAGACAAAGATGTATTTTCAATATCTCTACAATATTCAATACAACTGATGTTTTAGTAAAGTCTTATCAAGTCAAACTTGACTCCTGATGACTTCAAAAACATGTCAACCTACAGGTAGTCCTCAACTTATGACAATTGGAACCAGAATTTCTGTTGCAAGCAAGGCAGTTGTTATGTGAGTTATCTCTGATTTTATGACCTTTTAAGGTCATTTTTAAGTTGTTAAGCAAATCACTGTAATTGTTAAGTGAATCAGGTGGTCATTAAGTAAATCTGGCTTTCTCCGTTGACTTTGCTTGTTAAAAACCAGCTGAGAAGATGGCAAATGGTGGTCACATAACCCACCTGTCTGTCACACATGGCTCTCCTCCTAAAGTACAATGACTACAAAGCAACAAGAGTTAATAGCAAAGAATTTCTGATCTCCCCTTACTAGGGGATTCATGTTATTTCTGAAAAAAAGAAAAGTCTATCTAGAAACATGCTTTCTGAAGGCCATCCTTTTAATGTAGGGGCAGTAATGATTTAGAATCCAGAAAAGGAGCCTGGTGGCTCAGCAGACTAAAAGCATTGTGATTAACACCAGCTGTCTGCAATTACTGTAAGTTCGAATCTCACCAGGCTCAAGGTTGACTCAGCCTTCCATCCTTTCTAAGGTAGGTGAAATGAGGATCCAGATTGTGGGGGCAATAAGCTGACTTTGTATAAAGTATACAAAAGTATGAAGGCTATTGCTTAACGCATTGTAAGCTGCCCTGAGTCTCCGGAGAAGGGCGGCATATAAATCAAATTAAAAAAAAAAAAAAGGCCCTGCTACAATTTATTATCCCCAAAGACCATAACCATACAGAAGGGAATTATCTCAAAATGTCTAGAGCTGTGATGGCAAACCTATGGTATGCATGCCTCAGGTGGCACGTGGAGACATATCTGTGGGCACGCGAGCGTTGCCCTAGCTCAGCTCCAGTGCACACGTGTGCACTGGCCAGCTGATTTTCGGGCCTTCTGGGCCCACTGGAAGTTGGGAAACGGGCCATTTCTGGCCTCTGGAGGGCCTCCAGGGGGTTGGGGAAGGCCGTTTTTGCCCTCCCCAGGCTCCAGGAAAGCCTCTGGAGCCTGGAGAGGGCAAAAAATGGGCCTGCCAGGCCCACTGTTCCATCGTGTGCCAAAAGCGGAGGGAGCACGGGGGTGGGGGTCACGTGCGCATGCACAAGGGGGCACATTGAATTCTGGGTGGGGGCACGCATGTGCGCGACACCACCACCCCCGCTCCCCCCCTTGGCACGCAACAGCAAAAAGGTTAGCCATCACTGGTCTAGAGGGAACCTGTTGCCAGTTTCTTTGTAGAAACTGGATTGCATTCTCTACTTAGAGACATTGCCACATGTGTGTAAATTAATTCTCCAACCCACATACATTCTTGATGTTTCTGAAAGAATTACACTGGGGAGCGCATATCTTCTTCCCTTCTCACACCTTTCCTACTGAAGCTTGGATGGGATTCCTTTCCATCTCCAAACTGAAAAGCAAATGAGAGAAAATCCTGTCTGGTTTTTGTGAGGTTGGTGGCAAGTTTAAAGGATTTTACTTCACTAAGTTTGTATCCCTAATTTCCTTTTGACATACTGATGTGATAAGTGATAAAAAGTTGGTAATGTTCCCAAAGACTGACTAGCTAAGGCAATATTTATAGACATGACATTTAGTGCTCTTCTTTCCCCCACCCATTTTCAGTCCTGACTTTGAATACAGATGACAGGGTGGTGCCATGGTAAGCCCCAGCATAAAGGATACCCAGTTCAGTTCAACCATGTGATTTCTATAAAACTGCTGAAGGAGTTCTAAAGCAGTTTCACAGAAGGCAGATACATTCTTTTCTTTTTTTACCCTGTAACCCCTTAATTCGGGATGATTTTGTTAAAATCAAAAAAGATAGAAGCACGAGTGACTGTGGCCCTTTCTTGCATAACACATCCATGTGTTACAAAAAATACTTTGCCTGAACAGTCAATCAAGGTATTTATAAAACTATTTTCTTCCAGAATAAAGGAAATGAAGAACTAAATTCTCTACATGTTAAGAAGCATTTGGGGTTAGAACACACTTACACCGTCTCAGAATGAAATTCTGTTGAAGTTTAAATCACCTTTTCTCAAATTGCAGAATGGATAGAGGAAGGTGTATCACTTATTTATTTGTCCAATATAGATAGCTGCCCATTTCACACAGGTGACTCATACATTTCAAAGAAAACAATTAAAAACAAAGCCTTGAAACCAATAAAAACAAAAATAAACAAAACCAATGGGAGAGTGCATTTAAAGTCTTACATGTGTTATAGCCATTTCACCAGCTGCCTATTTCCATGAGATCCCCAAACCTCTTGACAGGACCACGTTTTAAGAGATTCCTGGAAAATCACTTGGGGCCAATCAGATTCCAGCTGGTACACTCTAGTAGTCCATCTCTCCCTAGCCTAACTTCTATCTTTTATTTTATGTACACTGAGAGCCTATGCACCAAAACAAATTCCTTGGGTGTCCAAGCACACTTGGCCAATTAAAAAAAAATCTATTCTAAATCTGTGAGTTTAATACAGTCCAATCGTGGTTCTTTTTCTTCCCTGAAGCCATATGTCATCTGGCCACTTGTTTGTCTCTTCCTGTAAATTGGTGGAAAGTCTTCCCAGTTCTGCAGTCTTCCATCGTTTTTTTCTTTCTTTCTTTCCACAACACTGCCCACTGGCATCTATGCACGGGAAAACAAGCAGCCTCTTGCCAAGCAGGCCCCCCCCCACCGCGCATTAAATCTTTCCCAGTCGAGCAGCCGGAAAGCCGCCCTCGCTGTCTGAAGAGATCCAACTTCGCCTTTGGAGGCATTCCAAAGCGAGACGCGATTTACGGGAAATCTCCGCGCCGGGAAGAAGCCCCTCGTTCCTTCGGAGGTGCCCCCCGAAAAAAAACATCCGCCAAGAGGAGACCTCTACCCGCTTGCCTGCCAGGGAAAGCAGGCTCTTCGGATACACAGGCCTCCGCGGCGCTGGCTGACGAACCCCATGCCCGCGGGGCACCTTCGCCCTGCTCTCCCGCCCAGAAGCAGCTGGCCGGTCGCGGCTGAATGGGTTTTTGTCCTCTTGGCTTGCCCGCCCGAGAGAAAGCGAGAGCCTCTTACCTCGTCTGGAGGCGTCGCGTCCCCGTTGGCGTTGGCGTTGTCATTGCCGTTCCCCATTGCCGTGGTCAGCCCGTTCATCTCGTGGCTGTCTGGGGTCGAGCCCATGTTGCCGCGGCAGCTGAGGCGGCGCGGTGCAAAATGAGACGGGCGAAGGCGCGCAGGGGGGAGCGAAAACGAGGCACTTGTTATGAGGTCTTGTGTTTAAACCGGAGCGCAGTTGTCACGACCGCCTTCGACCCTACTCGGGAAAGAGAGAGAGGGGAGGAGCGAGAGGAAGGGAAGGGAGCGAGCGCTGGGTTTCCCCTCCTGACCAGAGGCAAAGGGAACCGCTCGGCGCGGCTGCGGATACTGAGGCGTTGCTGTGGCGACGAAAGGCAAGGGCTTTTTTTTTTTTTTTGCCCAGCTGTTGAAGGAATTTGTCCGGACGACTGACCTCTGGCGGGGAGGGATTGGGGCGGGAGCGCTCCCTCCTTTTCCTCGCAAGGAAAGTGGGAATTCGCCCACGTCAAAGGTTAACACTCCTCGCCAGCCAGTGATGCCTGCTTGAGCCCTATGGGAAATACCGAAGACGGAGACGGCCTTCCTTTGTATCTGTACCTTTCAATAAGCTCGGGGGTTTTCCTCTTTCCTCTGTCTCCAAGGGACCAGAGTAAACATCACAATAGTAAGCATCACTAGGGTTTTTTTTTTTCCCCTCTGGGGCTGTGGGGCACTAAATGCAGTGCAATATGGGAATTTATGAATTAACCGGTAGCCTTCTGGATGGGGATTTAAGAAGAAATAGGATATACCAGCCCAGTTAATATTCGGAATTAGAAGGGGGGGTGGATGGACGGACGGACATGATAGCAGCATTCCAGTATTTGAGAGGCTGCCATAAAGAGGAGGGGGTCAATTTATTTTCCAAAGCACCAGAGGGCAGCAGAACAAGAAACAATGGATGGAAATTAATCAAGGAGAGAAGCAACCCGGAATTGAGGAGAAACTTCTTAACAGTGAGGACAATTAATCAGTGAAACAGCTTGCCTTCCGAAGTTGTGGACCCTTTATCACTGGAGGTTTTCAAGAAGAGACTGGACAGCCGTTTGACTGAAATGGTATAGGACCTCCTGCTTGAGCAAGGGGCTGGACTAGAAGACCTCCAAGGTCCCTTCCAGCTCTATTCGGATTCTGAATTCTGCTTCTTCTCATCTATTGGTATCTTTTTTGAGTGCAAAGGTGCAACTTTTTCAAATAACTTTTATTACAGTATTACTACAGCTCCCATAAAGGGTGGTGAGGAATCGGAAGAATGTATTTATTTCATTTGTTAAATTTTTACACAGTTCATCTCACCTAAGTGACTCTGGGCATTGATTCATACTTTTTTCTGCCTTTCGTCCACTCAAAATTGCATTCCCTTTCATTTTTTTAACAAGACATCTTCAGTCATGGATGATGGGGAAAAAAAAAACCCTATAGGTGATGGTCTAGAAAACCATCTTGTTTTGCTTCTTTCTTTCAGCTGTTCATGGAAACAAATTAGTCAAGTAACAATGTCTGAGAACTGATCCTTTGTTAGATCTTCCACAATGTTCCTGATCATGCTACTTGTGTGGCCAACCTTTGTAATGCTCCCCTGACTGCCTCTTTCACTCCCATGAAGGTGTGATTTCTTCTCGCATAATATAATAATATACCCTCAAAAACAGGTAGCTATGATATTTTTGGATCCGCAAAAAGCTTTTGACAACTGAAATTGGGACTTTATGATAAACCAATTAATAAAAATGAATTTTGGAGAAAAATTTACAGAAATGATTAGAGCCATATACACTACACAGAGGGCAAAAATAATAATAAATGGGGAACAAACAGAAAGTTTTGAGATAGCTAAAGGAGTAAGACGAGGTTGCCCCCTGTCACCTCTGTTATTCATTCTTTCTGTGGAGACATTAATGTCACAAATTAGACACAATTCGGAAATAAAGGGATTAAAAATTAAATCACAAGAAAATAAGGTCCAAGCATTCGCAGATGATTTGGCATTCATTATTGAGGAACCTTTAGAATATGGACCTACTTTATTACAAGATATAAACCAATTTGGCATGGTAGCAGGATTTAAAATGAATAAAGACAAAACTAAAATATTGACTAAGAATTTAACCAACAGACAGAACGAAGAACTAGAGGAGAAGCTGGGAATCTCGAGAGCAAAGAAAATTAAATATTTAGGAATTTGGCTATCGGAAAAATGTACCACGATAAAGAGGGATAATTATGATACACTTCTATTAAAATACAAAAATATCTGGACAGTTGGACTAAATTACCAATATCATTAATTGACAGAATTTCAACAATCAAAATGAACATATTACCCAAGTTACTTTATCTATTTCAAACGGTACCAATAAAATTAGAGAAATTTTTTTTTGAACAATTAAATCAAAATTTATATGGTCAGGGAAAAAAATGCATATCAAATTCAAATTACTGCAAGATAGCAGGAAAAAAGGAGGTTTCGGTTTACCAGAATGGGAACTTTACTACCAAGCGGCATCCCTAGGATACAACTCAAAAATAAATGAATACTAACAATGGAAGTCCATGACCTCTAACTTGGTTGGCATGGCTTTCTCTGGGATGGGACAAATAAATCACATACCTATTTTCAAAGACACATGTTAAGAGATGCCCTACTGAAAGTTTGGGAAAAGATTAAAAAGAAGCACTATATGAAGGTCTCAATTTGGTTGTCTACAATGGAAGCAATGATACATCCAAATACCACAGATTTAGACAAAATGGTAAGATATATAGAATTATTAGACACAAAAGGTGACTTAAAATCAGTACAAGACCTGAAAAAACAAGGAATAAATCTGGCCATATTTACAAATCAAAACTAGATTTAAAAAAGATAAGGAACAATTTGGCATAAACAAGAAACAATTGGAACTAGATAAAATATTATTAGGATCGGGAGAAAAATGTTTACAAATATTTATAATTACCTATTAAGATATAAATTGGAAGAAGAAACAGTGAAAGAAACTATGATAAGTTGGGCTAGGAATTTTGGACACACTATAGAATTGGAAAAATGGGGAAATTGTGGGGGGGAAAATATAAATTGACTATGGCAGTAACATACAAAGAAAACAGCTATAAAATGTTTTATAGATGGCATTTAGCACCAGCGAGATTGGCAGAAATGTACCCCAATATATCACCTAAACATTGGAGATGTGGCCGTAAATTAGGAACATACTACTACATGTGGTGGATGTGCCCCGGTGTTAA
Source organism: Pantherophis guttatus (assembly GCF_059756535.1). Classification (NCBI taxonomy): domain Eukaryota; kingdom Metazoa; phylum Chordata; class Lepidosauria; order Squamata; family Colubridae; genus Pantherophis; species Pantherophis guttatus. The sequence continues at coordinate 218,505,936 of NC_142064.1, read as the reverse complement.
AAAAATTTGGTATAAAATCAGAAGGTGATTAAAAGAGATTACACTCCAAAATATTGATTTCAAACTGGAGTTGTTTCTTCTAGGAATGATTGATAAGAAAATGGAGAAAAGTTTGTACTACATAACATTGCATATACTAACGGTGGCCAGAATTACTCTGGCGCAAATGTGGAAACAGATCAATACACCCTGAAGAAATAGTAATTAAAAAGATCCTCGAATGTGCTGAAATGGATAAAATGACAATGGAGATTAAAGGAAGAGATGATTCGGACTACTATAAAGTGTGGAATAGTTTCTATATATGGCTAGAAAATAGAAATCAAAACAAGAAATAAGAATGTAAATTGAAATTTGATTAATTGGAATCTAAGAGTATTGAATACTGGTAAGGATAAAGTACTGATTATGTTAATAAATAGGATGTAATTATATATAACAATTTTGTTTACAAGAGTGTTCAATATGGTTATACAAGATTAAGAGAATGATTAGGAAGATTGAATTTAAAAGTAAATTGTCGATGGAGAAAATTGTAAAATATTACATAATATTTATAATATTTATGTTTTGTATTTAACCATTTGGTGTATGTGTATGTTTTCTTTTTTTTTCTTTTTTAGTTTTTTGTCTTTTTCGATTATGTTTTTGGTTTTAAAACTGTAAAATATTTAAAAACTATTTTTTTAAAATATATATATATACCCTCCATATTGCAATGTTAAATGTTATCAACCTTTTTTCACAAGAAACTCTGCTAACCCTCAGAGTTAAAAGGGTTTTTTTCAAATTTTTATCTGCCCATTGCAAGCCTATTTTTTACTTACTTGAATTTCAGAAAAAGGTATGATATTTGTTGGGATGCAATTTCTCCATACAATTAAAAAAAAAACAATTTCTTCCGCTGTGGCCTCAAATTTTATATTTTATTGTAAGCACTTTTATCAAGGCAGTTGTAGCCTTCTGTTTAAATTTAAGAAGTCATATTTTTCTCTTCTTAGTCAAGGCCAATTTTTTGGGTATGCGAGAACTTGCTTTTTCAGCAACTATGCCATGTAGAGTGTATTCTGAAATACACTCTTTCAGTACACCAGTCCTTTTTGATTTGGCTGAATTACTTGGTGACTTGTATTTTCAAGTAGGCAAAGAAGCCACTATGCAAGGGTAAAAGTATCTCACAAATTCAGGGATCAAGTTCTTATCAGCTCCATACCAAACCTGGATCTCTGAGTTTGGAAGCAATACTGCAAGATGAATTCAGAGGGATTTATAACTTAAAGGGAAAAGTTTAAAATGCTGCAAAATGCCCACTTATTCTTTGTGGAAAAGATTTGCCCCATCTCCTTTTATCCAAATATTAATGCTGCAATACATTCCAAAATACAAAGCAACTTCAAGCTAGAATAATGTAACACAGCAATCTTTTGCTTGCTTGAAAAATAGAGGTTTCTGAGGGCAGCCTCAGTCCATGAAAAAATTACAGCCTACCCCTTCAAGAGTGCTTTTCCTTTTTTTCTGAGTAATAGCTGTCACATATACAATTCAACCACAATATTTCATGTTCTGACCCTTTCAATAAGCTAAATGTCTAAACAGAGGTCTAAATATTTATAAATACTAAATCAGTTGGCGTATAAAGAAGGAAGTTAGAAATTAAATATTTAGTTACTTATTTTTTCCAAGCAACATATTTTCCTTTTTTGTTTTTTTTTCTCTTTTAAGAAGAGGGTTTAGTATTAAATATTAAGCTCAAAGTTAGAAATTTTTCTCATAAAACAATTCAATGCATTTTGTAACTGTTCATCAATGGCATATTTAGTATTAACAGTACAATTTAAGCAACCTTATATTTATTACATTTTAGAAATCATATTTAACATTGAAATACACTTTTTTCTTATTTTTAAAGATTTAAACAATCTGCATCAGTGCAGTGTTAACAATTTCTGGCTCATTTGTGAGAGCACAATTATTACAAAATTGTATTTTCAGTCAGTAATTCTACCGCATTGTAGTGATAAGACACTTCGTTTTCCATATTGTTGTTTTGTGATCCATCCAGGCTTATGGTTGGATGATTGGTGATTATATTAGTCTTTTAAAATAAATAAAATAAGTTTAGTATAATTGTGCTTTATAAAAAAGTTGATAAATTGAGCCTATGCTGAATAATTGAATTCAGCTTTTGCTTTTCTAAAAAGCCTCTTCCATGTAAACCTATTTGTACAATATCAGAACTAGAGGAGGAGGAGAAGGAGAAGGAGGAGGAGGAGAAGAAGAAGACTCTTCAGCTATCTTATCTGTAAATAACCCTGAGCAAGTGCTGAAATTCAACAACTTTTTCAAAGAGGCAATAAATAACTAGCTTAGCTAGGCTGAATGTATTGATTTTGTTTAAAAGACCTCTGTGGATTCCCCTCTCTCAATAAACTCTTTTGTTACATAGAGAGATTTATTTTCACTGGTTTAACAAGGGAATTTCTCACTAAGAGCGTTGCTATGTGCAATGCTGCTCAGTTCCACAGCTGCCCTGTTTCAGCACTGACACAAGGTTTCTTAATCTGAATTTTGAGGCTTTGGGCGGAAAAATCCAAAGCAACTTTTATATATTTTTTCTTAGGCTGAAGTTAAAAGTCCTGGCTATAAGGGCTAAAAAATGTTTCAGTTGGACAATCAAGAATGTGATCAGATAGACTATTCAGTGTGACTGGTGTCATTCTGTCAACAGTGTCTTGTACCAGGAAACGATAAAAATAACCAGGTACAAAGGTGTTAATTTCCCCCCAAATCCAGTTTGTAACACATGTACTTTGATTTCCTTAATTAAACAGTATTCTGAGTAAATTCTATAGAGAATGATAATAAAATCCCATGGCAAAAAAAGTTGATATGCTATTATAGGTCTTTCAGTTGATTGGCTATTGCCTTTTTTGGTTATTAATATGGTGCAGGAACTAATTGAAATGATTAAAAAGATGTGTTTTTCAGATCACTGAAAACGGAACTAAATGAAATGATTATAATGATGCATTATAATCTTAAACATGATGAACTCGAAACTACGTTAGAATACACAAGTGGATAAAGAAACTATGAGTGAGAAGCAAGAAGATACTGAAGACAAAGATAAAGACAAAGATATTGATTATCTTTTTTTTCTATATGTATTTTTCATATCTTTGAGATTTGCTGAAATTTGTGCTATAATTAACCAAAACGGTATTTACTTGAAGTCTTTGCCTGGCCTGCCTGGCCTGGCCTTTGAGTCAGTGTTGACTTGTGACAACTGCCTGGGCTAGTCCTGTAAGATTTTTCGTTTGTTTGTTTTGAGTAAGATCTTGAAAGTGATTTGGCATTGCCTGCTTCCCAGGGCTGAGAAAGACTGACTGCGCAAGGTCACCCAGCTGGCTTGTGCCTAAGGTGGAATTAGAACTCTAGTGTCCTAGTTTCTATCCTGATGCCTTAATCACTCACCAAACTGCCTCTCTATTTACTTGAAAATGGCTAATATTTAATTTAAAGGAGGATTTTTTTTCTGAATAGCATCTATAGGATTGTACTGTAACTCATTTTTAACTGTATTAACAAACAATAGGGCAGTTGAACTAGTCGCCACAAAGATTTGGCACCTGCATTGTTAAAGCTTTATGGAATTGCTTATATCAGTTGGCTTTTCTTCTGGAGATACTTTTCAGAGATGTTAGTTGAGGAAATTACACAATCCTCAGATGCAGAAAAAAAACATACAATGACTAGATATGGATTTAGAAAAAATCTTTATGTTTTTCTTTTGCAACACCAGTCAATCATCACTGAAGCAATACAAAGGCTGTCCTTTGTTGTTATATTGCATTGTTATATTGGCACAGAGATAACTGAATGACTCTAGAATGGAGATTTTCAAATTGGCTTCTGATGTCTAAGAATGTCCAGAAGATGATTTACCTCAACTTCTCACATTGGTTGGTCAAAGGCTGCTAAATTATTTTAGCGGGCTTTCAAGGTTGCATTCTGTGACCTTATAAAAATAAATACTGTCTCAGAAATCCGACAGCCTTACAGAGCTTGACTTCTGCTCACTGCAAATCACCTGGCCAAACCACAGCCACTCATGGCCTCAATGACCAACTCCCACCGTCTGGAATTGTCTGTTGGCCAGCCTCTGCTTGTTGTTTCACTCTCTGCTGAAATGGTAAATTAATTCTTACATTGTTTAATAAAAGATAAAAGATAAAGGTCTCCCCTGCCGAATCAGAGTACTCATCTCTGTTTCCTAGCCAAGGGAGCCAGGGTTGACCACAGGGTTGACCAAAATCATGCCAGCCACATGACCACTATGCTTCTGTGGTCATGTGGCTGCCATGATTTTATGCCAAGGCTCACAGAACACTATTAGCTTCCACCAAAGTGGTACTTGTTTATCCACTTGCATAGTTTAATAGGATTTCCCAATATTTTCCAATGTTATTTTTATAGCAGTGTATGAGGAATACTGCTGTACAAGAAGCTACAATGGGCTTGTGGGAAAATGTCTGTATTTGATGGAATTATTATGCTGTGCTTCCACCTGCATTCATTCTGTATATTTATAAATCAGGTATTTTGTAATTCTTTTCCATGAATGAATGACTGAATGAATGAATGAATGAGTGAGTGAATGAATCTTATTATATCCTCTGGCCAAATAGCAAAACAACAGTAATTAAAATAAATAAAATTAACCTCATACATAAAGTCTGTTGCAGCATCAAGAATAACTGACCTTTTGTCTTAATAGCTGTATAAAATAACTGAAATTGTTTTAGTTAAAATTCACAACTGTAAGTAATTGCGGATGATGTAAAACTATTCAACACCACTGACAATGCTGCTACTCTACAAAAAGACCTCGACTATGTGTCAGAATTGTCAGACAATTGGCAACTCCAAATCTCAACCAACAATGCTCTGTCTTACATATTGGCAAAAAAAATCAGAACACAAAAGCTGGACAGATACAACCTAACTGATGACCCTCACTCTGTCAAAGACCTTGGAGTACTCATTTCAAATGATCTAAGCACCAGATCTCACAGTAACAGCATTGCTAAAAAAGCATTAAGAGTTGTTAACCTAATCTTGTGTAGTTTCTTCTCCAATAATTAGGGTTTTCTTACAAACATTTTAACACGTATTAAAATAATCACTTCAAAACTTTACTTAAAATTCAAAACATCAAATATATTATAATAATATGTAAAATATTAAATTACATTTTACTTTGCTGTCGTGTGTATTTTTTATTTGACTGTACAGCTTTGATCAATTCTTTGTGTTTAAGGAATAATTCTTTAATTTCAGTACAACGTTGAGAAATATTAAAAAATATACAAAGTTCACTTCGAACTGATACAAGCAGTCGGTCCACAAATTTCCCATGACGCTGAAAATTCGTTCAACGTTTGCATTTAATACCGGAATTGATGCACAATACTGGAACAGTTTCAGTAAACTCGGAGCTGGATCTTTCTTGAAAAAATACGTCCACTTATCAAGGGATGAATCGCCCTGCAGATGAACATAAACTTCTTCTAAGGCAGAAATTTCATCGAAGAGACTGTTGGGTGGAAGTTCTTCTCGCCATGGTGATAATAACCAGATGTTCGTCATTTCTTCTAAAGTTGGAGGATTATTGCGATCAATTAGATTGAAACAACTTAGCCTCATATACTGAATCGGTGAAATTATACCACTTTTCTAGGTACACAATGGCTCTTTGATACATGTTGATGGCTTCTTTCTTGAACTTTTGCACGGCATTCTCAGGCAAATGTTTTTATGTAAGGCAAATAAAACTTTCATTCCAAAAAACTGCTCATCGTATTTTTTTTTTGCAAAGAATCACGCAGCTTATACATGATAATGTGAAGATCACATGTAAGAATTTTCTTACTTTCCAACTTCAGTAGGGTGTCTTGCATTATTGACATGAAGAAGTGTGTGAAATATAAATACAATTCTGAAATTGTTGGTTCATTGTCCTTTGTGAGTTCATTTTCCTGATCCGAAATAAGGTTCCAGATAACCAATTCTTGAATACAGCTCAGCTGTCTGGAACCTGCACTGCATATTGGACATTAATACAATCGAACGAGTCCAGAGATATTTCACAAGAAGAGTCTTCCACTCCTGCTTGCAACAAAATACCTTATGCCACCAGACTCGAAATTTTGGGCGTAGACAGCTTAGAACTTTGCCGTCTTCAGTCTGACCTAATCATAGTACATAAAATCATTTGCTACGATGTCTTACCAGCCAATGAATACTTCAGCTTCAACCAAAACAAGAGCACACAATAGATACAAACTCATTGTAAACCGATCCAAACTAGACTGCAGAAAATACGACTTCAGTAACAGAGTTGTCAACACCTGCGATGCACTACCAGACTCTGTGGTTTCTTCCCCAAAACTTTAACCTGTCCACTGTAGACCTCACCCCATTCCTAAGAGGTCTGTAAGGGGCGTGCATAAGCGCACCAGCGTGCCTACTGTCCCTGTCCTAATGTTTCCTTTTATTCATATCCTTTTCATGTATTTATAATTATGTTTACACTTGTGTCTGTCATAAAATATATGCTTGACGAAATAAATAAATAAAATAATAAATAAATAAATAATCTCTTCCTGGGAATCTCAAAACTGGGAGTTTTATATGTTCTTTCCTTATATCCCAATGAATAATCAAGTATAAGAGAACCCATGACATAAGTTCCAAAACAAAATCTGTACCATAACTAAGAAATAAATAGATTTGCTGAGCCTGTAGGACACTAGTTTCTGGTGCTTAATATTGTAAAGACATTGGGAAAGGGCTTCTGAGCTTTCTGTCTAAATCAAGTGTAATACAATATATTTTTAAATACATCTGTTAATTAGTAGAGTGGGAAATGGTTTCCTTGAGGTTCTAACAACTTAAAGCTCAAAGTTGATCCTAACTACCATCAAGTTAGGTGCCATCAAGTTGCATATGATTGGTGACTATACAACAGAGCAGGATTTGCTGTCTCAAGTTAGTAGCAATAATGTGTAACTCTTCCAAAATTCTCATGCTGGCTAGGAAAAGTAGGAGTGTCTCTAATTTACGTGGAGGGTACTAGTTGGGAAGATTTTCTTCAAGTATCCTGGGAAAAAGCATAATTATTTGATGCTAGTCAGGGAGAGAGAGCTACATTATCTCCTTTGTTGCTGCTCCCTTTTGTAACTGGATATTATTAATAGAGAGGTGACAAAAGCCTTTAAAGATATCCTTCCTTGGCTGTGAAGATAAAATCAGTGATTCTTTGGAGACCAAAAGCCTAATTGATCTATTCAAATGAACTCTGGGACCGGTAACTTTTAATAGAGCTGGCACTTTCACTCTTGGCATTTCGATATGCTTGATTATCTGGATGCTTCTCTTATCTTCTTGGGCTCATATGCTTTATCCTCTCCAATTATTTTAGCTTGGCGTAGGAAAGCAAGAACTCTGAATTCATGTAAAAAAAATAAGAAGCCCACTTGTTTTTCTTCCTGCTGACAGGAACCCAGCATGATATAACACCATTTAGGCACTCATATCCAGGATACGAGGGACAGGCTGCTGGGACTTGTCAACCCTCCTGATAACCATTCCTTGCTCCTGATTCATGTGGGAATGAACAGAAATTTTAGAAGAGAATTAGAATTATCAGATGCAATGAAGACCATGGAAAAGAATGAAGGAAATGGGGAAGACTAGTTTTATTTTCTTCAAGTCTTCCAGGTGAGGGTTGTGTTAAGAAGAATAAATAGGTTTCTAGAAGTAAACTACATACATGTAGAAGGTCCTACTAAGAAATGATCAGATTCTGTGACCATGGATCTTACCACATGAAGGACTCCTGGGAAGGGATAGTACGAAAGGTATCTCATGAATCTTGGAGATCTTCTAGTCCAACCCCTTGATTTGGACTAGATGGTTTTCAAGGAGGAAACCTTATACAATTTCAGACAAATGGTTGTCCAATCTCTTCTTAAAAACCTCCAGTGTTGGACCACCCACAACTTCTGGAGGAAAGCGTTTCCACTGATTAGTTGTTCTAACTGTCAGGAAATTTCTCCTTACAGCATTGGCTGGCAGGTCAAGAAACAGAAGTACCATATAAGATTTGGCCTAAGCTGCTTCTGCCTTGTTCCAGTGGTGGGATTCAAAATTTTTTATTACTGGTTCTGTGGGCAGGGCTTGGGCGTGGTAGGGGAAGGATACTGTAAAATCTCCATTCCCACCCCACTCCAGGGGAAGGTTACTACAAAATCCTCATTTCCTCCCAATCAGCTGGGACTCGGGAGGCAGAGAATAGATGGGAGCGGGGCCAGTCAGAGGCGGTATTTACCGGTTCTCTGAACTACTCAAAATTTCCACTACCAGTTCTCCAGAACTGGTCAGAACCTGCTAAATACCACCTCTGCCTTGTTCCATCCATTATTGTTCCATTTGCCTGATTTTGTCTGCCTGAGCTGGCAAGTCTACATTGGTGGAATGACTGCAGCAACTTCACTGGTATTTTCCCTACTGCTTATCTAGGAGACCACTTGACATACCCTATAGCGCACTCAGCAGCAATTCTTGATGGCAGCATCAGACCCCTTTTTTGGCATAGCGTTAATTGCATTGCAATTTAGGGTTATTAAAAATGGCATTTTTGTTAGAGATTGCCGTTTAATTATGCACAATCATTTCCTCTTGTCCTGTAGTTTTTCCTAATAATTTCCTGTCTGAAGGAGAAGCCTGTGGAAGGTGAAACCTTTTCCACTACTTTAACATTGTACTCTATCTGAGCTGTAAAACTCCAGATGCCCACTGGAGGGCAGCAAAGCATTAGTGATTGTGGATATTTTTTTTTTATTTTTTTTTGCTGCTTAGATAAGAGAGGGCTACCTTTTATTTGCATTTGATAATTACAGTACATAGCAGTTCTCCCAGCCTGGGCTGGGACTCCATCTCCCAGAATTCCATAAAAAACATGGCTGCTGACTGTGGAATTTTGGGAGTTGAAGTTCTAATCCATTTTTTCTATGACAAGTCAATGCTATATAATCGAAGGAACTGAATAATTTCATGTTTTGTTTAGGTGTGGAATGCAAGGACAGGAAACTTTAGAAAAAGAAAGGCCAAACTGGCATTTTATAGTGCTTATTAGTGCTTTCATTCAGATGACCTTTTCTAAATCCCAACACCTAATGTGAACTACTAGGTGATTTGAGTTCTGAAAATTTTATAAACAAATTGTTAGATTCGGTATTAATCTGGTGTTTCGTGGGATATGCTGCATAATTTATGAACTATGCACATTGCTCATTTTTAATTCAATATACAACACAGATTGCTTTTAAATAGTACAGTACCCTTTTCTAAGAGGGGTTCCCACCCTCTTTTGTTGCTTTAATAAAGAGCACAGCGCCCTCTAGCAGTCACAATATGCAATTAAAATAATAGGTGGAAGAACTGTAGACTCATGAAATTAGATTTAATAAATAGGACTATCATAAGTTGATTAGGATTTCTGGATCACTAGGTTGATGTTTTGTGGTTATCTGGATGTTTGTAATACAGATATAATAGCTCTTTAACTATTGAATAATTGTTATTATTATTATTGGGTGAGTGCAAGGAGAAGCCAATGCTATAGAAGAGCTCCTTCCTAAGGTAGTCAAATCATTTCAGCTAGTTTATTTGTCTTTCCCTCCAAAAAACAATACTGCTGTTTTGTTCCATTAAGGCATTCAGAGCTTTTCCACTGATTATGAGTGATGTTTATGCAACTGTTTATGCTGCAGAGAGCAAGCATTTTTCTGCTTGCATATAATACTGTAAAAATTAAAATGCCCTTGAGTTGAGCTCAACTACAAGGAACTTCATGGTCACATCCATGTAGCTTATTTGGCAAGACCATGGAAATTGGCCACTGCCTTCTTCTTCTGATTTTTTTCTTCAGTTTTCCTACCTGTACAGAATATATATATATATATAAAAAAACTTTTCTTGCCATTATGTGCTTTAACTCAATCAGCCATCTATTAGCATCTAGAACAGGGGTCCCCAAACTTGGCAGCTTTAAGACTTGTGGACTTCAACTCCCAGAATTCTCCAGCCAGCATAGCATAGCATAGCTGGCTGGAGAATTCTGGGAGTTGAAGTCCACAAGTCTTAAAGCTGCCAAGTTTGAAGACCTCTGATCTAGAACATGTCTTCTAAATTATCTCAGTGCCTTGCCTCACCAATTCAACTCTCAGCTCATCAGCAAATCTTTTTTGAAATTGGTCAGTCAGAGCCAAATCAGATACACTATGATGACCTTGACGGAACTTCTCAATCAGCTGTTGCTCTCCTAGTTAGATCATTGAAGGATGCTTTAAATCTTTGCTTGAAATTTTGGAAATCGTCCAGTACTTAGTCATTGCTTTCAGTGCAGCCCACTTGGCTGCCACTTCTTTCAGTAAACTCACTGCAAAAGTCACCTTGGTGCAATATGTAAGAAATTCCATCGGTTGATCCTCCATAAACAATTCCCATTAAGTTGTAAAAGACATAAATTGTTTTCCTCCAGATTTTTCTGGCGGAGTGAGAAAAATCTTTCTGCTCATGAGAGAGCAGAAACGCAAATGGAACTGAAGGCTGCTTTATCACCGTTGTCTGAAGTAAAAGTTTTTCTAAACACAGTGTTAGCCCCATCCTGGCATTCTGCTGATTAGTTATTTGTAAATCCACTTGGTGGTGGTATTGTAATAATGCTGCAGCAAGATATTCTGCAGACAATGCAGCCCCCGAGAGCCAGCTGTCATCTCTGATTCTCTCCCTCACAGAGTAGGAGGCTTTTAAGCTTGATGTCAGCCCCTTGAGGTAGGCCATGTTAAAAAACAGAACTTACAAGTTTGACTAGAACTATACTTTATTGATATAAAGATTTTGAGATAGAATCCTGCAAGTCTGTCTGTGGGTTCATTCCTACCCACCCACCTTTTTATCCAGGGGTGAAATCTAAAATTTGCTACTACCAGTTCTGTGGGTGTGGCTTGGTGGGGGGTAATGTGACTGGGTGGGCGTGGCCAACTTTTTTTTTTTTTTTACTTTTAAAAGCATTTTTTCTACAACCTCTTCAGCCGAAGAGGTTGCAGAAAAAAATGCTTTTAGAAGCCTCTGACGATCAGGCAACTCAGCTGGGATCACCAGAGGCTTTTAAAGGCATTTTTTCCCCAGAACAGTGCAGAAAAAAATGCTTTTAGAAGCCTCTGACGATCCCAGCTGAGCCGCACGATCATCAGAGGCTTTTTTTTTTTTTTTTTACTTTTAAAAGCATTTTTTCGGCCAAAGAGGTTGTAGAAAAAATGCTTTTAAAAGTAAAAAAAAACAGCCTCTGATGATCGCGTGGCTCAGCTGGGCATGGGGGGGGCGCAGGGATTTTTGCTACCGGTTCTCCAAGCCACCCACCGCCATCGCTACCGGATCGGATGATCCGGTCCGAACCGGGAGCATTTCACCCCTGCTTTTATCCCAGAGATTTTGTAATTCTTTATAATGTTTTCTTTGTTTTGTGGGCTTAAAGTGTGTTTTTGTTTTTTAAATTGTTTCTGCATATTTCCTTTCCCAAGGTTGCACTCTACATGATATAGCTTTGGATCCCACCCACCCCATCCACTCTGCTTAGCTTCTAGGTCAAAGCCAGTACGATACTGGAACAGTGAAAATGGCAGCCAGTTTAGAAGTACTTCTGTTGTGTTCCCCTGCATATTTCACTTTGGTTAATAACAGGTACAGGAAGGATTCAAGCCAGGACTGTCTGTGGCACAAATCAACCTCCATCTCCCAAAAGAGAAAAAAAAAGGTAGGTGTATCTCTTCTGCCACACATGATTCTTAAATTAAAGTAGTTTTTGGGTTATGTTTGATTGGAGCTCCGATGATCCTTTGCCATTGGCCATCCTGCTTGGAACTGAAGGCAATCTAAATCTACCAGCATCCTGAGAGCGAAGACTTCCCATCTCTGCTCTTAGTGCCTTCTGGGCCAAGAAATGGAAATCAGGACCAGACCTGCAAGAGACTGCTTCCACTGCTTCCATCCTGATCTGTTTCAGTTCTTCCTATCTAATTATAAGAATGTATGACTGTGTTGGTGGTCCTTCCCTCCTTTTCCCCATCCCCCTTTCCCCCATTTTATGTCATGTATTTTAGATTGTTAGTTCTGGGTTGCGGGGCTATCTTGGTTTATTGATTATATGTTAGCTACTCTGAGAGTCTCTTCAGACCGGGATAAACATGCTTCAAATAAATAATCGACAGGGATTAGGAAATCCAGGCAGGGCATATTTATCAGTGGCTATGAACAATGACCAAGAGTTCTACCATCTCATTTCTTACAGCAGACAACCAGATGACAATAGCCCCAGCTCATCTTCGCTCCTTGGCAGCTGGTGTCCAGGACCACAAGGACATCTTCCCCAACCCTTCTGGTCAGACAGGATTCCAAAGAATTGGGCTTTCCAAAAATCCTTGTAATGTTCATTGTCCACAAGCATTCCCGTAGTAAGAACAACCATTTGGCTAGTTAATATTTAAAACAACTATTGATTTAGGATATTGTTTTTGGCCCTTAATCGATATTCCTAATATTGTTCTGACCCAGCTCCCCAAACCTGACAAACCCTCTAATGTGAACTCAAAAGATTCCTTTATTAGGAATGCCGGCAGCCCCGGCAAAAAGTTTCTCTCACAGGCTAACAAGGTGTGGTTGTCTGTCACACCTATTCATTTCCACCCCCTGCCTTTTACCCCAGAGCTAGGATGGGGCCTCACTAGCAGCGGTGGCTCTTCCTTCCCCAGGATCGGCCCACGGCTTTCCACTGTTCTCCTCTTCTCTGCCTTCTGCGCAGCTGCGCATCAGGCACTGGACCCAGCTGTTCTTCCTCTTCTTCATCAAACACCTCCAGACCTGGGGGCTGTTGACTCTCCATTTGAGGGCTGACAGATGGCCCAGGCTCCGCCTCTGTCTCTCTCTCTCTGCCAGCTCCATTCCCTCTTCCTCCTCGGAGCTCCCAGGTTGCCCTGATGCTGACCCTGACTCCCACGCCTTCTCCTCCTCCTCTGATTTGGTTGCTGGAGGGGCCGGCGGTCAACAGTCCACAACAAATATATCAGTGGTGCCACTAGCTTTTCAGAAGATCAGATTGTCACTGAAGTGCCTTTCAGCACAGACTGTGTTGGTAGGAAATATTGGGAGTTGTAGACTTAAAACATGTAGCAGATTTAAAATTGTGGAAGCCTGACTCAGACAGACCTCATCTTCTTTCCAAATTACATGAGGAGGATTGAGCCTTCCTTTTAGGCTCATGTGATTTGTTTCAGCAAAAACAGAAAAAGAAACTATCAAGGTGATACCTATGATACTTAATGCTACAAAGCTCCCTCATATGAGTAGCATGAAATAGTAGTATGACTAGTGTGCTTTATTGGCAACAGTGTAAGACTTCAGCAACCTTTATTAAAATTTAATGTTAATATTAATATAAACATATTTGCAATATTGTGTTATGAGTACAAGGATCTTCTGCAAGCAAAACAGGAAGGCGGTTTATGTATATGCACATCAAAAAGTGAAGGATAATAGTGCCAACATAAAACCAAGATTGTAAAGAAGTAATATTTTAAATTGGAAAAATATATAAAAAGAATATGCATGATACAGGGTAGGCAATAGGTAAGCTTGCCTGGGAGAATATCATAGCTGGGTTATTCTTTTCCTCAAATTTCTTCTTTCTGACCAGATACTTTTTGAGAGCAGCTCTCAATGATAGTCTTACTGGCAAAGATAGAATTGGTTTGGAATTAGGTGGTGCCTAAATCGAATTAAACAAATAATTAAATAAATTAAATAAAAAAACCAACAGGTCTGGGGCCCAATACTCTTCAGCATTTTCATTAGGTGGCTCAGATGAAGAGGTGAACACTAATAATTTCTCCAATTATAGAAGTTATTAAATTGTGAGGAACAAGCAATACCTTTAAAGACCAAAACAAAATACAAAATAAATGTATAGGTTAGAGAAGTGGGTTGAAGATATCCTAATGATAGAAATAAATACAACATTTTTCACTTAGTAAATAGAAACCAAATGTGTGAGCACTGTACAGGATTCCTTAGTTTGGTGATAGTCTGTGGAAAAATTCTGGGCAATCTCTCTGATTTACTCTTAACATCACTTTAATTCCAAGGGATGGAATCCATACCCTAGGCCAGAGGTGTCAAACTCAAGGCCTGTGGGCTGGATCCGACCCCTGGCATGCTTAGATCTGGGCCGCCCTGGAAACAGCAAAGGACCAACCCGCGGTGCCTCTGCCAATGAGAACAGAGCTAGGGAGGGCAGCGTGCAGCCCTCCCAGGCTCTGATTTCAGCAGTGATGGCCTTCTGCCAGTGAAAACGGAGCTCGGGGGGTACACAAGCCTCCTCGGGCTCCATTTTCACTGGCAGGGGGCTGCAGGAGGCTGTCATGGCCAAAAAAGGAGCTTGGGAGGCCATTTTTGCTGGCAGAGCACTCAGGCCACCACATGCATCCCTGACATGAATGATGTCAAGCTGACCACACCTACCCTGGTCACGCCCACTCTGGCCCCCAGAGTTCAAACACAACCCTGATGTGGCCCTCAATGAAATCAAGTTTGACATGCCTGATTTAGGCCGTTGTTTGAGCTGAAAACAAGGGCAATCAGAATGGAAAAGACATGACGAGTGGAAAAAACGAACACACAAGGCACAATCCATATAGTTGTGGTCTAATGAAAATATGCTAATATGGCTGGGACCCCAGGAGATACTCTTCTTCAGATGTAGCTTATTTCAATGCTTCTTGTAATTAAGGACTTCCAAGGTCACAATCTCAAATGATTCAGAGTTACAATATGCTCCTTTCCTTTGCTTTAGGCAAACTTACTGCTGAATTGCACACCCAGAAATATTATTTTTGGGATGGTGCAGCTGCTGGAGAATAGGATCTGCTTCCCAAAACAGACCGGACACCCTGCTTTGAGGGAGGAAAAGAAGAAACAAGCGGCACCATTCAGACAGAGCGAGTCCTGCCACAGAGTCTATTGTGCACTGACTTAAAATGGATTGTAGTAACAATAAGCACAAAGAACAGCTTTGATGGAGGGCTTATCTGATATACTCTGATATTACTGGTCTGATGAAGAGACTGCGGCTTCAGTGAAAGAAGATATCAGCATTTTTATCTCCTTCTGGGACAATGCAAAAGAGCCAAAACTGGATTTTATGAACATAATGGATGCTTGGAGGGAAAAGAGAGAAGGAGTACTTGGGAAAGGAATATATCTTCTTTGCATAATTTTTGTATAACAGTCTAAAACAAACTTAAAAAATTGAAAACAAATAAAAATGGTAAAATTATTGTTTTTAAGAATTTAATAATTAACTCAAATCATTGCCGGATATATAATGCAAATTATCATTTGAAGAAGGAAACTGGTGATTAAGGAAAAGTTAAATTAAAAATTAAATTCCAAGGGGTTGGAACATGCAACACTACAGTTGTTATACAACATATAAAAGGCCATCAGTTCATGACCCTAAGTTACTCTTTTTCCTTTCTCTTGTTTTGCAAATATCCTTCCTCTTGCATTTGCCTTTGTTTTCAACTAGTATTGATAATAAACAAATGAAAATCCTGATCTTCTGTAAGTTCGTTTTGTTTAAAATGTTTATATCCCACTTCTCCACTTTCATTTCTGCAATGACTTACACAAAAATTCAGAAACCCACATAAGAATAAAACCAATAATATGCAAATAGCAGTAGAAACAAAATGGACATAAGTAAAAATATAAGCAGCTATAAAAACAATAATGCAACAATCATATCACGCTTTGTATAGATTGTGTCTTTTTTTCCTCTTTTCTCATTTTCCGTTGGCATTGTGTATCATGTCAGGATGTCTGCAGAAGATGAAGGGAATCTAATGTGGGGAATCTGCTGACAGATATGTTGGGAAAAGGAGAAAAAAGAAGAGGCAATACTCACTGGCTGGTCCTGGAAACTCTGTTTCCAGCCTTGTTTGGAAAGGGACATTCAGGAGAATCTGGAGATGAGATGAGGCAGCTTGAAGTTGAACAGATGGTGCTTTGAGATGATGTTTTTGGCTCTGCAAGTACCCAGCCTTACTTAATGGAATGGGAGGGGGTGGAAAGAGAAAGGCAGATATTTGTTTCTTCAGCCCATTATCCTGATATACTTTTCCAAGGCTGCCTTTTTATAACCTCAGAAATCCCTTCAAGGAAGGAAAGATGGAATGCTGGGGTCCTCTGATTGATAATGCTCAAAGAAGTTTCCATCTGGAAGAACCCAGAGAATCAAAGAAATGGAAAATGTGTAACTGACATTGGCTGAATATGCCTCCTGTTTGGCTATGTGGTGGCATAAACTGTCATTCTTTGCATGTTGTACGATTCTTCCATTTTACCCCGTCTGTATATTTTAAAATAAAACAAGAATTAAAGGATAGCAGATGTGAAAAGGGTGGGAGGGATTTTGTAAATGTGTTAATATTAGTGTATACAGTACATTAAATTTATAAATATAAATAAGCAGATTAACATGTAATGTTCAGATCCCAGCCTTTCCATTCTGTTTCTTGCCACCTTAAGTTTCACATTTTTCCCTGGTCAGTCAAATATTTGGTGGACATTACTGGCATTTATTTCTCAGAGGCTCTTAGGGGATTTTCCTTTCCTCTGAGTGTTTTGAAAATGATTCTTTGTACTTTTGCAACTCTCAGGTTCCCTGGGATCTCTATAACCCTCCTGTTGTGCTGCTATTCTGGCTTGCATAAGCAACAACACTCTGAGAACTGATTTGGTCTTAGAAAGTATATGGTATTATTTTTATAGCATCAACAGGGGAGCTATCTGGAATGTGCGTTTATGTTTTAAAGGGAGGAGTAAGTTGTTATTCAACATATAAAACAATCGTTTTAAGATCTGCTACTTCTGTTGCAATATTAGTACAGATATGCTGTTCTTTTCTAGTTATTAATACTAAGAGTATAGATCTCAAATTCTGCAGTCCCTGTTTGCAACATTATGTATGTGAAAAGCCATCATTCATAGAATGGGGATGCAAGGTTATATTGCTAATAGGTCCAAGGTCACATGAAAGTATTGCCCTGGCAATTTGACCCAGAGATCTACCAGGAGACCAAATGAGTATAAATCTTTTTATGTGTAAATGTTCCATAAATTCTGGAAACCTGTTCCTACATGCAGTGCTCTTTCAACTAATGCATGAATGAAGAAGGCTAATGTTTCTCTGAAATAAAATTATGTTACCAGAAAACCCAGTCTATAGTAGAAATGAACTTCATTCTTCTGAAAAGTCTGAAGTTTGCTTTTATCTTCCTACACTTTTTTCTTTTGATTGCAATTTTCATTTTTCTAAAAATTTCAATGCCTTTGCCTACTATTCCCTGTTGGCTTTCATTTTTGTTAACAAGAAACTCAGTTAAGCAGAGTGGTATGCTGAAGCTGGCTCATAGTGGGTCACAAGAGCAATTTGTTAAATTTTCTGGAATTTTGCAAGCAGATTGAGAGCATAGCTGAGCCACTACACCTAGCATGCTGATCAACTATTCTACAGTTGGTGGCACAGTGGTGGGAATGGGGTTAGCAGAGCCAGTTTTTTTAAAAAAATTTTTTACCAGAACATGGCTAGTTAAGCACTGTCCAGTAGGTATGCTGGCTCCAGTATCTATATGAATCAATAATCTGTATCTTCATGATATTAATACCTCATTGATCTTCTAGGGGCATTCCAATAAACTCTTTGGTCCCATGCATCCACTTATATCCATTATCTTCTCTTTCTTCTTCAGTCTTGCCAATCTCTGTCCCTTGTCCTCTTGTTTCAATCCCCAAAGTCTCAACTGTTATGGACTGTTAGGAACCACTTCTCTCCCCCCAAAAATTGTATTCATTGTAAAACTTTCTTGGAAGGAAGACAGATGTTCTAGCAAAATGATTACCCGTACTATGTTTCATACTCTAGCTAATTTTTACAGTCAAAAGTGTTGCTGAAATCAAAACTCTTTTGTTCTCTCCACTTTCTATTCATGTTGGCTGTTTGGCCTTGTCCCTAGCTTTCTCCCTTCCTCTTCCTCTTCCTCTTCCTCCTCCTCCTCCTCCTCCTCCTTTTAAGATCATGAGCCAAATTCTGCTTGTGTAAAAAGTTGGTGGCTTCAATCATTTGTACTATTTCTTGGATCTCTTTTCTTTAGCACATGTATTTAAATACATCTGTCTCTGTGGGTCCGTATACACACATACATATTGATCCATTCACAGTCTTGTTCTCTATTTGTTTTTGGCAGGTTAAGTTCCTCTCCTCCTACAGCTTTAAACAGATCAATGGACATTTCATCCGTGACTGATGCCTTTCTAGTTACCAGCTGGTCAGAATGTCAGTCATATAATCCTTTCTAGGAGATTCAGTTTTGATTACATTATCTACAATATTTCACTACAAATGTTTCTGTCATTGTATAATTCTATTTTTAAAGTTTTTGACATAATCTTTTAACTTTCCTACAACTTTATTTGTCAGAATCAAACTGCATCCACAAATATTTTTATTATTTTTATTTTAGCTATAACATTTTCTCCAATCTTCTTAAAATGATCATGAGACCCATAGAGTGGGGTTTTTTATGGGGTCCCCCTGCATAAGATTACTTCATAAAGGTTCAAGGCTCACTCTACATTATTTTTTACATGTCTGACAATATTGTTCAGGAGAAAGTGGAGAGGTAAATTTAATCTTTTATGCCAATATGATCCTGCTTGTTGATATAATCTAGCTTTCTATAACTGGTATCTGCTTCTCATTGTTTTGGTGCTTCACTGTCCCCATTAATTTAGTCTTCAATCTGCTAATAAGTCAATCATTCTTGGTAGTGTCTTCTTGAATGGTTCATTCTTTAGGGAATGAATAATGCTGTGCTAGTCTGTGTACATATATATTAATAAAACATACACCTGCCTTTATGGGTTTGCATATACATGTGCATATGCTTTGTAAGGTGAGGAAAACACATCCCCAATCTTTCTTACAACTGCAGTTCCTATTTTAATGTTAATGATAAACAAGTTTTTAAAAAGGATACATTTTCAAAAGAATAACTCCATAGTTCTTTGAGTAGAAGTAGGCTAGAGTATTGCTAAACAGAAGTTCTACATTTTCGTATGCTAAGCAGCATATTACATGTTTGTATTTTAACAGTAGCAGTTTTCATATTAATTTTGGAAAAAAAATCTCACCAAAAAAAGGTCAAAATTGTCAGTCAGAAAAGGTAAGCATTACTGTTAACCTATCCAAAATTCAGACTGCTGAAGCCATTAGCAATAATGTAGACTAATTTTTATATACAGATAAAAAAAGAAGTGTATTTGTTCTTCAGTTAGATGATAGTGTATATAATTCTGAAAAAAAGGAAAGGGAGGGAGGGAAGAAGGAAGTTCAAAGTCAGAATTATGCAAATGTTGGACCTATAACCATTACAAATAAATATAAATATAAACCAAATAACCATTCATTTTGAGGATATTTTATCCAGAACAGTCAGCAGTCCCTAAATCAACTTTATTACAGTCTCAATCTAAATGCACTATTTTGCCATATAAAAATTTAAGCTTAGAGTTGACTTAACCCATTTCTTAAAAAAAACAAAACCAAAGAAAAACCCCAATCTCTCCACCACCACCACTATCCCCCAAATCCAACTTCAGTGGCATACATTGCTTCCACTCTGGCTACAGGTTTCCTCAAAAAACCCTTAATAGTGACCACTCTTTCCATAGATAGACCCCCCAGGGGTGAAATGCTACCAGTTCGGGCGAACTGGTATTTCTGACAATCAGCTGTTCTGTGCGATATATATTCGCTAGAAAGCAGGAAATCCTGCTTTCTAGCGAATCTAAATCACGCTGCACAGCTGTTCCTCCCTCCTTGCTGTTCTACTTACCTTTGCAGATTCAGAAAAAGCTTCTTAATCCTCCTTTTTCAGTGTTGCATGGTAGCGCCTGTGGTGCACATGCACATGAAGTGCACATTTTGGGCGCACCACGCATGCGCATGCAAACTGGTAGCAAAGTGAACCGGTAGCAGACTTCAGAGCATTTCACCCCTGCCCCCCCCCTGTGTGTGTGTATGTGTGTGTGTGTGTGTGTGTTTGTTTGTACCTTCAAGTTAATTTTGACTCCTGGTGACTGCTTGGATTAGTCTCTGTAGTTTTCTTGGCAAAGTTTGTGGAAGTGGTTTGCCATTGCAAACTGCTTCCTAGAGCCGAGAGAGAGTTGCTTTGCTTGCTTCGTGCCTAAGTTTGGACTAGAACTCACACTCTCCCAGTTTCTAACCTCAGTCTCCTTGAATAACTTATTGCCTTCTTGGATACAATAAATGTAATCTCTTCTGTCAATTATAAATTGTCTGGGGACCCAGATTGTTGGGGACAGTATGCTGACTCTGTAAACTGCTTAGAGAGGGCTGTAAAGCACTGTGAAGCAGTGTGTAGCAATAGCAATAGCACCTTGACTTATATACCGCTTTATAGTGCTTTTTACAGCCCTCTCTAAGCAGTTTACAGAACCAGCATATTGCCCACAACAATCTGGGTCCTCATTTTACTCACCTCGGAAGGATGGAAAGCTGAGTCAACCTTGAGCTAGTGGGTCTTGAACTGATGAACTGCTGGCAATTAACAGTCAGCAGAAGTAGCCTGCAGTACTGTATCAACCTGACTGGGCAACCACTTGTCTTCTGCCCTATCCCCATAATGTTGCTTTCTATCAGATTTCTATCCTATGCGTGAGGCATCCTAAAGGTGTACTATTTTCCCTATATTCATATGCCATTCAAGGACAGTCTCAAAACGGACAAAAAACTGCCTGGCTTTGTTTTTCTGTTACCTTGGATGAAAATCAGATGACTGCAGTGACTTGAAACAGAGCCATTAGAAGAATAAGGCTCAGCAATAGGCACCACAATTTCACCTGAATTATTTTCTGATGATTCAGAAGGTGGGTGGAGAACATTTCCACTCAACACATTTGGAGAGAGGTTGGCATGCATACTTGGCTTTTACCAACCTGCATTTTGCTTGTTTTTAAAGAGATACTTTTCTTTTCCTAATCAACAAAGAATATTTAATTGCACAAATAAGCTTGGGGAAAAATCTATTCAGAGTCTGCATCAGCTATTTTATTTATTTGGTTTGTCAAACATGTACGAGATAACAGGTATAAACATAGACATGAACACAGGAAATGAGTACAAATAAATGGGGACAGTAGGACAGGGACGGTAGGCATGATGGTGCGCTTATGCACGCCAGCTTACGGACTTCTTAGGAATGGTGTGAGGTCCATGGTAGACAGTTTAAGGTTGAAGCTATGGGGGTTTGAGGATGTAACAATGGAGTCAGGTAGAGCATTCCAGACATTGACCACTCTATTGCTGAAGTCGTATTTTCTGCAATTGAGTTTGTAACGGTTTACCTTGAGTTTGTATCTATTGTTTGCCCATGTATTATTGAGGTTGAAGCTGAAGTAGTCATTGACAGGTAGGACGTTGTAGCAGACAATTTTGTTTTACTATGCTTAGGTCAGACTGTAGGTGGCGTAGTTCAAGGTTGTCCAAGCCCTTTAATCCAATGTTTTAATCGAATGCCATTCACGAAGGAAATGAAAACAATGTAGGCTATCCTGTAGAAAATAATGTACAGATGCTAAATTGGATCTATAGTACTGGAGAATGAATTAAGAGAAATAAAAAGAGAGTTGACAATATTAACTGATGAAAACTATAATTTCCATCAAAAACAGATAGCCTTTTATTTCTTGGAACCCACACAACCAAGCAGGAAATGCTATGTGAGGATAATAGATTTAATAGGAATGTAGCATCACCCACTACAGCATGCCATGATTTCCTGTCTCTGAAGATTAATCTAGTCTTTTCTTTTTTTAATTCCACCCCCATAAAAAAATGTTCGTAAAACTGACTCTATATTTAAAATAGTGGGATTTAGACTAGTTGTGACTATGTTGTATTGTCAAAGATTCTCAAAAATTTTGGTTCACTATATGTTGACTAGGCAGCTGTGACATTCATGGTTGGAGAATATTTCTAGGTTAAGGCATTATATAAAGTATATAGTTCTGTTACAACAATATGTGAATGTTTTTGTTACTAAACCAAGAATTAATTGTTACATACACTGGAAACAAATATTTCCAGTATTGGTAACCTTTCATTCTATACAGATGGTTGATAATCGGGATACGTTTTCCTTGCAATACAAAAACAAAGAAAAGGAATATCCCCAAAGAATATATTTCTTTCCTTACTAGAAGACAGGACCAGTGGTGAGTTTCAAAATTTTTTACTACTGGTTCTGTGAGTATGGCTTGGTGGGCGTGGCATGGCATGGCTTGGTGGGTGTGGCAGGGGAAGGATACTGTAAAATCTCCATTCCCTCCCCAAACCAGGGGACGGTTACTGCAAAATCCCCATTTCCTCCTGATCAGCTGGGACTTGGGAGGCAGAGAATAGATGGGGGTGGAGCCAGTCAGAATTTTTACTACCGGTTCTCCGAACTACTCAAAATTTCTGCTACTGGTTCTCCAGAACTGGTCAGAACCTGTTGAAACCCACCTCTGGACAGGACAGGTATTATCAAAGAGACATTTCCAAAAGGCTTTATCAGAATGTTAAATATAGAATGATAGATCTAGAAAATTATAAGCTTGGCTTGGTTCTGGACAAAAATCTAGAATAAAATTAACAATTTGTAGCTTTTGCGAAGTTCTTATGAACAGTCAATACTGGGCAAAGATTTTAGAGCTTATATGACACAATTTATCAGGCATGAATCTAATTTTGTAATTTTGGGGGTTTTCAAAGCATGAATGAAAATTGGAAACAGTGTCACCCACAATTCTAGGGTTTTTAAAAAAAATTATTGAACTTGCACCCTTTTTATAACATAGGTATCAATATAATGCAGTGGCAATTTGTGCTTGTTTCATCCACAAGCTTATCATTCATTTTTAGAAGTGTGCTTGCGTTGTGAAAAAAAATCAAAGTACTTTTCTTGCAGCTTTTGCTGCAACATTCAATTAAGTTCCCTGAAGGTAAAACAGAGTTTGAATTTTATGAGCAACAGGATGTTCAGCAAACAAAAGGCAGAATATAAAACTGCTCCAATTTACTTTATTTGGCATATGTTTCTGCCCTTGATAATTTAGCCTGTGGGCATCTAGAAAACAGGTCTTTTAAGCCATAGTTTGAAGATTGCTTTAAACCACTTATCATGCAGCCTTTGGAACTTCTGGATTAGATCTTTTGGCAATTCATTTTTCTAGACTATTTCAACAAAGCAATATAAGTAAGCAAATTCAGATTCCAGAGCTTTGAACTATTAGATTCCTGTTAGTTACACTGATTTTAATCACTTTTGCTCATCTTTGTGTTTATTCTTGCAAGACACTTTTTCATTCCATGGTAAAGGCAAACATTTGTTATTTTTAAAAATATTCTATTTTGGTATGACATATGCTGTTCATGTGTCATACAAAATAGCTCTTTTAAAGCAATTTAAGAAGAGGAAATGGAGGGGAAACGGTGTATGCCATTTCCCCAGTTTAGTATTGGCAGAACAACCAACACCTGAAGGCATTTTTGTTGGAGAAAAGTAAATAATATAAAGTCATATTTACGAAGTAGAAAGAAAACAAGACTTTATCTTTGCATCTTTTTTTTTTTAATCTAGTTTATCACCTTGATTACTGAACTCCCACAGGTTAAGAACTTGTGGTTACTAATAACACCACATTCCAGGCTGAAACATTAAATGCAGTCAAATGGACTTTTATACTCCAAATATTCAGAAATGATGCTTTCATTCAGTAATTGACATCTTTCTATTTTTAGGAATGAAAACCTATGAAGAGGCTCAAATTCTTAACAGAAGAGTACAAGTGCAGGTAGTCCTCAACTTACAACACTTCATTTAGTGACCGTTCAAAGTCACTGAGAAGTGACTTATGACCATTTTTCAAACTTATGATGGCTGTAGCATCCCCATGGTCATGTGATTAAAATTCAGATGCTTGACAACTAACTCATAGTTATGATGGTCGCAGTGTTCTGGGGTCATGTGATCAGCTTTTTCTCATTACAAGAAGATCCTTTCTAAGGACTTTACCTAAACCTCTATACAGATATCCTCCAAAAGGTGCTGGACTGAGACTTTCTATATAATACAAGGCCACAGGAAAATAGGGTAAACTAAATCAGACTACCATAATTGTTGACCAGGAATCTGAAGAAACCCTAGAACAGGGGTATCAAATGCGCAGCCCACAGGCTGGATGCGTCATGTGCTGGACACGCCCACCCCTGGTTTAGCGAAGGGGGGGAAGCCCCGATACGTCATGTGACAACGATGTGATGATACGTGTTTGACACCCCTGCCCTAGAAGGTGTGTACATACAGATGGTTCCATTATTTCTGCAGGCCTTCAGGGCTGTGGAAAGTCTCCAGGGGAACACCCAATGTCCTAGAACACCCTGGACCACTCAGTGTCCCTAAAGAACCTCCCAAAAGTACCAAGAAATACCAGGAACATCTTGATATATCTTATCTCCTGTGCCAGCCTTTATGGGTGACTTCTGTATCTCCTATGTGCCAACAATTGAGCGACAATTTCCATTACTTTCAATCTGTGCTCATGTTAGGTAGTGCTGATACATGCTGCACAGGTAGTCCTCAACTTATGATCACAATCGACCCCAAAAGTTCTGTTGTTAAGAGACAGTTGTTAAGTGAATTTTATGACCCCCATTTTATGACCTTTCTTGCCACAGTTGTTAAGTGAATCACTGCAGTTATTAAATTAGTAACATGGTTGTTAAGTAAATCTGGCTTCCCCATTGACTTTGCTCATCAGAAAGTCGGAAAAGGTGATCACTGCAAATGTCATAAATATGAGTCAGTTGCCAATCATCTGATTTTTGATCATGGGACCATGGGGATGCTGCAGTGGTTGTAAGTGTGGAAAATGGTCATAAGTCACTTTTTTTAGTACCATTGTAACTTTGAACGGTCACTAAATGAACTGTTGTAAGTCAAGGACTACCTCTATACTTTTGACAGGAAGACTGAATTAAAATTTGATTTTAATGACAAGAGGCGGGATAGTGGAAAACTTTCTCCTTAAAAGCTCCTAATGTAATTCAAATAAATACTATATCAGGGGTGAAATCCAGCAGGTTCTGACAGGTTCTGGAGAACTGGTAGTGGACATTTTGAGGAGTTCGGAGAACCAGTAGTGGAAATGTTGAGCAGTTCGGAGAACCGGCAAATACCACCTCTGGCTGGCCCCAGAGTGGGCTGGGAATGGAGATTTTGCAATATCCTTCCCCCAGGAGTGGGGAGGGAATGGGGATTTTGTAGTATCTTTCCCCTGGAGTGGGGTGGGAATGGAGATTTTGCAGTATCCTTCCTCTGCCACACCCACTAAGCCACACCACACCCACCAAGCCACGCACACAGAACCGGTAGTAAAAAAAATTGGATTTCACCACTGTACTATATCCTAACTTTTCCTCCATCTCCCTTCCATTACCTTGATTGATAGCTTTAATGCAATTTCTCTGTAGTATATTACTTCACAAGCAGATGAAACAGGCATCCAAAAGAAAGTTCTTAGATAATTTTTCTTCCATGAAAAACTGAAGACTTGGGGAATCTACTTTTTTTCCATCCAATTGGATTCATTTTCTAATTCTAGCTAGCCCGGGCTACAGGGTTATCCAGAACAAGGACAATAATAAATCTGAACCAACCATCTTAAGTTTTCTTCAGGAAAAGATATCCCTTGTTTTTGTCCTAGGTAGAACAGCCAAATTAAATGACTAAGATTTCTAGTGACTAAATGACTAAAGAAGACTAGGCCTTCTTTATCCCACTACCCCAGATGTGGGGAATTTAATGCCCAGAATTCCTGGCAAGAGCATGTATTTTGGCATTGTTGTTTGGGAATCCTATTTGCAGTACATCTGAAGAGCACCAGTCTGGGAAAGGCTGGGTTAAATTCTTTGCTACTTCCCGGAAGTCTCTGATGCAACAGAGACCTAGCTATTAGGGTTCTTTCCATGTTCAACATTTGTTTCTTTGGCTGCAGATGCTTCTGAACAGTTCCCGTGACTGCTGCTGTATCTGTATGCATGGGGTAGTAGACCCCATAGATTTATTACTACATCTGACTATAAAGCATAATCCTATGCTGTTGCAAGGGAAGTAAAAGAACATTTTCTTTAAAAAGAGCCTTGGTAGTACAGTGGTCTAAGGTAACCTCTTATTAAGCTGGTTATTAAGACCAGCTGCCTGCAATTACTGCAGGGTTCGAATCTCGCCAAGGCTCAAGGTTGACTCAGCTTTCCATCCTTTCTAAGGTAGGTAAATTGAGGACCCAGTTGTGGGGGCAATAAGCTGACTTTGTATAAATATACAAAAGGATGAAGGCTATTGCTGAGCACATTGTAAGCCGCCCTGAGTCTCCGGAGAAGGGCGGCATATAAATCAAATTAAAAAAAAAACATCAAATCAGTTTTTCTCAACATTGGCAAATTTAAGGTGTGTGGAGTTCAACTCTCAGAATTCCACAGAGCCTTGCATTTCCCTTGCTGGCTGGGAAATTCTGAGAGTTGAAGTCCACACATCTTAAAATTGCCAATGTTGAGAAACATGACCCAACTAATGACATTCTGATGTAAGGGAAAGAGCAAAACTTTGCCTTGCTTCTCTCTCTCCCTCCCTCCATCCCTCCCTCCCCACTCTCTCACAAAGATAGTTTCAGAGATTTTCAGAGCTCTCAATTATAACATTAGATAAGCTAGGGATCATTCTTGCAAAGCCATAGAACAGCTACAGTATATTATTGACAGGCCAAATATTTTGCTTTGTATGTATTTCCAATTAGACCTTTTAACATTTTTACTGTTTTAATGCTTTTTACTGTTCTTAATGTTTTCAAATGTTTTGAAGATCTCAATATATGCTTTGAACTGTGAGCCGCCCAGTGAGCCGCCCTGAGATGGGTGGCTATAGAAATCCAATAAATAAATAAAAATTTTTTTATAAGAAATGTCCCAATGCTCCTTCAGCTTCTCCAGGTAGACCAGGAAATACTCCTGCCTACCCATGACCAATCTAGACTAACAAAACTATGCCAAATGGACAATAAATTGAGTCAGGCAGTAGTCTATGTGTAATCATTTAGCCAATGAGGATGTGAAGAAGAGTTGTGTTAGCCTACAGTTGTGATGGCGAACCTATGGTTCCATCCAAAGGCTCAGGAAGCTGGGGACAGCAAAAAACATCACTTCCTGTCCAACTGGGAATTGGGAAATGGGTCGTTTCAGGCTTCCAGAGGACCTCCGAGGGGGTGGGGAAGGCTATTTTCGCCCTCCCCAGATGCATAAAGAGGATCTGGAGAGGTGAGAAAGAAAAACGGGCCTACCGGGCCATTGTGTGCCAGGGGGAGGGGGGTTGTGTACGCATGCACAGGGGGGGCGCATAGAATTATGGGTGTGGGCACATGTGTGAGCCCACCTCCCCACCTCCCCTCCTGGCACGTGATGACAAAAAGGTTAGCCATCACTGGCCTACAGTATTTAGAAATCAAGGGGAATTTGGTAACATCTCTTCCAAAAAGGCATAAATATTCATATATATTTACCTCCCACCAAAGGCAACAACCTACCCAACCCAAATCATGTACAGTATGAGAAATGTAACTCAGAGGTGTTTGCAATATGCCTCACCTGCATTGTCAAACATTTTTCACACACCCTTAAAAAAGGAAGTATTCTGATCGCAGAATAAAAGGATTCACATAAGCCAGATGAATTGGTTCATTACTTACCACCCCAAGGCCTTAACACAATTGGATGTTCTTTGAGGCAATCCTTACTTAGATGATTTTAGCTTAAATAGGATTGATCTGTATTCATAAAGTGGATTCTCCTTTTATTCTGATGCTCTGAACCTGAGGAGCCCTTCATACTTAGCCTGCTGGTTTCATAAGCCAAGAATGCCTTGGCACACATCATCCCCAGTTATGTCATTTTGCTGCTGACAAGTTATTGTTTTCCTGAATAAACCAGAAAGAATTAAAAGAGAAGGTTTGGCCAGAGAGATATAAAGGAATTAAGCCAACAAAGAGAAGAGAGAGGAAAAGTTCCTTCTTTTTTATGCACCCAAATCTCTATTCTATCATAAGCCAAAAGAGAGTTCATATGCCAATTGGACAAAAGGTAGAAAAGACCATGCAAAATCCATAAATAAAACCCAAAGAAAGATGTATTGATTGATATATTTGCAAAAAATTCTCAGCAATTATCCACATCTTTTCTTAAAGAGCTAAAAGTGACATACATAAGTCCCCAAGTCCTCATGATATCCAAGTGTCAAAGAAAGACTCAGAATTATTGAGAAATCCAAAATCATTAGTTGGAGGATCCTGAATTTTCCCAGTTTTAACCTGATGTACTGGTTACAACACCACACTGTCTTTTATCAGCAATTGTTAGAGCTTTGGTAGCCAGGCTTCCAAAGAATAAAGGAATTAAATATTTAAATAATAATTAAATAAAGGTCAGGTTTTAGCTTTTCTGAAATGAAATCACAGAACAATAGTAGAATAAATTCTAAGGCTACAGATATCACTTATCATTCTGTACTTTTATAATTTTCAATTAACAAGTCCAAGGATTTTGTTGCCCATTCTGTCTTAAGGAAATTGGTCAATCTGACAATTGTATCTTATATGGACCCCAGCAATAATCACCACCTTTATTATTTGAGGGCATCAGGCTAACTAAGGGAGTATAGATGGGCCCTCTGGCCATGATTCCTCCACAGTACCTACTGTATAAGGAATCCATCTTGTTTTGCCAATGGTACATCCAGCCTGTTCAGAAATATAACCTGGAATGATTTAAATTTACTGATCTATTTGTCCTAAGAACACAGGCTCATGTCTTGTAGCTTCACATGTAGCTTGCAGATCCTAACATTAGACCCACCATCATCCTGTGCAAGGATTGAGAAGTTCTGACTTCAAAAGGCAGATGGTAGGCAGTGAAGTACTAAAGATTCCAAATTCGGAAAAAGGAAATAGACTAGCTTGAGATGAGCTGGTCAAAATATATTTTGTAGCATTCCATGCAACTTCTGTGTGTTGTTTTAAATGAACTAGAACAAAGAATTAGATATCTGCCCCACTAGGACTGAAATTAGGAATAGATTAAAGACATCTACACTTTCCCCAGTGCACTTTTACTTTGAACTCTTCAGGTTCAAAATCCAGAATATTTTCTATAGTTTTATATGGTCATAAAACCAGTGTCATAAATTAAGGAGACACTTATTACTTTGAGGTAGTTGGACATTTATGCATTTATTTTAAATTGAAAATGTTTTAGCTAACTTTGTGCTCAGTATGCAACATTGATACATATGGTTGTATGCTACAAGAGCTCATTTTGGGTTAGAGATTATTTCACTTATTTGTTGCAGTAGATTGCATATTTGTATTATGGTGGTGTAATAGTTGAAACTTCTGAGTAAACCTGAGAAATCCAGATCATCTTCAAACAGGAAGCTTACAGAGTGATTTTGGGCTATTCCCTAGCCCCTACTTACCACCCAGGATTGTTAGGAGAAAAATTGGAGGAGAGTATGGTACTGAATATACGACATCTTGAACTACTAAAGATATAAATATGGATTAGATATAAATCAAATTATAGTGGCATGCCAAGACAGTCCAGAGTTTCCCACGTTCAGGTCTGCTGTTTTTGTAATTATTATACACTGGTTTCTTAAAATAATCAGAGAATTCTGCTTTATTTGTAACTTGCTTTTGAAAGGATTTGTATTCTTAAGTTATGTAACAGGGTAGCTTATTTAACATTAGAGTACATATTACTTGGATTACGTGAAGTGTTAAAAGCATTTTATAATGCCTTGGTAAGACCACACTTGGAATACTGCATTCAGTTTTGGTCACCAGGATGTAAAAAAGATGTTGAGACTCTAGAAAAAGTGCAGAGAAGAGCAACAAAGATGATTAGGGGACTGGAAGCTAAAATATATAAAGAATTGGGTATGTCTAATTTAATGAAAATAAGGACTAGGGGTGACATTATTATTATTATTATTATTATTATTATTATTATTATTATTATTATTTCTATGCCGTCCACCCTCTGAGGACTCTGGGCGGTTTACACCAAAGACAGTATATTAAATAGCATATTGCCCCCAATAATCTGGGTCCTCATTTTACCCACCTCGGAAGGATGGAAGGCTGAGTCAACCTTGAGCCGGTGAGATTTGATCTGCTGATCTGCTGAACTAGCTGTCAGCTGAAGTAGCTGCAGTACTGCACTC
Source organism: Pantherophis guttatus (assembly GCF_059756535.1). Lineage (NCBI taxonomy): Eukaryota > Metazoa > Chordata > Lepidosauria > Squamata > Colubridae > Pantherophis > Pantherophis guttatus. Next base: position 218,475,364 of record NC_142064.1, on the reverse strand, counting down.
TAACCACTGCGCCTGTGTTCTAATATCTAAGGGGCTGCCACAAAGAAGAGGGGACAACTTATTTTCCAAAGCACCTGAAGGCAAAACAAGAGGCAGTGGATGGAAGCTAATCAAGGAGAGAAGCAACCTAGAACTAAGGAGAAATTTGACAGAATAATTAATCAGTGGAACAACTTGCCTCCAGAAATTGTGAATGCTTCAACACTGGATGTTTTTAAGAAGAGATTGCACAACCAATTATCTAAAATGGTATAGGGTTTCCTGCCTGAGCAGGAGGTTAGACTAGAAGATCTCCAAAGTCCCTTCCAACTCTGTTATTCTGTTACTTACTGCATATATGTTACTTCCTGCATATATGCATGGAAAATTGAGAGCCAGTATGATCTTGTGGTTAAGGCACCAGGCTTAACCATGAGACTGTGGTTCCAATCCCATTTTAGGCATGAAAGCCCCTAGGATTTTGGGCCAGTCATTGTCTCCCAGCCCACAATATCAGGCTTGGGAACAACCCAGTTTGTCAATTCCTGTTGCAACCAATGGTACACTCAGTTGATTTTTTTTTTAAAAAAAGTGGACTATGCACTTACAGGAAAGACACCAGGAAAAAAGAAAAAAAAAGTGCATTGTAAAGAAATTGAGCTTGAACTTCAGGAACAATGAAATTTGCCCCATAGTCAATTAGTAACCCTACCTTTATGTGGGGATGATTAAATACATCTCCTTTTAAAAATGAGATCAAAGTACTTGTTAACTATTATGCAACTCGCAGCACATTTTTTTCTCACATTTCATAAATGTGAGCTGGTTGCACTTTTGCCTCTTTGTGATCATTTCATCTCTATAAAAACAACTGATAAAAAGAGTCCAGTGAGATTAAATGATCGAAAGAAGCAAAGCTAGGAAACATGACAAAAAGAACAATCGTGAGCTGGAGAGAGGGACCTAAATGCATTCTACAAAGTGTTTTTCTTTTCTTTTCTGAAAACCTTTGCAAATGTTCTTTCTCTGAAATACAGTACTGAAAATTAGGATTGGAACAAATCAGGAGGGCAAAGAACCTGAAGATAAAACAATGAATTTAATGGACAACCTGGCTGCAGAAGGAGAAGGGACTAGGCTTCTGACTAGAGATTTAAAGGGTTAAGAAGCCTTTAATTATAGAGATTACTGTAAGAAGTGGCAGATTTTAATGTGGGAGAGAATGCCAAGAATGGTTAGAACATTTTTTTCTCAGAGCTTTGTCCTCCAAAATTTCTGAAGTAATTTTGTGATGCCCCCTGAGTGCCCTCACTACTGATGACCTTGTTGTAGATAGATTTCTCTCCTTCAAACCTCACTGTTTGCTGAGACTTGTCAATTGCTGAATACCTAAATCAGCAGCAAGCTAGAATCTCCTCCGTTTGCTCTCATTCTGACCTGCACTTCTTTCTATAGCGAGGTAAAAGCAAAAATAGCTGCCCTGGGCAGGGAGAGTAGCAGAATTGTCCCTGAGCCTAAAATAAGATTTGAGGAGAAGGAGCGACAAGGCACAACAACAAGTGGACTTCTGCAAAGAGGGGGCAGAGCTGAAGAGTCAGAAGATAAGATGCAGTGAGGACTCAGCCCAACGGAAATCTGAGTGCCACACAGCTGCAGTGGAAAAATTACAATATTATCTTCACAGTATTTCCCTGGAGCAGCAGCTGAGTCACAAATTAATTGGCTTAGCTACTGAAGTGCCTTAAAAGACAGGTGGCATCATGGGGACAAGGTATATAGCTCAAGCTCAGATCAATGTGACTCCTATATGTAGAAGGTTCTGATTCATACAAATGGTAGCTCAGCTTATGGAATTGGTTCCAATCTACTCCATCAAAGAAAAAAAAAATGTGCCTGAATTTGCTGGTCTGTGGCTGAATAAAGATTAATTTGATGTGCCTGAAGGCTTCATTAAAAAAGATCCCTATACCTACAGTATATCCTCAGAGTTGGTCTAGTATCATTTACTTTCATGCACATGTTCTACATCTACCAGTGGAAATTATAGGTAGCGTTCTGTTTCTCAATTCAGATTCCACATTTCTGGTACATAATTATGATGGAAATAAATATTTTATAGTAGCACAATTGGTAATTGTGTTTGAAACTGTACAGGTGTCAATGTTCCAGAAACACCCCAACTCCAAGTAAAGACGCGGAAGCAAACATTTTCCAAAATTCTCTTTACTAGAATAGGTAAACTGGCACATCTGGGAAAACTCGAATCTGAAAAGCCCGGGTTTTCCCTCAGTAAGTCAAAACCCCCCAAATTATCCCCTCACTCCTCAGTCGATCACATGCTCCAATCAATGCCTGTCCCATCTCTACCCAGCCCCCTGACCACTCCTTCTCCAGATGCAGGATCGCCCTGACCTTGACCAACAGGAAGTATGCTATTATGTCTACTAACAACCCCTCTCCTTAATCCCCCCTCCTACTTTCACACACACGAGAAGGTGGCAGCATTGAAGCTTCCGGCATAAAATGGTTTCCAAAGCTGACAACAGGTAGTCCTCAACTTACAACAGTTCATTTACTGACCGTGCATGTAGCACCACCATGATCATGTGATCAAAATTTAAATGCTTGGCAACTGATCATATTTATGACGGTTGCAGTGTCCCAAGGTCATGTGATCCCCTTTTGCAACCTTCTGACATGAAAAGTCGATGGGGAAGCCAGATTCACTTAACAACCATGTTACTATTTTAACAACTGCAGTGAATCACTTAAAGATTGTGGCAAGAAAGGTCATAAAATGAGGCAAAACCCACTTAACACATTTCTTACTTAGCAACATACATTTTGGACTCAATTGTGGTTGTAAGTCAAGGACTACCTGTACTGAAAATTCAACAGAGAATTATAATATAAAGAACTGGAAGACTTTTTTTTTAAAAAAAAAAAAACAAAAATAAAAATAAAATTGGACTTTGGAAAATTCAGCTGCCTTCTTGATAGATTGGGATGGGGATAAGAAAAAAGAAATGTGAGGAACACAGGAAAATTAGAGATGAGAGTTAAGTAATCTTCCATAATCATTTCATGAACAAAGCAGGATAGTTGAATGATTAAAAGAAATCAATTATATCTAGAAGTACCTGAAAATCATGGTAGCCCAAAAGGTAAAGTATGTTTCTCATGTAAACAGGTGAATGTACTGATATATATTATCCGATGAAAGTGCTTCTCATTTAAGCACCATATTTTATACAGGAAGATTAACTACTTAAGCTTGAAAGAAAGAGTTGAAGGTTAGAACACACAATTGGGGAAGAAGCTGTGATATTACAAGAAGAGCGAACAACCACTTTCAAATCAGAGAAAAAGAAGGGAATAAATAAGTATAGTGAGGCAGAAGAAGGGAAAATAATTGGTAGGTCAATTTACATTGTTTTTCCATGGTTCTGCAGAATTGCTTGAAGAAAATTGTAAGGCCCTTACACTTAAAAACTGTACCAGTCCAAATCCTAACACATTTTTAACTACAAAGGTGAATGCCAAATGCTAATGGACTGGCATAATTGGTGCTGCCTCAGTAGACACGTTCTATTCTGCCTTGGTGTGAAGGTTTGTGAGTGGTGCTCTTCTTGCTGAATGCAAAGGTAGAGACTGATGGAGGCTTCCGGCAATTTTCAAGTTGCCTGACAGGTTGCTTAATAGGATACCACTCCATGGTGGTCACTCCTCCTCACTCAGGCTATTTCTGCCCACCTGTCTAACACATTTCCACAAACACAGGATAAATTAGGAGAGCATCTCATCAGGAGAGCTTCCTCCTATTCCATCCTGTGTGCCTCCTCTGCCTCACTCACATGTCAGCCAAGCTATTTTTAGACTACTTTCTAAAATCTAGACTACTCAGTTTGTGATCAGAAATAGCCCAAGGGAAAATCACAATCTTTGGAGAGGGGATGGTTGTTAGGAGCATTTAAGCACCCATTGGCTTCACCCCAGATACCTGAGCTATACCTGTGGCCTGTTGCTTGGACCACATGGGGAAAAAAGGAGAACTTTTGTCTGTTTTGCTCCAATTCCATTATATCTCACAGTGATAAGTGCTACATGGTATGGCAGCAGGGGTGAAATCCAGCAGGTTCTGACAGATTCTGGACAACCGGTAGCAGAAATTGTGAGCAGTTCAGAGAACCAGTAGCAGAAATTTTGAGTAGTTCGGAGAACCAGCAAAATACCACCTCTGTCTGGCCCCAGAGTGGGATGGGAATGGAGATTTTGCAATATCCTTTCCCCAGGAGTGGGGAGGGAATGGAACAGGGGTGAAATGCTCCCGGTTCGGACCGGATCACCCGATCCGGTAGCGATGGAGGCAGGTAGTTTGGAGAACCGGTAGCAAAAATCCCTGGGCCCCGCCCCCATGCCTAGCTGAGCCGCACAGTCATCAGAGGCTTTTTTTTAACTTTTAAAAGCATTTTTTCTACAACTTCTTTGGCCAAAAAATGCTTTTAAAAGTAAAAAAAAAAAGCCTCTGATGATCGTGCGGCTCAGCTGGGGTCATCAAAGGCTTTTAAAAGAAAAAAAGGGTCTCTGACGATCCCAGCTGAGTTCAGCTTTTTTAAAAAGGCCTCTGCCAATCAGGCAACTCAGCTGGGATCGTCAGAGCCTTTTGAAAGCATTTTTTTACAACCTCTTCACCAAAGAGGTTGTAGAAAAAATGGTTTTAAAAGTTAAAAAAAAAATTGGCCATGCCCACCCAGTCACATTACCCCCCCACCAAGCCACGCCCATAGAACCGGTAGTAACAAATTTTAAATTTCACCACTGTATGGCAGTATGGCAACAACCTGCAGCATCTTTAAGCAACCCCTGAGAGATGCAAATTGGCACTGGTGCAGCAAAATGGATCCTTGCCCCACCCCTATAAATTCTGTAGAATCTTCAGCTACTAGAAATCTCTTGTCAACAAAACAGGCAAAAAAATTCAATGCATTAATTTTAGACAAGGCTGGCAATGCTCCAACTATCTTTCCCACTTTAAATGGAATTGTGTGCAGCTGAGGAATGGCTGCTTCTCTAGAGACTTCTGGTCTCCTTTTTATAAACATAGGTCTAGTGCTCTTTCAGAGGAGTAGTAAAAACATAGATTTAAAAAAAGAGATCCAGGGGTTACAGTATGTATAACCTTGTGTGCAAGGGTCTAGATCAGTATTTCTCAGCTTTGAAAACTTTTAAGATATGCGGATTAGGGAATTCTGGAAATTGAAGTGCACACACCTTAAAGTTGCCAACGTTGTCGTACATCTGTTTCTGCACCAAGCACCTATATGTCCTCCAGCAGCCAAGCTCAGATGGGGACTTTCCAGCAACTAAAAAAAAGGGACAGCAGCCAAGTTGTCAACTTAATCCAGGCAGTTCCCAGCCTCTGTTGCAACATTGTCAACAACATTGAGGACGCATCCAATTGGAGAGACAATATTTGTGTCTGGAGGAAAAGAAAAATCCTACTTTAAAATTGAATGTATGATGCAGTGATGGCGAACCTTTTAGACACAGAGTGCCCAAACTACGCGTGCATGCCCAAACTGAAAAGTGTGCGCAAGTGCACAAGCACACAGAGATACTGACATGCATGGACATGCAAACACATGCGCAGACATGCATGAACATGCACAAACATGTACATAGACATGCGCACATGTGTAGCAGAGACCCGAAGACCTTCTGGCTGGTGTGAGGCAGGGCATCCTAACACCGGCAGTGCGGCAAGAGGTAAGATCTTTTTCTTTTGTGAACTTCTATTTTGTCGTTTGCAAGGAAACAGAAGCTCACGAAAGAAACGCCATGGAGATATGTGACCTGGGGTGACGGTGCGCGTGCCAGCAGAGAGGGCTCTGCGTGCCACCACCACAACACATGCCATAGGTTCGCCATCACGGGTATAGTGTATGTGTGTGTGCATACACATTTCTGTTGCACACAGCAGTTGACTTTCCATGACAGCTTTGTATTTTTCGTAAATATAATGAATCTTAGTGAAGGGTTTTGGTGGGGTTTTTTTGGCAAAAATTATATATTTCAAATTAGAAATACCCTTTAGTGACTAGTTACTAATTAACCTCCTGAGCAAAACAAAAGCAGCTGCATGAAAATAAATAAAGGCAAACAAATGAGAACATTTCACATGGCCTCTTTAAAAATAAACTTCCCTTTAAATAACTCCCATTTGGAAAGAAATATAATGTTTATTTCTAGGCACTTTTCATTTGTTTTGTATATTCCCTCCTCTCTGTGCTTTCAGTTGGAGTGGGTAGGCTTCTCTAGTGTGATGATCAAAATACACTGACAGCTTATTTGGGGAAAGGATGGATAAAATTACAGGTTCCCACAGGAGGCTATTAATAAAACCTTAGTTCTGGTTCCTAAGACAGATAAAAATGACTATTTGATACAAGTAGTCCTTAAATTACACACACAACTGAGCCCAAAATTTCTGTTGTTAAGCAAAACACTTGTTAAATGAATTTTGTCCCATTTTAGGACCTTTCTTGCCAGAGTTGTTAAGTAAATCAGTGCAGTGGTTAACTTAGTAACAAGGTTGTTAAATAAATCTGGCGTCCCCACTGACTTCACTTGTCAGAAGTTTGCAACAGGTGATCACATCACACACACACACACACACACACACACACACTACAACTGTCATAAATATGAGTCAGTTGCCTAGTGTCTGTATTTTGATGAAATGACCATGGGGATGCTGCCACGGTCGTAAACGTGAAAAATGGTCATAAGTCTCTTTTCAGTGCCACTGTAACTTTGAATGGTGACTAAAATGAACTGTTGTAAGTCAAAGACTGTATGTAAGAAATTGGTAAAGATGTATTGTAAATGGTACCCTTTGCTCATATGGAGTGACAATCAAGTGAAAAGAGAAGGCAACGTGAAAGGCAGAGAGACAGAAGAGGAAAACGACAGAGGCAGCTGCATGCATTGGAATTGGTCATTTGTATATCACAAAAGAAAAACAAATGTATTGTCAAGTGAGAATTCAGGCACCCATAAACTAGCAGTTGCTGATTGTAATATAGAGATAAGCATTGAGGTATAATTACAGCTTATCTCATAGTAATGGCCAGGTGATATATGTAATTGCTCAGTCTGCCATCCAGAACTGATATGGAACTTCAAGGCTCTTTCCGCTTCATATGGTGCTTTTCTTTTACCTTTCAAGTGGACTTGGATTGGACAGCCTTCAAGCAGAGGTCAGTTCTTGGTAGGTTAGGGCACCTACAACTATAGTTTTAGGTGCCTTCCTTGGACCATGCCTGAGCAGAGTTAATGGCACCAGAGATTATATCATTGGTGGTGTCCCATAGGTTATGTTATCTTCTCCAGCACATGGGAGCAGCATGGAGTTTTTATGTAGGGAATATTTTAATGTCTTATACTTCACTGCATAACAAAAATTGAATTCATTGTTCCCTGTTAATTATTAGACATGCTATTCAGGGGTGGGTTCTACTTATCTTTTCTACCGGTTCGCAACAGGGCCGTGCGTGTGTGCTCGCTTTGCTCATGCGCACTCTCTCTCTTCTGCGCATGCGCAGAAGCATTTTGATGATGTTGGGGTCGGTGGGCAGAGCTTCCCACTGACTTTACTACTGGTTCTATAGGACCGGTGCGAACTGGGGGTGGGTGGCAAAATACCAGAAAATTGAACTTTATTTGAATCAGCAATATTTAACACTATAAAATACACCACAACATCAAAATATCTTTCTCTTTCTTTGTATAAACACACACATCCAAATTTGGCCTTTATTCTTTAGCTACGTAACATATAGATCCTAATAGATTATCTTCAACTTTAAAAACATCTAGGTAGAAATGTTGAATAATATTTGAAGTTTAACAATGTAATTATGTTCCTTGAAAGTTACTTATACATTCCTATATATTGCCAGATTTTTCTTTTTTTTCTTTTCTTTTATTATTTTTTATTTATTTTATTTTATTTATATACCGCCCTACTCCCGAAGGACTCAGGGCGGTGAACAGCCACAAGATAAAAATACATCATACAAAAGTTAAAAACCATTTAAAAATACATTAAATAATTTAGGCCCAAAAACGAATTTAAAAATACCCAATCTGTATAAAACTTAAAAGCAAATTAAAAGGGAGAGTCAAGCCAGACCAGCCTGCTGGAATAAAAATGTTTTGAGGGCGCGGCGGAAAGTGCGTAAATCTGGGATCCTCCGTATCTCCGGGGGGAGCTCATTCCAGATGGCAGGTGCCCCACAGAGAAGGCTCTCCCCCTGGGGGCTGCCAGTCGACACTGTTTGGCCGATGGCCATCTCTATGGGAACGTACTGGTCGGTGAGAGGCTACTGGTGGCAGAAGGCAGTCTCGTAAGTATCCTGGTCCTAAGCCATGGAGTGCTCTAAAGGTAGTGACCAAAACCTTGAAGTGCACCCGGAAGACCACCGGGAGCAAGTGCAGCTCGCGCAGGAGGGGAGTCACATGGGAGCGCCACGTCGCTCCCATAACCACCCGCGTGGCTGCATTCTGGACCAGCTGGAGCCTCCGGGTGCTCCTCAAGGGGAGCCCCATGTAGAGAGCATTACAGTCATCCAGGCGTGAGGTGACGAGGGCATGAGTGACCGTACGTAATGAGTCCCAATCCAGAAAGAGACGCAACTGGCGAATCAGGCGGACCTGATAAAAACTCCTCCCGGCCACAGCTGTCAAATGCTCTTCTAAAGACAGCCATGAGTCCAAGAGGACACGCAAGTTGCGAGCCCTATCCATGGGGGCCAACGACTCGCTCCCAATAGTCAGAGATGGCACCAACTGACTATATCGGGATGTCAGAAACCACAGCCACTGGGTCTTGGATGGGTTGAGTCTGAGTCTGTTTCTCCCCATCCAGATCCGCACGGCTTCCAGGCACCGGGACATCACTTCAAGGGCATCATTCTTTTCCTTCTCTCCTCTGTCTTGTTGTTTGCTATTCCCAATAATCTGTTGATGCTCCATTTGTTTCAATCCAATGTACACACACAAGCGGATATTTGGGAATCCATAGACATCTTGAAATCAACGCTAATAATTAAAAGATGCAATCATGCTATCAGTTCATGATGAATCATTTCCTGTAGCCTGTCACTATAATAAAAAAAATAACCATGTTATTGGTGCTAATTTTTTTAACACAGAAATTGGCATTATATCTCAGCACCATTCAGTTCCTTCAAGTTAACACACTTTTGAATTAGAGCAGATTTTTTTGCAAGCTTTGGAGAAGAAGGATCCTACTTAGTTAAGAGTAAAATCTGTTTATCTTAATAAGGCTTACCTCTGAAATGCATAATACATAAAATTAGACTGTAAGACATTTTTATTGATTGATTGATCGATCAATTGATTGATTATATGCTAGCAAGTCATTTTCAACTTCTAGTGATCACGTAGATAGATTTTCTCTATGATGCTCTATCCCTTACCTGTTTTTTGATGACTGCCAATGGGGTACTCATCACCACTGTGACTCCATCCACCTTGCTGCTGGTCATCCTCTTGTCTTTCCCTCTACTCTTTCCCCAACATTAGAGCTTTAGAAACAATTCATTCACATTGTGAGTCTGTGGAGAGGTAATGAAATGAAAGGGTATCAAGACTGAAAAGCAAATATTACAAAATGTTTATAAGACTATATGGACCTTATTAGTCCAAGCGGCCAACTTGAATTTCTTATCTGTTCATTATAAGCCGAAAAGCTGGAATGTTATGCAATAACATATTTCTGTACTTTAAACCTGGGTGAACTTGACATCCCTCTAGCCTTTTCATCATGAGAAAGAGTATATAAAACAAAGAGGAGACAAGATTAAAACAGCTCTGCATTTTAGAGTTGTTCTTAAAATGCTTCCTTGTCAGCTTGGTCAATAGGAATAGACAGAATTTGACCAATTAAGTTTTGTGTGCATGAAAACAGCAATCAGTAGCTCTGGAAAAGATTCAGTAGGGTCTGAATTTAAACTGTTGCTTGGATCCAGACTGAAATTAGGAAAATTAGGCCTTTGTTCTCCCGTAATTTAGCATGCTGCCAACAAAAATAGCCATAACACTTTGGTTTTCAGCAGAATGGAATGCCATTCACTGAAGAGATGAGGATGAAACATTCTATATTTCAAAATAATTAGTGTCTAGATATTCAAGCCATGTTTCTAAGTGTTCAGAATTTTGCTGCATGGGACAGAGTGAGGTGACATTTGCAGTGATAGTAATCCTGTGCCAAGCAAATGTTTTTTTGTACAGGGATCGGTAAGAAATAATGATCCTTTCTACTAAATGTGAGGGAGCCATGTTACTGCCTTTTCAAGTACTCAAATCTCTGAAAAGATTCTTCATCAAAATCAGAAAGATTTGGGACCCACTTGCTCCATTTTGAGAAAATGACTGCCTGTTGCAAATTATTGTGTTACTTTTCAGAATCTGAAACCATGCTGGCTGGGGAATTCTAGGAGTTAAAATCCACCCATCTAAAAGTGGCTCAAGTTGACAGGCACTGGTTTGGATCCAGAGACTAAACTCTCTGCTGAAAATTCTTTAACGTTTGACTGTGTCAGCAGTAACAGCACTTTCCCCTTCAGACAATGTCCAGAAAGAAAGAAAAAACAATGGCACCATATCAAAAGTAAGAATTCTCAAACCTTCTGTTTTTCCAATCAGCATTAAGGTAAATTTGTCCATTCTTTGGGCATATGGAATGTGTGCTTGCTGGTTTCACATGACAGGAGTTGCCATCCTACTCCTAATATTTCCGGGTGCCTTTGCAGTAATCTCCATGCCATATTTTAAACATCAGGATCCTCAATATTGTTACAGTATAGGACTGAATTCATATTTCCCTACACTACAATCATTTCTTGGTTTTTGGTTTGGTGGTAGAATCCACGGAGGTAACAAAACAAATAAACAAACAAAGATGGTGGTCACTTCTACACAAAGGAGAGTAATTTTCATTGCACAGCCGCCACTGCCATCTTCACTTTTTTGAAATTTCTTACATGGACATCACTGGATGCCACCATGAGTTAGATTGATGTTTTAAAGGTGCGCACAGTTCATTTGTAGTTATAACTTGTTCCTGTTTATAAACCTTGACTACCTATTAAACTTACTTTCTAAGCTAAACTCCTAAGCAATCTACAGAGGCACATTACAACATAACTGAAAAAAGAAAGGAAAAGGATTGATCAGATAAGAGCAAAAATTGTTCATTAAGACCAACACCAAGTCACAAGTGGTTCATACAGTGCATTTAAAGTCTGTCACAACTGAGAAGCAAAGAAATAAAAGTAAACAAATAAAGATGGTTTGATGGATTTTAACTTATGCTACAAAAACACACCAAATTTTATCTCATTAAAAACAAGTTTAGAAAACATGGTTAGTAAAGTCTGTGAACCCAGTTTGGTTCCAGCTTGTTCGTTTTTTTTTTTATTTTATTTTGAAGATGTATGTAGTAGCTGTCCAAATCACATAATAAATCAAATAACACCCCAACAATATTGTCTGTCAACAAAAATTATGTTCATAAACTAACATATCAAACAATATACCGGTATATCCAAATCATATAGGCCACCCCGCTGAAGATGGAATCTTTGATTGTCCTGCCTCAACACCCAGAGAATAAACATTTCCTGAAGGGTGACAGATGGCTAATAGCTTTTAAAACATGCATTTCTTCATTGATCCATCTCTTTATGCTTTTTCCTGGAATGAAATCTCTAGATGGATGTATTCTGTATCATCTGAACTCTTTTTCTTTCAAGCACAAATAAGACACTGGAGAAGGCTTTATTATAGGTACACTCACAGTAGAAGGAAAAAAAAATGTGGCTTGTCATCCAGATGGTTTTGAATGCAGACAATGTTTTGTTTCTCTTCACAACTGGACACTGGCACTATGTGTGTGCACGTTGTTCGCTTTTAATAAAGAAAGATGTCAGCAAGCTGGAAAAGCAATACTGACACTGCATACTTTTAGGTAAACATGTTATCTAACCTATCAAAGCATTAAAAAAAACAGCATGCCTTTGATAGAGACATTTCCAGGTTAAAAAAAACCCACAACATTTTAATATACCGCATTTATTAGATAGTAATATTGACTTTCTCAGTATGAGCCTTCTGTATCAGACTCCAATTCATTTTGATGCAGTGACAATCAGCCTGATGGAACAAAGAAAAATCCATCTTCGCATCATAAACAATGCTGCCTATATTTAGAGAAGTATATTTATCAATTTCTTTATGACAGATGCATCATTTTTAAGCACCTCTCGTTCTCTCTCTCTCTCTCTCTCTCTCTTTCCCTCCCTCTGTGTGTGTGTGTGTGTGTGTGTGTGTGTGTGTGTGTGTGTGTGTGTTACAACCAACTAGAGAAAATACATTATTTTATACTCTGCAACACAATTTACTTTTGAAGACCCTTCCTTTCTGTTGCCTCTCTCCTCCCTCCACCCCTCTTGGATCTCCCTTCTTGCTACAACACCCAAATCTGTCCCAAATGTGAAGTGCAAACACATCCAAAATCGTAGATGTGTTTGCCCTTCAAACAAAATTTTAAATCCCAAGTTATATATGCAGTTGGTTGCACAGAAAACTCTTGGATCTGTCAGAGATTTGGGCTGATATTGAACATAAGGCACGGCTCACTAGCTTGCAATCATAGTAGTGCTAAAAGAGTTCTGAAAGGCTGACTTGTAAACTGATAAGCAAACAAGCTACGATTTAAAGATTTATTCCTTATTTCCTACTTCACTTCTAAATCTGTATGGTTTCACTGTGTGATTTTCTTATATTTGTTAATTATAAAATTTCAGTACTAAAATACTTCTTAAGATATTCTAGCAAGCCTAGGAACCCTGATTGAAATGTAATAATTGAGTTTTTCAATGTCTGCCAAAAAAATAATTGTAAAACCTCAGTAATTTCTGGTATGAAGAAAATTTACTGATTTCAAGGCCTAGTGGAATTAACTACCTTTCAGGGGCATAATAAAGGATTCAGGATTTGCATATTGAAGAAGACAAAAGCTGCTATTCAGGCGACACAAACTGAATTAAATTATAGCCCTTAAGAACTATTTATGATTCACAACATTTTTTTCTAGATTACAATTATATTATTTTTTAAATCCCATCATGGGGACTTCCGGGGAACAAATGGAAGATTGAAGATGGTTCCGCAAAAATTGGAGCCGACAACTGAGATGGAATGAAAAACTATTGAGTAGACTAGCTCTTTGTAATTCTCCCCAGACAAAGAGAGGACTTGAGATTGCCTACAAGTTACTCCTCATGAAGAGTCCCCATGACAGTAGTTTCCAGTTGGTTTAGAGCTCTGGGAGACTAGGGAATAGCCAACTTGCTTAAACCACGGTCAGTGCCTTTGAAAGGACACTAAGTTTGCATATTTCCTTTTTAAATCACTTTTGGAAATAATTCTTGCTAACAGCTGTCCAATTATTAGAAACCTTTGGATATACAAGTTTTATAGCACTGGGTGAATGTCCTTCCTTCAATCTTTAGCCAAAGAAGTCTTAACTGCAAGTTTAAAAACTTTTTAAAAATTAATAAACAATAAAAGGGTGATTAAATCTTTCATTTTAGAAATGATCTAAGGATTCGGATAAATTTGAAATAAGATTTTGGAATTACTTATAAAAAATCCCTTCCATGGAAAAATGCATTGGTTTTGATTTAAAAAAAAACATAGTAAGATAAGACTTTAAAAAAATAGACACTAGAGGGAACCAGAAAGAACTAAACATTATAATTAAAGGAGACGAACACTCAAATTTGACTTAAAATTACAGAGTGAAACAAAATATTTTAACATTGGACATACAGTAGAAGTCTCATTTGATATCTATACTATTTTTCAACAATTAATGCATACCATCAATATTATTTATGTATTTTTAAAAATATCCTGAAAAGTCAGCCTGAATTTATCACAGATCTTTCCTTAATATGAAAAACTTTTGTGTGCAACTTCCCCTAAAGTATATTGTTTTATGAATGTGAATTTCATCATTGGTTATTTTTTTAAAAAGGAATTCCTTTGATGTACATAAAAAAAAGATTAGTAATCCCAATATTTTCCTAACCATGTTTCCCCAAAAATAAGACCCTCTCTTATATTTTTTTGAACCCTGAAATAAGTGCTTGGCCTTATTGCCACATACTCAAAAGCCCAATTGGGTTTATTATCAGGGGATGTCTTATTTTGGGGGAAACAGGGTATATGTATACACCTGCAATTTTCTGAACTCAGAAACTCAGCTTGGATCGATCACATCTCAGCTGTGGATCCATCTTTTAGAAGTAATTCCCTTCCCTTTGTTTTGTACAGAAAATGATTGGCAGCCGTGATGATGTCATTCAGCTGCTCCAGAGCCCATTTCTGTGGATTGTACAAAATAGCTCATGCTGATTTCTTTTATGTTCCACTATAGTCCACTGCAATCAACTGTCAGAAGTATCTGAAGGCACTTGTCAAGATGAAAGTCTTTCCCGTCACTGACTATCTGATCTTTATAACTGGAAAAGCTACAGACTGGACCACAATCCAGTGTGCAAGACCCATGCGCACTGGATTGATCCTATGGATCGATCCTGTTCAGAAAAACAACGATTTTTTTCCAGATCCTCTTTGGATGGATCCTTTGTTATTGAAATTGAAGATTCATAATAATCAACATACAATTTGTCCATTGAAGGACTTTCTGAAGCTTTCCAAGTTCCTGTTAATCAAAGAATTCATTCAGTGTGCATTTAAGCTTCAAAGCTAGGTCACTGGCAATTGTATTCTCTCTGGAAAATACTGACTCTTTAGCATTCTCTGCTAACTTTTAGTGACAGCCTCATCACGATAACTTCTTGATAGACTTTGAGAATTTGGCAAGTACTTTTAAACTTAAACAGCCCTTCATATTGTTTCATTTATGGTATTGCTACTGGTGTAACAGTTAAATATATGGTTTTAAGGCATGTTTTTCAAACTCGGCAACTGTAAGATATGTGGACTTCAATGCCCATAATTCCCAACCATACTGCCCTAGGGCATGAAAATGGCTTTCAGAATACATGTTAAGTACTATATGTGCTGAATTCCACTAACTTAACATGAAAGTTTAGTCAGAAACAGACTCTACTAAAACTAGGAGTTGTTTTTGTACATTACTGCATAACTCTTTATGTTGAAGTGTTGAGGTTCAGCTACAGACTAAACTGTATCTAAAATTGCATAATTGCTGAATAAGCCCACAATATAAAACACATTTTTCTCTTCAGATAGTGCTCTAACAGTGACACTGACAGCATTTGTTCTTTTGGATTAGGTACCTGAAAACATAAGACATGTTCTACCTTGATCATATTCTTGAAATAGGGTTGCATTGTCTTTGCAAAATATGAGCCTGAACAGATTTTCTTTCTAAACCATCAGTCTTGATAGTTGGAGAAAAATCACTCACCCTTTCTTTTTATTTGGGAGCAAGATACAGTAGTGTACAAGTCTGAAATTTTCAGCACATAACTTTTGACATAATTCATGACTGCAATCCAGCCTGTCAGAGGATAACATACAGGTAGTCCTTGAGTTACGACCACAATTGAGCCGAAAACTTATATTGCTAAGGGAAACATTGGTTAAGTGAGTTTGGCCCATTTTATGAGTTTTCTTGCCACAGTTGTTAAGTGAGTCATTGCCTTTGTTAAATTAGTCACACGGTTGTTAAGTGAATCTGGATTCCCCATTGACCTTACTGATCAGACGGTCGCAAAAGGGGATCACATGACCTTGGGATACAGCAACGGTCATAAATATGAGTCAGTTGCCAAGTATCTGAACTTTGATCACGTATCCATGGGGACGCTGCAAATGGTCATAAGTCTCTTTTTTCAGTGCCATTGTAACTTTGAATATTCACTAAATGAACTGTTGTAAGTCGAAGACTACCTGTATTCACAGACCATTGATTGTTTACTGAGTAGACAGTGATACATTTCCCTTTTGTTTTCAGCCCTGTGATTTAATACGGACAGCTGTTTTTTACACAGATTTGGAAACCTTAACATGAGAAATATTTTCAAAATTAGAAAAGAGGTGGGTTTCAGTTGACAAATCCCCATGAGGTTGACTTTATATCAGGCTGCATTAGGAAAATATCCTCAACCAAATTCTTATCAACTGAATTGTATTATTCATTAATCAATGCAGCTTGTCAAATTAAAATATTATATTCATTACATTTGGGTTTTCCCCCCCTTATCTTAATTGTTTACTGGTTATGATGATTGATTATGTGCCATCAAATCAGTATCAACTCTTTATCTATGACCATAGAGAAAGAATTTGTTATTGACAACCTGTCCAAATCAGGGGTGGCTTATTTTGTGGGCATGGCTTGATGGTCATGTGACAATTCTTTAGGATTTAGCAGAGGTACTGGTCTACCAGGCTTTTAACTGCTTGCAGAGCTGTATTGGTCTACTCATTTGTTTTTGGCGGCACTGGTCTACCCATTTGTTTTTGCAGGCACCAGTCTACTCATTTGTTTTTGGAGGCACCAGTCTACCACCAAGCTGCCTTTTACCACTGATCAGCTGTAGGGTGGCCCTTTGAAGCTTGTGGCAAGAGTTTAAATAGTTTTTTTCCTTCTAGCCGATCAGCTGGGACTTAGGAGGCAGCAATAGATTGGGGGTGGGGCCGAATAAAAGATAAGAATAATGCGGGGGGGGCAGAGGGGCAGAACCAGCTCGGTGATGTCATATTGTCACCGCTACCAGCTTGGCGGAACCGGGAGGAACCGGGAGGAACCCACCACTGGTCCAAATCTGGTCCTCCAGTGCACCCATCACCACTGCAACTGAGTTCATCCATCTTAATGTTGGTCATTCTTTTCTTTTTCCTTCTCCTTTCATAGCATTGCAGTCTTCTCTAGAGGGCTAATGTGTCCAAAGTATGATAAATTATACCTGGTCCTTTGTGTCTTGAGTGAGAACTTTGGTTTGATTTGTTCAATGATTTGTTTATTTTTTTGGCTGCCCATAATTTTCTCAGAAAACTTCTTGAACACATTTCGCTTATAAGAATCGTATTTTAGAGTTTCATTAATTCATTTACTCATACAATTGATACTGTACGAGTAATATTGACTTATCTCATCTAACCTTTATGCTGTTTTGAATTCTACATCGTTGCTCTTACTTCTTCTCCTACATCTTTAATGGTGTATGGCCAAGAAGACTAGTGCAATACCACTATGCCCACAAACACCTTCCTTGGTATCAACCAAGTTTTAGTCCCCACCTCATTTTAAGATTCTATCAGGAGATTAAAATTAGACAGAAGCTAGCCTTTTTTTTAAAAAAAAGTACTGACCTCAAGCATATTTTTAGTCTTGATTTATATCTCGTATGTATTCTTAGAATCTATGTATCTAAATGCCTTGGTGGCTAGAGCTGTGTCTCCTAAGTGGACAGGAGAAATCACGGAATAATTGGGGAATCCCAGTGGAGAAATCCCAGTACAGTTTAGTTCTTTTCACAGTTGTTATACAACATGCACTAGTTTTTGAAAAAGTTCTTAATGCTAGGATTATTGCCTTTTTATTAATATTTTTTCCCAATTGTGTCCCATCTTTTCAATCCTAGGCTACTCAAGATAACTAAATAGTACAGTATATCTGTGTTTATGTTTTCAAATTCAGGTAAGAAATACAAAAGCAAAACCTAGTAATTATTACTAATCCAGTTCAAAAAGCCTTGTTGTATAGAAAAAAAATTGAACCTTTTTTCTAAAGGCTATTTAGGCTAAAGGCTATTTTTCTAAATGCTATTGCTTAATGCATTGTAAGCCGCCCTGAGTCTCTGGAGAAGGGCGGCATATAAATCAAAGAAAGGAAGAAAGGAAGGAAGGAAGGAAGGAAGGAAGGAAGGAAGAAAGAAAGAAAGAAAGAAAGAAAGAAAGAAAGAAAGAAAGAAAGAAAGAAAGAAAGAAAGAGATGCATGTTGCACAGTTCAGGAGCAACATGTGAAAAAGAGGTTTTGGGAATTGGCAAGATCTTGAACTATCAGCTTTAGTGCTCGGACTTCATGCCAGAGCAAGCAATGCCTCCGGTAGTGAGGCACTAAAACTTGCAAGGATTAGAACCAACATTATGAACTGGATTGGCATCAATCTGGAACAGTTTTTTCAGCTCAGGCACAACATGAATCTTCCAAGGTTTGGGTTTTTGGTCTTTTTGTTTTAACAAGGTTTTGGTGCCATTCATTCATTCGAGAAAGCTTTTAAGAGGTTGTAATCAGAGGTTTGTAATTAAGTTTGTAATCAGAGGTTATCACCAGAGCTACCAGGAAACAGAAAATCCTTGAACTCATCTTTTGAGTCATGATTAAATATAAAGAGTTAAAGCCTAATTCTTCCCTAAGCCTTGTTATTGGAAGAGCACCAAAACATCATTCTTGCAGAACTTTCATACTTGGTGAGAGATCTTTGACTGTTGAATCAATTCCAAGGTACAAAGAGTAACATAAAACCTAGCCCCGAAGCAAAGGCACTCTCACTTTTTGACCTAGCTTTTTAGTTGTTGCATTTTGTGTGTTTGTGGGAGGGGGGGTGCATACAGTATTGAAACAGCTGCTAGAACTATTAAGAGCAAATGAAGCCAGTATTTTGCATGTAGGAAATAATACTGAGACAGGAGCAGTAAAATATATCTTGCATTTTAATTAGTTTTTTTTTCCTGTAGGCTTTCCTGTTATTCTCCACTTTAATTTAAATCTCCATGTTACTTGCTGGGTGAAAATTGCAAATGGAAATAAGCTCTACACAATATGCCTATTATTTTATTTTCCAAAATAGAAAATTGCATTTGAGATTTAAATTACTGGGTATATCTTACATGCATTTCGTCTCTAAACCAATTATACCCAGCATAGCACTACATTTGAAATATTCATCCAAACTCCCATGTTCTGTACTTGTGAGGGGGCTGGAAAATTCAGTCTGTCCTGTGTAAATGATTTAAATAGAATATCTTAAGCTGATTGAAAGGGTTTTTTTTTTAAAGGAAAAGAAACAGCTCTTGATTCCTTGCATATGTAACCTATGGAATCCATTCCCAAAGAGGTGTTGATGGTCACTAATATAGACGACTTTAAAAGGGGGTTGGGTAAATTAATGGAGGACAGATTAATGGAGGGATCCTTTATGAATTACTCTTGAGGTTGAAAATTATTTGTTTGACCACAACAGCTTACATTTTTGCTATTCAGGAAAACAAGTGTTCAAGCTTCTGCATGAAATTGAAAAATCATGGACCAGTTGTGTGATCTACTGCTAAAAAAATGCTATTTTGGGGGTATATTAATAGTGGCATACTGTAGAGTTCATATCACAGGAAGTAACTGTCTTTCTCTATTCTGTCTTGGTTGGTTGGTTGGTTGGTTGGTTGATTATGTACCATCAACTTGGTAACAACCCTTGGAGAATCTGCTTCCAACTTGGTCTTTCAGACCTTCCCATGCTGTACCCATCAGTGCTGGTTGTCAATCCACCTTGCTGCTGGTTGCTCTGTTCCCTTTCCTTCCAACTTTTCAAGCATTATAGATCTCTACAGTGCTCTGTCTTGGGGTTGGACTAGATGACCTGCAAGGTCCCTTCCAACTCTGTTACTGTTTATCTGTCAGAAATACTGTAGTGGATCCTACACAAAGCAGTGGTTTGGATAATATGACTTCTGGGATCTTTTCCAGCACTTGTGATTCTTGATGAGTGAATGGTCTGACTTTGTACAAAGCAGATTCCTGTATCTCTAAATTTAAAGCTATCATGCTTCTTACAGAGCTTTACTTTTCTAACAGTTTCACAAATTAAATGATATAAAGAATACAAGGATATGGCATCCTCAATAAAAGCTCATTTAAAGCATTCCTCCCTTCATGGTTTCAAATCGTAATTTCATTCGCAATTGTTTATTCCCCATAAATTATCAGAAAAACGAATTCGACTATTACTAAAATGAAGCTTTAAATGAGGGGTTTCCAAATTTATGACTTGTGGACTTTGACTTGTAGAATTCCCCAGCAAGCCATACTGCAAGGCTGGCTGGGGAATTCTGGGAGTTGAAGCCCACAGGTCTTAAGGTTGCCAAGGTTGGGCATCCCTGATCTAAATTATCAGTTTCAGTCAAATGAAATAAGGTATTCCCACAAAGCTTCTTCTAAGTCTTTCTTAAAGAGGCAACACACGTAAACACCTACCCACGTTACTTCATTACAGAGAAGATGCTTCCTGTTTCCCCAGCAGGTAAAATGGTTTGACAGAAATCCAGGAGTCATGCTCAGCATGTTTCCCAATTTTGTTTTATAAAGCTGAGAAGAACAGTTCACCACAACTAACAAGCTGAGTGAAACATCCCTTCTTGTTAGAAATTATATGTTCTCAGAACCTATGAGTGGGCTTATATTTCCTGATAGTTTTCCCTCCAGACAATTACTCCTCCACAGTGACATCTTTCAAAATATGTTCTCTGCAGGGCTGAAATATTAACTTTGTTAGTTACAGAATGAACATGTACAAAGCTTTGTAATGACAGCTATCTGATCATTTCATGTAAGCAGTGTGTTTTCCTTCTGCATTTAACAATTTGCACTTTTTGGGGTTCACTCACTGGCTTTTAGGTATCACCAGATCCCACCACCTACCCGGAAAAAACCACTAGATCCAAAATAAAAGCCTCACCCATCAGCGAAGAAATCCAGCAAAGAATCATTCCCAGAGAGAAATCATCCAGATGCCCTAAGCTCTATGGTCTCCCCAAGATACGCAAAAACAGAACCCACTTAGATCCATAGTCAGCTCCATAGGTTCACCTCTACAAAACCTAGCCAAATTTCTCGCCAAACAACTACAGCACTATGCAGAATCCATCAACTCACACATAAAAAACTCATTCCAGTTCATAGAGATCATAAAGAAACAAAACTTACAGCCCAGCGACCTACTTGTGAGCTTCAATGTCATATCCCTCTTCACCCAAGTGCCAATCAAAGAAGCCTTGACAGCTATCCAAAACAAATATAACCCCCCCAAGCACATCCTAGATCTGACCAACCACTGCCTATCCAACACATACTTCATCTATAATGGACAAAAATACAAACAAATAGAAGGAGCACCCATGGGATCACCCCTCTCACCTGTCATTGCAAACCTCTACATGGAACACTTTGAAACTGAAGCTCTAGAAAAATCTGATCACAAACCCAAACTCTGGCTCAGATATGTAGACGACACCTTCATAATCTGGCCACATGGGAAAGAAAAACTGGACTTCCTCACACCCCAAAATACAGTTCACCATGGAAACAGAAGCTAACAACCAACTTCCCTTCCCGGATGTCTTAGTCTACAAGAAATCCAATGGCTCCCTAGGACACACCATCTACCAGAAGAAAACACACACAAACCGCTATCTGCACGCACTCTCACACCACCACCCAGCACAGATCAACTCCGTAGCCAAGACACTCATCTCCAGAACAAAACGCTTAGCTGACGAACAACACCTAAAAACCCAACTACACACTCTCACTAACGTACTAACATCCAACGGATTCCAAAGAAATAAGATTACCAACCTAATCCAAAAAGAAACCCCCACTAAAATCCAAGACAGAGAACAAGAAAACGGCAAAGCCCTCCTCCCATACATAAAAGGCACCACAGACAGAATCAGCAAGATCCTCCACAAACACAACATCAAGACAGCATTCTGCACAAACCGAAAAATATCCACCATCCTAAAAAACCCCAAAGACAAAATTGAGTTAGAAAATCAAGCAGTATATGAAATCCCATGCACTGCCTGCCCCACCACATACATCGGACAAATCAACAGAAGAATAAGTGCACGCATTGAAGAACACAAGAACTCAGTCAGAAAAGAGGAACCAACTTCTTCACTGGTCCAACACCTCAAAGCCACAGGACATGATATTGACTTTAAAAAGACCAGAACTATCGCCAAAACTGAACACTTTAACAACAGAATAATCAGAGAAGCCATCGAGATAGAAAAACGTCCACACAGCATGAATAAATGAGATGATACTTCCCACCTACCAGCCATTTGAAAACCCACCCTTATTGACAAACGAGTCCCTAACACAAAGAATGACACCAGACCCACATTCACGAAAACCACACAGGATGTCACCACCACACATCCACGCAAAAAGCAAACCCACACCAATGAGGCATGACCACAAACCAGAAACCAGACCACAGCTGCATCATTAGCCACTTTAAAACCCTCCAATCCATACATGAACCAAACTGACACCCACCATGAAGATGTGGCATGACCACGAACGCGAAGCCAAACAACAGCAACACAGCTCACCAGCTCAAATCCCCCTGCTACTCAGACTAACCCGAGCACAACCAAGCCCCCACCTAAACAGAACACACCCCCATCCAATCAGAGCACAGCCAACCCCCATCCAATCAGAGCACAGCCAAACCCCCAACCAATCAATTCACACCCCCACTGGCAGTTAAAAGGAAGAAACAGCTGCAGTCACACACATTGCTCCTAGAAGCACAAAGCCGAAAACACCAGCCTGAAGATGACAAATGAGACTTCGTCGAAACGTAGCCAAGACATTTCCAATTTTACGCAGGAGAAAACCCGAATAACCAAAGACCTACATATATGTATATGTATACATACATATGTAGAATAGGATTTATACAGAAATGATTCATACCAAGTCAGCCAAATGGTGAGTTGTTTCATTGGTATTTTATGTAGCTAATAATGGAATACCCTCATCTTTATTTAATTATTTATTTAAATATTTGCAAATATTATGATAGGCTTTAGTGATGCTTCTAAAAGTTATTATAACTGTACAGTAGGTAATCCGCAGAGAATTTCTTTACAGTGGGACCCTCCAAATTGTTTTTAAAAATGGATTAACCAAATTATGCCCCTTGTGACTCAAGTGGGTCTATAAGCAGTGTGTAACTTCTATGCCAAGAAATAAAGCCAAAAGAGTGACTGCATTAAGCCCATTTGTTTAATGTGGCACTTCATTCATTTCAGTTATATAAGAAATGGCTATCAAGCTGCAGGTGGAGTGAACCAATGAATTAGTTTAAGATAAGTAAATCCTAAGGTTTTTTTCCCCCCAAGCTAAAGGCTGCATTTGGCTTTTGAATAACGTACCAAGGCTGTATGCCAAGAAGTGAGCAAGGCTAGGACAAAGAAATAGATGGGGTCATGGCAGTAATTCAAGTCTCATTAAAATGAAATGGAATTAATTAAATATAGCTAATATGATTATCCCTATGTATTTAATAATTTCCCTTTCTGTCCAAAGTGCCTGCATGAGAAAGTGGGTCAAAAACCCATCACGTTGATGGCAATAACCATGCAATACAATTTCAGACCCTTTTCTCATATTAAAAGCTACAGATCAGCAAACAGAAGAGCCAGGAAGAAATCATTTGAGCTCTGGCAGATCCTCTCAATCAGATAAATTAGAAAAATCTTCTTCTTTTCATTATCCGTATTAACTTTATAGTTGTATTCAGACACTTTAGCAAGACATTCTTCCCCAAATGATGGAATGCCCTCATTTGAGTAATGGCCCTCAGTTATGGAATACCAGATCCTCTGAAATAACTCGCCTTCACCCAGTTGATTTTTCAAAGGGATGTTTGGTCCCAGCCACATGGGCTGTTTTTTTATTTCATTTTTCATTTTGATTTGCATATTTAAGGTTAATTGGAAGTTAGGGATTTTACTGAGAGAATTTGAGGATAAGTATGAAATTTTTCAAAACCACAAAACTGTGTCTTACTTACTTTGGCCATGTCATTTGGGGGAATTCACTGGGAAAGCAATTATGCGGGAAGAGTTAGCAGCAAAAGGAAGCCAGGCTGTCAAAGAACGCCGTGGCTGGACACTATCAAAGCTGACACCAGCCAAAGCATAGAAAAACTCAAAGAAATGGTGCAAGATCGGAAGATGTGGAGTGGTCTGGCCCATAGAATCACCAAGAGTTGGACTTGACTGAATGAATAACATCATCATCATATTTTTATGTTTGCATTTTAGCATTGTGAATTGATTTGTCCGAATGACATTCTTTCAGGAATCCCCTAACATTTTGATATTTAGCATTGTCAAGGATGTTCATAGTTTCCCAATTGAAATTACAGTATGGTGGGCTCTGTCCATGTGTGTGAGAATAAGAAGTTTTCATTGTGTCTTCAGACTAGCAAGTTGATGGTCATGGATTTGCTGTGCTAGCCTTCTGCCTGTCTATCTTAGATAATAGCTGTCACTGTCCTTACACTGTATGTTATAGATTACTCTGTTTTTTTCTTCTTGGGCTATTGAATCTTTTGGTTTATCAAGCAGCTATCAATCAGCTGGTTTCTATAGAATAGAATAGAATAGAATAGAATAGAATAGAATAGAATAGAATAGAATAGAATAGAATAGAATAGAATAGAATAGAATAGAATAGAATAGAATAGAATTTTTTATTGGCCAAGTGTGATTGGACACACGAGGAATTTGTCTTGGTGCATATGTTCTCAGTGTACATAAAAGAAAAGATACGTTCGTCAAGAATTACCGTATTTTCCGGCGTATAAGACGACTTTTTAACACATGAAAATCTTCTCAAAAGTCAGGGGTCGTCTTATACGCCGGGTGTCATTCTCCTGTAACCAGGCAGACCAGCCCGAAAGGCTCTGACGAGCCTTAAATGGCTCTGGCGATTCCAGCTCTGACGATCCCAGCTCTGACAATCCCAGCTGAGTTCCCTGCAACTCAGCTGGGATCGCCAGAAACCACGTAAAAGGAAAAAAGTTTTTTACCTTTTACTCTGAGGATCCCAGCTCTGACGATCCCAGCTGAGTTCCCTGCAACTCAGCTGGGATCGCCAGAGCCATGTAAAAGGGAAAAAGTTTTCCCCCTCCAGCTTGCTTACCTCAGCTGCTAGTCGCAACGCTTGCCTTGCTTTGCTTGCCTGAATCTATTCAGGCAAGCAAGCAACTCCCTGCCTGCAATCAAGCAAGGAGTTAGTTGTGGACTTCAACTCCCAGAATTCCTCAGCCAGCAAAGCAAAGCTGGCTGAGGAATTCTGGGAGTTGAAGTCTACAAGTCTTAAAGTTGCCAAGGTTGGAGACCCCTGTTCTATTGGGTAAGTTTTTTTCCCCTTTGGGAGCTTTAAAAAAAATAGTCAATTGGGGTTTTTTTAGTTGTTCTTTTTTAGACCTAGCCATTTAAAGTTTAGGAAGTTTTAAATTTAGCTTTCATATAAAAATAAAAATAAAATAAAATAAAATAAAACAATATTTGTGCAGCTTTCTGAGATTTAGTGTGTTTCTGTAGTGTTTCACTCCAACTACACAAACACACAAAATCTCACAAAGCTGTATGTGGAATTTTGTGTGTGTAAAGTGTGAAAGTTGGTTTTTTGGACTTTTTGTGGCTGTGTGAGGTTCCTGCTTGTTGCAGGGGCCATTTTAGGTCTAGCACAGCTGCTTTTACATTGTGGGTGAGCCAGTTGTGTTGTGTTGTGTTGTGTGTGTTTAGAGTGTGAAAGTTTTTTGGGGGGGGCTTTTTGTGGCTGTGTGAGGTTCCTGCTTGTTACAGGGGCCATTTTGGGTCTAGCACAGCTGCTTTTACATTGTAGGTGAGCCAGTTGATGTTTTTTAATTTTTATTTGGTGTGCATTGGAAGAGGGGTAGTCTTATACGGTGAGTATAGCCCAAACCCTATATTTTAATAGGAAAAGTTGGGGGTCGTCTTATACGCCCAGTCGTCTTATACGCCGGAAAATACGGTATAAGGTACAACACTTAATGATAGTCATAGGGTACAAATAAGCAATCAAACCATATTAGGAAACAGTCAATATAAATCATAAGGATACAAGCAACAAAGTTACAGTCATACAGTCATAAGTGGAAGGAGACGGGTGATGGGAATGATGAGAAGATTAATAATAGTGCAGACTTAGTAAATAGTTTGACAGTGTTGAAGGAATTATTTGTTTAGCAGAGTGATGGAGTTCAGGAAAAAACTGTTCTTGTGTCCAGTTGTTCTGGTGTGCAGTGCACTATAGCATCATTTTGAGGATAGGAGTTGATCAATCAGCCATCAATGAAATCAATCACTCATCAAAAGACACATAGAGAAAACCACACACACACACCCATACTGGCAGGTAAGCTACTTTATATAAACAGGAACCCACAATCACTAGGGCTTATGATGTTATCTAGTTGCATAATTAAACATCTGCAAGTGATTAAGCAGGGTCAGAAAGTATCAAGGAGCCACAGTTCAACCTTAATATTCTTTTCTGGTACTTGTTTATGACTGCCACTTGGCACTGCAAGTTTCATAAACAGTTATCACAAAAATCAACCAAAGACTTGACTTTGTCATCATAGTCAAAAAGAAGAGTTGAACAAAAAGACAGATGAATGCTTAAGCAGGATTAATTTTCATATGATTTGATTTGAATTCGTTTATTTCTTTAATTTATGTCCAAATTCATCTCCTGGGCTTAGATGGGTCACAGAGGTCATTTTTAAATATGAATAGCTCTATTCAGTGTGGACTTACAAGTTTATACCATGAAAAAAGTTGGGATGGGAAGAGAAGAAGAGAAATGAACTGTGACACTGCACTCTAAAAACAAATGAAACACTGATACAACAACACAAGGAATGGCCCCTTAAATCCTTTCAAAGGGCTTCAGTTCTGGCAATTGCCTGCTTACAGGTTGTTTGTTAAGGAAAATGGGAGAGTGATGGTTTTTCTGAGGCTTCACATACGAAACTGATGGCTCTTTGCAAATAAGCTCCCTACTCAGCAGCCAATTCTCTGGCAAAGATGGTTTTCAATTTGTTTCATGTAGGTAAAGTATATTTATTAGACCATGCAACTCTTCAAAAGAAGAGTTGTTCAAAAGAAGTGCTGCTTCAGCTGAAACTGTAATGCAAACTAGTGCCCACCTGGTAGAACAGTGCGAATCCCCAATGCAGCAACTGTGAGCTTTGCACATGCACAGGGAATATCTTTGTGCAAAGCATATGTGTCAAAGTCAGGTAAAAGAGGGGAAAGTGTCCCCAATAGGAAAGTACTTCATCAAAAAACAAACACTATCCCAGTGAAGAACTGAATACCAAATCTAGTACCAGTCATGCGTCTGGGTCCTCTGTAGATTGCAGAGACATTCCTGTGGAATGAAATTAAGAGTAGAGTCCTGTTCCAGTGATTGTTTTGGAAATTAGCCTACCTCTCCAGAAATATGCAAAACTATGTTAAAAAATTCTAGGAAAAACGTGGATGCAGATGAGGTGCCAAAGAGCAACGTCACTAGGTTTTCTTTGGATTTATGGTTATTTTAAAATGTGACAGCCAGTTTATGATAACATCCACAATCTTCATTTATCTTATTTATTTACTCAAGATATATGGCAGCCCATCTCACTTTTGCCTGACTCTAAGCAACTTACAATAAAAAATAAATAAATAGAAGCACAAAATATATACTATAGCAGGGGTCCTGAACCCCTGGGACGTGGCCCAATACCGGACCATGGACAGTTCAGAACTGAATTGGACAAGTGGTGGGGAAGCATGCACATGCATAGCTCAACTAGTGAGAGTCGCGGGCAAGCATGTGCAGGTGAGAGCGTGCACCATTTGTGCGAGCAGTGTGCATGTGTACCAGCTACTTGTGCAAATGGAGCTGCATGTGCACGCTCACCAGCTGCTCACGTGGAAAAAAATCTTCTCTCTCCCTCCCTGCTACTGCTGGTACCACCACCGGTCTTTAAAGCCGGAAAGGTTGGGGACCGTTATACTATAGAACAAAAATAGATACACAAAAATAAAAATGTATCCTTAATTCTAAGGGTGTCATTTGCATTGAAAGGTTGGCTGCTTAGAGAGGGATGTAAAGCACTATGAAGTGGTATATAAGTCTAAGTGCTATTGCTGTCTAAGTGTGCCAGCTGAGCCCAAACAAACAAACAGACAATCAGTTTGGTTGCCCAAGGTTGAAAAGTTATCTGAGTCACCATCAACAGATTGGTGTACAGTATATGCTCTATGTGGAAGGTGACTAAGTAGATACTGAGAAAGGTGGCCTTCTTGATCTACGCACCATCCTAAATCATTTTGTGACATTTATCAAACTAGGTAATAGATACTGACCACCTTAATAGATACTGACCACCTTAATAGATACTGACCACCTTAATAGATACTGACCACCTTAAATGTAAGTCTCAGTGTTTGCACACAATAATGATACTCGCTCCTGTTTACTTTGTGCAGCTTTCCCAATGTGTTCATTTGTTTCTTTGTTTATTGGACTTACGGCCATGCTTCTGATCTTATTGCCTACCTTGCAGAAGGCTACCATTCTCTCAAGTTTATTGATCATAAAATATATTGCCCCTCCATTTCATTCTCAAGATAAGGTAGAATATATGCTCCTTTTATTTTATTTATTTATTTTATTTATTTATTTATTTTTGATTTGTATACCGCCCTACTCCCGAAGGACTCAGGGCGGTGAACAGCCAACAATAAAATACATAAATACACAAAATTTAAAAACCCGATAAAATCAAATTAAACTTTTTGGCCCAGACAAATTAAAATACCCCAATAATTTACAAACAGATTAAAATTTACATATTTTAAAAAGGGAAGAGATTGTTTAATTTATCATTGTTCCTTAAATTCTCTCATGGGCTTTTTGAAAACCCCTTTATCCCACTAAAAATAGCTTAAAAATAATGAGTTTTGCCAAATGGCTATTCGGTTCTAGCTCTGTTTTCTGTCTTTCCCATTTTATATTGTTTCTGTCCCATAGTTTCTTGGATAATATGTGATGCAACCTCAAAGTGACCTCACTATAGCAAGATCAGTTAAAAGTACAATAAAAGTGCAGATAGCAAAATAGTAAAACCCGGAAGCAGTTTGAAAAACTTAAGTACAAAAGCAAATAAATTCATATAAAGCTTAACTGAAAATTGCTTGCTTAATAAAACTATCTTGGTGCTCATTTAAACCCAGACAATGTGAGACAGCCAATAGTACCTTTTTGGATAAGTCACTTTCTAATCTACAAGCCTGTTCTTTCCTTATATTTATGGCTGATTCAGATAAGTAAAAATATTTACTAAATAACAATAACAAATCAGTGGAAAAAATTCAAAATACAGGGACTTGCAGATCAAAATTGAACACTTGTGGAAAATGGAATCCACTGTTATACCAATCATGGCTGGAGCCCTTGGAACAACACCTAAAGGACACCATGATTGATTGGAAACTTTGAATTTATTGGACCAATAGATAGATTTTGTACAATAGATTGTACAAAAATACCTCTTGGAACGGACTATATCCATAGGTCCTTGGTTAGGACTTAAATTATTAAGCTTTCATCAGTCTTAAACTGTAAATCTAACTGCAGATTAATCATCATCATCAAATAAATGTGGACTCTACAAAGCAGCTGAAGAAACAATGGACCACCCAGTTAGCTGTTGCAAGAAAATCACACAAACTGACTACAAACAACATGACAAAATAGCAATAATGGTGCACTGGAAGATCTGCAAGAAATACCATTTTCCTGCAAGCAAGAACTGATGGGACTACCTAATAGACAAAGTAATAGAAAATGAAAAAAACAAAGTGCTCTGGGACTTTAGAATTCTGCCACATAACATCCCAGACCCATCAACTGGGGTCTGAAATACAAAAAAAATAATAAAATAAAAATACAATAGATACAAAATACAAAAATACAAAGAAATACAAAATAGAAATAAAAAAAAATCTGGATAATGAATATTTCAGTACTTGGAGATAGCAGAAGAGAAGAGGAAAAAAATGGAAAAAATATAAGGACCTGCAAAAAGAAGTATAATGACTATGGCAAACGAAAGCAAAGATAGTACCAATAGCAATCTGTAGCACCACCTGAACACTATCTCCATCATTGACAAATTCACTATCGGTACATTGAGAAAAGCAGCTTTACTTGGAACAGCTTAGATCCTGCGACAACACTTCTCACACCATCAAACAATAACATCTACCTATCTCAAATTCTTAGGAAGACTCGGTAGGTGGATGAAAATGCCAAATTCAGTCTAAACATCTGGCTGATTGTGTGATCAACTGAAATAATAACACCTCTACCATAAGCAAGGGGAAACAATGGATTTACTTTCTATCTATTTACTGCAGTCCTTGATATTGTATCTCATACAATTTTGTAGCCTTCTAAATCTCGGAACCAGCTGTTTAGTACTGTAATAATTTGCATCAGGAAAGGGACTTGTAAAAAGTGGATGTCTCCTCTTGATGGAATATAATCTTGTATTCCCAAAAAGCTAATTTGGGTATATGAGGAAAATGAGAGGTCTAGAAATGCGAAACATAAATACATAGTCTATAAAATTAGACTGATTCTATCTCAACTGACCTTTTATTCTATTACTTTTCTACACTTTGAAACTATTTTCTATATCAGCTTTTGATCTTTTCTGGTTTTGCATTATGTGCTTTTTATATTGTCTACGCTATTAAAAATTTGGATGCACCAGTGAGTCCTACATTATTGATATTAAATATCCTTCTCTTCTCCCATCAAGGAACAAGCCAGTTTCATGAATAAATTCCCTTTGAAAAACAGAAAATGGAAACTCTTCAAGTATGGAAGGAGAGTCAAGCCTCAGCATGTTGAGTTTATCAAAATGTTAGAGGAGATAGCACAAAGTACCAACTTTGTTTTCCATGTGGTGAAAGCCTAAACATCTGAAAACCATTGGGAGCTTCTCACTGAATGTAGAAAACTTTAGGCAGCAAGATGAGCAAGTCAAACTGACCATTGCTTAGTGTTTCTCTGAATATTCTAAGTTACCTTATCCCAGTGGTGGGATTCAGCCAGTTCGCACCACTTCGGGAGAACCGGTTGTTAACATTCTGAGCAGTTTGGAGAACTGGTTGTTGGAAGAAATCATTAGGGCAGAGAACCGGTTGTTAAATTATTTGAATCCCACCACTGCTTTATCCTTATCTAGACTGTAACTTTATCTCAATGCTATCTATTCTAACAGCTTTTCATTAAGACCTTAGGCACTGGCTTTTAAAGTATCTGTTTATTTGGATTAGGGAATTTAGGAAATGAATCTATGGCTTTCTGCAGATAAAGCACATGCTTAACTACTGAGATATGGTCTGTCTCTCCCCACCCCCCACCCCCCGTGATATTGATACTATGATCAAACTTGTTTAAGCCTCCAGAAGGAAATCTCTGTTGCCATAGGAACTTTATATATATATATATATATATATTTTCTGGGTTTGTAACACTTTCTTCCTCTACAATTATTTATACAAGTAATAAAGCTATTTTTAAAAAATGATGCATTATTCTTTATAATAATTAAAATCTAAATGTAAGGTTTTGGGATGGGATTAATTTTGATTTTTAGTGCGTTTAGCCAAATAGTCAAGAGGTGAATGAGAAAAAACAATGCCCTGGTTGCTAAAATACCTTGTGTCACAAGGAAATAAATCCCAGCTTTTCTTAGGGTAAGAAAACAAAATAAGTTTTGAAGCTCTGAGGAACCCCCATAAATAGCCATGCACAACAGCAGGTATTTCATGGCATATATTTGTTTTGAGAATAGATTAGCACTTAGCAATAGCAGTTAGACTTATATACCAATTCACAGTGCTTTACAGCCCTCTTTAAGTGCTTTACAGAGTCAGCATATTGTCCCCAACAATCTGGATCCTCATTTTACTGACCTCTGAAGGATGGAAGGCTGAGTCAACCTTGAGCCAGACAGAATCGAACTCCTGGAGTGAGCAGTGAGTTAGTCTGTAGTACTACATTCTAACTACTGTGCCACCATGACTTCATTCAGATTCAAATATTTCTAATCAATTCATAAAACAAGAGTGGAAAGGAAAAATTTGTACATCAAAGTTTCTTTTAACTAATTTTCCCAAAACAGTTACTTGGAGTTTGATGATACAAAAGTAAAGAGATAAAATAAAGTTTCTTCTCTGTGACACTGCCTAAAAGAAAGGCAATCTTTGATCACTTTACTGTATGTGACATCGCTCTCCTTGTATTCAAGTCAAACAGTTATTTATCCAGTAACCTTTCCTACTTCAGGATCCAATCTGCGCCAGTCACCAGAACCAGAGGTTCAGTCTTCTGAGCTTCCAGACTCATACGGGAGCTCATCCTCAGGGAACTTCTCTCTCTCACCAGAATCTCTCACGTGTTCTGTTGAGAGAGAGAAGTTCCCTGAGGATGGGCTTCAGCACAAGTCTGAAAGCTCTGGACCTGGTGAATGGCCCAAATCCTGACAACAAATCTATTATAAACAGAACGTTGTGGATTATGAAATAAATGCAGGTTAAGTTAAAGATGTCTCACCTTGAATTATCCATTCTGCACTATTCTTTACAGCCATAGATACAAATCATCCTAATTTTGGAATCATCCCATGTACTTTTCTGGTACATGAATTTCATATCCTGCCACCTATCTACCTTAAATAATTAAATGTGTTGGCATGCTACACACTGACATTTAAACTTGACTGGTTCCATCTTGATCCCAGGGTAATATTTTCCAAAGACTTTTTTTTTTCCGTTTCAGGAGATTTTATCCTGATATATAGATTCACCAGTCCAATAACCATGTTAATGAAGTCAGAATTCTTTTATTAATGCTTGATAATGCTACTTTAAAAATTTTAACAATAAACTCAAAGATGATGAGACTACCGGTTGATGTCGTGGTGAGAATGGCTGGAAAATAGCAGAGCTCTGCTGGGCTCCATGAAATGCAGTCAGTAACTGCTTGCTGGGAGATCCTATGGGGTTAAGCCACCCTGGCGGGGTGGTGAAGAAAGGAGAGGCACTTCATTGATCGCAAGGAAACTGCAATTTCCTCATTGATCCGAAGAAAGCTCTCCTGAATGGCAGCAGGGGCGACGGCCATTTTTGGTCAGTCACAAGCTGGGACAACTGGACACTAAGATCTTGTGCTGGAGCAGTGCATGGACAGAGCCATGAAACTGGGTGAGAAAACTTCCAACTGGGTGAGAAAACTTACCTTAGAGATTTAACCTAAGTTAAAAGTTCCAAAAAATGATCTCCAAACATTAAAAAAGTGGCGATTGGATTTATGGAGAAAGATTAAAGACTAAAAACTAAAGAGAAAGATTGAAGATTTAGAAGTAAAAGAAAAACCTAAAGGATGATTTAAAATATAGAAAGCCTGGAAAAGCCAAACAACATTGTGAAAAGTGATTATTGGGAGAAATTGCTTTTCCAAACTCTCTCTCTAACTCCCTTGACTGGATGACAATCAGTCTTCTGACTTTTACATTCTGTGGAACGCTGGAATTGGGAGCAGGGAAGCCATCTACTGGAGGAAGAAGATTACTGCAATGTGTAAAATTCAAAGGAAAGTGATGAGAGAAGTAAACAACATCTGGAAAGCTACTTGATCTTAGTAGGTGATTTGGATGCTGGGAAATATTTACTGAGCTTTTTGAAGATTCAGAAGGCAAATTAAATTAAACATTAAAATTCTATTGGAACTGTACACTGAAAAACGGATTTGAAATATTTGAAGAAACCTGGTGGTTATTAACATTATGTGATAGATCAGCTTATGAAGCAAAAGAAGAAAAGTGAGAAGAGGGAAAAGAAAAAGAATAGATAAACAAGACTTTAAAATCTGTAAATTGGAAATTATAAAGTCTGAAAAGCACAAATTTATAGACATTTTGAGGACTTAGAGAAATAACTTTGGGAGTGATCAAATCTTGCTAATAATTTATACAAATTTTTTTGAGTTTTTAGATATCAGGATACTGGGATATTAGAGGGATATTAATTTGTTACAAAATGACCCAGCAGGAGACAATAAAGTTTTATGAAGAAATGCTAGAAATAATGACAAAGAATTATAAGAAGTTGATGGGAATATTTAAAGATAAAGCCGTGAAAGTATAACATTCTCAACAAATGGTAGGAAAGATGAATATAACACATAGAAGACAGCTGAGAAATCAGAAGGAGTGGTGGAGGGGACAAAGCAAAATAAATTACAAAAAGATAAAAACAAGTTAAAAGCAGATAAAAATACTGAAAAGGCAGCAATAATAAATACTAAAAATCAAACAAACTATCCCTTAAGAGCTTATAATAGAATAGAGGAAAAAAGAAGATCTTTCAAAAATAATGAAAAGGTTATGGATGGATATTCAAAAGATGCAGCAGAAGGAGATAAAGGATAAAACAGAGGGAACAATCAGTTTGTGTAAAAATGCCAGAAAGACATGTATGATTCCAAGAGAGAAACATAAAAGAATTACCAAAAAACCAATAAACGATGAAATTCTAAAAAGGCTGAGAGATGATGGATAGAGATATAATTTTTTTTTTGCAATATAGTAACAATGTTGAAAACCAATAGAAATAAGTGGAAAGTTTACATGTAATAACAGCTGCAAGGATTGTTTATGCACAACATTGGAAAGCAGAGAAAATACCTTTGGAAGGAGGAGTAATTAAAAAATTTTTAGATTGTGCAGAAATGAATAGATTGACTTTGATGATTAAAGAAAGAGAAGATTCAGAATACTTTAAGATATGGAATCAATTCTACTATTGGTTAGAAAAGAGATACAAATAAGTAAATTAATAGTTACATATAAAAATGCTATAACCAGAATATTTTGTTAGTGATGAATTTTAATTGATTGGATGAGAATGAAGACAGAAGAAATAACAAAAAGAAGAGTAATAGGAGACAACACCGAGATGTCACATGGAAGGAATGACTGATGTATTAAATGTTTGTTTGTTTAAAAAATAAAAAACTTTTTTTTTTAAAAAAAAGAAATAAGTGGAAAGTTTAAATTGGGAAAATAGTAGCACATATATGGACCAACAGTCCCTACTCACAGTCACTCATGCCTTAGTCACTTCCCGTCTTCACTACTGCAACGCGCTCTACCTGAATTCTATAAATTCAGGGGATTTAGAGATATGATCATGGGACTGATTAAATCTGATTGATAACTGGTTTTATTGGTGTTTATAGAAAGCTGAGATATTGAAAATGTGTGGAACACTGAGTGGTATTTATAATATTAAATTGTTAGGAGTTAACAAGTATATTGTATAAAGAAAGGTTATTTGTTTACATATACTTTTGGAGAAAGTGATAAAAAATCTCAAAGAGAGAATAGTATTGTTTAAAGATAATGAGGTAAGAACTCCAACAAATGGGAAAAATAAATAAGTATAAATTGGGAAAAATAGTATAATATAGATTGATACATAAAAGAATATATTATAATTATAATGAGCATATTAAGGTTAGAAGTTGAAAGATAAAAATCCTGTATATATAATTGTATTATCAATTAATAATTGTATTAACTGTATCATGGAGACCTGGTTGGGGCAGGAGGGGGGAATCCCTCTCTCTGATTTTATGCCCCCTGGGCTTTTGTGTGCTGCACCAGCCGCGACACCAGGGAAGGGGCGGGGGGTGGCAGTGGTTGTTAGAGAAGGTCTTAGTCCTAAGGAGGTCACTGTCCCTCAGATAGGCAGGTATGAGTCTCTTCTATTGAAGTGGGACCCTGGAGTTCAGTCGGGGTTGTTGGTCACATACCTATCTCCCAGCTACGTTGCCACAGCCCTGCCCGCACTGCTTGATGTCTTGACTGAAGTGGCACTTGAACTCCCCAACCTTTTGGTTGTGGGAGATTTCAATCTGTCTTCGATCAGCGAGTCATCTGAGACAGTCCGGGAATTCATGGCCTCTATGGCAGCCATGGACCTGACTCAGGTTATTCAGGGCCCAACTCATAGGGGAGGACACACACTCGACCTGGTTTTTCTCTCTGGGCAGTGGATAAATGGTCGTGGTAGGGGGAACTTTCCATCGCCCCCCTGTCATTCCCTCCTTAGACTGGACTTTCAATCTGCCAACCCTTGCCGCTGGGAGGCGGGACCCATAAAATGGTTCCGCCCCAGGTGCCTGATGGACCCAGAGAGGTTTTTGATGGAGCTTGGGACATTCCCCACCTCTCAATCCTGAGATTCAGCTGAGGCTCTGGTGGCATCCTGGGAACGGGCGGCTACCGACACCTTGGACCGAATTGCACCTTTGCGGCCTCTGACCCGACGCAGATCCCGGGTTGCTCCTTGGTTTTCCATGAAGCTCTGGGAAATGAAACGTCGGAAAAGATGCCTAGAGGAGAGTTGGAGGTCCTCCCGGTCTGAATCTGATCGAACACAGTTAAGAACCCATATTAGGTCTTATCTAGTGGCGATGGAAGCGGCGAAGTAAGATTACTTCGCTGCCCTCATTGCATCTGCAGAAAACCGCCCAGCGGCCCTGTTTCGTGTGACCCGCTCCCTCCTCAATCAGGGAGCAAGGGAAGACCCTTTACAGGGCAGAGGATTTTGTACAGTTTCTGCATGATAAAATTGCTCAGATCCAGATCGGATTGGACTCTGACTGGGCAGAATCCAAGGGGGAGACTAGGGTAGGTCTTGAGAATAATATCTGGGTTGAGTTTGACCCTGTTTCTGTCAAGGAAGTAGATAGGATTATGGGTAAACTTGGTTCCTCCACTTGCTTATTGGATCCTTGTCCCTCCTGGTTGGTTTCGGCTGCCAGGGAGGTGACTAGAGACTGGATCCAGGCAATTGTCAACACTTCGTTGAAGGAGGGGGTCTTCCCCACCTCTCTTAAGGAGGCGGTGGTTCGATCTCTCCTCAAAAAGCCTTCCCTGGATCCAGACTCACTTAATAACTATCGTCCCATCTCCAACTTTCGCTCCATTGTGAAGGTTGTTGAGACTGTGCTGGTGCAACAGCTCCCACAGTTCCTGGAGGAAACGGAATACCTAGACCCGTACCAATCGGGCTTCCGATGCGAGCACATCACGGAAACGGCATTGGTCGCTCTGGTGAATGATCTCTGGCGGCCTCGGGATGGTGGTTGTTCCTCCATCCTGGTCCTACTTGACCTCTCAACGGCTTTTGATACCATCGACCATGGTAGCCTACTGCAGCGACTTGTGGGGTTGGGGGTGGGAGGCACTGTTTTACAGTGGTTCTCCTACCTCTCAGGTTGCTTGCAGTTTGTATGGGCGGGGGAGCAGAGGTCCACACCGAGGCCCCTAAATTGTAGGGTGCCTCAGGGGTCAGTTCTCTTCCCCCTGCTCTTTAACATCTATATGAAGCCGCTGGGTGAGATCATTCGTGGCTTCGGGGTGAGATATCATCAATATGCTGATGATACCCAGTTATACATCTCCACCCCAGACCATTCCAGAGATGCCCTTTCCGTGATGTCCCATTGCCTGGAGGTGGTGCGGGCCTGGATGGGTAGAAACAGACTCAAACTCAACCCCTCCAAGACTGTGTGGCTGTGGATCCCGGCATCTCGGGTTTCAGAGGCCCCATCACTTTTGATGGGTGGGGAAAAACTTGCCCCCGTTGATAGGGCTCGCAACTTGGGTGTCCTCCTGGATGCTCGGCTGTCCCTAGAAGACCACCTGACAGCAGTGACCAGGGGGGGCCTTCGCACAGGTTCATCTGGTGCGCCAGTTGCGCCCTTTCCTGAACCGAGATGACCTTTGCACTGTCACTCATGCCCTGGTTACTTCCCGCTTGGATTACTGCAATTCCCTCTACATGAGCCTGCCCCTGAGATGCACCCGGAGACTCTAGTTGATCCAGAATGCAGCCGCACAGGTTGTTATGGGAGCCCCTCGTTATTCCCATATAACACCTCTCCTGCGTGAGCTGCACTAGTTACCAGTGGTTCTCCAGGTCCGCTTCAAGGTGCTGATTCTCATCTATAAGGCCCTACATGACTTAGGTCTGGGATATTTGCAGGACCTTCTCCTGCCTGCCTCCCACCGTCCTGTTCGCTCACATAGGGCTGCTCTCCTCAGGGTTCCGACGGCAGGCCAATGTCATCTGGCGGCGCCCAGGGGTAGGGCGTTCTCTGTGGGTGCTCCCACCCTCTGGAATGAGTTGCCTACCGAGCTCCAGACAGCTCCTGATCTCCGCTCCTTCCATCGGGACCTGAAGACTTGGCTGTTCAAGCTGACTCTGATTCTGGGTTTTATTATTTATTATTTATTAGTTAATTTGGTTTAAAATGGGATTTTGTTGTACATGTTTTTAACTTGTGTTCACCGCCCTGAGTCCTTCTGGAGAAGGGCGGCATATAAATACATGAAATAAATACATAAATAAATATGAGCACTGTGTGAAAAACATGTTAACCAAGTCATTACACTGTCCACAAAAAATGTTGGTTGTTAAAGAAAAACTGCAAATAAAACATATACAACCCCCCCCCCAAGATGACTTCCAGACTAAATGCGGGTTGTATATAATGATTGAATACAATGAGGGCTGTTTGTGAAAAGTCAGGTATTATTTCTGCCAAAAAGCACCTTTCCTCAAAAAGGTGCAGAGGTTTGTCAGTCCATGGCTCTAATTGGGGAAAGGAGGGGAAATAGAATTCTTACTCACTCCTATATTTAATAAAGCTCAGCAAAATGGGGATTAATAAAGGGGTTAACAATTCTAGCAGCAGGTTTTCCATTCAATCTGCCATGGGAAGAAATGAATGCAAAGCCAGACAAAGGAGGATTTTGTTTTACTTGCTTCTATACTTAGCATAGTGAATGAGGTTAAAGGGAGAGGTAGCCTACCTTTCTGTCAACTGGGCCTGAATGTGAGGGCAGCCTTGTGAATCTGACATCCACATCTCATGCCCTTCCGCTCCCCCAACATAAAGTCACATCTTCAGGTACTAACTCAAATAATGAGGAGTTTGTGTCCTTCAGAAAAGCAATCACTGGAATGAAACATGATCCAAAGTCACCCTTGCTAAATCATCCATTGAGTAGCCAACATTTCTTTTTCAAAACTAGAATATCAAGTTTAACCAATTTCAGTCTTCATCTGAGAAAACTGTTGGTTTATTTGGTTGATGTCCTAAATGAGAATTGCTTCGATCCCTATGTTGGGAGCATTTATATAGCATTGAGGGCTGTGAAAATATTTACAGACCCCTCACATCCTGGACATAAACGGTTTCAACTCCTACCCCCAAAATGACACTATAGAGCACTAAACACCAGAACAACTAGACACAAGAACAGTTTTTTCCCAAACACCATCACTTTGCTAAACAAATAATTCCCTCAACATTGACAAACTATTTACTAAGTCTGCACTACTATTAATCTTCTCATTGTTCCTATCACCCATATCCTCCCACTTATGACTGTATGACTGTAAACTTGTTGCTGGTATCCTTAAGATTTGTATTGATTGTTTCCCTATGACTATCATTAAGTGTTGTACCTTATGATTCTTGATGAATGTATCTTTTCTTTTATGTCCACCAAGAGCATATGCACCAAGACAAATTCCTTGTGTGTCCAATCACACTTGGCCAATAAAGAATTCTATTCTATTCTATTCTATTCTCATTGGGGAGGTGTATTCACTCTTACCTTTGAGGAAGACATTGGAAACTGGAAGTCTTGGAAAGCTAATTTTCCTTTGTTTGTCCATTTAAATTTATTGGGAGGAATGAGCTGCAATTTTGCAGAAGAAAGGCAGAGTGGCGAAGCCAGTACTGTGCCTTGAAGATACTGATGATCAGAAATGGATATTAGATGAAGTGGGACAAAACACACCGTGCATTTTCAAATAAAAATATCATGGTCATTAAGCAAAAGGATTCTTTGTCAGATTACTTCCACATCATAACATTTTATCTGACCTTCATAGGAAATCAAAATTTAAAAAAAAATTAGACTTTAAATTTAGGGGTTAGCTCCCTACAGGAGGTAAGCTTATTGTTGAATTGCACCACATACAGTTCATTTGCCTGACCTATCTTGAGGTCTTCTGATCCCTTGTGTAGACTGCACAATAACCAATAATAGGGCCTCTGGTGAAAGACTGAGACATCTAGAGTTTTATGATTCATCCTTCAGACTAAATTAATTTTAACAAGAATAGTATTGGCTTTCAATTATTTTTAGCCTCTTACATAAGAGGCTTCCTAGTTCTTGTATAAAATAGAAACATGTCCATTGAGTTTCTGAATCCAAGGCTTAAAACAAGCACTGCCAAAGAAACACATTAAGAATAATAGTTCTAGGTGTGCAATAAAGAAGAACTGCAATTAGGTACAATTCAGGTTTTAGTCTAGTATCTCAGCCAACTTTTTGAAGGAATCCAGTTGCAAAAGGCTGCTATTGAGAATTTAAGTAATCTTTCAAGAAGATAAGGAAAGGCAAAGTTTTGGAGATGCAGTTAAGAAAAAGATGCAATGATCCCTACTTACTTGTAAGTCAATGCCATTGAATTCAATTGAGCTCATTATAGATTTTACCAAAGGAATTGATTCTTCTCTTTTCCTCTATAAACATTGGTGGGATGATCTTTGGAGTGGACCCGGGGACACAGAGGAAAAAACTGAAGAAGAGACCAAGAAGAGGAGTCTCATTGTGAATAGCAATGTACTTAGAATCTGTATTTTCAATAATTTTTATAAGCACAATTAAAGGAAAGATTTAATAAAGACAGGATGGCAAGTGGAATTGAAAAACATAAAATGGGATTTGAAAAGGAGTTATGTACAAATTATGAGCATGAAATTGCAAAAAGTTTGTTAAGATTTGGAACGGAAGTTCAGGATTGTATGATAAAATGGACCACCAATTTTGACTATAATATAGGAGAAAGAATGTGGGTAAATGGGATAAAATTTATATTGAGTTGTAATTTTAAAGAATTTAAAATCTAATTTAATTTAAAAGAATGTTTTCGTAAAAGGAGATATTGTTGGTACACGCCACCAAAGAAACTGTCAAAAATGTATTAAGGTATTTCAAATCAACATTTGAAATATGAAAAACTTGAATGGATATTTTATCACGTTGAAAAGCCAAGACATTTTGGATGCAAATATATATATAATGAATAATAAAGATTAATATTGCAGAAACCAGAACTTTTTATTAGGGCTTATGGTACTGAATTAGAAAAGATTAATGGAAATTTAATTTTGTAAGTAATAACTGAAGCAAGTTCCTTTCTGAAGGAGGAGACAAGTGGTGCAAAAATGTGAGAAATAAATAAAGTAAAAATTATATGCACAAAGATGGAAGAGTATTGAAATACCCACAGTGGAGGAGTGGTTTGTAAAATTGTCAGAATTAGCAGAAACAGCAAAACTGACCTATTTTGTCAGGGAGAAAGCAACAAGTTTTTTAAAAAGTTAAACTTTTTTTAAAAAAAGACTGGAAAACTTTTATGAA
This sequence comes from Pantherophis guttatus, assembly GCF_059756535.1. Classification (NCBI taxonomy): domain Eukaryota; kingdom Metazoa; phylum Chordata; class Lepidosauria; order Squamata; family Colubridae; genus Pantherophis; species Pantherophis guttatus. The sequence continues at coordinate 218,433,826 of NC_142064.1, read as the reverse complement.
CTTTTTGCTAATAGAAGAAAAAAGTTTGAAGTGATTGTGAAAATACTGTGAAATGATGATTTTTGGATTTAATGTTTGAAAAGGATGAGAATTTTATATGAGGTTGATGGAATTTCTGGAAGAAATATCCGGAAGAGGCTGAGTTTGTAAATATCCAATGAAGAGAAAGTAGGAAGTTATTATTTTTCAGAACTTTAGCTTTCTTTTTTTCTCTTTTTTCTTTTCTTGCACCTTTAGATTTGACATTTATTTTACTTTAAATTTGTAATAAATATAAATAAGTGAGTATCAGTCTTCTTTAATAATCATAATCATATGCAGGGGAATAAATGTTTCTCCCAATGCCTTGCATTACAGGTAGTCCTCAATTTACAATAGTTTGTTTAGTGACCATTCAAAGTTACAACGATACTGAAAAATGTGATTTATGACCGCTCTTCACAGTGATGACCTTTGCAGCAGCTCCATGATCTTGTGATCAAAATTCAGATGCTTGGCAATTGGTTCATATTTATGGCCATAGCTGGGTCCCAAGGTCACATGATCCCCTTTTGCAACCTTCTGATAAGCAAAGTCAATGGGGAAGTCAGATTCACTTAACAACCAGGTTACTAACTTATCAACTGCAGTGATTCACTTAACAACTGTGGAAAGAAAGGTTGTAAAATGGGACAAAACTCACTTAACTAATGTCTCACTTAACAACAAAGATTTTGGGCTCAATTTTGTACTCTGTATGTTACTCCTGTCTTTTAAGCAACTCTTTCATGCCAGCAATAATTGCCCTGCTCATGTTATAGCAATAGCACTTAGACTTATATACTGCTTCACAGTGCTTTACAACCCTCTCTAAGTGGTTTACAGAGCATATTTCCCTCAACAATTTGGGTCCTCATTTTACCCACCTCAGAAGGATGGAAGGATGAGTCAACCTTAAACCTGGTGAGATTCAAACTGCCAAAATGCAGGCAGCCGGCAGGCAGCAGCAGAAGTCTGCAGTACTGCGCTCTAACCACTGCACCACAGTAGCTGCAACCATTCACTTCACAGCCACATAAATCCTAAACCTCTAATACTGGACTGATATGAGTCAGAGCCTGCTGAATGGAATTACTTATGAGGACACAACAGGGGGGAAATGACAAAAGGAGCATGTTGCAGGGATGAAATGCTCCCAGTTCGGACCGGTTTGGCCAAATTGGTAGCAATGGCGGCCGGTGGTTCGGAGAACTGGTAGTGATGGTGGCACGAGCCTCTGCCCACCCGCCCGGTCATCGTTACTTCCTGGTTTTAACCAGGAAGTAACCTGTTTTTTACCCTCTGCGCATGCGCAGAAGGGTTTGCACATGCGCAGAGGATCTGTGCACCCATGTGACGCTTGTGGGGGCACATGCACTTCTGAACCGGTTGGGAAGGTAAGTAGATTTCATCCCTGGCGTGTTGGGAACCTAATCTGCCTCTGTGGTGTTTCAGAACATCAGGTATATGTCTTCCTCACAAAGTCTCTCCTTCCACTAAAGTGTAACTTTGTCTTTTAAAATGAGAAGGAAGTTGGGAACCAAGGCCAGAAAAAGCAGCCTCGGAATTATCTGACTGGTGGCTTCTGGGATCACCTGCAGGTGGGATCCAGGAATAGTCAAGGCTGAGGGAAATCAGGCTCTCAATTATCTTAAAAAGAATAAATTAAAAGCTATAACTAGCTATGACTATATTACTCAGGAGAAATTTACATTTTCTTTTCCTTGTGGTGTCAAGTCTAATTTATGTCTCTGAGATTTATTTTATTTTTCTTTAAATTTGTATTGTTTTTATGTATGTTGTTTATCTTCAATAAAAACAGTTTCTTCTGAGCCATGGTGGCGCAGTGGTTAAAATGCAGTACTGCAGGCAGTTCGAATGTCACCAGCTCAAGGTTGACTCAATCTTTCAAATTTAAAGGACAAAAGGGAATACATGTCTCTATATAGGGATGTGATAAAAATAAAGATAAGAATAGAAAACGAAGCAAAGACTGAGTGAATGGCATTAGCATAACTTAATTTAAGCTCTATCTCAGAATAACAGAAAACAGAGTTGGAAGGCACGTTAGAGGTCTTCTAATCCAATCACCTGCTCAGGTAGGAAACCCTATGCCATTTCAGACAAATGGTTGTCCAATCTCTTCTTAAAAACCTCCAGTGTTGGAGCACCCAGAACTTCTGGAGGCAAGTTGTTCCACTGATTAAGTCAGTTCTCACTGACATAAAATTTCTCCTTGCTTCTAGATTGGTTCTCTCCTTAATTAGTTTCCATCCACTGCTTCTTGTTCTACCTTCAGGTGCTTTGGAAAATAGGTGGATCCCCTCTTCTTTATGGCAGTCCATAGATATTGGAACACTGCTATCATATCACCCCTAGTCCTTCTTTTCATTAAACTAGACTCAATTCTTGCCGCTGTTATGTTTTAGCTTCCAGTCCTCTAATCACCTTTGTTGCTCTTCTTTGCACTTTTTCTAGAGTCTCAACATCTTTTTTAAATTGTGGCGACCAAAACTGAATGCAATAATCCAAGTGTGGTTTTACCAAGGCATTATAAATTGGTGTATATCCTCTTTTCTCCTGCCCTTAACTCTTTGCCTTAATGTTTCTTACTCCTTTTCTGCACTCTGCAGGGGGTTCTTTAACCCATAAATAGTGTGATGGGTATGTAGAGCCTGTATGCAGGAGCCTGGAGGCGCAGCAGACTAATAGCCTGTTATTAACATTCAGCTGCCTGCAATTACTGCAAGTTCGAATCTCCCCAGGCTCAAGGTTGACTCAGCCTTCCATCCTTTCTAAGGTAGATAAATTGAGGACCCAGTTTGTGGGGGCAATAAGCTGACTTTGTATAAATATACAAAAGTATGAAGGCTATTGCTTAACGCATTGTAAGCCGCCCTGAGTCTGAGAAGGGAGAAGGGTGGCATATAAATAATAATAAAAAAATGTAGATACAAGAAAGCCTCAGATAAATTGAGAGTTCTCTGTCAAACCAGAAGCATAAAGCATAATGTTATATGTTATTATTACATGCAAGATTATTACATCCAAGCACTGAATTTGTGGGCAGGTTTTTTTTCCTATTTGGAACATTGATGTTTAAAAGGATTGTTACTATGGAAAGGAGTTCTTCCTCATTATGAAAAACATTGCAGATGATATCTGGAACAGTTTCCTTTTCCATCTCCATCCTCAGAAACCAAACTCTGCAATACACAAGAGATCACAGACTATTCCAGGAGGATCTGATAGTTTCCAGCACCTTTGACTGTTTTTCTTTTTTTTTTTTTTCATATCATGTGCAGGAAATCAAGTACAGATGAAATGAATGAAAACAGTGAATGAATGAATGAGAAGCCAGAGAAGCTGCAGGTGTTTTAAAATATTTATTTGGGGAGAAAGGTTCCGCCAAGAAACTGTATAAACAAGATTCTCCCTAGCAAAATCCCTGGAGGGTAGCCAGCATTTGCTTGCATGGAAACCATGCTCAGCAGTCATAGAGGCCTCCAGAAAAAGAAAAAAAGGGGGGGGGGCAGAGCCAATATGATAGCTCTGATGTGCCCACTGGTTGTAATGGACCACAACTACAATCCCCAGTAGGGCCATAATTGGAGCTGCATCCAAACATGTTGAAAGAACCAGGTCAGAGATTTCTTTTTTCTTTTGAGTGTTCATTGCCCTTCCCCTACAGACACACCTCCTCGTTTCAACATCTTGCCAGGACTGGTTCTAGCTCCTTCTGTGCATCTCCTAGCATCCCCAGCGCTCATATTCCTTCCTACCTTTCAGCCACAGAAGGATGTGGGCTGCAGCTCCGACGAAGGACATGCGCAACATTTGGCTTCAGCTTGAAGCAAAGCGCACTCACCCCCCCCTCTCTTTCTCACACACACACACACACCCTTGACTTGGAGAAACGCGGAGGGCGGGAGGGAGGTCGGGGACATACTCTTAGCAACTGAGAAGGGGGAACCGATTTGCTCTTGGTTCCCCCGCGACGCGGGGCGGATCTAACAGGGGCCGCCTCCTCCGAGGCCTTCTCATTGGTTGCTCAAAGATTCCCGTGCCTCCCGGTCGGTCCGTTAAATGGGGCATCATTAGAAAGGAAAGCCCGATTTCGGAAAGCGCGGAGTGGAGAAGCGTTGGTTGGGAGCGCGTGCCGGCAGGCTGGCCTGCGGAAAGGGTTCAACGGGCCACAGGGAGGCGCGCTATATACGCGAGTGGATTATTCCTTCCCCAGAACCTCACCGACGGCGCCCGGGACGCGAGAACAGCGGACGCCGCGCGGAGCTGCGCGGGGAAGTGGCGCCCCGCAGGACTCGAAAGGCCAGAGCTTAGACGCAGAGGCGTTGGGGAGGCGGGAGCCTGGCCTCGGAGGGTGGCGGAGGAAGGCTCCATGATTGGCAAGGACGGCAGAGTTGAGCCGCTGCTTTGCCAGCCTCCGGCCTCCAGCCTCCACCGCCGGCTCTGAACATGGCTGGCTCTTCTCCTCCGCGTAAGTAACTGTCTTCGGGGCTGGGCTGGCGCATCTCCTCCCGCCCTTTGGCCGGGCCGCAGGTGAGCCGCCTCCATTGTGCGGCCAGACAGCACCTGAACCCGCTGGGCTAGGGCTAAGCGCCCGCAGTTGCCCTCCGGCCAACAACTCCGTCGGCTGCTGCGGATCGCTCCCGGCGCGCCTCCCGGCCGACGCCCGCTCCTTTTTCTCACGCTGCGGGGACGCGGCACGCAGCCTCTCGGCTCCTTTGCTGCGGTTGCCGGCCTCCCAGCTTGCGTGGCTGGCGCCGCTTATCTAAGGCAGAGATTTCGGAACGAGGAAAAAGCGCCCCTAGCCAGGCGGGGCAAAAAAATAATAATCGCATTTCTAAGAGTAGTTCTTAAGCCTTAATGCTGCCCTTAGGGGCTCGTGTGAGCAAACGCCGAAGGTGCCTAGTTCGGGCTTTATTAGCCATATCCGCCTTCTCGGCTTTCAATCACAATATGGCTTTCCGGCGAGGAGCTGCAGTATGACTGAAGTGGGCAAAAGGGGCGGGGGAGGCGGCCGCCCAGGGTGGCTGGAAGCGGGCCGAGGAGGACGGAGCGCGTGAGCGTCTGGGGGCTTTCAGGCGAGGGTGTGTTCTGCGGGAGGGAGGCCGCCGGGGGAGGGAAAGCCGGCTGGGGAAACCGGGTTTCCCTATGAAAAGGGCCTGGGGGCTGGGTGGGAAGGGAGACTTGAGGGAGAGGGCTAGCCGGAGAGGGGCGGGGACGCGTTGGAAAGACCCTCGAGAAAGCTGGGTTTCTGTGGGGTGCGCCTCGGCGGCCGGTGCCTGGGATTCTTTTTTGGGGGGTGGGGGTGTTCTGAACTAACCTTAGAAAGGCGGGGCGACCTGCATTTCAGTGGGACAATTCATCCTGGGGTGGAACTGCAGTCGCTCGGTTTCTCTTGAACGCACTCATCCCCCCCCCTTACCCCCCCTCCGCCCCCTCTCCATAAGAGGCTTCCTCGCTCTCGGTCTTTCTAACAGTCGCGGAGAACCAGGCGCCGAAGGGCTTGCATTTTAGCCCTCCGTTCCCCTCGGGGCGGGGCGGCTGGAGAGGAGAGACGGTGAGGGGGGTTTAGGAGGCAGGCGCTATCAGGCAAGAATTCCGATTCCCGGGGTGCTTTGGCGGGAGAGGAAGGCAGGAACGGGTAGCAAAGCTCCCGGGGCAGGTGGCGGCCGCCGCCGCCGCCTTCTTAGCCAGGTGAGTTGAGCAGCAACGTCAGATCCGAGCGCCTTTGCTTTTGTTTTGCCTCGCAGCTGCTTCGGCTGAGTTTCCGCACGAGGATGCACCGTGATGACTGCCACAAAGCGGGGACAGCATCTCGGGCGGCGCGAGGAGCACCATCTTTTCCAGCAGCCGCCGAGAGCTCGGTTGTAATGGAAACTGGGGGCGATGCCAGCACAGCCCCTCCGCGGAGGGGAGGCGACGGCGAGTTAGCAACTGCTGGTGTAGCAGAAGCCGCCGGTTTCCAAGCCGCCGCCGCCGCTCGCCCACCGGCTCCTGCGGGGGGAAAGGATATGAATATGGATGATGGGCCAGGCAGCGCTAGTCGAGGCGGCGGCGGCGGCAGCGTGGATCCTGCTGCAGTGCCGAAAGGCGGCAGAATCGCGGCCCCCGCCCCCTTTCCCCGTGTGCCTTACGCCAAAGATCCCAAAACAGCCTACCAGCGCTTTCTGCGGAGGAGTGTGGTGGATTCCGATCAGGAGGAGCCCCACTTTGAACCCGCGGAGCCGCAGCAGCAGCAGCCCAAGAAGATCCTCATCCTCTCCAAAACCAGGCGGATAATCGCCGAGAAGGGGAAAGCGGGGCAGAGGCCTGTGGTGGTGGAAGAGACGCGACCGGGAGAGGAGCCCGCCGGCCAGGTGAAGGGGGTGGCCGCCGAGAGGCTCTCGGCAGGTGACCAGGAGAAGGAGGGCGGCGGCAAGGAGGATGCCGGGAAAAAAGAGGTGCCCGAATCTTCCAAGGATCAGGCCAAGTCCAAGAAAGAGGAGGCCGAAGAAGAGGAGGAGGAGGCCGATATGAAGGCGGTGGCCACCTCCCCCGATGGCAGGTTCCTAAAGTTTGATATTGAACTTGGCAGAGGATCTTTCAAAACGGTCTATAAGGGGCTCGACATGGAAACGTGGGTTGAAGTTGCTTGGTGCGAACTTCAGGTAAGCCGCGTCAAATGTCTTGTCTAGGCTTAAATGCAGTAGGCGCTGGGGGACAAAGTGCATATGTCATCTATGAAAGGTTTGCTGGAACAATCTCCACAGTTTATCCTCCCGGAGCTAACTATAGCTCAGTGTTTTCATTGGTTCCATCCTTCCTCTCTCCTCCCCTGCCCCCCACTCCCGGTTATGCATACACCCACTCCCCCTAGGGTTAACCCCTTATGTTCTGGGTTTTGCTAAGGGCAAACTACTTTCCCTTGTCCTGTGTTTAAGATCAGCAAATTTTAGGAGGTCTGCCAAATCATAGGGCCTTTGAATAACCCTTGTTTTATGCTGCTGTTCAGTACTATTCTGAACTTAAAACTCTTGCTAAATTTAGCAGGGCAACACAGAAAAGTAATTATTTCAGAGAAGTAACAGCATTTACAATGTCATGCTGAGCTATCTGTAGTATATACTACTACAACTCCTGAATCTATTTATTTGTAACCTTCAGTTGGGGGAAATGGGAAGTTTGAGGTTGGGGGAAATGGGAAGTTTGAGGGGTAACAATCCCAGATAACTCAAATGTGTTAATTTACAGAATGCCAGGATCCATGACTCCTGGTGGATTGAAATTTGGGGAAGTTGTGGCTGTTTCCAATACTACCACGTCTTCCAACTATACTTCCCAGAAACCTTAGGTTGCATGACTCAAGAGAAAATTAGGGGCCATACCCTCTTTGCTGCATCCTCTGCAGCACCCAGTTGGCACCCAGTTTGTTGGTGCCAAGAGGCAAGTGGCAGGAGAATGTACCAATTACTGCTTTTAATATGCTTATACAGTACAAGTGAAGATGGCAATATTTGCTAGCATTATGTCTGTGGCACAATAAAGGTAGCTGATTTGGAACCAAGGTTGAAATTTGAAATTTCTTAATGGTGATGGCAATGAGGTAAGTCTGAAGGAGCAACTCCGGTGTTTGCTGGGGTGCACCATCAGTCAATGGCAGAGCCCTCTCTTTCCTTGTAGGGAGGGGCTACTTGGGGTCATGACAGGATGGGAATTGGGAGTGGGGTGCAGTTTTACTTATGGTCCAAGTTCCCTTTGTTCTCACCCCAGCAAAGTCACAAAGCAGTTCTGCAGGTCAACTGAAGAGGAAGGAGTGATGTTCCCTGGCAGCTTCCCTCAAGTAATACCAGTATCAATTTGGAAGCCAGCAGGAAATCAGAAATCTGTTAACACTACCCTTTTGCCTATCCATTCCATTACACCCCCTCTCCCAGCAAAGTGGCAGGTAGTTCTGCATGTCAGCCAAGGAAAAGGAATGATTTCCAATGGTCCCCGCCAGCTTCACACAAAGTCAATGGGGAAGCCAGTAGGAAATCAGAAGTTGCTCTTGCTCCCATTGCGTGTTTCCCGTGCTTCCCGTGATTATTCTGGTGCTGTTTAGATGAAGAAATATTTCTGAAAGGATGACCCAACAGATCATGGGTTGCCTAGTATATGATATTTTCAAAGTGATAAATCCTATTCTTTATGCAGTAGCAGGCTGTTTTGTTTTAATTGTAGAATGTGTTACATATAGGAAAGACAGGCTCGTACATGCTTATTCAGAAGTCCTACGGAGGTGAGTAAGTTTGCATACTTGAGTGAGAATAATGGAGTAATAATGGGAAAAACCAATCATTGGTTTGTTTAGACTTGAATTAATTCAACTTTAAAATAGCCTGAATGAATGAAGAAAATTGAATGTTGATGTTTCTGAAACTAGTTGTATATATAAAGGGACTGGTTTATCATTTCTGTTTTAGACACAATAGTGCCACTTTCTCTCATTAAAAGCTTCTTTACTTAGTTGGTAAAAGGAATGACTTGTCATTAAACTTCTACTGAAATGCTGGCTGATGTTTTATTTACTGAAGTCACAAAGCTGTGGCTAATGCTTATGTTAAATTATATGAAAACATGACTGGGTGATTACTTAAGCATCACTTTTTTAAAAAGAACTCTGATGTGTTAATCTAGGCAATATTTTCTTTAGCACGATGAGAATTTTCTATACTTTGGTGGTAATATGTGCGTATATATGATGAAGAAATCACTTGTCAGCTCTGTTTTGCTAACCCATCTACCTATAATTACGAACTGGTCCCAAGATTGCCATGAAAACAGGCTGGATTAATCACATTTCCAAGAGACAGTAAAAGCATCCTTGGGGGATTGTCTCACAACTGCTGTTTCTTCCAACACAATATGCATCCTTCCTGCCTGATAAATCCCTATCTAAGTAGTAATTGCAAATAAATTTCCTGTCCTTATAGATAATTATTCTTTTCCTGCCCCATTTACTTTTTGTAATTAGAACACTTGAAAAGACCAACTTCAAAAGTAATTTGGCTGGCCCCAAAGCTACAAAGTTCAGCCCTTGCATTGGCTGATTAAGAGTGTCAACACATTTTTTTGTCTCTAAAACATCTCTTTTGGAAATCAGATTATCCTTACAGTATACTTTTATGACCTTCTTTCGATGTGATAATAAAACATAGTATTATGAGGAATAACTTGGATGAATTGTGCACACTTTTGTACTTCACCATCTTCAATATACCCACTCAAAAAGATTCAGATGCATTTTGTTTGAAGACAAAGTTAGTGTTAGTGCTGGGTATCTCATAAACTGCCTTGTGAAGATGGAAGAAAAAGAAATAGGTGAATTTTCAATTTATTTGGCCTTGTTCTTATAGAATTTTGGTTTATATAATTTCTATAATTTTTATTGATTATTAGCCATCAAATTGTTTTTTACTCCTAGCAACCACATAGATATCTCCATGGGCAATCTATTTCTAATCTAGTCTTTCAGATCTTCCAGTGATGCACTCATTACTACTGTAATTGAGTCTGCCCACCTTGCTGCTAGGTTTCCTCTTCGTTTCTCTTCCACCATTTCCAGCATTAAAGACTTTTTCAGAGAGATAGAATTTTGCCTAATGTGACTGGATCTCTACGGTTAGAGCTAGTGAAATGTTTCTGCATGCATGTATGTATGTATATACACATAAATGAATGATATAGTTCAATAAATTCAGTAATATTTCCATAGTCATAGGCTGAATAACATTATTGCACTGAATAATTGAATGTGTTTGTCAATTCCTCTAGTAAGATGAAATGTGTTCCAGCCATGTAGAAATTATTGCAAAAGGAAGCATTTTTATTTGAAAAAGAAGCAGCCAGTAAATTTTTGACAAGTGGTACTTGACAGTATTGTTTGGCCTTGTTTATCAGTATTTGTGCTCAAAAACTGTGTCTACGCTTCCTTTAGCCCTCTGGCTACAGATAGGCTAGACTCTGGAAGTACCTGGCAACAATGCAAGTCACTTTTATCCTTAAAAGTGAGATTTCCATTTTAACATGCCAGAGAATGTTAAGGAGAGTCACAAGGCCCATCTCTCAACCCTCATAAAATGTGAAACTCATTTTTTCTCTCATGAGACAATTCAGAAGAACTCTCCACCATGGTCTTGTACATTAGAAGAGGCTTGGGGAAGAGCCCCATTGATTAATTAAAAATAATCACAGGGCCACAAAGGGATACCTGGGATGACAGCTAGCAGAACAGTGGATGTACTGGAGGAGATTCAGCAGTGAGGTTGGGAGGTTTGGAGGCATTCAGCAGTATGTTTTTTGGGGTGGCGGTGAATTTATTGTCTTGATAAAACCCCGGAGGATCGCACAAGTCTGCTTAGCAGACTGCTTGTTGTGCAAATCTGCATTAGAAGCAGGTGGCTGTCAGGAAGTGACTTATGACTAGATGCTGACCTCTTAACAATTTCATTGGTAAACTTTTTGTGTGTCTTAGGAATACATGGAGCTAACAATATGATACTTTCCTTTGCATAAGAGTTGACCGAGGCAAGAAGATATAATTTTATTGGCTTCATCATTGCATTTGGATATCTATAAGTTGAGTGGGGATAGTGTGTAATAAAGCTTCAAATGTGTTATTATAAATAATCTTTGTATGCATGTAATCACATTATAATTTTACTGACTTGTGTGAAATAGATAAGATATGCCCAAAAATGTAATGCGTGAAGCTATGTTTAGGTTTCTGTTGCCTAATGAAATGTAATTGGTAATAATAATGCTACATTAAATGTGTCCTTTGGATTGAATATATCATGTCTCAATATAGGTTCAGTGTTTAAATAAGCAAATAGCTAGCAGCTTATATTTAGATTTTGTGTATAGCTGAGATGTTAAATATTAAGGGAATGTTCAGGAATATGATGTAGAAAGAGCTATATTCCTTTTCTCTTAACTATTCTTTCTTCAGAATAGAACATTTTCACATGTATCTTACATGACTTTTGATGTTTTTCAGAATATTATGTTGATATCTTTTGTTAAAAATACAACACTAATTTCCTTTCACAGAGAAATGTTTATTTAATTGAAGATAGTGGATTTATCTAAGAACAAAGATTTTGCCATATGAAACTGTTTTATAGGCTACTTTAAAATGTTATTTTTATAATATACCATAACTCTTTGAAAGCAAGATACAATACATTATTCAGCCATTTATCTATTTCTGAAGTTTTGTGATTAGACAGACATAATTTCTCTGTCAATACCCGCTTCTTTGAGTTCCAGTGATTGTATCTAGCTATAAACGTTTCAGTCACTCTTTTTAAACATTATCTTTGATTTTTCATTGTCAGATCTTCTCCTGATCTTACCTTTGCATTATACAGTATGTCCAAGATATTTAATCTTTAGCTTTATTAGTAATACTTCCAGTGATCAATCTGGCTTTACTTCTCCAAGAATTAAATGATAATGACTGTGTGCTTATTACAGTATAGTATCACTTTCTGAAAATAAACTCTTGTGGTCTTTGGGAAGCTATACTGTATCAGGGATGAGAACTTGATCAGAATAATATATTTACCTTTAGGAAAAAAAGATCTACCCTTTCAAACCTCCTTGTTACAGGAATAAAATCCTTTGGCGTCCTTAGTGTTTTGAATTTAGAAAGTAAAAATGTAGCATTGGATAATCATAGTGTTAATCTTCTTGTTAGTCCTTCAGCTGTGGAGCTAGTTTAATACCCTGGGTGGAGAGAAATGCAGCCCCCCCCCCAATTAGTACTACTATATCCAGAGTGCAACAAATCCAGATAATCACTAGATAATGGCGAAGAGAGCTTTCTGTATCCTTTTGTTTTTAACAACCAATCATCTGGATTTTTGCAGCCCAAATATGGTAACCTGAGGAAAAGACTTCAACTCACGTTTCCCTTGAATAGTAACATTGCTTTATAACTCTTGTAAACACAGTAGGGACACCAGAGAAATCCAAATAGTTATACTTAATGGCATCCAAGGGGCTAATGTTGAGTAGCAGCAGATATTTAGGACAGGAGGCGAGCAGTCATTTGGCTGGAACGCTGATGTCCATATTTAGGGATAAATCAAGCAAAGCAGCTACATAAGGTGGTGCATCTGTTTCTTTCATAAGAAATTGGAACTGTGAGGGATAGTAAGGTCTCAGGTGGTGAGTTTAAAGTGAAAGCCTTTAATAAAGAAGATCTTTCCTGAATACAATCAAAGGATTAAATTGATAAAGAATATAGAGGGGTCATTTTTTTGGAAACATGAAATTAAGCTATTGTATTTTTTTGTTGTTGTAAAATGAAAAATGCATTCCCCAGTTTAGGAATTGAATGTTCCCGTTTTTTGAAGGCATAATGTTAAGCAGATGAAAATATTTTAGGTCTTTACCCTACTAATCTACTCTGGTTATTGATCTTCTGCTTTGCTTTATGTGTCAGTTTTCTATTTATCAGGGAGGTTTTTTCATAATATGAAATTTAAATATCTGTATACAATTTTTGTTAAAAAAGAAAAAAGCGCTTAATTCTATCAAGCTACAGTGATACAAATTTTTGTTTTAAAAGTTCTATTTATAATTGTGTGGATTTTACAACAGGGTTCAGTTCATTTTTGTTATGTTCATAATCAAAAGGAAGGAACCATTGTTCACTTATAGGGCATTTACTGTACAGAAAGCCCTATATCTGCCATTCCTTGGAATTTTCAGGTAAAACTGGAAGGAATATCAGCCTGGAATCCTGGAGACCCGCTGCCAATCAAAATAATATATTGAACTAGATAGAACAGTGATCTGGTACAGTGTAAGGTAGCTTCTTTCCTCCCGTAGAATAGTAAACAACAAATTTGAGCAATTCTATTTCACCAGTTTGGATGCCGTCTATTAACCAGTGCAGTCATTTCCATATAGATTTCATGGGATCCCATTATTTTGTACCAATTTTACATTTTATACTTTTGGAAAATTTTTAAAGACAATAGCAAAAAAAGTATGCTGAGATTCAATCTCAAGACAATGGAATCAAGTTTTTTGATAATATAAATGCTAGTTTTGTACTGTCTATAAAGAAAACAGCTATGGGATTTGTCCCTTATGATGCAGCCAGATTGGGTATTATTTTGCAACACAAATTAACATTTGTTCCATCAGTATTCATTATGATATAATTATTGATGTAACCATGATGTATATAGGTATACATACAGTATATGTATATGGGTCTATTCCCCCTCATACCCCAGCAACATATGAAAAGGTTGTGAGAAGCTAATGAAAGTGCCTGGCTATAGATAAGACTATGTAACAAGAAGCTGCACCAAAATTACAATTCTTTATCTAGAGATAAAAGTAGGTGCGTCCAAGATTCCTACAGCAGTTTCAGCAGCTTTATGGTGGTTTTGCTTTATTTATTTTATTTATACCATGCTTATTATTTTTATAAGTAACTCTCAAGACGGCAAACATACCTAACACTCGCCCTTTCTCTTCTCTCCCCCCCTCCCCATAATAAACTTGTGAGGGGGGTTGGGCTGAGAGAGTGACTGGCCCAAAGTCAACCAACCAGCTTTCATGCCTAAGGTGGGACTCAGTTTCCTGCTTTCTAGCCCGATGCCTTAACTGCTAGGTCAAACTGGCTCTTTGCAAAAGTTTTATAGAAGAGAGTTTAAAACATAGTAAACATTTATTTTTATATTATAAACCAGAGCTGTTCCTCAATAAAACAGTGCAGGCATCTCATGCATGCTGCAGAACTGCTCTGAGTTCCAGAGAATAAAAACTTTGAAATACAAAGCTGTGTCTATAAATGCATTTTCTCATCAGAGTTGTATTGATTTTACTGCAAAATATCCTAACTAAATTAATAGAGTTAAAATGCAAATGACAAAATTTAAGGGGAGAGATGAAGTTGAAAATTGTTGCTTAGATGATGTATTTCTATATTTTAATGTATTGGCCTTTGCGCAAGGAAATGATGCCATTTTGATTCTGCTTCAGGAAGCAAAATGTCTGAGGTCAGCACAGATGTGGGTTAATATGATAATGTATCAAGTGCTTGAATTATCAAAGTAAAATGTTTCTCTCCTAGATGAATAATAGGAAGCCTTAGAAGGAAATACAGAAGCAAGGCTTGCTGTTCAGACAAATGATTCTTTCATGCTTCATTATTTGATATGCGTACTTTGAGTTAGTTTCTTTAGGCAAGTTTTAAAGTAATGGAACAAGTAACTTTTATCAAAGAAAACTATTTCTGTAAAAGATATAAGCTAATGGTGAATAGGTTTTTAGAAAACAAATGGAGAAAGTCAAAATGTCAATATTTTCATAATAGAGGAGATGTGGTGGTTAAAAAATAATCAGCTTGATAGAGCAGAGAGTTAAACAAACTGAACCCGATATCTGGAATGGTTCCCTTTTGATTCACAGCAGAATAAGATATAGCTTCTGTTTTGTGCTTTTTTAAATTTGTTTGCTTAGTAAAAAGCAGTATCATCTGCTTTTATTACTCTAATTAATTACTGATATTTTTAAAAATATTTTTGTAAAAGAATAGGCTATAAAACAGCAATTTTTCTAGAGAATACTTTTGAACATGGTAAATTGACTTTACTTATACTAAACTATGCAGTCACAATTGTTTAATTAGCAGTATTTCTTTCTCCCTGAATTTATCGAAAACTATTTTAAAATATATCTATTTTTCTGTAAATGTTCTTTATTTATTATTTGATTCAGAGGTTTATTTTTCATTGCTTCTTGAGTCCACCAAGTATATTTCATTATATTTTCTATTGATTAAGATTATCAAAAATATGCTTAATTTCTGAATTTGACTGGATTTGATTATTGTAATTACTATGATTTGGCATATGATTTCTCATTCTGAACTCTTGCTTTCTAATTAATTTTTACTGCTACACTATACACTTTATTGGCTAGTTCTTTCCATTTCTGATACGTTTTATATCTGTTCCTTCCAGTGATGGGTTTCAAAATTTTTTACTACGGGTTCTGTGGGTGTGGTTTGGTGGGTGTGGCATGGTTTGGTGGGTGTGGCTTGGTGGACGTGGCAGGGGAAGGATACTGTAAAATCTCCATTCCCACCACACTCCAGGGCAAGGTTACTGCAAAATCCCCATTTCCTCCCGATCAGCTGGGACTCAGGAGGCAGAGAATAGATGGGGGTGGGGCCAGTCAGAATTTTTACTACCAGTTCTCCGAACTACTCAAAATTTCCACTACCGGTTCTTCAGAACTGGTCAGAACCTCCTGAAACCCATCTCTGGTTCCTTCCTTTCCGGCATATTACTAGTTTTCATATTTTAATGGTATTTTCCTTCTTGTCATATCTTAAATCTTCTTAATTTCATTTTTTCCCTTTAATCCTGTTGATATTCTCTTAGGATTAGAGAATCTTTAAGATTTGTTTTATGCAGCATTTATGTACTTATAAGATTGCTTTCATGTTACATCTGTCATTAGACTTTAAATAACCTACAAGCCTCAACAAACAAATATGTAATTAAACAATGTTGAAAACCAATTATAATCATAGAAGCCATGATCCTGTGTGTCACTAACTCAAAAATACATCCCATACACAGGAAGTTCTAAAGGTTCCTAAATAAGTGTTGAAAAAGCCATGTTTTAAAATCTTAAATGTTAAAATTGAGAGTGCTATCTTAGTAGGAGGAGAGCTCCTATGGAGAGAGCTTGTGTCCAAATCATTTCTCATTGCACATACAGGGAGTGGGGTCTTTCAGCAAGTACTCTGTAGAGTCATGTCTTGCACAGACGGACTCTCTTTGAAGAAAGCTTCAGATATGGCCAGGCTTCAAGTCATGTAGGGCTTTAAAGCATCTTGAATTGCACCTGGAAACCAACTGGCAACCAATGCAGTTCCATGGGTTGTCATGATTAACATATGGGCCACTGTATTTTAACTTTGCAGTTTCTGCATGATTTTCAAGGACAATCCTATGTAGAGCATATTATAATAGTCCACCTGTGAGATGATGAGCTAATGAGAGAATGTTGCCAGTACCTTCTGCTGCGGCTGACAAGGGCAAAGTCGTCCTTGGCCTCAACTTTCTCTCAAGCAACTTCATATAGATATTAAATAAGATGAGAAAGAGGTTGGAGTGGACTTGAATTCTCCTTTCCCATTCAATCAACTGGAACCATCTGCTTCTGAAGGAAGCAAACCTCTGAAGTATACCCAATTCTCAACCATCACAGATTATCTGGAAGAATATCATGGTTGATAGTGTTGAAGGCAACAGAGAAATCTAGAGGGACTGGTAGAGTGATTACATAATTTTAAAAAGGGATTGTGGATATAAGTGCTACAAAGAATTTGTGACAAGCTGGCTCAAAAACAAAACCTTTATTTATATAACTGAACTGGAGTCAAATCATATCAGCCCTAATTCTGGCTCAAAGTGTATTTAATGTGTTAATTTTATCATAACAATTCACACTTACAATGTGAATTAAGAACTTTTATTTTAATGCATTATTTGTGTACAATAAACTGTCAGAAGATTATGTGGAAAACATTATGAAGAACATTAAGTCCAAAATCTGGTCATGTCAGCTAATTACATGGTCTCTCGTGGACAGTCTTGATTGTTTCAGCAGTTTAGTGAAGGAAATTAAAATCTAGTGTCTAGACAAACACAAGACAGAGATAGGTGGCAGAAATACTTAAAGTAGGAAATGAGAAGAACCTCTAGCAGGTAAGGGAGTTTACGAGGCCTAGAGATAGGCAGAGGAAAATCAGTCATGAGTCTGGATAGGAGTGTTCAGAAATAATCTCAGTAATAACTTTCATATATTATTTTTTGACATATAGTTTATTAAAAAGGTGTATGTTAACATGAGCAGATGATAGCTAGGAGGCTTTTTCTGCATAGGGGAAAACACCTGCCCTTATCCTGTGTTGTACTTTTATAAGCTTCTGTGCTACATAGAATGGAGTTAAGTGGCTCTTACTCCTGAGAAAGCCTGAATAAAATTAGTTTAGTAAGCAAGAAAGTGTGCATGTCATCCAGGAGTGCTGTTGGTGTGCATGTTAAGTTTCTAGTATTATTTTTTTTTAAAAAAAAAAACCTCAAATTCCTGCATTGACTTTGATTAGCTGGATTTTAAAATCTTGCACACGTAAAACATAAATTTTTATTTTTAATATATGCTTCTTTTGTGCAATGACCTTTAGATGGCAATATCCATGATTTCATTTCATCTTCTGGGAGATTTATAGTCCTGTCAAAAAAAAAAGATTGATATACCTCTATAAATCAATACCTTCCACCAAAATGAATGCCTGAATGGGCAACAAAGAAACCTGAACCAGAGAACTCCCTGTACCATTGTGTCTTTAACTTTCTTTATCTCCTTTTTTCTACTGATACCTATTTCTTCAAGTTTATTTTATTAATTAATTAAATGTATATGTCGTCCATCTCACTAGCAAGCAACTCTGAGAGGCTTAAGTTTATCGCAAGTTTTTCCCAAAATTGTCTGCATGGAAAGTTTTGTTCTGAGAGAAAAACTAAATATGCTTCTGGACTGTGTGCTGACAGTGAGATGGAGGTGACATTAAATGGACATGCACTGCAAAAAGCATTAATGAAATGCCGTGGCAAGCAGAATGTTAAGATGAGTCCTGTGTTTGTGAAGTTTGGTATTTCCACCAGATTAATTGGCTGCTGTCCTGGGAGGTTAAATTGGCAGTGCACTCCCATAGTGTGTCATTATTTAGTAAAAATGTTGTTTAGGCAAGCAAGCATAAATGTGTAATTTTAATGAGATGCCCTTAATTTATCTGACCTATCCAATCCATTAAGCAAGTAGGTTTTATAGAAAAAACTTTTCCTTCTGGAATGTTATTTTCAATATTTAGCTTCCTTGAATGCTGCACAAGCACTGCAGAATTTTATGTTTTATATAAATAAATAAAATAATCACTACTTTTGTATAAATATAAAACAGTGATCAGTTTTGTAGCTTAAGTTGTCATTCTGTGAGTTCAGGCCTTCTATGACTTGTGTAAGCTCTGTTTTCATTCTTTGCAAATATCAGATTCAATAATTGGATTCTGTTTGTGCAAGCTTGTGTCCAAGTGCTGTTTCCTATAATTGTGTTTACACTATTCTGCTGTCTCATCATTGTAAAACCCGTAATGACCTGGTTCTAAAATAAATCCATGTTTACTGCTAACATTTTCTAGAGTAGATCTGTGTTCAATATAATGTTTGGAAATATTTTGGGAGAATGGAGAATTGGTAGAGTATTGCCAAAGTATTAGAATTAGATGTATCTCTTTATTTATTATTTGCCACAAGTTAGAGTGGGATATTGAAGTTCAGTTGATTTATTAAGATGTCTTGTGAATGGTGTGTTGTAGGCACTTACAGAACAAATATGTGGATTTCTGAACTTAGTAAAATAGGTTACATGTGGGAGCTTGAAATGTCAGAAAGAGAATGTGGTTCATTGTGCTTTTTTATTTAGAATGTGAAAATACTCTACTTGGCTGTTGCTTACAGAGAATAGGATTTATTGTGGATACTATGTTCATTAAACTTTACCAAATAGAATTCTTATGTAGATTAGTCTAGATTGTCTTCCATTAAGTTGTGTAGTAAAAAAAAAAGCAAAGGATACTCCTCCTCCCTTCGTTGCTGTTACCAGGAAAGTGGTAAAGGATAAAGCTAGGCTATTTAAATGTGATATGAGAAAAACACTACCACATTTCCATTCCATCCTAAAGCTCTTTTCTTTCCAACAAATTAGCCAGGAATCATATTTTTATTTGCTGCATTGTCTACTTACTCGCTTTTTGTAGACGGTTCTTGGAATATTACATAAAATTGAATACAGCCCTCATCCGCCTATCTACTAGCAACTCATTATGTACTAGAAGCTGAGAGGTTAAATAGAGGTAATAATGCAAGGTCGAATCTGGGTCAGTCACTGGGACCCGACATTTACTCTTCCAAGCTTTCAGACTTGTGCTGGAGCCCATCTTTAGGAAACTTATCTTTATTGGAATACATGCTTTGGGCTATTCTGTGAATCGTATTTATGTGGTGCCTTTCTATTAGCTGATTGGTGTGTTTATGGCTGGTGATTGGCTGTTGTTTCCTTCTGCTACCGAACCCTCAGCTCCTAAGTACCACTTAAACATGATTTACAGAAAACCCAAAGAGTGTACTGAAGATGGACTCCAGCATAGTCCAAAAACTTGGAAGAGTAAATCTCTGGTCCTGATCACCAACCCAGATTTGACGTTGCATCATTATCCTGGGATACGTATATTTGCCTTCATTCGTGAAAGGTAAATAGTCTTCTGAAACAATCCACCATTATGACCTAAAAAAGTTGCAACAGGATATAAGTGGTGCCACTAGAAAGGATTAACAACAGTACCGTAACAAAAATTATTTTATGGGTAAGGGGTTTTAAATTGGGGAAGCCAAATGGATTTAATTATGTTTTAAATTATTTTAATTTTCATATTGTATGTATTTTAATCCTGGCTGTTCACCGCCCTGAGTCCCTCTGGGAGAAGGGCAGTATAAAAATTTAATCAATTCAATTCAATTCAATTCAAAAATGTCTGACCAAAGTTCTTAATTCCTGCAAGGCAGTTTCAATGAATTTCTGAATTCCAAAAGCATCAGAAGATACATAGCAACTTAGCAGTTTTAGATTGTTCTAAAAGAAAAAAAATATCTTAAAAGGGATTTGGGAAGGGAAAACTATAGTTGACAGTTTTCCAAGTTTCATAGGGAATATTTTATCTAGTTTCAAAACCAGCTGTATTTGAATCAAGATAATTTGCTCAGATCAGAAGGTGCCTAGTCACCCAAAATATGTCTTGTATGCCCTAGTAACACCTCTGCTTTGCTAGCTGTACTGGTTGCCAGTTTATTTCTGCATTGCATTTCTGAGCAAAATTACAAACAAGGCATTCTATATATTACAGAATATTTCTGCTGAAATATTACCAAGACAGTTGAATTAAGTTTGTAATCCTTCATGAAGGAAGAGAGTAAAGGCTCTGTTACAGCCCTGCATAATGTAGCTCAGCAAAGCAATAGTTGAAAAAGTGATTAAGGGGGTAGCTTAGTTAGTGAAGAGAGAGCTGTAATGCTCTTACATGCTGCTTTTTTGTTTGTTTGTTTGCAATTGAAACAACACTGAAGCATTGTCCTTGGCACTTGTGAAATGGCTGCTCACAGGGTTCTCTGGGAGGCCAGGAAGAATGGTTAGCTGATCGGCAAACTTGGCCTCTCCTAGGAAGACTCCTTATCACTAGCTGCAGTAGAGTAATTGCTGGACAGACCACATTGGCTGTTTGAATTTTTCTGGCCAGTGGTCAGAACAGCAATCATTGATTTGCTGTTATGTGATGAAGTTAGACAAATGGTTTTGGTACGACAGGACCTTGTTGATAAACTTTGTCTCTCTGTACATTTTTTACTTAAGAATGTGTATCAAACTAGCCAAGCTTGAAACCATACCTAAAACCCCTACTTACTGGTATATTGACAGGACCTGCAAAGAGTTATAAAACTCAATTAGCAAAGATGGAAAAAAAGACCCTTCAAGATCTTAAATGCTGAGAAAGTGAAAAAAGCCTATAGCAATGTTACCACCCCAAAAGGAATTTTCATGGTAGAAAGTTTTATGTGTTCTATTGGTGCCACAGAGTCCATCATGCTACTCAACTCCCCTCAGTATTTCCCACATACAGAAGAAATGAAGTTGCAATATTATAATACTAAAATCAGCAGAATCCTTTAAGTAAATCTGCACAGGATTTTGAAAAAGAACAAAGTACTTCAAGCCCCCTGATTCAGTTTCCTGCTTCAATTAATCTGTTCCTAATCTGCTAGATTATTTAACTATGTGAAGTTTTGTGCAGCCTGAATGACATTGTAATGATTGCTCAAATTTGTGGAGTGCTACTCTGATTACCTTGACCTTCAATAAATTTATCCTGTGCTTGAAGTCAATTTAAACATCACTTTGCTATACAAGAATTCATAGCCCCAAAAATACCATTGATGGTCCTTGGGATGGGATTAAATTCACATAAGATTTTCCCTGCACTATTTGAAGGACTCTTTCAGTAGTGGAGATTGTGGAATTGTGTCTCATCTCCATCACTGTTTACTTTGAAAGTTAGATAGCAGCTCTGGTGAATGAACCCAGACCCATTGTTTTATGGGTGTTATCCATGGTTGAGATTGTTATTCCCTGTTAGTGCAAACCAGTATTACTAAATCTGATCATTTTTAGCCTGTGACTTCATTCTTTTTACTTCTGTTTGTTCATATCGGATAGGAAAGATATACCTGTTATGGTATGCAGAATCATTCCCAGATGCTGCAGACTGCACAATGTGACTGGAAAACCAAAGACTTTGCTCATGGTTGATGCAAAAGTGTAGAAAAGATAATTGGTCTATTTGACTGGATGTTTCATTTACTCTGTTGAAAGGAAGGATATATATAAGCAAGATCATATACTCTAGGGTTATGTGTGTACTATGTATTTGCAGTGGACTACTATGAAAGCCAGAAGGATATTTCTGAATTTTCTGGGGTCTAATGCCAGAACAAAGAAAAGGACAGCATATTTATTGGAAGTAGTGAGCCAAGTATTTGCATTTTAAAAAGTTTGGACAAGACAGGACAATAGGTACAAGTATACACATTTGAAAGAGATGCAGATGTGCTAATCAGATCAATGATTGGAGAGAGTATAGAAAGAATGTTGGGGTCTATATGCTGGAAATATTGAATGAATCAGATGACCCTTTAGAAATCCAAATTCCCTATGAAGAAAATTCAATGTCATTTTGAAAATATTTGTAGCAGTGGCACTGGTTATATGGACCCACTTGGTAAGTAGATGGTTGATGTCTTGAAACATCTGGAAGTCCCATGATACCTTAAAACATCTGAAGATGAAATGAATTGTGAAGTACATCCTGGAGTTTTGAGGCATAGCTCTAAGATACTCAAGCACCAGGGCATTTGTAATGAAGAGGAGACAGCATATGTTGACTGGGTGAAGCCTGCCTTCTTGCTAGGCAATCTTGATAATCTTTGCTATGTGAGCCACAGTGGAGAAAGTGTAACTTCTGGGCTGCTGCTGCTGCATCTACTGCTGCTTTGTCTAATAGTTTGACTCAAGGGGTTCTGTTTTCCTTTGTTCAAGTCTTGGTATGAAAGGAAAAAAAAGCAATGAGTTTGGATCTTGTTACCTCCTACTTGATGTTGAAGATTCTTAAAAAGTGAGAGGGAATATACTAAAAACTTTTTCATGGTGTCCAGAGCAAATGAGCCTTAAGGGGCTATGGTTATATCTGGAGGAATGAAGGAAGAAAAATAAACGAAGGAGGGCTTTAAAAGTAAAAGGTAGGCTTAGCTAGGAGCTTCTGCAATGATTGGAGGAAGAACTAACTGGAAGTTATTCTCTGCTACCATCTTGGGGCTCAAAAGAAAATACAACAAAAGCTTTTAAATGTTGTGTGATATAGAATATAGTATGCATTCTTTCCACAGATAAAATATCTAGTGTGGTTCTGAAACAGATGCACATTTAATATGTGAACATTCATATATAATTTAAACAGGGAAGCTATGCCACTTCTATTTCTGAACATTTTTTGGCTCTGAATGTTTGAAGCTGATGGCAGTGAGTTGCTATGAAACTTGTTTTTCCAAATTTTCACTCGCTAAAATCTGTATTACTTTTTTAGTTTTTGAAAAGCTTGGAAAAATAAGATTTCAGTTCCCATGCTTTTCAATATACATGAAAAGGAGAGAATTTTTCCTTTTAGCAAATTTGAAGTGTCCTAGTCTACCATCGCTCCCATCAATAAACTATTGTTTTTGACTTTATATTTCTCAAGTACTTTAGAAAATATTTAAATCAAGTTCACACTGTTCTGAAACATGACATTATCATTATCAAATAAGCTGCTCTGGAGCTTATTTACCATCCAATTTAGTGCCTATCCTAGTTTAATGCATATGCTCAAATCCATATTTATTAATCATATTCCCAAAGTTTCACTGCACCCATTTATGTAGTACAGGTAATCTTTGTTTAGCAACTGCCTTGTTTAGTGATCATTTGCATTTATGATGGCCCTGAAAAAGTAACTTTGTGACTGCTCATTACATTTTTGACCTTTGCAGATTTGAAAAGCAAGGAAAGCTGAAGTAAGATTGTATTAAGTAACTCAGTTTACTTAATATCCAGGTTGCCAGTCCCAGTTGTGGTCACTAAATGAAGACTAGCCATTTCTTCAGTAAAATATTATTATGTAATTAAGTGAAGTCTACTGGAAATTTTGAATTAGACAGAAATACGCTGATACTGTTTAACTATGCTACAAGTTTTCATTAGCGTCTATGACAAATCTTGATAATGTCAAAATGTTAGCATGAGCATGATAGCATTATCTAAATGTTACATTTATATAATTACCTTATAGTTTCCAACTGAAGCATATAACTCATAGCATTTCCATAATGATATCACTCATGTCAATATTTCTTACCCTATCCCTGATGGATGGCTATGATCTCTGCATTTCCTGAATGTAATCATGGAGTGGATGTGAGCTAATACAATTACGGCTCAAACCAGATCAAACTAGGCAGATATAGTAATGAAAACTAATCTGTGATTGGAGTATTGGTGATGGTACATATGCTGTGATACAAGCTAAAGGAGTGTTAATCCAAGTTTGTGGTCCTGGATTAGATACTGCTTTTGGCCTTTGTTCAGTTTTAATTGGTTTTTCTGCTTTATTTTTATAGAATTACCTGGTTATAGTGGGACACATTTTGGATCACTTCAAGCTTTATATAACTGCAATGAGTTATGGGTAGGACTGTCCATTAAAAGCGTTTGGAAATTGTTTTGTTAAAACTGTAATATTCTGCTAACTAACTATATTATACCAACTGCACTGATTTATAATTCATTTGTATTCATGCAAAGTGCTGGTATTTAAGTATAAAACCTAAATCATTTAAAATACATACAAGGACACTTCTTTCATTAACCTGTCCTTAGATTACAGCCACCATTGGAGGGCCTGTTTTTGTTATCACCTAGGAGGTTTGGATGAGAACCTAATTACTTCATTTCATTTCCAGTAACATTTTTATGTTTGATGAAATGCTTCAATTTTTTATTATTTGAAATACATCAGAATAACAGAATTGGAAGGAATCTTGGAGGTCTTTTAACCCAACCCACTGCTCAAGCAGGAAACTCTATATTAGGGCTGTTAAACTCGTGGGCCGTGGGCCGGATGCGTCACATCCTGTCCACACCCCTGCCTGGTTTAGCAAAAAGAAAAGTCTCGATACATCACCTGACGCCCCCATGACGATGCGAGTTTGCCACCCCTGCTCTATATCATTTCAGACAAATAGTTATCCAATCTCTTCTTAAAAACGTCGCGTTTTGAAGCACTCACAACATCTGGAGGCAACTTGTTCCACTGATTAATTGTTCTCACTATCAGGAAATTTCTCCTTAGTTCTAGGTTGGTTCTCTCTTTGATTAATTTCCATCCATTGCTTCTTGTTATGCCTTCAGGTGCTTTGGAGAATAGGTTGATCCCCTTTTCATATCCAGTTCTTGCAACTGTTCTTCATATGTTTTACCTTCCAGTCCTCTAATCATCTTTGTTTCTCTTCTCTGCATTCTTTCTGGGGTTTCAACATTTTTTTATATTATGGCAAGAAAAACTGGATACAATATTCCAAATGTAGTCTTATAGAGGAATTAAAAAATGGTGAGAGGCTGTAGCTTAGAAGTGAAAAATGACCTAGAAAATTCATGCAATTCAAAGAAATAATTTGATATCTTACACATACTATATATATAACCAGACTAATATAACTAGTCTGACTGTTAAATATTTTGGCTTATGTTGAAGCACAGTAAACAGACTATGAAGACATATATGAATTATCTTTTATTTCAGATTGCTCCCTTTACACATAACAGGAATTTAATTTAATTTAATTTAATTTAATTTAATTTAATTTAATTTCCAATTTATATACCGCCCTTCTCCCTGAGGACTCAGTCCCGAAAGTTAAAAAATCACAGACTAATTAAAAGAATTTAAAAATTTCTTCTTAATCCAACCCGGCTTGCTGGAAAAGATGGGTTTTCAGGGAACGACGGAAGGCATTGAGGTCATGGATTCTCCTTATCTCCGGGGGCAACTGATTCCAGAGGGTGGGAGCCCCCACAGAGAAGGCCCTCCCCCTGGGGGCCACCAGCCTACATTGTTTGGCTGATGGCACCCTGAGGAGGCCCTCTCTGTGGGAGCGCACGGGTCGATGGGAGGTCGTCGGTAGCAGCAGGCGGTCTCGCAGATAGCTAGGCCCTATGCCATGGAGCGCTTTAAAGGTGATAACCAACACCTTGAAGCGCACCCGGAAGACCACCGGGAGCCAGTGCAGCTCGCGCAGGAGCGGTGTTACATGGGAGCGCCATGTAACATTTAATTATTAGAGCCACATAGGACATTCCATGACCTTTAAAATATGTATGTTATAGAGTATTTCTGAGGCAGAAAATAAAGCATATATTATGTAGCTCTTAAAACTAAACACTTTCATATCTTTATGGAGCTCTTAACGTTTAGCATCTTTTGAAGGACATGTTTTTACCAAAATTAATTATTAATATTCATGGTAGATTTGATATTATTATTACAAATATTGAAAAGTCTTACGTTAATTATAAAATTCTATCTATTTGTTACCAGCACCACCCCTTTCCGTTCACAATGACAATACAGACTAAAATAGTTTAATATATCTATAGATAAAATTATGTGAAACGTTTAGAGCCAAGAAAACACAACTTCCTTTTAACACCTAATATAAAACCTTCTAAATTAAAACCCTGGCTTTGTATGTCAAGACTAATGGTTTCCATTAAATTAATATGAAGCTTTTGAAGGAGCATGACAATTTATGAATTCACAATATGCAGGCAATGATTACAATGCTAAATCTTTTTAATGAAAGATTTAAACCTGTCATATTTAAAGAAGTATTTTCCTAATCCCCATTGGTAACCTTGCGAAACAAGAACAAAACATTGTTTCAGCAGTCATGTCACTGAAGATCAGACTTGTTCTTTAGGGATTGTTCAAATTTAAGACTTATACAGCTGCTAGGTAGGAGATAGCTTTAGCTCTGAACGTGCTGTTAGTGTTATTTCAAAATGATTGAACCTGTTTCTACTAAATGGTAATAAATAAAAGAAATACCTACAATGTGTGCATAGTGGTAGACCAGGGCTGTCAAACTCGTGGCCTGCGGGCTGGATGCGTCATGTGCTAGCCACGGCCACATCCGGTTTAGCGAAGGGGGGGGGAAAATCCTGATACGTCACATGATGCTTCGACTTTGACATCCCTGTGTTAGACCATCACTACTTAGTAAATAAAGCAATTACAAATACCCAGAATTGGAATATTTACTTGCTGGGCAGAGGATGTCCAAGTAGTTTTGAGAATCTTTAGGAGCACAAATGAAATGAAATCACTGAGCTTAACAGTTCCGTGTTTACTTTTCTAAACTATGACCTCTAAACCCAAGTTCCCCATAGGCATGATTCTTGGTTTGCAGTGATACAGCTTTGTTTCATACATGAACATAATTTGTTTCATAAGTTTCTTGCCTGGAAATTTTGAAATTCTTTAAGACCTGCTTTATGATGGTTTGAGTCGGTGGGTTGCACCCAGTTCAGACCGGTTCGCAAGAACCGGTAGTAAAACCAGCGGGAGGCCCCGCCCACCACCCTGGATGTCATCATCAGCAATCTGCGCATGCGCAGAAGCTTCTATGCATGTGCAGCAAGGCGCGTGTGTGATCCCATTGCGAACCAGTAGTAAAGGAAATTTCAGCAAGAAAACAACCAAGTTCAGAGAGCACCAGGGATCCCACCGTTAAACCCTGAGCTACAAATATTCTCTTCTATTGAGAGGGAATCCTTTCTGCCAACAGGATGTGTTCCATTTATTTCCAATGATTTTGTTTCATTGGAAATTCATTCAGTTTAAAAGCAGCTCTAAATCTTTGTGATTCCACAATATTGCTACTTGCTTTACAGTATTTATTAACACTGCCCTGGAAATCTGAGCTTATCTATTTCAGTCTAAATTAAGGTGTATTTGAAATCATAGTAAAAATAATCCTTCGTTTGAAATGTTGCAGTTTTCTTTATCTTGTGGATGATGTCTTGCCCCATTTATTGGAACTCTTATCCCACCCTGCTGCCAGTTTTAGGATTTTTCAAAGAAAAGGATACTCCAGTTCTTTTCATAGGAACCACTGGGACTGTTCAGAAGGGCTGCTTTAGGGCTGCATTACACTAATGTACCTTAAATTATTGGGTAAGAAGGAATCTTGGAGGTCTTCTAGTCCCTACCCAGGGCAGGAATTCTCTGACCATCACAAACAAATGGTCATCTGACCTTTGCTTGAAAACCTCCAGTGATGAAGCCCCCACAATTCCAGGAGGCGGGCTGTTCCATGGATTAATAGCTCTTTTGATTAAGAAATTTCTTTTGTGTGTGGATCTCCATCTTGTCTTACTCTGGAAGCTATGGAATATAAACACTGTTCTCTGTGGCAGCCCTTCATATATTTGAAGACAGCTATTATATCTCCCTTTAGTCTTCTTTTCTTTAGGATATACAAAGTCAATTCCTTTGACTATTCTTATAGTATTTATCTCCAAACCCTCTTAATCTTTACTCTGTTCTTTGCACTTTTCCTGGTTCTTCAATAATATTCTTATGCTCTTGAACTTGACACAATATCCAGATGTGGTCTGACTAGTATAGCATAGAGGATCCTAAGATCCTTCTTACAAGTACAGATAGTTCTTGACAAGTACAGATAGTTCCAGAATTTCCATTGGTAATCCCAAAATGTCTGTTGCTTAGCAAGACAGTTGTTAAGTGCATTTTAACCCACTTTATGACCTTTCTTGCCATAGTTGTTAAGTGAATCACTGCAGTTGTTAAGTCAGTAACAACTGAGCCTTGGTAGTACAGTGGTCTAAGGCACCCTGTTATTAAGCTGGTTATTAAGACCAGATGCCTGCAATTACTGCAGGTTCGAATCTCGCCAAGGCTCAAGGTTGACTCAGCCTTCCATCCTTTCTAAGGTAGGTAAACTGAGGACCCAGTTGTGGGGGCAATAAGCTGACTTTGTATAAATGTACAAAAGGATGAAGGCTATTGCTTAGCGCATTGTAAGCTGCCCTGAGTCTCCGGAGAAGGGCGGCATATAAATCAAATAAAAAATAAAAATAAAAAAATAAAACATAGTTGTTAAGTGAATGTGGCTTCCCTATTGACTTTGTGTATCAGAAGGTTGCAAAAGGCAATCACATGAGTCCAGGACATAAATACATGCCAGTTGCCAAGTAACTTTTATCACCTGACCATGAGTTTGCTGCAACAGTCATGTGAAATTGGTCATAAGTCACTTTTTTTCCAGTGCCATTTTAATTTTGAATTGAATTGTCACTAAACGAATAGTTGTAAGTCAAAAACTACATGTACTACCACTCCGCCATGTCCCACCTACCTTATATCCATCCTCTTTTTTTCTGCATTCTGTTAGATAAAAGCCCAATGTTTAATTTTATCAAGTTCTTTCTTCACTTTAAGCTTCCTTTCTGATATATTAGCAATCCGCCCATCCTCCCAGCTTGTAGTGTGCAAATTTGAGTCTATAATAATGATGATGAGTATCTGCAGTTTTAGATTTATAATTTAAGACCGGTGAAAGCTTAATAATTCAACTCCTAAGCAAGAATCTAAGAATTATTTATGTTACACCTATTATTTATTACTATTTTAAATTTATTGGCTGCCCAGGTCCAGGGGACTCTGGGCAGGGCACAAAACTAGGGAAAACATAAAAACAGCTAAAAACATTGAATCAAACAAACAGACCAAAATAAAACAATCTAACAGGCAGAAAAACTAACAACAACAAAAAAAAAATGGGCCATTGAACGAATAGTAAACATCAGCCCCAAACCTGGGACCAAAGCCAAATTTTCAAAGTTCTTGAAAATTTTCAAATCCTTACCCTTGTCTCTAGGGTTGCTCTTCCAGCAGGTTGGGGCTGCAACATTGAAGGCATGTTTCCTAGGTTCTACAAGTTGGCAGTGTTTAATGAAGAGGATTTGGAGTGTACCTACTCTGCTGGAATGTACTGGGTGGGCAAAAACAGTTGGAGACAAGCAACCTCTTAGTGATTCATGCTTTATGCCATACAGGCTTCATAGCTAATAACCAGCACTCAGAAGCCAACTGGCAAACACAGAAGCTTGGCTGGTAGTGATACATGAGCACATCAAGAAGTGCCCATTACTTTTCTCTCTTCTGAATTTTGAACCAGCTGCAGCTTCCAAGTGGTCTTAAAGGGCAGCCTCATGTAGAGCCTTATTGCTATCATCCAATTGTGAGGTGCCAGGGCAAGAGTGACTATTTAAAGGTCCTCCTGATCATGAAACTGGCATAGAGGATGAACCTATGCAAAGACCTCTCTGGCCACAGCTGCTATCTGCTCTTTGAGCTATAGCTGCAATCCAGAAGTTTTGTACCAGTCTTTTTTTTTTATTGCAAAAGTTTTACAATTACATTTTCACCCCATTTCCCCCCCCCTCAACCCGCCCCAAACTCCCCGACCTCACTCTCCCTAACCCCCACTAATCCTCCCCTCCCCCCCCGGACTTCCACAGAATATACTCACATCAAAAAAAAAACCCTTTATATAAAACTTGAACCCCTCCATCCCCCATATAATTTTTCATCTTCACAAAGTTAAAATATTTCTATCTTAATATAATATTTTCAATTAAAAGCTATTTGATACTTCCTGGTTTGATATTTGTTCTGCACATAATCTATCCACTTTTTCCATTCCCATTCATAAGTCTCTTGTGAACAATCTTTTAGGTATGCTGAAATCTTTGCCATCTCTGCAAAACTGGCCATCTTCAAAGTCCATTCCTCGATAGTGGGCAAAGCTTCATTTTTCCAGTATTTACCTATCAATAATCTCGCTGCTGTTATCATATACAATATCAACTTTGTT
The DNA here is from genome assembly GCF_059756535.1 of Pantherophis guttatus. Taxonomy (NCBI): domain Eukaryota; kingdom Metazoa; phylum Chordata; class Lepidosauria; order Squamata; family Colubridae; genus Pantherophis; species Pantherophis guttatus. The sequence goes on along the minus strand of NC_142064.1, from coordinate 218,403,569 downwards.
TCACCCAGTGTAAAACCTTTAACTATACCCAGTAAAAACAATTGTGGAGAAAATTGAATTTTTTTCTTCAAAACATTCTGCATAACCCACCAAATTTTTATCCAAAAAGCCTTAACTTTCTTACAAGTCCACCAGACATGATAATATGTAGCATCTAAACAATCACATCTCCAACATTTTGGCTGAACATTAGGGTACATGCATGACAATTCCTTAGGATCAAAATGCCATCTATAAAACATTTTATAGAAATTTTCCCTCAAATTCTGTGACTGTGTAAATTTAACGTTCTGAACCCAAATTTTTTCCCATGTTTCCAACATCACTGGTTCTGCAAAATTTTGTGCCCACTTAATCATACAATCTTTAACCAATTCAGTTTCTGAATCCCTTTCTAACAAAACATTATAAAGCCTTTTAATATGCATTGGACCTTTCTCTTTTATATGTCTAACCAATTCTTCCTCATGCAACATAATACCAGTTTTTTGGTTCTCTTTCCATCTCAGTTGAAGTTGATTGTACTGTAACCAAGTTAAGTTAATCCCTTCGTCCAACAGTGTCTCTAATGTCTTCAACTGCCATCTGCCCGCATCTGTAAAAAGAACCTCTTTGTATAACCCCCCCCCCAAGTGACATTATATTTGTATTCCAAATAATATGACCAAGATCCAGCCATAGCGGTATTTTATAATCCCATTTGTGTCGGTGCTTCTTTCAAACTCTCATCAAGGAGTCTCTAAATATATGGCTTTTAAATACTTTATCCACTTTATTTAGTATCATCACCAACCCAGGGGTCCAAAAAGCTACAGCCATTCTATGTTGTTGGGATTGAGCAGAAGACTCTTCTTCCTCATACTGGGCCTCCAAATACTGGGGTAATACATTGACAGTTTCACCTATAGTCCTATACTGCTTGAGTTAGAGATCCAAAATTAGGTAAATTTCTTGTTGATCTGAACCCCAGAGCTGCGGTGGTGCAGTGGTTGGAGTGCAGTACTGCAGGCTACAGACTGCAGGCTACTTCTGCTGATCACCAGCTGCCAGCAGTTTGGCAGGTCAAATCTCACCAGGCTCAAGGTTGACTCAGCCATCCATCCTTCTGAGGTGGGTAAAATGAGGACCCAGATTGTTGGGGGGCAATATTCTGACTCTGTAAAACAGCTTGGAGAGGGCCGTAAAGCACTGTGAAGCGGTATATAAGTCTTAAGTGCTATTGCTATTTTTGCTACATATATTCTGATCATGTACTTTTGATTAATTATCCTTATGCAACATTAGGAAGTGTTGGAAGTTTAGTGTTTATTCTAAACCTGCTGGCTGGCTGGCTGAGGTACAAAAAGCTTTCATTTATTTCGGTAGAAATTATATGGTGTCTCTCCCAGTGCCAAGATTCCATGACCCAGTAAAGATAAAGCTCAAGCTAAAAAAGAGCTAAAAACTGAGGCTGCCTTATAAGGAGAATGAAAAAACGCAGCTGTTTATGTAACATTTGTTTTTATATCAAGGGACATCATAGAAGTTTTTCTCCTCTTTTTAGAACAGCTGAGTGCATTAAAGCTATGCAGTGAAGAGACTCTAAATGGTGAAAAGAAAGGTTAATTTTTCTGGCATTTAGTAAATTACAGTTAGCAGAAGTAGTACTTTTTAAGCCCTGGAAGAGCTGGGTGTTGCATTGGATCTTAAAAATACTAGACTGCCTTAGAGTATAAAATTCCTTCACTATATTTTTTGGCCATATTTGTATGACGCTTCATTGAATGAATCATATCATAAGACTAAAGAAAATAAACCCATCAATCCATACAGACAACTACAACAGCATTCTTGATTATTTACTAATTCACTGATGACAGTGCTATCATTTTGCTTTAATGAGAATTTTCTGGAAAAGCACTGCTTTTACAAAATGATATAAAGAAGAGTGCAATCTAAGTGGAGGGATACAAGCTTTTTAAAATCTAGGGGGCTGTGACCATGAAGGCTTGCTTGCAGACCTGGGTCCTTTGACATCTTAGAGGGCAAATCCACGGCACCTTCTCTTGGCAGGCTGTCTTGGGTGAACAGATTCTGCCTTGAGCAGGAAATAATGAAGCTATTGAGGCTCAAAGACATGAGGGACTTTGCAGGCAATAAGTAGCTCCTTGAATTGAACCCAAAAGCTCTTCAGCAGCCAATACTGAGGTTATTCAATTAGCAGTTGGGTGGCTGCATTTTATACCAGCTGGAACTTCCAAATCACCTTAAAGGATAACCTCATGTAAAGCAAATCCACACACAAGCTGATAAAGATATATGTCAGGTTCTTGGCAATTCATTCAGTCCAAACTAATTCTTCAAAAATCTTTCTTAAACAGATTTCTGAGAGATAGATTACAAGAATCTCAGCAAGTGAATTATTTGCAATTTAGAACCCATTTATTCCCCCCACCCCAAAATAATGAAACTTGAATCTGTTTCCCTCAGGAAAGAATGATGTGATATCTAGAAAAAGGAGTTGACTGGTTTTTGTGCTTATCCCAATTGTGCAAATAGTTGCTGATGTTGAGGTATATAGTTGCAGTGGACAAATTGGAAGTTTGGGCTGGCATTTTTAAAACATAAAAATGGATGAATTGTGTGACCTTGATGGGGCTATTATCTTCTGTCCATTAAATTAGCAAGTGCATGCAACTGCTTCAGTATGATTTATAAATGGATTTACCTCTCAGTCTGACTTCTATCAGCTGATTGGAAAGATTACTCCACAAATCCTATAATCCTATTCTGGGTGACATTCAGTGTATTTGAATGGATGATGTAATTGTGAAGGCATACATATAGTCCTCGATTTACAACCACAATAGGGACTGGGAAATTGGTTGTTAAATGGTTTGATCATTAAGTGAGTCATCATGTGACGATCTTTTTTTCTGGGGTCATTAAGCAAAACATGAGATTTCCATTTCCGACCCCCTTTGTCTGTCAGAAGCTGGCTGAGAAGGTTCCAAAGAGTAATCATGAAACCCCAGGATGCTGCAATACATTCCTATTGTCAGGTACCCAAGTTATGATCCTGTGACTGGGGGGGATGTTGCCATTCATAAGTGTGATCATAAGTCACTTTTGTCAGTGCTGTTGTAATTTTGAATGGTTCCTAAATGAATGGTCTTAAGTTGAGGACTACCTTTAGAGAAAAACTAAAGAATCCTATGGCCCATTGGGACATCCTTTGAGAGAAAGGTAGTACAGTCTGCTGTGGCCAGTATGAACATTAAATTTTAGCAGACCATGGTTTTTTTTTTTTACCCCAATGCTGGGTTGACCTGTGATCATCTAAGGAGAATATATATCATAAATAGGAAAATAATTGTAGTGGCAAAGGAACTTTAATAATAAGTCAATATTTACTTAAACAGATGCCCATAGAGGGGCAAAAAAGCAGTGGGAGTGGGAGCAACTTCCAACTTTCTGCCACTTTCCCCATTTACTTTGCTTGTAAGAACCTGACGGAGGGCCAAAAAATCATGGTCATGTAATCACAGGGACTTTGCAACAACCACAACTGTGCAAATAAAATGGTTCTTACTATCATAGAATTTCAATTACACAGGTGTAATTGATCCTGGATTCTGTACGCATTCTTCTAAGTTAGTGGATTTGAGTTACTTTGATTCAAAAATTGTTGTGGTATAATGCAGCATTTGGGCTAACCTGAGGGTACAAATAGACACACAGATAAAGACAACGAGAAATTTAGTAGTATATTAGATAACTCGTGATCTGTTGGGTCATCCTCTCAGAGGATTTCCTTACCTAAACAGAGAAACAGAATAACTTAACAAAAAAGCAGTGGGAGCAGGAGCAACTTCCAATGTACTGCTGACTTTTGCATTGACTTTGCTTGTGGCAGGGAACACCAGAAAACATGATTGCATGACTGTGGCAGTGCTGCAGCAGCCACAACTTTGTGAATACAACTAGTGTGAAGATCTTTGAAAATTAAATTGCATAAGAGTAATGAGTACTGAATTTTGAACTTAAAATTTTTAAATCCATGGATTGGAGGTGTATCTTGATTCCAAAATTTGGGGGGGAGGGGTAATTGAAGGTTACAAACAGATAAACAGATATGAAGGTTGTAGCAGTATCTAGATAACCCATGATCTATTGCTACCACTCACTCGTGTGCATTTTCCCTGGCTCTCACCATACTACTCTCATACTGTTTAATACCACTCCTGCTATATGCATCGCATCACAGTGCAGCCTCCCCACCCATGTCACACCTCTTGCACACACCCATGCACCCTTCCCGACTCTCACAGCGCCTCTCGTGTAACACTCTGCACTTTTGCCACAATCCTTCACATGCTCATGCACCCACTTTCCATGCACCCTCCACAATCCACACCTCTTGCCCCTATGTAACCCTCATGCTCTCTGCATCTTTCCTGACCCAGACAATGTGTCTTGTGCAGCCCCTCGCACCCTCAAATACCCTCTCTGACATGCATGGTGCCTCCCACACACTCCTTCACTCCCTGTCTTACCTGGTAGCAGCCACTTATAATATAAAGCTCATAGAAATAGGAGAAAAAATCTGGAAACCAGCCATTTCAAAACCAAAATTCAACAACAAATATGATAATAAAATCATGCCTGCCCATCCATAAAAGTCAATGAAAATCATAGAAGTCATCTACACAATGCCCAGTTAAAAAACACAGATTTCATTGTTTTGCTAAATACCAGTAAAAACAGTGCAAGGCATAGATCTCCCATTGGAGAGAGCTAAAGTAGATGGGCCACTACAGAGAAGGACTGGCTTCAGGTCTACATTTTCCTGATTTGACCTAGGGAGAGGAACACAAGACTTTTTCCATATATGCATATGGGCTGAGCAGATTCCACTTGGACAAGACTCAATTGTCAGAAGGTTCTATATTGAAGGCACTTTGGGCAAATGACATAGGCTGTTCTCCAAACTGATTCCACCAGATATTCTGAATCAAAACTCAACGATAGTCAGCAATTTGTCATAGAGAATGGGAGTGCAGGTATAAAATATTTTGAAGAACCCATGTTGGGGATGCTGTCCTGGTTCTTGATACTGCTGCCTTATTTTGTTCAGTGCCTTATTCAATATTTATCTTGAAAGATTTCCATTGAAACACAATGGATGAAATAATTTACAAACATCTTAATTTCTCCAGTCATTGGTTTATATGTTCAACATTGTTCATTATAACTTTCTTAACCCCGGGTGGCAGCATTAAAGTCTTTGGGCTACATATATAAAATACAGCCACTTGATGTACCATAGGACCCATCTTTTCAAGCATTTGCTTCATGTGGCTGCATGATTTATGAACATCCGTTGAAGTAGCAAAGGTTATAGCTTGTGGTCATGCTGCCTTATTCTTTGTGGTTATTTTGGCTTGCTCTTTGTAGTGTATCTCTCGGGTATTAACCACAACTAGGTGGAGCTGTTTTATGTTACATAGAAGTTAAACTCTTAAGCCTCTCAAGTATGTGATGTATTTTGGCCAACCTTTTAGTGTCATATTCACCCTTGGAGTGTTTGTGTACCCTTAATATGAACCTTAGCCAAGGGCGCTGAGCCAGAATTGATATATACACGTATGCTTTTTATGTTGGTGAATGAAAAGGGAAAAAAAAATCTTATCTAAGAGTACTTTGAGATATTTTTATATCATACATTTCTTAGAAACATTTCAAGTGTTCGTCTTCCCAAGTCAATTCAAAAAATGTTCTTCAGGCAGTGTACAACAGCAAAAAACAACCTGAGAATTAAAATCACACAATTGACACCACAATTGAGATATTTTTATTTATATCATACATTTCTTAGAAACATTTCAAGTGTTCATCTTCCTAAGCCAATTCAAAAAATGTTCCTCAGGGCAGTGTACAGCAACAAAAAACAACCTGAGAATTAAAATCATACAATTGAAACCACAATTGAGATATTTTTATTTATATCATACATTTCTTAGAAACATTTCAAGTGTTCATCTTCCCAAGTCAATTCAAAAAATGTTCCTCAGGGCAGTGTACAACAACAAAAAACAACCTGAGAATTAAAATCACACAGTTGACTACCACAATACATGTAGTCCTCAACTTGCAATCATTTATTTAATGGCTGTTTGAAATTACAACTCACATTGAAAAAGGAGACTTTTGGCCAGTTTTCATACTTAATGACCTTTGCAGCATCCCCATGGTCCTGTGATCAAAACTTGGGCACTTGTCATCTGGCATGTATTACAACAGTTGCACTGTTCTAAGTTCATATGATCGCCATTTGTAACCTTCCCAGCTGGCTTCTGACAAGCTAGATTCATTTAATGACCCCATTATCCACTTAACAACTGCAGTGATTTGCAACAATTGTGGTTAAGAGATTGTAAAATGAGACAAAACACTGTTGCCTTGCTTAAAAGCAAAAATTTCAGGCTCAATCATGGTCCTAAATCAAGGGATATTTGTAGATGGTGGTCACTTGTGAGAGAATTCCACAGCTACTTCAGCAACAGTAAGGCTTCCAAAAGGATTTCAACACATGGACAGATTCCAGAGGGTGATCCTTCAGTTAACCTGACACTTTGGATGGTGTGATGGGCAGCATATAAATTAAATAAATAAATAAAAGTTGTGTATAGGTTTTAAATAGATGTATTTATCTTTTATCATTACAGTGCTCTCAGCCAAGCAAGCCCACAGAGATTTATAACATCAAATATTTAATTATACTGTCCCTTAGAACATATATCTAATACCTTAAAACCATAAAACATTCTAACCATGTAACACAAAACAATAATCTGACATTGAGTTTGCATTTGAAGCGCACACTGGAATTTGACAACAACATTAAAAAGGGCCAGAAAGCAAACAATTGAAAATACATTTTCTGGGTTTTTTGTTTTTTTTAAATTGTCAGGCAAAGCGGATATTTAGGGAAGGGCTTCCATTATAATATAGTCACCAACTAAAAAGGTCCCAACCTTTGTCAGTTCAAAACAAGCTTCCCTTTAGAGAAGCACTTACAATGGGCTAAAATGCATTTTAGCTTTTGTGCTACTTCTTATGGAAGAAGAAATGTAGACTCAATCTTTTTAAGGACTTAGCTGTAAAAAAAAAAAGTTAACACAGACAGAGCATTTCTCAGTGGAGACATGCCAAGAAGAGTTTAGTTACCACATTTTGGAACTACTACAATTTTTGAAAGGCATCATATATACAGAATATTGCAAAATAAAAGTAGCTGGTAACTAGCACATGGATCAGAGTAGTTGAATTGGTCTTCTCCAGGAAATTATGTACCCAATAAACAAATAGAGGTTAAATCTAAATGCTTATGGCCAACATAGGTCAAACATAATCACCAAACTGTGCACCTGGTTCTTCAAGGGAAGAATTTCCCCATCTGGAAAGGAGGGGAAAATCAGGAAAGATCTCTTCCAGTTGCGCTCGATTCTCCTGTAAACATCAGTTTCAGTCCGTTCTGAGCCAAGCAGGAATCAATCATAGAGTCTAGCACATTAATAGGGATCAGAAGTAAACCTTTATCCTCATAGCAGTGATGCCGAGCCTCACAACTTTGACAGTTATTCCTCAATGTAAATCCTACACTCACTAACACTGATTATGTTACCTAATTGGATGAAATATGTGCAAGCAAATAACCAGTCAGAGAGCACCAAGGAATCCATGGATCATAAGTGACTTTCCCAGAGAGAGGCAGAGTTGGGGGTTGTTATTAGAGAAAATAGGGGTAAGTACAGAAAAGACACATTTCCTAGGTCCCATAAGATGACAAGATTCAAAAGAAGGAACTTGGAGATGCCCTCTCTGTTGGATCAAGTTGTGTGGGCAGAAAAAAGCAGTCCTTCAAGTAACCTGATCTCATAACATGTAAGGTTTTAAAGGTGACACACAGCATCTTGAAACTTATCCAGAAGCCTATTAGAAACCAGTGCAGCTTGCTGGTTTCTGATAGGTAGTAATGGTATTACATAGGCCAGTGATAGCTAACCTTTTCCAGACTGAATGCCCAAAGTGCCGCACGCGAGCAAATGCACGCGCTCGTGCCTGAACCCCCAAAATGCAGTGTGTGCACACACCCCACACATGCGCCCCTTCCATGCATGCATGCCCCCACAGCCCGCCACATGCACGTGCGACCCCCACACACATCTCACTCCCCGTGTATGCGTGGCAGAGACCTGACAACCAGCTGGCCGGTGAGAGGTGCATGTGTGGCAGAGCTGAACTGGGGCAACGGCTCGCATGCCCACAGAGAGAGTTCTGGGTGCCACCTGTGGCATGTGTGCCATAGGTTCACCATCATGGACATACGCATTATGACATGTGCCCATTAACTACCCATGCCTCTGCATCCTGGACCAAGTAAAACTTCTGGGTTGTCTTCAAGAGCAGCCCCCAAATAAAATACACTGCAACAGACCAACAGGGATGATCTGTAGACCTATAGTGAAAAAACTATGCAAAAAAGAAAAAATTGGTATCTATAATGAAACTCTTAATGATATCATTATTCTGTTTTGATAGTTGTTGTTTAACCCTTTGATTTTTATAAACCTAGAATTTTGTTATCGTATTTGATATTTATCTAAAATATTTGCCATACTAAGTTATGGCTATGGCTTAGATCTAAAGATCCTACTTTATCAAAGATAATTCCACTTGCAAGGGAAATACATTTTATTTTCATTTGAATTCTCCTGTACCCCTGAAACCAACATTTTAATATCCTCCTTGGAAGAGAAAAAAAATTATGGACTTCATTTTTATGGCCAGAGGGCATAAAAATGTGAGCTGAAGTGCAGCAGTCCTTTTAATGCAGGGCATATTCCCAGGCTGTCTTCTGACAAGAAATATTTTCTGAACTGCAGGATCGAAAGCTGACAAAAATGGAACGGCAAAGATTTAAAGAAGAAGCGGAAATGTTGAAAGGTCTTCAGCACCCAAATATTGTTAGGTTTTATGATTTTTGGGAGTCGTGTTTAAAAGGGAAAAAGTGTATTGTGCTGGTAACAGAACTGATGACCTCCGGAACTCTGAAAACGTAAGTACTAGTTATGTCATGATATAGATAATTAGTTAAGTATAGACTTTGTATAGACAAAGTTCTTGCTTACACCCCTAACCCTGTTAAGAATGGAAATCTACCTTCCTTCTTTATAATAGCTTTCCTGACTGTATTTCAAATTAAATCAATTTAATTTCAAAATTAAGTTTCATTTCTGTTATATTCTCTATTGTTTTCTTCTGTTACTACCCACAGTTCTGATTGTATTTTCTCTTCCTTTCTTTGTTTTACTTGGGTCATTTTGAACTTCTTGGTTAATCTTTCCCAAAATAGATAACATTATTAAGCTATAATCAAATAATCTTCCACCAATGAGAAGGAAAACACTTGATTCAAATTAACATACTTGAATTATTAATCTGAATCATCATGTTTTATTAACTTACTGAATTTAATATTACCAATGGCATAATAAACTTTTTTCTCTATGTTTTTTCCACTTCTTGAGGAATTGCTTCAAGTTTCAAATCTGAAGCATTATTGCTGATCATCTGTATGCCGATATACATACAGTATCAGTGCACACGTAGAGTTTTGCATAAACAAGGATCTCCATAGAATTATAACTCACAGCTTTTAGCATATTAGTTTTTAAATGAATTTATAATTTACTTTCCAAACTGTCCTCCTCTTAAATTAGGAATGTATTTGAATGTACTTGGCTGAAGGCTGAATCAGATAAGTCTAATTGCAAGAGGTAGATTGCTTACAAAATGCTCAAACTGACCTGGAAAGTGTCATGAATGTTTCAGGACCTTGTTGTGCTGCAGAAAGGCAGATATTGCCCACAAGTAGAATCTCAATGCATCTGTTTTTCTCTAAAATAATTTTATTCCATCTCACATGTTTTTATTTTAGCTATTTGAAGAGATTTAAAGTGATGAAACCAAAAGTTCTTCGTAGCTGGTGTCGGCAAATCCTAAAAGGTCTTCATTTTCTGCACACTCGAACACCACCAATTATTCATAGAGATTTAAAATGTGACAATATTTTTATAACTGGGCCAACTGGATCTGTGAAGATAGGAGATTTGGGTCTGGCAACTCTTAAGAGAACTTCATTTGCCAAAAGTGTCATAGGTAAGCATGACATGACATGACATAATAACAGAATTGGAAGAAAATTTGGAGGTCTTCTAGTCCAACCCCCTGCTCAAGCAGGAAACCCTATACCAGTGATGGTTAACCTTTTCGGCACCAAGTGCTGAAACTGAAGTGTGCGCATGTGCGTGTGCCGGAGCGCTGGAGCACCAGAACCCAGAAGAGAGCAGCTGGCCACTGTGCATGCGCGTGCCGGAACCTGGAATAGAGCAGCATGCCATCTCTGGCACCCATGCCATAGGTTAGCCATCACGGCCCTGTACCATTTCAGACAAATGGCTATCCCGTCTCTTCTTAAAAACCTCCATATATCATTTACATCACCTCTCCTTATTGAAAACGGATGAATTATAGTATAGACTCACAAAACAATCAACCCATATTTGGTTTTCACTGGCAATGCTAAATCCTTGTCTCATACATTCTTCCAAAATTAGTAAAATTTCAACAATGTTATTTTTTCGTAATCTGTAATTGTATGATGTATTGACTATTATACACATATGAACATGAATTATAATTTAGTTTTGTTTAGAAGTTTATGCTTACATTAGATGTAATGTATAAATAAATAAACTTAGTTAGCAAGCAGTACTATCTTATATCAAATAAAATCAAGATGGAATTATTTTAATTCCCCCCCATGAGTTCCTCTTTCTCAAGATCATGTATCACATGATCAAGATCATATTCCCCCCCACTTCCCCTAGGAGTGCACTGCTCTCTTTTCTTTACCAAGGCAAAGTCTACATTCATATCATCTTGAATTCTGACTTCCAATTTTCTTATGGAAATCTATAGCTCAGGGATTTGCCACGAAGCATAAATAGAAGTAGGGCATCTGTTGACAAGAGGCTGTTAACTTTCAAACTTACATTAAAAGTATATAACATATAATACTTTGGCATTATTATATTAGATCAAACAAGGTATTAAGTGAAATCAACTTCACAGGATATTTGATGAACTTGTCAAATTCCAGATATTTTTTCAAAAAACATGGAGATCCCTATGTTATTGTGGAAAATTATTAGAAAATAATTGTCTAGGACCTGAAAATACCTTGAATTCTTGTCTAGTTGTTTATTGGGATTCAAAGTATTATTTGAATTAATATTGCCTGGGGGGCACAAGATTGTGGAAAACTGTCTTTCTGTGAGTTGAGCATTTCTGCATATAGAATGATACCTTCGGGTTCAACCCAAAATTCCATCTAACTATCTGTTTTACTAATTTCAATTTAAAATATAGAAGTTTCTTTTGAGTTTCATATTCATGCATAGAATGTTGTCCTTTAAATGTTCTTTTCTCTAGTTGATGTTCTATATATACAAATATGTTTTCTAAGATCAATTCCTTTCATTCTGTTCAGGTACTCCAGAATTTATGGCCCCAGAAATGTATGAAGAACACTATGATGAATCAGTGGATGTATATGCTTTTGGAATGTGTATGTTGGAAATGGCTACCTCAGAATATCCATATTCAGAATGCCAGAATGCTGCTCAAATTTATAGGAAAGTAACCTCTGTAAGTGATATTTTTAGTATAATCATTTTGCTCTTTCATTTACACTGTTTTTCCTTATTTTAACATTGTAAGCATTGATGTACTATTATATAACATACTATATAATTTTAATAAAAGTATTGTTGAAATAATTCTTAAATTCTCAACATCATGATTATGTTGAATACTTCATTCTCTTATTTAGGTCTTACATTTTCTGGCAAGAAGAAATGATTTCTTTTTAAGACTAGGGTTGAGGTAATTCTGCATATCCTCTCCTTTCTCATACCCATCCCAGCCACTCTCTTCAAAACGGCATCAGAAATGCCGTTAGAAATGGCATCAGTGTTTTTCAGATTTGCTCAGTTTCCCATTTTACTAATGACATGTTTTGTTACTTGTTTCAGTGTTAATTTATAAAAAAATCTACATGCAGATTGTTTCTGCTTCTTTAATATTTATTTTTCTCTATTTTTAAATTTCCAAACTGCATAATAACATTTTTAATAGTGAAGAATGTGGCACTTTATGAAATACAAACGGATTATATAATATATTTGGGGGAAACCATCTATGCTGCAGAACAAATTCTGTCCTCCAGGCACCAATTTTATTTCTTGAGAATATAGAACTCTGGCATTTCCAAAAAATAAGGTGACACCCAGGGATATACCCAATATGATATAAAGATAGAGCAATTCCTTTTTAGTTTGTCATTAGAAGATTGTGCACATGTATGATTTGTATCTATTTTATATACAGTTTCTTGTACTTTTGGAAGCTTGCTTGCACGGTATACTTACAATAGATAATGCATATGTTCATATGAATTTATTTTTATAATACCTTTATTGTTTTTATAAATAAGGTACAAGCATACCTAATGCTCCCTTCTATTTACCCCACAACAACAATCCTGTGAGGTGAGTTGGGCTGAGAGAGAAAGAGAGAGAGAGAGAGAGAGAGACTATGCTTAAGGCAGGACTAGAACTCACAGTCTCCTGGTTTCTAGCCTGGCACCTTAATCACTAGATCAAACTGGCTCTATGCATTTGTATGAATGTTTGTCAATTCGCTTTTGCCTATAATATCACTTAGAGCTCTGTGCATTATTCTGGTTTCACATAACATTGTCCCATCTATCTTCTTTTGTTCAGCTTCAGTTGTCACTAAACATCTTTGATATTGATCTGACATGTGAACTCAGGGGGCTGACTTTGTTCTTTTATCTTGGTGTATTCTTGATATTAAACTGTATGAGTTGTATTCAGGCTACATTATTTTATGCTCAAATCAGTGATGCCTCATGAAATCAGAATTGATTTTGCCACTGATTTGAGTGGAACAAAACTTATTTGGGATCTACTCTATTATATTAAATACGAATATTTAGTATTAAAGTGGTGGAGAGAATTCATCTAGATTATTCTGCAAAGATTCCTGCAAATACTATGTGCTTCTGTATATGTACACAGATCTTTTTACTTTGTTTTCAGGGGGAAAAGGAAATATTGGAACTAAACTGTACTGTCAGGTTTAAGATCAAACATGAATTGTGGAACCTGTCTATTTTTCAGTTGGTGGAAAACTGAAACTTATGTGAACACAGATTCATACACTATTTAAAGTACAGGCTCTTACAGCTCAATTCTTTGTTTTGATATGTGCCAAGATTACATTTGTCACAGATTGCATATTTATTGTGTCATTTGTTTTTGGATGTTGACATAGCAAAGTGCATGAGAAAGCTTCTTTCAGAGACTAGTTGGGACAAAAAAATTGTGTCAGTGGAAGGGGTTAAGAACTTCTAAACTTTGTAATATATAATTATAGCTAATTATTGCTTTTCCATTTAGAAAAGGACATCAAGAGACCATCATAGGTATCTTTCCACAAACACTTAATTAGATCCTTTACCTTACCTACATCTGAAATAGAGTGATAATATTTGTTTGTCATGCCAATCTAATATAAGGATTACCAAAGAAATGGATTACTATTCCATTCAGACAGAAACCCATTCAGTAGAGTTCACAGAGGGAATAAAAAAAATGTCAAGATATGTCTAAAATAGGCACAAGACTTTGAGGCTGGCATTTATACTTTTTTTAGAGACCCTTCCCCTTTCCCCCAAGATGCTGTTATTTATTTGCAGCAGCAGAATGTTCAGAATCCTCTTCCCTCTAAAGTGCAGCCACAATGTCAACATTGCTTTGCAAATTTGAGGGACTTTGTCGAGGAGATTATGGAGCAAGCTACAGAGAAAAAGTCTTGTTTTGTATGTCCCTTACGAAAAAATTGGCTGTTGTCCTTATATTGTAGGAAGAATGCACCACGAACATTCCAATTATTCTATTTCTCTTTCAACAAAGCCTTTGTCTCTAGTTGGTACATTCTGTTAATATTTTTTTTGTTATGTTTGTGCCTGATTCTTATTTAATATCCTTCGTAAATAGCCTAGAATGGAACTCTTTCATTAAATGATTAAATGTCCAGGAAACAAATAAGCTTTCCAAGTTTAAAATAACTATTTTATGCCTGTCCTTGCATGCACTAAACTCTTAATCCTAAATTCACTTGTTTTTTGGGGAAAGTACTGTTATTTTATAAAGTCATCGTGATATGGTTCATATTTTTTAAAGTCATCATGTGATATGGTACATACTTTATAAAGTCATCATGTGATATGGTACATATTTCCCAAGTTTGATTATCAGAACTGTTCATGCAGGTATAAGCTTTGCTTTCCTGCAAGATTAGTGCGGAAAAACACAAAGCCCCAGCTGACGAATCATGTTACATAAGCACAGTTTGCATCAACTATTTTGTAAGATACTGTGTTAAATGCTTAATATGTACAAAGATTAATTTATATCATTCATATGTATTACTATACTTACTTTAAAAAGTTAATCAAGGACAGACTAAGAAGATTGGTATAGAGAGTTCAAAATGATGAAGTTTTCTGGGAGAATTTAACCCGACTAATCAAAAAGAATTTATGTTTTATCCAATTGATTAATTAAATTATAAATTAGTCATAAATTAATGGATTTTATTGTTGGCTGTTCACCGCCCTGAGTCCTTCGGGAGTAGGGCGGTATAGAAATCAAATTAAATCAATCAGTCAATCAATCAATCAATTCCTATGCCTCCTAAAGCTCAATATAAGAGCCATATAAACCAGGAGACTATGTGTTCTACTCCCACCATGGATACAAAGTCAGCTGGGTGACCCTGGGCCAGTCACTCTTCTCAGTCCTAGAAAAGCGACAATGCCAAAGTACTTCTGAAAAACCTTGCCAAGAAAACTGCAAGGACTTATTCAGGCAGTTTCTGAGAATCGAACACAATTGAACAGAATTAAATAAAAAAGCTTGATATAGGTATCCTATTTTTTGGATTTTTATTTTTAAAATATACATCAATATCAATACATTATATAGGTGTCTTATTGAGGGGATTAAGAAATTATAACCTACTGAGCAAAAAGTAAATATTTTTCTCTCCTATTATAGCAATGGATAGGACTCAAAACATCCTCCAGAACTGTGACCTTAATTGTCATTTTAGTGATCTCCTATTATATCTAATTGGCCAACTGATTGTTTAATTTTTTTATGACATTTGCTCAAATGTAGTGTCTGTTGTACTGCCAGAAATACATCAGTGGAAGAAACCCTAAAGAACCAAATGGTAATCTCTACCATCTAACTTCTCTAGATGGCTTTATTGGTTTGTCTAAAACAAGTACAACTTCCCACAGTTATTTGTGTAGCATGGATGACCTTTTGCTGCTTAACACGCCATTAAATGAATAATTTGTACAATTCTTTTCCATTGGTCCTCAGGTTAAAATGGTGCCATAATTTTATAGATTTTTTTTTAAAATCAAGATGCATTTTAACCTGGCTGAAAGCATAATGAATTGTTCCTCTTTGGTAAAATTATAATATATATAAATATATATAAAACCTAAAATGGTGCAAGGCAGAGATAATCTTTTTGGCAACTATTTCAGTCTTCATGCTTTTCCTGCAATTTGTTTCCATGCCTCAATCACTCATACCTAAGGACATTTTGTGTCACATATAGACGAGAAAATCTTATGAATAGATGGCACCAATTCAAATAATGCATCAAATAGACCTTGAATAGCAATCACCTCCATGCCTGCTTTGGATAGATGGCCTCAGACTTGCTGCCTGAAAGTGAATGAGACCTCTTTCAATTCTAAATGCCAATCTCTTCAAGAGGCATTATTTTATTTTTATTTACAGCATTTATGAGGCAGTGTTGTCTACAGGATGAAGTGTTTAAAATACATGTTAATAATCCTTTTTGATAGTTAAAATAAGACCCAAACTTAAGTACTATTAAAAGTACTATTAATTACAAGACATGAAAACTTAATTTGTAGATTAAAAAATAAAGTTTAAGAGTCTTAAGGGATCCAAATAATCCTTTTTGGACCTCATCTCTCAATCTTAGAGATGGATCCATTAACCCGTTAGTATTGCGTTGTAAGATACTAAGAAATACCTGGACTATGGACTAGATCAGGTTAATTAGGAAAATGTTCCAGAAGGTACGCATTTGCATATTACAGTCATGAAAATTATATGAAAAAATCCATAGATTCACCTAGAGTTGAGCTCCAGTGAAAGGATCAAAATGGATGCCTTAAGCCTATGCCAGACATAAGGTATTCACTTCCTTTCTTAAAATATCCCAACAACATAAAAAGGGATAAAAAATAATTATACCTATTAAAACTATTCCAGAGAAATGTTTAGAAATAGAATAAAGCTTTCTATTTCAATTTCTTTACCTCACTAAAAAAAGCTTCTTTTTCCATATTCAATTTACATAAACTGTTGCCTTAAATATCTTATTTCTTTTTAGGATTTTCAATTTGATATTGAGAATCCTTAAAGCTCACATCTTGTAACTGTCAGCAGGTGAAAATCTTTTTATAAGACATTCAAAAACTTCAATTAGAGGTCTACTCTGAAAAGAAAACTTGGTCACCTTACAGAGTTACTGTTTCCTTTTTTGTAGAATAGAAATTGTAAGGATTACCTTTAAATTTGGGGCAAAACCATAAGAGACACTAATTATTTTACAATATCTATTCCTTATTTTAAAGCGGACTGTATACTGGAACAGTATCAAAATATTATAAAAATCTATTAGTTAATTAGGAAAGGTGCTCTGAATCCTGGAAAGTTGAAGTATAATTAAAATAAACAAGTAGTTAACTAATAATTTGTTTAAACAAAACTTAGAAAAAGAACATCCCTTGATGTTGATCTTTCTGGAACAGAATCCCAGATAGTTCAGGATAGTTCAGTTTTCGCCTCCCAAGGCCCTTAATATTAAAATTTGTAATAAAAGTTAATGCTGACTTTAGCTTCATTATAGCATATATAATGGTCTATTGTATATTAGATTACATAAAAGTCCTAATTTAAACTCAAAGCTGTATAAATCTAGAATGAAAATGCCAGAGAAACTTAATTATGTTTTTTTCCCTCACACAGGGTGTCAAACCAGCAAGTTTTGATAAAGTTACTGATCCTGAAATTAAGGAGATAATTGGAGAGTGTATTTGCAAAAATAAAGAAGAGAGGTTTGTTTCAAATAGTAAATTTCTGTTGTTTGTGAAACAGGTCATAATCCTGAGCACATTTCAAAGTAATTTCTTGGGGTGGAGGCAGAAAACTGACAACAGCTGGCCAGTACTGTTTTAAACTGATAGACCTATTCTAATCTAATCAGGTAGATCTCTTAGGATAGCTACTAGCTAGATAGAAACTAACATGGTTACTATGGGGAGATGAATTGGTACCCATTTGGAATCTGGTTAGTGTGACTATAGTCCTGTGAATTTTGAGGACTTCTCAACAAATGTTGATTTTCAGTCAGAATGTTTTCTGGACTGTATATCTATAAACAGAGCAGTATGAGACTTTCTTCAAGTATTCATTTTATATTTTTATTCTTATTTATAACATTTATACAGCGCCCATCTCACCTGAAATCTGGTTAGATTTACAAATAAAAACCATATAGCCATATAAAAAGAGACATAGTTAGAAATGCTTAACGCATTGTAAGCCGCCCTGAGTCTCCGGAGAAGGCGGCATATAAATCAAATTAAAAAATAATAATTAAAAAACAGAATTAAAATAAAGATTAAAAGGTTGAAAAAAAAGGCAAGAGGGCATCCTCAAGCCACCAGCCATCTCCATGGTTGCATACCACTCTTGGATTCCCATGCCAGTTGGCAGAACCAGATCTTGACACCCTTCCAGAAGGCCAGAAGGATGGCACTTTACCTTACTTCTGGGGGCAAGATGTTCCATAGGGCAGAGGCAACAGTAAAGAAGACTCTCATCCTAGACCCTGCCAGTCAAAATTCTTTAATCAATGGCTTCTGCAACAAACTCTCTCTGCCTGCCTGGGTGGGACAGGTCAATGTTATTGGGGCAGGATGGTTCTTCAGATAATCAGGTCCACACTATGAAGGACTTTAAAAGTTTTTAAAAGACTTTAAAAATCAACACCTTGAATTTGACCAGAAAATAAACTGGCATCCAATGCAGCTCACATAGTAGAGGTGTTACATGTGCAACCCTAGGGGTGCCCAAAACTGCCCATACTACTGCATCAATTACAGCTTCTAGATACTCTTCAAGGGTGGCACATTGTACAGCACAGTACAGTAATCCATACAGAAGGTGACTAAACCATGAGTGATCAAAAGAAAGGCTTCTCAATCCAGGTAAATTCCAGAAAATGGTATGTGGAGATTTATATTTGACAAGTAGCTATTGGATGCAGTATCCCACAAGACTTTGTCTTAATCCTTCTACAGGTTTTAAACCTTACATTTATATATTTAATTAAACATAATTAAAGAGCCATGGTGGCGCAGTGGTTAGAGTGCAGTACTGCAAGCTACTGCTGATCACCAGCTGCCAGCAGTTTGGCAGATCGAATCTCACCAGGCTTAAGGTTGACTCAGCCTTCCATCCTTCTGAAGTTGGTAAAATGAGGAGCCAGATTGTTGGGGCCAATATGTTGACTCTGTAAACCGCTTAGAGAGGGCTGTAAAAGCACTATGAAGCGGTATATAAGTCTAAGTGCTATTGCTATAATGGAAAAAGAAAAAATATGAAAAAGAAAAAATCCACAAAATTATATATATGTGGGTTTTCTTTCAAAGTTTTACACAACAGATTCAATAAAAGAAGCTTCATCACAGAGGCAGATCATTCAGACAGTTGAAATTGATACCATCATTATGTTGGTGATATCCAGCTTCATTCTTTTCCATCAGATTTCAGAGATGTAGGAGGAATCCTAAATCAATATTTAGGATTTGTAAAAGATTAAATGAAGACTAACAAGTGAAAGCTGAGACTGTATTGACTAAGGGATTGCCTAGTCAAATAAAAATATTGCATTACTGCCAGATTTGTACAGAGTGTAACATTTTAATAGTTGGTCTGACAGCTTTAAAGTTCTTGATTTGACTTTCACCTAAATGTTAGGTAATAGTTGCAGCTAGGAGAACATCATCCCGCTGCACACACTCCTAGAGAAAGCAGATCAGCCAGCAGAGGTGCACGGTTTAGTTATTTTTCATTTGGATTCTAGAAAGATTTACATAGGATTCATCTTTTTAAAAAAACACTACAAACTACATATAACTGGTTTTTTGCTTGTTTTAATCGGTTAGTTTTCTGGGTAATCTGGTTTTTTAATACATTTACTACCCATTCCTGCTGTCAGGACTAGTTATGTTGGCTGCATTCAGGCTTCCTTAATGAAGTTCATATGCAGTACCGCATCTGAATTATGCAGATTGTTGGCTCATCATGAATGAACCTTATGCTAATATAAACAGATCCTATACCAACATTGATTACTAGATGGTTAACATGCAAGGAATGCTATGCTAAAAGATAGCTTCAGAATAGTTTATCTATGCCCATTGATGGGTAGAACCAATAAAAAAGAAATGTATGGCACATATAAGTATACTAAGGAGAAAAAATGGTGAGGGGGAAAGTATCTAAAAAATATAAATTGGGTCTGATATGTTTCAGATAAATACCTTTTTCAAGAACATTGTACAAAACAAACACAGAAACTTGAAAAGGTATAGTAAGTATTTTAACTCTGTTAGCCACAAATGGCAAATGGGCAGCCATTGAAATTGAAATAAAAAACTAATAAATAAATGGTGTGATGTTTATTATACCACACATTTGGCAGTCACTGTAGAAACACTTGCTATTGTGCTACTGGGGTTTAAAAACCTTTGTGTTAAATATTATAGATATTGAAAGTAAATTTTGAGTTCTTTCATTAAATTTAGAAAGACATATAGTGCCGAGGAAGTTCTAATACATATATTCTAATACATATATATGTGTATTATCAACAGTAATACTAAAATAATACACAGCTAATTGGTCCTTAAAGAATAGAGGAGAAAAATGGACTTAACATTTACTGTTGTGTTCTTTTTTTCCCAGATATGAAATTAAAGATTTATTAAGCCATGCCTTCTTTGCTGAGGATACTGGGGTGAGAGTGGAACTTGCAGAAGAAGACGATGGTAGGAAATCCTCTATTGCCTTAAGACTCTGGGTAGAAGATGCTAAGAAATTGAAAGGGAAGTCCAAAGATAATGGAGCCATTGAGTTTACTTTTGAACTGGAGAAAGAAACTCCTGATGATGTTGCACAAGAAATGGTAAAATAAATTTCCCTTGACACTCTCTTTTTCCTTTCTGTTTTCCTCTCTCTCTCTCTCTCCATGTGTGTATGTATGTAACATAAATCTCAAATGACATCAGAGGCAAACCTGGAAAAGTAAATTTGACTCAAAAGATACAACACAAACTATCTTCCAAAGCCATAAATGGATCCACAGAGTACAATAGTACAATAATTTAAGTACAGAATCCTGGTTATATATAATTTTATATTGAATTTCCACAACAGCAAAATGCATTCTTTCAGAAACTGATTAAACTTTTGATTGGCACTTGTTAAATTGCATAGCTTGAAGTTTGCAAATTATGTTTCCAATATATGTAAGAATCTGGAGTAGAATTTGAACCATTTTTCTTTCTTGGTGCAGTAAGATAAGTTATATATCATATATCTGCGGCCTGGTTGTAATCTCCTGATGGCTGCGGCCAACGGGTTGGGTACCCCTGCTTTATAGAACTTTCTGGGCAGTTTACAATGTCAGCCTATTGCCCCCAACATTCTGGGTCCTCATTTTACTGACCTCAGAAGGATGGAAGGCTGAGTCAATCTTGAGCTGGTCAGGATCAAACTCCAGGCTGTGGGCAGAATTAGCTTGCAATATAGTATTGCATTGCAATCACTATGCCAGGGTATTTGGACATAACTGCCTATCATTTTGAAAAACTGAATTTACATGCTTGAAATATAATATAGGAGTTTCTTCCTGAGGAATTGCTTTTCTCAAATTGCATTGCAAATGGGAAATTTTTTATTTGGTTTATTCATGAAGCAGAAAATGAGATGTGATTTTGATGCCAACTATGACTGGTTTAATTATTCCTAAAAATGCCCCCCTCCCTTTCACCATCTGTTACATTTGGACTAAAAAATCCCCACTTACTTTATGTAAAGTTCTAGGAATTTAAATTATAATAGTTCCAATAGTGATATAGACAATACCTATTCATAGCCAATGGTGACTAATAAAAATATTTATTACAATTGATCATAGTTTTGCAATTGCTTCTCTGCTTTATAAAAAAAATGTTTCAGATACAACTTGTATTCTTTTTGAAAATAATTTTATCAATGAAAACCTTGGAGCTCTAGCTACTATATTTAATTCTAAACAATACTTCTGCAAACTAATCAGCCACACATATACAAAACCTCAGACTGGTGATTTAGAATCAGTAACTCTCTACTCAGTTACTAAAAGTAGATATGGAGTGGGCGTGTGGGACACTAAGATGTGAAAACACAGCCAAAATATGGATTTGTTCTTGAAAATCTTATATTTCAGGTTGATGCCGGATTCTTTCATGAAAGTGATGTCAAAATAATTGCAAAATCAATACGAGACAGAGTAGCCTTAATACAGTGGAGAAGAGAGAGGATATGGCCCAGGTTGCATTCAGAAGATCATCGGGAGCCAGAAAGCTTAGAAAAAACGAAGGCCACACAAGCACAACCACTTCAGATTACACACCTTTCTCATGCTGGTCATCAGATTCCATCAGAACCAGACGAGCCTGAAGTGGACCAGCATCTTTCTCAACAAAATCTGCCCACAAGCATCACTTCACTTGCATGTAAGTCTAGTATATATTCTGTGTTGGTATATAAGGATATAGCACAAATATGGTGACGCTTAAAAAAAGACGATCAACCATTTTCTGACATGTTAATATAGCCAACTCTTTAAACTATATTGAATTTTCCTTCTAAAACAAGCTAATTATGCTCACTGTCATACACAGAACTACTCACTGTGTATGGAAAGTGTGCCAACATGTATTTTGACTGAGAAAATACTGTTCTAGGTTTAGTCAATATAATAATTACAATTTTCTTATTCTGTATTAGTAAAAATATTTAAAGACTATGGGACTGCTGCTTGAAGACCTACATATATTTTAATTACATTAGATAAAAATTAAAGTCTCTGTTTTATAGCACAGAAATGTTTTACAAATAATCTTTTTTCTGAGTTTCTACTCTCAATTGGTTCTTTCAGTACTGTAAATTTTTGGTATCATATGTTGTTCCAATGCTTGCACAATGTTTTTAAGTCTAAAAGCCCTATAAATAATTTCCTTGATGCTGCTGGTGATATTCAAATATAGCAGAAATGTACATAAATAATTTAAGCTCTCTGTAAAACAGATAATAACAGAATCCAAGTTTGGCTTCCAACTGCTGTTTCAGCTTTGTAGAGTTGTCTTCATTTTTGTGGTTAGATGATTCCTATAATTAATTATATTTTCCTATTCTATAAACATCTCTACATTATTAAGTATCCAACTTCCCCACTCCCCATAAACTTAGCTAAGTAAAATTGAAAGGAGTTATTGTTTTCTAAATTTGGAAGGATGATTAAGTAGACATGGGTGAATTTTCATCAGTGAAAGATTGATTGAAAAATCCAGAAATGCAGCTTCCAAATACAAATGAAATGAACTTTTCCAAAATGTAACCCACATTTTTAATATTCTTAAGTAATAGCAGCAGGAAGCAATGCTTTATAATTTTTACATCATTTGTTGTTGTATATAAATAGGTAAAACAATGTCCAAATTATTTTATTTGGCATAATATGGGGGATACCCTTATCATTTAACCTTACTAAAAGTATACAAAATAAAAAATAGTTCATTTATATACTTTAGCAAACTCAGATATTATTTAGTAGCATTTTTTTAATGTGGGCCACTTTTAGTGGTCCTGTGGTGCTTCATTATTCTCTCAATAAAGCAAAAATATGCAGAATCTCAAATAATTCATGCTGACTGCTCAACGGGGGTGTATCCTACTGGAGGTGGTTGAAGTATTAAGAGAAAATCCCAGCTCACCCCCCCCAAGCATCCTGTTCCTTTTCCCCCATCTTTTTAATTGCAATTTTTACTTTACTTATATGTATTTTTATGGTTTTATTGGCTTTTAATGTAAGCCACTCAATGGTCAGTCTCAAGGGGAGATCGGTGGCAAACAAATCTTATAAATAAATAAAAAACTACTACTACTATAAATAAATAAAAAATTACTATTGTAATATAAAGAGCTGGCAATATCAGCCTGAACAGCGCTTTGAAACTCACTAACAAATAATTGGTAGAAATATGTTCTGCCCTAGCTACGGATCCCAAAGAACACAGCACACACAAAGTTTGTACAAAACTGAATTTACTAAAATAACTCAGTCTTTTTCAAAACAAAGGCTGTTAATAAACTTTCTTAACAGCCTACAAGAAACCAAAGATAAAGTAATCACAATCTTACTAAGGTTGGCAGAAAGCCCAGAAGCAATTTGCAGAGAATCCAGACGCGAAGTAGAGTGAACTAAAGTTGTTTCCTACAAATTACTTCAGTCGCTGTTCCTCCTTAAATAGGCTAGGCTAAGGGAGTGGCCAATTAGCCCCAAGCCTTACTCTTGAGGAGACCTCCTCCTGAGGAGCCACTCCTGCCTTTTGGCCACTCTGCACGCCCGTGCATCAAGAAGAGGCTCCTCCTCTTCGTCCTCTTTACTTAAAGGAGTTTCTGGAGGTTTTGAAGGCCCTGACTAAATTCCTGCCTCTGGCACCACATCTTCTCCAGCCTCCTCATTGTCTGACTCGGGTGCCAGCTGCACAGGCTGCTGTCGCAACACCACACCAACCTTCTCGCTGTCAGAATCAGCTACAATCCGCACAGGCTGCTGACGAGCCACAACAAAATGTAGCAGATAGTCCTCGACTTAGAGCCACAATTGAACCCAGAATTTATGTTGCTAAGTGAGAAATTTGTTAGGTGAGTTTTGTCCCATTCCACGGCTTTTCTCACCACATTTGTTAAGTGAATAACTTTTGTTAAATTAGTAACATGATTGTTAAGTGAATCTGTCTTACCCGTTGACTTTGCTTGACAGAAGGTTGCAAAAGTGTCCCGGGATCACATGATCCTGGGACACTGCAACCACCATAAATATGAACCAATTGTCAAGCTTCTGAATTTTAATTACGCAACCTTGGGGATGCTGCAACAGTCATGTGTGAAAATTGGTCATAAGTCACTTTTTTTCAGTGCCGTTGTAACTTTGAACGGTCACTAAATGAACTGTTGTAAGTCTAGAACTACCTGTACAGTAATGTTACATTTCGTGTGTGTGCATGTCTTTGCGTCAGTGTTAACTCCTGGCAACTAACTGGACCAATCTGTAGTTTTCTTGGCAATGCAGTCTCTGCAGTTATTTGGAAATAGCTTTTGTCTTCTTCCTAGGGCTAAGAGAGAGTGGCCCATAATTACCCAGCTGACTGTATGTGTAAAGTGGGACTAGAACTCATAGCCTGCAGCCTTAACCACTACACCAAACAGGCTCTCAAAGTTACATTTACCCATGAAAATGTAGACTGTTGGTTAGACTGCAGATAATGATAAATTCTTATGAAAATTTGAACGCTTTTTGTAGAAAGAAATATAGACAGCCAATTTTTCAAAATTTCTCCAGTCCGTCATGTCTGCATTTTATATATTCCCCACAGGCTCATCTCCCAATTTAGATATAATTGGGAACAACTCATTTATATTTATGGATTTGGTTTAGATTGTTTTGTTTCAATCTTTGAAATTTAACACTTAAACAGAAAAAAAACCCAACCATCCTGTGGTTTTAAATCTGTTCAGAAAGTGAAGTGAATCCCCTGCCAATCTACTCCAAGGGTTGCTAAGTGGTTTCAATTACACAAATTCCCAGTTCCTTCCTGCAGCCATGTTGAAGTGTTATGTAAATCTCTTTATCAATTTCTAATTTTAACTCTGGAAAAATAAGGGTCTCCGCCCCCCCCCCCCCCCGCACACCAGATCTGATTCATTATTGATTCAGATTGACTGACTTCTGGAGTATCCTCACCCTTACATAATAAGATGTAAGCTCCAAATTAAGATCTCGAGTAAGATTGAAAGGCCTTCAAACCCTCCAATATGAGTAATGCTTTGATTGCTTTCAGTTTATGAAACCTTTCACTGTTTTTTTAAAATCAATATTAACAATATTTCAGCTGATAGCACATTTGACAGTGGTCAAGGATCAACTGTGTACTCAGACTCCCAGAGTAGCCAGCAAAGTGTGATCTACTCATCGATTCCTGATGCAATACCTCCAGCTGTTCACCGTGTTTATAGCCCACCTCTCAGTGAGAGCCAGACTTTGCCACATGGTCTTCAGCAGATAGGGCCCTACCAGCAACCCACCGTAGTAAGTATGGTCTTCTTCAATTTTTCACAAATAAATTTTGAAAAAATGATTAAATTGTTGCATAACCTTGGAAGTCTGTTCAGCTAACCATTTTTCTTGGTCATGTTCATACAGGATGTATGAATGGAGTCACAAAGATATATATATAAGTTTGTTTACTTATTATTGTATGTAATATGAAGCAAAAAGGGTGGAAAATCTATTTTAGAAACTTTGTACATAAAGATTCTGAAAGTTATTTCACTCGTTATGCTTTATTGCTATTTGTATAGTCCCTCAAAACCATGTTGTTCCGCCAGGCTGGGCTATCAATGTAAAGATTTTAATTGGTTTTAAATGGGATTTTAAATTTGGGGTTTTATAAATTGGGCCTATTATTTAATAATTTTAATTATTTTTAAATTTTGTCTGTCTTTGTGTTTTTAATTAGGCTGTACACCGCCCTGAGTCCTTCGGGAGAAGGGCAGTATAGAAATAAAATAAATAAATAAATATAGTCAATGACATATTTCTTCATTTTTTAAAAAATAGCATTTGGGGTCAGCTTTCAGCTGTGTTAAAAGACTTCTGCTTAGTACTTTTTAAGCTCCTTCTCGGGACAGAATATTTTTCAAACATGAAAAGTGGTTTGTGTTCTAAGAACTCCACAGTTTAAAACAGGTTATTTGGGGAGACATTCACATTTTTTCTCCTTTTTCTGTTATAATGACATGAACAGCAAAATGAATAGAATATCCTGGCAGGAAGAACCACAGGCGGTTCTATATAACCCTTCTGATTTTTCCAGTAATAAAGATGGCACATGTCTCGTATGTGCTTCCTCAGAAACTGCATTGTGGCTTTGCTAAACCAGTAATTGTTATTTCTGATACAAAGCAGTACCTATAGCTGTTGCCATCATACTGATTCTACAATGTCAGGAAGCAAACCCAAAATTAGTCCAGGAAAGAAAAAAACAAAAAACAAAGGAAGTGGATCATACTTACCAGGATTACAGAAATCTTCACGTTTTTGCCTATTTTTGCCTATTAAAACTAGTTGTTAAGAATATAGAAAACAAGTTCTTTTTTGTTTAAAATATTAATCTCTAAAAACTGTTGAGTTGCTCAATTGTGAAGAAAAGTAACATCAGGGGACACTCAAAAATGCATTCATATTAAGAACAGATATTGTTGTTCCTATAAATCCTATGAGTTTAATCTGCGTATTCAAAAAAAAACAACAATAGCTACAAGATTTGTGTTTTCTTCTTCCATAATGCAATAGCCATTCAATTGTATAGTTCTTGTGTGGGCATGCATGTGTTTATCCTGTTGTTCCTACAGTGCCCTGGACATTTTTATTTTAATGGACATTGTCATAGCAATATATCTACTCAGTTAACCTGAATTATTAACATTAATTACTTGACTAAATAGTTTGAACAATTATACTCTGACAGAATGATAAGGTATTTTGTGGAGAGTTTTTATAGGCAATAGGTTTCTAAAGTAATATCTTCCTACCTACCTTCCCAGCCTGGATTTCCAGTGGTTCAGGGTCCAACTGCTGTTGTGCCTCCACAGCCACAACTGTATCCAGAACCAGCAATTCCATTTCCTATTGTCCATCCCGCCTCAGTTGCCCCTGTGCAGATGAGACAACCTCAGCCTGTATTAGTCAGCCAGCAGGTGAGAAATGATATATTCTGCCTTTATCCTCCCCTCCCCCTCTACACCTTCAAAATATACTCCTGTCTGGAGAACTTCCTGCGGAGTTGTTTTGGCAAGATTTTCAAAAGTAGTGTGCCATTGCTTCCTTCCTAGGACTAAAAGAGAGTGATTGGCCCATGGTCAACCAGTGACTTCATGCTTTAGGCAGGATTAAAATTCAGTCTTCAGGTTTCTAGCCTGTTACCTTAACTGGCTGTCTTTTTGCCGTTTAGGTAACTGTTAATCTTAAAACCAGTATGTAACTTGCATTATAGGCCTGATTGTCCATTTTATAGTGTAATGAAAATATTTCTTAGCGAATTTTAAGTACAGCAATGGATTAATGAGTAAATTAACAAGTAGGACAGCAGTAGCATCTGTGGTGAAGTATCAAAACAATAAGGCAGTTGTAGTATAATTGAAGCCCTGCTCCTTTTGTATTGTAATTGACATTGCACACATGTACAAAGGACAGGATTAGGGTTAGGGTTAGGGTTAGGGTCCAGCAGGACTTTTTAAATCTCCCCTATGGGTTGGAAGGCAACAGAGCGAGAAAGCTTTAATTTCTTTCTTTACCCTATAGCAAACTCAAAATTAATTCCTGACCTCTTTTAACTTTGTTTCTCTGAATAGAAGAGATTGTCTTCATTCTTTGGACTTTTAAAAATGTTATTTCTATTATATATTATCTTGGCCTGACAATGGACAGCTTTATCATTTTCTTCTGCCATTCTTTCTTATTTATTGGGCTAATTTCACCAGTAGATGAAAATGATCATGAGAAAGGGAGGAGTATTTAGCCATGGGCATATCATCATTTCCAGACAATGTTTAGTTTGAGTTTGGGCATACATTTACATAAGTAAATGTATCCAAATCAGCTTTGAAACTATTTATTTATTTATTTATTTATTTATTTATTTATTTATTTATTTATTTATTTATTTGTTATTTTACTTGTATGCAGCTTACAAATACACTAAAATCCAGTAAAACATTAAAATAATACAACAATAATGATAAATAAACAATTGGAATATTGGATTGGAATTCGATGATCATTTAACAATTGGCTTTTTTGTGAAACTGGTAATCATAGTTTGCCAGTTCAGAAATGGGAACCATGATTATTATATCAAGACATAGCCATCCAAAAGGCATTTAAAAACTGGAACCGATGTCTTTTCAGAATATAGCATAAAAATGGAATTGCATACATATACTGTACTTCCTTTTACTTAACCTCTCACCATGGCTTCAGACTGTTCATTTTGTAGATTTTCCATCTATTAACTGTATTTTAAAAAAGTAGTTTTGTTGTTTGTTTGCTGTTTGCCTATGACTGCTTCTCCAATCCATGCTAATAGCACTTCAAAAACTTATATGATCTTTTTTTAATTCATCAGCAATCCATCTCAAGCCCAGCCCCTTTGCAGCAAGTTCTGAGCAATCAGCCCGTGTGCCCAGTACAGCAACCTGCACCTCACCTGTTGTCCCAGTTTCAAACACCCAGTTCTCATATGGCAGCTACCAGTATACCACTGGCACCTCTGCAGGTCCCCCCTGTGCAATCAGTTCCACCTGCTCAAGTAAGTCCTTTGTAGCACTCAATCAGGTTTCCTCATTTTGGCATGGAGACTTCATATTGCTAGAAACATGGAAATGTTTTCGTATATCAGTTGGCTTTTGTTGTAACATTGAATTATAAAAAAATTCTAGCTATTTAATACCTATTACCATAATAAATTAAAAAATAAAATAAGAAATTCAGAAAAGTTAAACAATATGCCACTAGCTCAAAGCAGCCCAGCTCTTGGAATTTTTTCACAATGGACCAATGAGATGAGGAACCAATCAAGAACCAATTTTCTTGGGCTTCTATAACTTGAGTTTCCATAATGTGGACTGCAGAGAGCAGCTTGCTAGGTTTAGATACATGAACTCAATCAGCCTTGGTGCCAAGAGGTACACCACAGAAGAGCCTCTGAAGATGCTAGCCATAGCTGCTGGTGAAATGCTAGAACAAAATAAAACTAGATCATGACCATTCAGCCTGAAAGTTCATCACTCCTCCTTTGATGCCAGCTATGGAGGCCTAAGCCAGTATTTAATATATCACTTCCTCATATTAGCACAAAAAGGACAGTTATATAAATATGAGAACTGTGTCATTTACATAGTAATAGTAACTTGATGAAGATTTTAAAAAAATGACAAATTGAAAAGAAAAAAATTAATTTTAAAAGGGGGAAAGAACATGCCCTACCTACATAAGGAAAATTTCTCTGTGTGTATAATTAGTTTATTTATATATTTTGTTTATATAAACAAAAAATGATTTTTTTTAAGATATTGGAAACTTTGACCTTTGGTTCAAATCGTAATTTGAGTACAAAAGCATAAGCTCATTCAACATATTGTTAAATTGTGAAATGAGTGGTCTAGTATTTCATTTAAACTAGACCACAGCTATTTATTTGAACTAGACCACACTATCACTTACCAGTATAATCATTGTCACAATTTGCGTGGAGTGCAGTTTATTCATTTATTCAGGTGACTACCACATTTTTAAAAACAAATTCTCATGCAATAAAAAAAAATTCTATGAAATTTGTTTTGACCATTTTTCCAAAATGCCTCACAGTCTCATAACAAAAATTGTTTATGAAATATGAATAGCAACTAAATTAAATTGGATTCTAGGTAATAACTACAGTAATACTTTTTTTCCCCCATTGAATCATGTCCAATTCTCAGAGGCTACCTGGTCAAGTCCCTCCAGTTTTCTTGGTAAGGTTTCTCAGAAATGGTTTGCCATAGCCTTCCTTCTTAGAGTTAGGTGAGAGTGACTCCAGCTGGCTTTATGCCTAAGGCGGGACCAGAACTCTCAGTTGCCTCATTTCTAGCCTGGTGCCTTAATCATATACAAACTGGCTGAATTATTATCATGTAATAATAGTAATGATAACAACATAGTAAAAATATGAATGGCATCATGGCCTAGTGGTGAAGATGCTCGCCTCCTACTTGGAAAGTTGAGAGTTCAATCCTAGATAGTGGCAGATGTTTCCCTCCTAGGGCACAAAGAAAAAAAATATCTGCTGCAAATTCCACTTAGGCATCAGGAAGGGCATCCAGCCAGTAAATGCTCAGCTCCATCCAGTCACCCTAACTCTAACCCGAATTAAGGGATTACAGGATTGTAAAAAGGAAATTTTAACATATAATAAAAATGACCCCAGCATCATTATCTTTCTGGGTGGCCTTAAGACCTGCCTCATACCTGCCTTGGAAGGTAAGCGATTCTGTATAAAGTGAGCCTTACAGAGAAATCTACCTTTAGGTCTCTTCCTATCTTAACTTCCTATCTTAACTATTCGGGTTGGAATACCCAAATAGATATTCTCAGACTGTTCAGGGCAGGCAAGCACATTTGATCAGGAAAAGCATTCTTTTAAAAACCCAGCCCCAAGTCATTAAACCTAGCAGTTTAAATTGTACTCAGTAACATGCTCATAACCAATGCGGCAACAATATCCAGTGGCAGTATCAAGACTAATAATCCACAAGCATTAAAAATGCTGAAGCTTCTGTGTGGCCTTCAAAAGCAGTCCCTCATAAAATAACTTTTAGTCATCTAAATGAGATGTAACAAATGCAAGAATCACTGTCCTCCATGCATTTTAATGCCAGGTAAGTGTACAGGTGGAACACCAGCTGAAACTGAGAAAAGGTTATCTTATCCACATCCTCACAAGCCCAGACCATGGTATCTGACCAGGTCATGGTATCTGCCTCATCCATTTTGGTCAGTGGAAGATGTGCAACTTTCTATCGTATTATCCAAATTGATATGATATTTCTCAGAGGATTTTTCTCAGTAGATGTTGAACAGAATAGGGGAGAGGACTGAGCACTGTAGCAGCCCATAATGAAGCATCTGAGAGTCAGACCTTTCCCCATCTATCATCACAATTCTGACATTCATATCCTGCCCAGATGAATCTTGTCCAATATCAAGGGCTATTAAAAGATCTAGGGAAATAATGACAGTTGCACTGCTTCATCCAAATCCCAGTTCAGGTCATCCCTGACAGCAACCAGTGTGTTTTTTGATTCATGCTGACCCTGAATTTGGCCTGAGATAATCTGTTTTTTCTGTAACTGCAGCTCCATTACTTTTTCCACAACCTTCCCAAAGAAGGAGAGATTGGAAAAAGAATTTTCCATTGGATCTGATCCAGCCCTTTTGAGGAGTGGATGGATCAGCATCTCTTTAAGTGGTGCTGAATTTTCTTCTTCAGTGGCACATGCCTGGTCTGTCCTCTCATCCACAATTAAATCATATATGAGGCTAAGTTTATTGTCGACTGACATTTAAGACAATCAGCATGAGCCTACAATGCCCAGTCATGCAGTTGTCTGGCTTATGTGTCATGATTTTGGCATGGAAGTACAAATTTCCAATTCTTTTTCTCTTGGGGTGTCTCTTTCCCCGCCTCCAATCTTCTTTTATACTTTCCCCTACTTGGGCCTACTAATTAAGAATTTAAGAATTCTGGGAGCTAAAGTCTACATTTCTTAAAAATGTCAAGCTTGAGAAACACTGCCCTCAGCTACGACTTCCCAATTGTGCAAAATTACCATCTCTCCCACCGTTGGCTATCAAGTACAATAGCTGGGAGCTGCACCCAATGCAATCATGCATTTCCAAGCTTTACATTCTCCAAATCCTCTTCAACCCAGTTCTCTTCCCTTCCATCCTTACTTAGCTCTCCCCTAGCTGGATCAGATGGTGCTAAACACACTACCCCTTTTTCTCATTCTGGAAAAGTACTCTTCCCCCCTGCTTCTTTGCCATTTAGAAAGTCAGCAATCGTTTTCTTTTTGGTGGTTCTGCTTTTCCTATGTCTCCTCTGGTGTAAGGAAACAGAACTCCACTGGCCCATTTTAGTTGACACAGTTTCCTAAAGAACCTTGCTATCTGATGTACTTTTAGGCTTCTTCACGCTTTTATCTTATTTCTTCAGTCTTCTGTTTTTAATGTATTTTCCTGTACTATTTATTCCAGTTTTAATTCTACTTGTTCTGTTTTTCAAGAAAAACAATAGGTGGCAGATGGGTCTATAACAGTTTAATTATAGACTTCTAGTGCAATCTGGTATCAGATAGATAATAAGAGATAAAGCAGAATGTGTGATTCTTCTTCTGCAATCCCTATTTCTTAAATCTTTTTATATAATAAGAATAGCCCAGATTGACAACCCCAAGATAACAGAATAACAGAGTTGGAAGGTACCTTGAAGGTAGTCTAGTCCAACCCCTTGCTCAGGCAGGAAACCCTATAACATTTCAGACAAATGGATGTCCAATCTCTTCTTAAAAACTTCCAGTGTTGGAGCATTTACAACTTCTGGAGGCAAGTTGTTTCCACTGATTAATTGTTCTAATTGTCAGGAAATTTCTCCTTAATTCTAGATTGCTTCATTCCTTGATTAGTTTCCATCCATTGCTTCTTGTCCTTCCCTCAGGTGCTTTGGAGAATAGGTTGACCCCCCCCCCCTGCTCTTCGTGGCAACGCCTTAGATATCACTGCTACCATGTCACTGCCAGTCCTTCTTTTCATTAAACTAGACATAGCCAATTCCTGAATCCATTCTTCATATGTTTTAGCCTCCAGTCCCCTAATCATCTTTGTTGCTCTTCTTCTATCTAGAACAGTGGTTCCCCAACCTTTTGGCCACTAGGGACCAGTTCCGTGGTTTCATGTGCTGCCTGCATTCCATGGATGGGGCTTTCCTTGTTTGCATGGCCTGGTTTCTGGCATGCCGTGGATCACTGCCAGGCCATGGACTGGTGGTTGGGGACCCCTATTCTAGACTATCAACTTCTATTTTACATTGTGGCGACCAAAGCTGGATGCGGTATTCTACGTGTGGTCTTAACAAGGCATTATAGAGATGATATCATACAAATATTTTTGATTCAATTATTTCTGCTCCCAGTATCTGTCAAAGTTGTCTAAATAGCTCCAAAAGCAAGTCCTGATTAAGGTCTTCAGAATACAATAAAATCAAAATTAATCCTGAGATTACTCTTTTCATTTGTCCATCCCCTTTTCTCTCCAGACTTTACCCTTAGTGCAAATGATTCCTCTTTTTCTTTCCAGATGTAGCTTTGTAGCTTAATGGGGAAAAAATACTTTGTTTGTACGTTGATCTCCCTGTAATTGTGTAACCACATTTGCCCAAATCAGCCCTCCCAGAAGCCTCAAAGAATATGTGATGCTCTCTGTGTTTTGACATCTTACTGTAGCTAACTACAGATACAAAATGTTGGAGTATATGGACAGATACAAGCTCCAACTATGATTGCATTAAACAAAATAAAGGTTTTCACAAGCAGGATGTTTGTTGTAAAATCTGATCATATTCAATGAGGACATGGATATTATCAAAGCATCACTTATCTTATAAATGACTAGCCACATGTTTACCCATCTGAGATGTAAAAGATATGAGAGGATTGCAACTTCCAGAAATCCCAAGCTTCTTGGAAATTTTGGAGTTGCCATTCACATACATCTAGAAAGGACCAGGTTCAAAAAAGCTGATCTATGATATGGTGTAGTTCCAAGAACTCAGTTAAGTAAATCTAGTACAAATGCATTTTAATTATCCCTGTAACTTTATTACAGAATAATCCATTTTAAATCCCACTATCTTAATAATAGAAGGTTAGCCTTATTTTTAATGATGAAGTAAAAATGAGTATGCAGATTATTTTGTATAGTTATAATGAGTGAAACTAATATCTCAAATCAAAGCTATAGGATGATATCAATGAATGTATATTAAAGAGCCTTGGTAGTACAGTGGTCTAAGGCACCCTGTTATTAAGCTGGTTATTAAGACCAGCTGCCTGCAATTACTGCAGGTTCGAATCTCGCCAAGGCTCAAGATTGACTCAGCCTTCCATCCTTTCTAAGGTGGGAAAATTGAGGACCCAGTTTGTGGGGGCAATAAGCTGACTTTGTATAAATATACAAAAGGATGAAGGCTATTGCTGAGCACATTGTAAGCCGCCCTGAGTCTCCGGAGAAGGGCGGCATATAAATCAAATTAAATAATAATAATAATAATAATAATAATAATAATAATAATAATAATAATAATGGTTTTGTCAAAGTTGTATAATGTTGAACGTTGTTATGCTTACTTATTTGTATTGTGAATAGCATCATTTATATACACTTACAGCTGCTATCCTGCTTTAAATAAT
This sequence comes from Pantherophis guttatus, assembly GCF_059756535.1. Lineage (NCBI taxonomy): Eukaryota > Metazoa > Chordata > Lepidosauria > Squamata > Colubridae > Pantherophis > Pantherophis guttatus. Next base: position 218,368,860 of record NC_142064.1, on the reverse strand, counting down.
TAGAATTATTTAAATCCTTGTTCTTACTTATTTGATAATGTATTCCAGTTTATCATTTTTAATATGCTCCTCCCAGCCTGAATCTCATTTGTTATGCTTGCTAAGTTCAACTAAGTTCTCTGTGTTGCTCTTACAGACATAATAAGTTGTTCTTATCCACTCTTGATCCTTGGCATACTTATTTCCTGCAGCCCCATATCCTTTGCACTGGTGATTTTTTTTTTTTTTTGCACTAATTCTAATGCACACTTAATCTGCATTCTGAATATTGCTGAATTTTACCATTTATTTGTCCAGCAACATATTATTCAAAATCATCACATGATTTCAATTTAGGAGGAAGATACTAGATTGCATGTAGTATATGTATATATTAATTAATAGAAACTTTGAAACTATAGCAGTTTTAGTGGAGATGAAGTGTTTGTGCTTATGCATGAGGTAGTTTATTAGTTGAGAGTTTCAGTTGAGAAAACAGCTACATAAAGAGGCTCCATGCATACCAAATCAGATACTATTAGTGCGTGCCAGATATTTGCCTAAAATGTTTCTAGACATGCAATGAGTGATTATTAATAGGTTGCTGCATGCTTTATATATTTCCTTTTTATTAATTTTGGATTGGCAAAATACTAAATATAGTTAGCAGTTACTTTGAAAGCCTATCCTGCACTTATTCTAGAACAATTTACACTCATGAAAAAAATGAATGGAAACCATTTTTCATTTTATTGATTGATACGATTTACCCAACTCCAAATACTCTGGGTTGCTTAAAAAGAGGAATCATTTTATTAATATAAAGCAAATGAATTGATTTCATGTCATCTGGGAATTCTCTTGCGATTTATATAATATTATATTTTTTTCCAGATTCCTCAGTTTCCCATCATTCCTACAGTCACCCCTCTGGCAGGACTTGACAGTCATCCTTCAAGCCTGTCTGATATACCTGCTGCAAATATGCCCCCCAACCCTGCTCCTTCTCAATATTTTCCTTCAACTGTGATAATACCTGTGAACTCAGCTCTGCCACTGTCATCAAATTCCCCTGCCCTCCCCATGCAAGCAGTCAACCTTCCTCATACTAATGTGGCTTCCTTGGTCTTACCCTGCCAAACAATTGTGCCAAATATGCCGGCTGCTCCAGTACCATTACTTCCTATGCCTCCGTCGGGAGTGTCAGCTTTACCAACACATCATGCAGCAGCCCAGCTCTCCCAACAACAAATGTACCAGGCTACCCTCCAGCAGATAATGCAGAACGAAGCTATGTCTTCTCCCCTCCACACTCAGAATATGCAAGCAGTTTCACAACAGCAGCAACAGATGCTGTCTTCACTTCCACAGTCACTTCAGCCAAGCATAATTCATCCTTCAGAACAGGCTATGTCTGCTTCTGGGGCTGGTAATCAGGTAATCTATTTGATGTTGGATTTTCATGGGTTTAGATCATAGGAGTAGTTCTCCAAGTGTCAGCTCTATAGATAGTTCAAATTTTAAGAGAAATTTGGGAGAAATTTTCCCATCGAGATAAGATAATGAAACCGAATCCTTAAAAAGGAATTGATTAGAATAGTGAAACACTAAATACGAAGGGCATCTTGAAAAGGAAATGTCAGAGGATAAAGAATGCTTAAGGTGCCTTAATTGGAAATTTCTGTCCCAGGAGGCGACATTATTTCTTCTAAGAAATGAAGAACACTTTTAATTTCCAGTTACAGTTAGTGTTTTCCAATATGTCACTGCAGTCAGAGTATAAAATGATAATAATTTCTTAATGAAAGTAAATGGCTTATAAGTAGGTTTGTAGAATAGCGTAATTTAAGTGCATGCCGGCTTCTTTAAAAGTAGATATTTATTTTACAAAGAAGAATTTTAGAACAATTTAAGAATATTTAATGGTAATAAATACCTTCTGACAATTACAAATTTAAACAATGGCTGAAGATTATATATATATATATATATATATATATATATATGTATGTATGTATGTATGTATGTATGTATGTATACACACACACCGTATGTGTGTAGGAATGTGTTTGTGTGTGTGTTTATGTGTATGTTTGTGTGTGAGAGAGAGAACATTTTTTTCAAGTTTAGGAGAATAGAAGCTTCTAATTTTAAATATTTATAAAATATTATAAGGTAATGTAATGCAACATAAGACAAGTATGGATTTAGAAGAAAATAATTTATAAAAAGATTGAATATTTCTTTTAAAAAGGAATGTTATAAGAAATAGCATTTTATCATCTTTCATCTACACCTTAAGAGCCACAGCATTCCATCTCAAACTATTGTTCTGTACACCCAACTTTACATCTTTATTTTCAGCCACATATTTGGTACAAAAATTGTTTGTGAAGAATTCATAGTCACCTGGTCCTAGTCTAACCTCCAATGAATCAATGATACTTATTCTCAATGGCTTCCATATTAATTGTACCATCCAATGTGGTTCTTTAATTATTTGAGATGTCTTTTACTGATGTCCTGTACCAGTTTTGATTCAGAGTGTAAATTTTGTTATCAAATGGGATCTGGAGGCGTTATTGAAAATCTATACAGAAACTTTATACCTTACTCTAAAAGATGAAAAATAAGGAAATTCAAGCTGTGTCCATTTTACTTATGTCGATGGTTCCTATTACTGCAATTGTTCACTTCACACCCAACAAAAATCATGGAAATTTGCTGGTATCATATAAAATGATTCAAGTCCCTAAATGTTTGTCATATTTCCTCTATATGTATAACAACTGATAAAGATAGATAGATAGCATAGATGGATCGATCAGAAAAACAGACAACATTTATATTGCAGGATCTAATCTGGGTCAGTCACCGGGACCAGAGGTTTAGTCTTGCGAGCTTTCAGACTCATGCTGGAGCCCATCCTCAGGGAAGTTCTCTCTAGCAGAATGTGTCATTTATATATAACATTTATATCCCACTACAACCAGAACTGGCTAAAATATAATATATGCACAATAATAATTTATGTAGTACTAAAAATAATTTTCTTTTTCTTCTATGATTTCCTTTGCTGCTGTTACCTTCTCTATTTGTTTCTATATCCCATCTCTTCTTCAGTTTCCTCTTCAGGTAAAGCTTGATTTAGTAACTATAGATTGAGCAAGAATAAAAATCTCCATAATGATAAATGAAAAAAATCTCATTTATCATTTTTATAAAAATGTAATCTTATAGATGCTATATAGATACAGATATAGTCTTTATGGCAAAGGTTAATTGACATATTCTAAACATACACAAAAAACTAATTAAGCCTGAAATATTAGTTTAATTTGAAGTTTAATTGTACAGGTAATACCATGACATAATCCACGATCTTAACTATGAAATAGATGGCACTGGATTGCTCTGTTTGGTCTCAGTTCCCTCAAATAGCTATCTCTGCATAAAAGCCCAAATCCAAGGGACAGACTTCTTAAAGAGTTCCTAGCATTCTGTGAAGATGTGAATGATATTATTAGTCCTTTGGATGTGACAAATCCAGTTGCATAGAAAGCCTACAATCCACATTTACTCAGCTTGATTTAAATATTATCCCAATTTACTGAAATAACGGCTTGAAATGAAGCTATACTTAACTTGGACTCTCTTGGACAGCCAATCTTCTTGGGTATAACCTTTATACGAATTATTTATATTTTCTAACAAGTAGTTACTTCAGTTCAATTTACCCTAATGGATATTTAGGGTAATTTAAATATACACTAATGTATTTTGGTTCATAGCTCAACTTCATATTGTAACTGTAAACGTCTATAAACTTGATTTGCCAATTCAGTTATGTATATGTTCATTATAAGATATTAACTTGCACCAATGAGGCAAAAAAATTCAGATACTAATAATGGATAGTTGTTGTGGTGACCAAATTCCAGTTACTTGCATTTCACACATCCATGAAATCATAGTTTGTGTGTGCAGAGTCCTCCCTCCCTCCCTCCATTTCATTGCAGTATAACAAGGACCTATTTTTAATAATGTTGATTTAGCTAGTGAGTCTTTAGTGAACTTAGACTAATTACATATTTGATTTTTTTGAACAGATTATTGGACATCCTCAGTACGCTGTGGATATTGGAACCCATATACCTGCATTGCCACTGCAAGCTTCTGCCATTATATCACCACCATTGCAATTGCAGCCTGAAGCAATGCTGCCATGTATTGCTTCAGATGGACTTTCACAAAACAATCTTGGCACAACTAATTCAGCAATGTTGGTAGATCAGGGCTTGCCCCTTCAGTGTTCTATTTACCCGCAATCTCAGTCAGACAGTCACCAGCTTCCTGGCCAGCAGGTTCTAACTACATGTCCAGCTGTCCCAGTAGCTTCAGAACCTCCTCAAGAGATGGTATGTGTTTTCAAGTGCTACTAACTATAATAAAAATAATTAACCAAGTTAAAAGAGCTGTATTCCAATTTCATAGGTACATCCTCCAAACTTATTTTATTTTCTGTTTACTTCACTATCTCCAAACTTGAGTACTTTGAAATCACTTAATTTTTTAATTCCTGCATTTGTTTTCTTTCCACATCTTTTCTTGCCCTTAACTTTTATTGACTTGGAGTTTCAGTTTTCCCAGATAGCAATGATACATGCACTGCAATATATGGACACTCATGAGAGCCAGTTTGGTCTACTGGGTAAGGCACCAGGCTAGAAATCAGGAGACTGAGTTCTACTGACTTAGGCATGAAAACTGGTTGGGTGACTTTGGGCCAATCACTCAGACCACAATGTCAGGCTTGACCAACAAGTTGGTTGGACAATTCCTGTTGTAACCAATGAATCAACACTCAATTGATCAAAAGAAAAGTGTTTCTGCACTTGCAGGAAAATGCTAAGAAGAAACAGAAAGTATATGGACATTTATATCTATGAAGAGGACTAAAATTTTGTTAGATTTTCACTAAAACCTGATTCTCCAGATACTTTCATCTAACATTTTGTACCAGGGGCAGTACATGAGAATTCTCAGTGGGAAAATAGCCTCAGGGTCAATGTATCTAGTAATTTGCTCAGAGAAATTCTGCTCCAAAAGATAATTTGGACTGTTAGCATAAATCTGGCCTGTACTTAATTCTAAACTCTTCAAATGCTCAAAATGGCTCGGTTTGTTGATAAAGTGAAAGTGACTATACACGGATATCAATCTTCAAAATGTAACAAATTTTGGCTAAATAATTATTCTTTATAATGTAGGAGCAAGCAGTACTGGAGAAACAGCAGTCACTGTCACAGAGCTGCGAAAGGTACTTTTTCTATTTGTCTATAACCTGGCATAAAGTTCTCAAACCACTTGCAAAATTACATCAGTATCTAGTAAAAGAGTAAAAATCTTAAGTAATTTCTAAAACACATACTCATTTTGGGATGGCAATTATATCTCTTTTTTTCTAAGCTCTGGGGGTGATGATGGTGATGATGAAGTGCCATCAAGTTGGTGTTAACTTTAGCAACTAAATGCTAAAGTTCCGTTTACCCAGGTCCCCAACTTAATTCTTCAGGTCTTTCAACCTGGTTTAATATACCCATCATTGTTATTGCAATCAAGTCAATAAATTTTGATGATGGTCTTTTTTTCTTTATGTCTGCCTTTTCAATAATTATAGGTCTTAATGAACCTTCGTTATTATTATTGTTCTTAAGCAAGACTTAATATTTTGAGAACAAATACCTAATAGATATTATTGTCCCATCTGCTTTCAAGAATCATCTCTTTCTTTTCCTCTTGTCCCTTTACAACACTCTACTCCATTCCATCATAAAAATATTAGGATACATAAAATTAGATTGAAGGTTATAGAGTGTTCGACTCTAAGATTGAATACTGTCACTTCCTCTTCAAATTAAAAATAGTATGTACTGCATAATTATCATCCTTCATGGCTGCACATCCCTTTTTGCATGGGAAATAAGAAATAGTAAGGAAGCTATTTTTCAGACAGCCTGGAAGCCTACAAAATCTGACACCATTTCTAAGAAAATGTTTTGGAATTCATAACAGAGATTCATAGCAGAAAGGAAGAATCTATAAACATGTATTTCCCCATTCCACCAGTTGAATTTCTTAGCTAGATCAAAAATCTCTTCTGGAAGGAAAAGGCTTTCTCTCCATGAGAGATTCTAGAGACAGCTGAATGGGTGACACTTAGTGGGAACTTTAGGAGAAACATTTCAATTTAAGGAAGAACTTCCCATTGTTGGAACAGGTGGTTTAATCAGAGACTGGGGCCAACCTCTTAAGAGCATTGAAACTATATTTTGCATAGTAGTTCCTTCAAAGAACAAAGGGATGGGCTACAACATCTCCATTTTTTCAGAACACTTTTATGAAAGGTAGCAAAGATATTTCAAATTGGGAGAAATCGTTTTCTTTTCTACAGTTCTAGAATGCTGGAGAAACTGAATCATTTTCTTTTAGATTCTTAATATTAGAGGTTTCAATAGAAGTTTGATTAAATTTGTTGCCCGTTACAGTTTACTTTATTATATGTATGTTATTTTACAAAATCCATTCCTCCCACAGTCTTGTATGCATGTAGTAAAATTGTATAAATTATACAATTACTTAAAAACCTCTCTTATATCTAGCATCATTATGATGGTGGATAAGGTCAAACTTTGCTGATAAATGTCTGATTAGTTTGTGTACTTTTGTGGACTTTTAAAGTAAGCCTGTATGCTAGTAATGTTTTGTCTTTTTTTAATTCCTGCTTTGTCATCTTACCACAAAAGTTATATGAGTCCTGATGTTGCTTCTGGTAAAGAGATGAGTGACAGTTTTGAAGGAACAAGTGGAGGTGGGAAACAAGAAGGAAAACCTTCAAAGAAACATAAAAAATCGGCACGTGCTCGTTCGCGCCAGGAAAAATCCAATAGGCCCAAGCTTACCATTTTAAATGTAAGACTCCTTCCTTTTCTTAGTTTCTAACCTATCAATTTTATTGTATTGGATCCAATGATTGGCTCTTTTTACAGGTATGCAATACAGGGGATAAGATGGTGGAATGCCAACTAGAAACCCACAATCACAAGATGGTCACTTTTAAATTCGATTTAGATGGTGATGCTCCAGAGGAAATTGCTACATATATGGTAGGATCTTTTCTTGATTTAAGAATTTTAAAACAATGTTGACATTTCAGTTTCATAAATTGCATGGATGACAATACTATTTGTATAGTTACAAAAAAAATATATTTCCAGTCTTTTGGAAATTAGCTGTTGAAGTAAAATTAATTTCTGACTAATACTCTTGATAGTCTATGCAAAGGGGAATTAGTTTAGAATAACAATTAGTTTAGAATAAACAATAAGTGAACCACAACTTTTAATCTTTGTTATTTGGGACATTTGCCATGCCTTCTGATTTATTGATAACAATCTGTTGTCTCAATTAATTGGCTCTAGTAAGATCAAAACAATTGAATTACCTTCATGATACAAAAATGTTCTGTGAAATGCCTCCTATATACTGAAGCAGTTATTTACTGTTTAATTAAACTAAGCACAAAATTTGTTTTTCTGCATGTAAAAATTCATACTATGTTTTTTTTTTTTTTAAAAAAAAGGATAAGCAATCAGGTAAAAGGGCTGTAGAAGAAACCCAGAAAAATGGCATTTTTTAAAAAATATACTTTTTGTGTATTCATATAGGTTGAAAATGAATTTATACTACCAACTGAGAAAGAAATATTTATTGAGCAACTGAAAGAAATTATTGACAAAGCAGAAGATATGCTTAGTGAAGATACTGAAGGGGAACGAAGTTCTGATCAAGGTGTCAGCCCTCAACAAGATACCTACAAGCTTGAAATCAATGAGGTATTTAAGTAAAATAAATATATTTAATGTTTCAACTACTAAATGCTTCAAACAATAAACTTTTCAAACAATAAATATTTAACATAACTTATTTATGTCCTCCAGAAGTTATGGATTGCAACTCCCATCATCCATGGTGAAATAAATCATGCCTGTTTGGGATGGATTGGAATGACTTGTGGGTCTAACAGATTATTTATATTAGTTGGCATGCAAAGAAGTATTTAATTATTTTTATGCTAGTATATTGGGTTTTTTGGTGATGAATTTGAGCAGATTCCAAATGGAAGTACTTTAATAGACTTTAGTAACACTGTTCTTTCATTTTAAATAGGAGAATCGCCAATCCCATGCAAGAACGCCCATCTACCAACAGAATGGTAAAAGTGTTTCCTTGAATATGCATGTGTATCACCCAACGCTGTAAGGCAGCGTATCTCAACCTCAACAACTTTAAGATGTGTGGACTTCAACTCCACAAATTCTCCCACATAGGAAATAAATTTCACACATCTTAAAAGTTGTTGAGTTTGAGAAACGCTGCTGTAAATTAATACTTAATTATACTAATGACATATTTTAAGATTGTGTCAAGGTCAGCCAGCCAATAGTCATTGCATTGAACACACTAATTTTCTGTGGCACTGCATTTCTTCAGAGATGTTTTTTCGTTGTTCTGTGCCAATTGCTGTGATGAGAGCCTTGGCAGAAAATAAAATATGAAACTTAATTTGGATAAGTCTATGAATAGCTTTACATTTGTCTCTCATATTGGACTTCAAGTGTTAATTTCGCAGAATGAACTTCGATCATTAATCTTCATTTGTTTTATTAACAGACATTATTTTTAAATGTGGTATTTGTCAACTTTGAAGTGAACCTGGCTGAAGCCATCTTTTGCTGCCTCATAGTTGCCACGAACCATGAGAGGGGAAAGGGAGGGGGGAAGATAGACCGGCTAACCGTCAAAACAAAAATGTTTTCCTGTGGGAACCAAGGTCATCTTAACAGGTGACTGTTGAAGGAGAGGAGTGACCAAGCAGCCTGCCAGCTATATTCATTGGACAATGTGACTGGTGACATCTGGGAGGGGGAACTTTTGCTCTTTTAAATAAGGGGAAACCCGCGGGAACTTTTAGAGTTGGTTTTCACTGGCTGTGCTGATATGATGTATCCAATAAACATGTTTTTTGAGGAATCTACCTGCCTCAGAGTTCTGATTTCAATGGGTGCGTTACTCGGAATGCTGACAGTACCACATTACATTACATTACATTATGCAATATAATGCAATACAATATGCAATAATGGACTTTTGGCTAATTGTTGGTACAAATGTTTCTTCATTTTAATATTTCCTGTCTTTAGTACTGCATACTGGGAAACGTTGGTTTATCATTTGTCCCGTTGTGGAAAATCAAGCTGCTGAAGTACCAGAATTCTCTTCTCATGCGCCTCAAAGTGCAAAGCAGTCTGACGCCCCAGGTATCTGTGAGGTTTTGATATTGAAAAAAAAAATTTTTTTTCAAGCTACTTTTAAGGGGAAGGAAACAAGGAAAAATATGTACAAACCCATTTATAAATTTATGCAAGTATGTATACATGCTTCATTTTTCTTCTCAAGTGGATGCTCATATAATTGTGGTCTCAATTGCCATTGTAAGTAAAGGACTATCTGTATGGCTAACAGCGATTAATATGCAATGTACAAAAAAAATATACATTACAGTCAACTTTCTTGAAAGTAATCAAGAATTAAAAGAGTCATGAAAAAGATGTTACAGAAAGACTAGGGATGAAATGTAATGCTTGGGACATTTGCAGATGAAGGACCTCTCCTAATAAGAGCCTGGTGGCGCAGCAGACTAATAGCCTGTTATTAACGTTCAGCTGTCTGCAATTACTGTAAGTTCGAATCTCACCAGGCTCAAGGTTGACTCAGCCTTCCATCCTTTCTAAGGTAGGTAAATTGAGGACCCAGTTTGTGGGGGCAATAAGCTGACTTTGTATAAATATACAAAAGGATGAAGGCTATTGCTTAACGCATTGTAAGCCGCCCTGAGTCTCCGGAGAAGGGCGGCATATAAATCAAATTAAAAAATAAGTAAATAAAAAAATTGCCTTGGAAAGAGAGTCATCTTCAGAAGGTTTCTTCTTCAGAAAACTCTGCACAACTCATAATGGGAGAGACAGTTTTTCAGATAATAAAATTTTGAATTTTAGAGATTAACACAATTGCACAAATTATGCTCAGCATAATACAAATTTGAACTAGTGCAAGGATAATGAGAACCCAAGTTAACAACCTATCTGCATTCTTCCGTATCTTTACAGTGTTTCAAGGGTAGTTTCACATGAAGTATACTGTAGGGGTGAAAACAGGATGTAACTGAAGTGTGAATCTGGCTCAGAAAGGATTGCAGCTGGTGCACCAACTGCAATTGCACTACCACACTTTTGGCTACAGCCACTATGTATGAGTCGTATTGTCAAAATGAAGATGTATGCTTTCAGGATTAATACAGTTCCACATAAAAATAAGCTGAGTGCTGTCCCTAAGCATAGCAGTTCTTAAACTATGGGTTGAACAAAAAGTGGGTACACATAAAATTTAACTTCTATCAGAAGTTCCTCCCATTCTACCTAAAGAAATCAACATCTGGCTGGTCCACACAATTCTACAGCAAGTTCTAGCAGAGCTCCTTTAAAAATATATCATTGTACTGCCACTTAAAGTTCCATTTAAAAAAATATTTCTGCATTTATCATTGCACCACCAAAATGGAAGATCAGGTTGGGAAATAACTGTAAGATCGGCATGCTAAGATCAGATGCTGAACAGATGAAAGAAAAGAAGCTGAGGAAGAAGATGACAAAGAATGCCTGATCAGTTCCAATAGTAATAGGTGGCTTGGGAGCAATTCCAAAACATCTAAAGCATCACCTGAACACCATCAACATTGACAAATCATCATCAGTTGCAAAAGGAAACTTTATTTGGAGTAGCTTACATCCGGCAATAATACAACAATTAACATTATTTTATTTATTTTATTTATTTATTTATTTATTTTATTCAATTTCTCCTAGTGGACTCAGGGCGGTGCACAGCCAAAACTAAAACATATAACAATACAAAATTTAAAATTATTAAAAGAATTATATACTTTGGCCCAATTTTAAAACAATTCGAATTAAAACCCATTGACAGATTAAAAGCTAAACAACTAAAAAAAATATATTAATTATTAAACAACAACATCTGTTGATAAATGGACAAAAATGTCAGATCCAGTCTAAATATCTGGATTATTGTGTGACCAACCATAATAATATTGGGCAGCAAGATGGACTGCAAACAAACTAACAATTAATTAATCAAAGATAGCTAGTACAAACACAGAAGTACTGAGAACAAAATTAATCTCTGAAAATGCACATATTTATATCCCTCTAGTTTAGAAATACTTTAAAAAATACAAGAACACACAACCACACTCCATCAAAGCAATGATGTCATCCTATGGCATGTAGATTCTAGAAAAATTATATAGTCATGAAAGAATGAGAGTAAAAGAAGGCAAATAATATCTATGTTTATTATGAAATTATTTTTTATCTTGTGGACCCCTTGAAAGGATGTCAAAGATTCTCAACAAGTACCGAATTTTGAGAACTGCTGTTTTAGAAGAAAATATTTATTTCAATCATTTAATACCTATGAAGATTGAAATAGTTGGCGGAATCACTTCATTGTGAGAATAAGTATCATAACCTTTCTGCAAAGAGTACACATTTATGGACATTACCCTGAATCAGTTTTCTTTTAGATGTGTAGATGTAATTGAAATTCTTGTCATATAAATGACTTTTAAAGTTTTATGTAATACCCTGAATGCAATGATATTAATTTTGATTTTCCAGTTGGTTAAAATGGGACAGGCTATTATGGTTAATAGCCAATGCAGTTCAGTAGAGTTGTGTTAGAAAAATCACTAGGATGAGCTGTCATACTCAGTGCAATTAAGCATGTATAATTGTTTGATCTAAAATAATTTAGCTGAAAAAATATTTCATCTTTCTTAATTTCTTTGGAAAAATGGCTAATGCTCAATGCTTGTTAAAATCTTTGTAGAAGTATTTAGATTTTAACGAAGTCATTTTCTGAATTCAGAAACATCCTTTTGCTTTTGTTGTTTATAGGTCTGGAGCTGTTGGATGACCAGCAACAGAGCTCTGCAGTGACAGAAAAACAAACAAGCATAGCTTATCAACATATTTCTAATCAACTTAGCTCCAATGAGTGTCCCAGGGGAACTCCTCCTCCTTCTCCTTTAACACAAGTTTCTGTTCCATCTTCATTAACTTCCCTTTCACAGGTCCATCCAATGTTAGCTTCAACCACACTAGAAAAAATTGCTGAAAGTACAAATCACCTAGAATGCCCTTTGCCACAGTCAGTCTTAGCCAGTCAGTGTGACACCCCTGCCCATTCTACAGCTACATCTGAAGAACGTTTTGAGGGTAAGGTCCCTCAAAATACCTCACAGCACACAGTACAAAAGAAAGATGAGAAAATTTGTTTTCCCAATGTAGAACATGAACGCAGCACAGCTGGACCGCCAAAACCATTTCAGTCTGTTCCTGTGCAGACAACAGAAAGTCCTTTCACTGTCATCTCTGATGCTCCTCTTTTGGAACTTCAGTCTTCAACCCAAACCCCCAGTTTGTCAGACAATACTCAACTTGGCCAGATATCACATTCTTTTGTAGACCAGATACCTCCCATACCTGCTGTCTCTGAACTTCCGGTTTCAGCAACATCTCAACTTTCAAGTCCTCCTCACCTCTCAACAGCTGTATCCCAATTGCATATGCCAACCCAGTCCCAGCCGGTTGCATCCACTGGCTCTGCCATGACTGCACCTCAACCACCTTGTATGGTAGAATCAGATGGTGAAGGACCACCAAGAGTTGATTTCACTGACAACACAATAAAAAGTTTGGATGAGAAACTTCGCAACCTGCTGTATCAAGAGTATATTCCAACATCATCTGCTTCAGCAGCAACACCAGACCAAGTGGATGGTGAATTTAATCTGGCATCTTTGCCTGCACTTGTGTTAGATTTGAAAATTCCTGGAGTTGGCTTGGATGCTCACGTGGCTGAAGATCAATCCTCTCCAATTCTGGCAAGTCAAACCATTCATTTAGAAATCATGAAGATGCCTATTAAAACTGCTGTTCTAATAAATATTTTCAACATTGGTCCTATTGCTGACTTCTAAGGGTCAAACTATAATTGTTACCTATCAGTACTGAGGTACTAAAACCCCCCAAAAAATTCTTCCATTTTTTTAAAAAATGTAAATCTTCCATGTTTCCAAAAACTTCATTAAAAAAAGAAATCAGATGCCCCTTACTTAAAATTCATTGCATTCATAATAATATCTTATTTACATTGACACTTCTTCGAACTCAGTGTTATTGAATCAATTTTAATATCTTAAACTAAAAGATGATTAAGGGCACCATTGCAAAATAAGTAAATAAAGGTGAATCGGAACTCAGCCTTATTTATTTTATTGACCTGAATAGAAAATATATATCATGACAGAATTTCCCTTTTCACTTAAAGTTGGTCTTTTCTCATTTTGGCCTTTATTAATTTTTTACTAGATCTGATGTGAATGAAGGCCAGTCGTATTATGTCACATTTAGTAGCCAAATACAATATGTGATTTTTAACACTAGATTCTAAAATATACTTGATAAAAATGTCCTTCATGAGTAAAAAGCATAAACTTGTTAGAGTTTATACCAGATGAAACAAAAGAATATACCTTTCCTTCTCTCCCATTATAATTGCAAATTGTATCAATTCACTCATCTCTGTTGTATTGACAGAAAATCTAGGCCCGTGATGGCGAATCTATAGCACATGTGCCACAGGTGGCACGCATAGCCATATCAGTGGGCATGCCAGCTCAGCTCTGGCGGCACGCGCGCTCTGGCCAGCTGGTTTTTGGGCCTTCTGGGCCCACCAGAAGTAGGGAAACAGGTTGTTTCCTGCCTCTGGAGGGCCTTGGGGGGGGGCATGGGGAAGGACTGTTTTTCTTTCTTACCTGGCTCCAGATCCTCTCTATGCATCTGCGGAGGGCGAAAACAGCCTTTCCCACTCCCTCGGAGGCCCTCCAAAGGCCTGAAACGGCCCATTTCCCAACTCCCGGTGACGTTTTTTGCTGTCCCCAGCCTCCAGAGACTCCTAGAGGGCCAGATAAATAGAGAGGATCTGGAACCAGGTAAGAAAGAAAAACGGGCCTACCAGGCCATCGCGTGCCAAGAGCGGGGGGGGGGGTTGTGCGCAGGGCAGGGCGCATAGAATTATCGGTGTGGGCATGCGCACACGACCCTCCCCCGCCCCCCCTCTCCTGGCACGCGATGGCAAAAAGGTTAGCCATCACTGGTCTAGGCAACACATTTCATTAGTATCCAAGAAAAGGTATAAGTACTGTAAAGAACACCATCTTCAATTAATTTTTTAAAGTACATTAGTCTCAGAATGTCTTAATTTGGTGAATAGATGTATGTCAAACTTTATAAATATTTGACGAGAATATTCCAAGTTCTGAGTCTTCAGGCAATAAAGAGAGCCTATTCCCTGGAATTGCTCAAGGAATCAGAAGATTTCCCAGTGGTTAGATTACTTATTAAACATCTGGCCCACAGAAGTTGTCCAGAAGGAAACATGCCCTACAAATGCTTTTCATATTTTCTGGACCTCATAAAAAAGCAATAAATTCTTAATAAAGGAAGTGCTTCAGGATGGAAAGTATTCAATCCAATCCTTGCAATCCTGTACCGGGGATGCATTCGCATGCACGCGTACATACACACAAACATTCACATACTTTGTTGGATCTTTCAAATATATCTCTCTTATTCTATCTATCCCTTTTTCTAATTGTTCTTAAGTTCAGATGCTGAAATTCCTGGCATACTTTTTGATTTGTCTTCGGATTCATGTTAGTATTCAGAATGAGCTCCAGTATTCTATTGTTGTAACTTCTTACAAGACATTATGTTTGCAGTAACCTGTGTATCTAGGGTATCTTACTAATTATGTGATTCATCTCATGATCTCAGTCTTCGAGATTATATGCTTTCTTTGTCACCTATAGAGCCCTAGGATTCTAGTTAATTTTTTAAAAAAATATATCTACAGCTTCTTTCCTTATAGCTGGTACATTTATATAACATACACAAATAAGCATCACTACTTAAGAAGAAGAAAAAATTATGCATCTTCAGTTATGTGGCTAGTTTCCTAGAAATCATTATTATCAACTTGAGATATCTAATGTGGGCCCAAATATAATCTACATCTCCAGTATGTTTTCAAAAACAGATTTGCATCTAATACGTAGACCTCCTTTTACAATATATGATAACTTTCCTGGTCTGTGAATGTGCTCAATCATGTGCTCACAGATTTTTCATTTCAAAGCCAGACAGTAATAATGTCTAGATATGAGACTGTCAGGCTGGCAGTTAGTGATGGCTAAAAATTATCCAAAAGAAAAATATCCCTTACTATGATCCTTCTGAAGGTCTAGTATTTTCTCCTGACCAACATGCCATAGAAGCTAAGAAGATGCTATGTATTGAGTCATCCTGTAAATATGTGCATAGCGTCTTAGATTATTACTCAAACTGGCATTATTGCTCTCCTCCTGAAATTCTGGTCTCAATCTAGTTCATCTTTGAAAACATATTTGTTCAAGAAAAAGTGACTATCCATGAATAAACCATGTAAAACACATTTGATTTCATCCTTAATAAATCCATATGAGACATGTTTCATTATTTCTTTGTAGAATCAAATGAGTGATAAAATTAAGCTATTACCAAGTTGAATTTAAACAGAGTGTTGCTTCTGCCTCTTGTTAATTTCAAAAACGTAATCCAACCTTTATTAGTTTATTATTATGTTAACTTCTCAATTCTTCTGATAAGATACTTCCTACTAGTATTTGTTAGGTGTTCCTATTCATCGGTGTTCTGTTAGGATTGTGAAGAAGAAAGTTCTTCTTCCAGAAAAGGACTTCAATATTACCTTCCAGTCAAAAAATGAGACTTCCAACTATATTGAACACATGCCGGTCCACATGGAAAAGTTCTTTAGATACGAGTGTATTGCTGAACATTTTGAATAATTTAATGGCCCAGCTAATCCATACTTTTTAAACATGACATAGAAAATTCAAACAAGAAGGGAAAGGGACATTTGAACATTTGGCAAACTAAAATTCTTTAACCAAAGTTGGAACAGCATGGACCTGGTAAAGAGTAATACAGATAGTCCTTGATTTACGACCACAATTGAGCCCAAAATTTCTGTTGCTGAGTGAGACATTTGTTAAGTGAATGTTGCCTCATTTTACAACCTTTCTTGCCACAGTTGTTAAGTGAATCGCTGCAGTTGTTAAGTTAGTGACCCGATTGTTAAGTGAATCTGGTTTTCCCCTTGACTTTGCTTGTCAGAAAGTCACAAAAGGACCCAAGATATTGCAACTGTCATAAATGCAGGTCAGTTGCAAGAAGCATCTGAATTTTGATCACCTGATCATGGGGAATGTTGCAACAGTTTTAAGTGTGAAAGTAATAAATCATAAGTCGCTTTTTCAATGCTGTTGTAACTTTGAATGGCCACTAAATGAACTGTTGTATCGAGGATTCCCTATGTCAGTGTTTCTCAACCTTGGTAGCTTCAAGATGGGTGAACTTCAACTCCCAGAATCCCCCAGCCAGCAGCTCTGGCTGGGGAATTCTAGGAGTTGAAGCCCACCCATCTTCAAGCTTCCAAGGTTGAGAAACACTGCCTTATATGTCTTGGACATCTCAAACATAAAGCTTTTTTCTCAAATATATGCCGGATATATGTCAAAGATGAAATCATTATTATGTAAATTAATCTTAAAGCCAACATAAATTACGCATACAAATATGTGTGCTCACATGTGTCCATGTAATTTTTTTCAACTATGTTTGTAATTCTTTACTGCCAAGAGCTATATGGTTGTGGCACTTTAGAAATCAAATCAATGTACTACACTCTGTTTTCTGTGATTTTAATGTAACCACATGTGGTACAGTATGAACTAGAAACGTGAAAGAAGTTCACTCCCAAAATAAGCAGAAAAGGAAAAATTGACTCCTTTCTTTTGCGTAATGTCCCTCTTCTAGAAGACTACTCTACAGTACTGTGAACTCAGAGTACTAAAAATCAGAAGAGGGACTGTATAAATTTTACATATCATTTAGGTTGAGAAAACAGAAGTTTATATGAAACAGTATTTAACATATTAAACATTAACCATGTGGTGCCAGAAGGGAATGAAGTCTCCAAACAGTGAAATGCAAATCAGTGACTTAAGAATGGTTTTCTTTAAGATGAAATATAAAAATAATTTTAGAGTTTATATATTTCTATACAGATTAAAAACTTGCAAGATTAATTTAAATTGTTATATTTTGCTTATAGGTAGAACAATCTGATGTTACAAGCACCGGAATCCAGCATTCAGAAATAAACAAAGCAGGTAGTAGAGCATAACTTTAATATCCATTTTTCTTTCTAAGAATATATGAACAACAATGTGGTAGGTTATTAGATATAATTATTAAGAAAACTAGGAATTAGTGAATGTGTGTACCACAATAGCAATGCAGAATGTAGTAATTTCAAGATAAAATTTAATATGTAATTCTCATGGAAAATTTATGTATGGAAATATATGATGATAATTTTAATATACGAAATGTTAAATATGAATGCTATATAAGTAATGCTTTTACTTCTGATTAGGAAGCCAAGCCATATAAATTATATGCATATGGTTTTAAACAACATGATGTATCTTTTACATATTTGTATACAAGCCACTCAGTCACTCAAGTAATTTTATCCAGGAAAATCCAATGGGCAAATTAGGAAACCATGATTTTGTTCCCTATCGTATATGTGGAAAGCAGGGGGGCATTTTTTTCTGAACTGATTTTAAGTAGAAAAAATTGAAATGTTACTGTTTTTAATTATGAAGATCGTGTATCATTTTTCTGTGATGCATATTTTAACAATATTTTCAGTAATGATTGTAAGAAACAAATATCTTATTTTTCTTTAAGCCTTCTTAATAGATTATATTAGACATTGCATAGAACGTTCTAAGATAGATCATGTTGTTTAAAACCATATGCATATAACTGAAATTATAATCTTTATGGTGATATCAAGCATTGGATCTACCACCATGATTTATGTTTAATTCATATATATCTGACCTATAGTCTTGAATATAACAGTGAAACTAGAGTTATGGCCTTTGAGGATTTTATTAAATAAGAATTTTTCATATTTAAATTTTGCCTTGCTCTAAAATTTACCAATCCAGATATATGCATGTTTTCTTTTTTGTTTGTTTGTTTTCAATATATTAAACAGGTCAAGATGTAAATGTCAGTTCACCTACTACTATCTTAACATCAGGATACACTCAGGTACTGTTACCTTATATTGGTTTTTTTTCCTACATCTTATCCCATTCCTCAGACAATTGCAGCTAATGAAGGCCACTATTAATTCCTATAAAAATAATGTTTAAAGGCAGGTAAGACATTAACTAACTAAGCCTTTCTTTCATTTATTATTTCAGGTTGTTTCTTCTTCACTTACAGAAGACCAGAAGGACATTGCCAAGAAAAACAAATATCAAAAAGATGGTTTTATAGACTCCAATGTCAAAGAAGCGGAAACACCAGCAAAAACTATAGGCAGATTTTCAGTGATCAGCACTCAGGATGAATTAACTTTATCATCTGTGCATTCCTTGAGGTATTCTGCACCCCCAGATGTTTATCTGGACAATCAGCCTTCTAGCCCTGATACAAAGTCACCTCTGCGCCGTGTGCAGACAGCTTCCTCTTTTGATGTTCTTTATGGAAAGGATTCCAGTGATTCTGGAGATGAATCTTTTCCAGGAAAACAAGATGTGTCTGCACTGTCACCTCAGAGCAATAGACTGGGAAATGACAACATTAAAAAGACTTCATGTATTCTGCAAAAGTCAGTAAAGTCAAGTTCACAGGGCCTTAATTCTCCAAATGGTCATGGATCAAAAATCCCAACTATCAACATAACTTCTTTCCATTCTCAGTCATCATACGTGAGTAGTGACAATGACTCAGAGTTTGAAGATGCAGACATGAAAAAAGAATTGCAGAACCTGAGAGAAAAGTATGTTTCCGTTTTATCCAAACAAAGGGGTTTTTTGTGCATATGTGTTTGAGCAGCTTATCCAAATACACTTTGACATCTTTTGTCATTTGTTCCTTTCTTTTATTTATTTATTTTTATTAGATTTTGAAAGCATTTATCTCAAGTTGTTTTATGCATTTGATGTACAATATTCTTTCCATGTTTTTGTTCTCATTTTTTTGATAAAAGCAACATTGTGCAGTAAAGAAAAATTGGACATCGTATATTACAAGACAAAAGTGGCTTTATTCACCAAGAGGCATTTAATTGCCTTCAGAACTGCCAAATAAATGGAATTCACATCGAGCAAGGACATCATATACTTAGGATTTTTTTTCAATCATTTACTCCTTGGAAGAATTGAATAAAAGATAGCACTATTTGAGCCAAAAAATACTTTCAGAAATATAATTTGTTTTGCTAATTGAAGTGGCAATAACTTTTGTCCCAGATATAGTAAAATTATTTAGGACAAAAGTATGCTTTGTCTATAGAAGACACATGAACTCTTGAGCCAATCCAGTCTAAATGGATAAAAATATTGTTTTGTGTCTTCTAGTGTCTTGCTTTTCTGTGGCTGGAAATTAAACTTGCGTCCGCTGAGGCTTATTTGAGAATTTGTTGATTAAAGTATTGGTAAATCAGTCTCAGTGAAAGAGTCTTTGGACTAGGTAGTTCCTAGGTTCTTTATTTTATTCATTTATCATTAAATGTATACATTGCCCATCTCACTGTCCAGCCTGGAAGAAATGTATGGTCTTGGATTTAAATTATTGTAGCTTCTCCATCTAAGTCTAAGTTGATGCTGGCACTTGAGAGAGCCACATATAGACAGAACAGGGACCTTGATTTACAGAGAGAGATGAATAAAGCTCCATATTATTGCAATTTCAACCTCTATATTGAACTTTTATTTTGTCCAGTTACTTTTCCAACACCACCTCCATCACACATCATCTGTTGTGTTGCACTAACCTATGCATCACCAATGGTATTTTGAAGAAACAATACCCTTGTTAATTAAATTTAGGGATTAGTTTGAAGAGATGAATTCTTTCTTTTTTTTTTTTTTTTTTTATTGAAAAAGTTTTCAAATACAAATTTTTCCCCCTTTTTCCCCCCCCTCCCCCCCTCCCTAACCCCCCCTCCCCACCCTTCCCCCCCTGTGACTTCTTCGTAACAAAAAAAAACCCTAATTCATAACAGATTACTTACTCCCTCCTCAAAATACTGACCTTTACTTACTAAAAGTATTATAAATCCCCCTTTATCCATACATTTCAGAGAAGAAGAAGAGAAAAAAACAAAAAAAAACAAACACATTATACTATAACTATTATAAAATAACTTCTAATTTAGCATAATAGTGTTTTATATCTATACATTATTGCAACAATTCAAAACCACCTTCCACTTTAAAACTATACGATAAGTCCTACTTTAATAACATTTCAAAGCGGGCTCCCCATAAAATCTAATTTAACATTTATTCCACTCTATCCATTTCCTCCACTCCCCTAAATGTATCACTTAAAAATCCCTTTTCTTAAACTAATCAGTCTGTAGCTAGCTTATTCACCCACTGTCTTACAAATTTACCATACACAACAATTCTTGATATCTTTAATTCACTGCCCACACTACTTAAAAATATATATATATATATATTCCATTATATCTAAATAAAAAAAGAAAAGACAATAACTTTAAATTTATAGTCCATATAATATCTTCTTGAAGTCTTTCCACTGGATTGTTAAAACCAACATCCATAATAGGGTAACATAGCTTGCTGATGCAACAGTTTATTCAAGATCTCCAATCATATCTGCCCCCATCAGTAGTAAACATCTTCTTATATATATAAAAGTAAAAACAACCACCCGAGTGACATTATAATTATATTCCATATAATAATAATTGTGGGTTTCATCAGGATTATTAATTTCCATCATCGTATTGGGTAACAACCCGATCTTCTGCATGTCCCAATGTGATTCTCTTGCCTTATAATTCAAGATAATTATAATATATTTATCAACACAAAAAGAAGTTTCAAAGTAGATAATTCAAAACCATCAATTTGAGGCTCTTTCCATGTCCCAAAATTACGGCAATGCAGAGATCTGCCACTATCCTCAGGATGATATTGACCAATATGTCGCCTCCTCTATGTTTTCACATAATCATTCATATTTTAAAATCACTGGCTTCACTGTTGCTTGGGTTAGAAATTTCTATTTTTGTACAACCTATTTCTTTTTTTGTTTTCTTTTTGTGGGTTTGACTTCCATCCTAATTTTTTGTGTCTCGCGTTTCTTTTTTATCCCTTGTATATCCTCTAATTGGTTTCCATGCTTGTCCTTGCCTTGATAAGTCATCACATTAAAATCAGATGGCACTTCTCTCAAATTTGTAGATAATCCAGCTGGGGTATCCGATAAATCCAAAGGCAATTTATCTGGTACAGTCTCTGTCTTTAGTTCCAGCTCCTTCTGCTTATCCTGTATTATATCTGAAGACGTTAAATTCATTTTCAACCTATTTTGATAAAATTCTTCCGCTCTTTCAACAGTATTTAACTGGTATCTTTCTCCTTGATATCTCAATATAATACCAACTGGGACGTCCCACCGGAATTGAATATTTCTCCTTTTTAACTCAGACACCAGAAAGCCAAATTTCTTCCTTTCCATTAATATCTTAGGTGGGAGTTCCTTGTAAATCCAAATCTTTCTTCCATACAATTGCAAATTAGAATTGAAGGAATTTTGCACAATTTTATTCCTAATTTCTTTATCTGAAAAATAGATTACCACATCTCTAGGCAATTGCCTTTGCTTGGCAGTCCAGGAGTTTATTCGATAAGCTCTGTCAATCCTACAAAACACTTCCTCAGGTTGAATCTTTAAAATCCCAGCTAGAAATTCAGAAGATATTTTCCTTAAGTCATCTCTGTTATTTTCCTGCAAACCTCTAAGTCTTATTGCATATTCTGTGAAATTATGTTGTATCTTTAGAACCTCTTTTTCAATCCTCTGTTGCAGGTTTTCTACATTACCAGACTTTTGGTCAGCATCCATTTTAAATTTTTCTTCTGAACTATAATCCTGAATATTTAACAAATCATTTTCAATTTTTTGAATTCTATTGTCCAATTTGTCTTGAATTTCATCCATTTTTGACTCTAGTAAATTAGTATTTGTATCCAACCGAATCATGAATTCTGACACTTTTAAAAATTTTTGCTGCAAAAAGTCAAACTTGGATTTCACCAATTCCTTAGTTTCCTGCTTAAATTTTTCAAGTTGCTGATTCACAATCTCATCCCTTCTTTCAATCTCCTCTAAGAGAAATTCTATTATATTAAAATCAGGTTTCTGGGACTGAAGAGTTAAAACTTGTTCCTTTAAATTCTTAGTTTGCTGTTTGCTGCTGGCCGCCGCCAGACGTTCCTTTGGGATCGTCAGCTTCCACAGCCTGTCAGAGCCGCCTTCACAACGGAACGGCGGCTCGAAAAAACTCCGTTCCCATGAGGAAACGGAGATAGAGCCGGCAGGGGTGGGTAGAACTCTCTGCAGAGTCCCAAAAGTTTTTCTTTTACTTTTGGGATGGAGCGGATGAGATGCCCCATATCCCCAGCCGCTGCTCCGGGCTTTGGGAGACCTCTGCTAATGCAGAGCCAGGCGTCAAAAGCAAGCCTGCGAATTTGACAGATTACTCAAAGAAAATGTGAGCTGGACCTGTAATACTGAAGCGCAAGTATTTTACTTATCTTTTAAAAATTACTTAAGAGAATAGAGGAAGAGAAAGAGGAAAAAAGTTTTTTTTTTAAAATGGCGTCTGCCGCGGCTGGAGAAGAGTTTGAGAGGGAAAGTTCTTCCGTTTTTTATTATTACAATGTAGCGGAATAAATACCACTGGCTACATTTGTAGACAAAACTCCGCTCCTGTTTTTGTTTTTCTCTTTTTCCCCTGGAGGCCTGATTGTTGCTGGCTGGAAGTCTTTTGTCTTGTTTTTTTTTTTTTCTTCTAACAAAGCCTGCTTAGGCGGAAACATGGCACTGAGGTTTGTGAAGTCAGACAAACAAATAGGTGGGGGGGAGATGAATTCTTTCTTATTGTGAACAGATTTGTCTATAAACAATTTATGGATATATGTTACATAAGTATCTTTATGTGATTGCATAAGACTCCAGGCTTTATATAGAAAATATCTGCACAGTATTTTTCTGCTGTTTGTACATGTTGTTATGCATTTTATTAATTTCTTGGTTTTCTTTTTTTGTTTGTTTGTTACTATGTTAATATCCTGTTTTGTTGTTTGATTTATATAATCATGTAGTTGGTGTGATCTCTTAGCAACAGCATAGGTAGAACTTCGGGATGACCTGTCTTCAGTCTGGCCCCTAAAAATCTTATTAAACCATTACTGGTACAATTGAATCCATCCACCATGCAACCATCCACAAGGTTGCTCTATTTCCTTCCATCTTTCCCAGCATTATGGGCTTCTCAAGACAGCTGAGTAATGTGCCTTGACTGAGACTCTGTATTGATTTGTCTTATGATCTGTTTCCTTGTTTTTTGACTCCCATTCTTGGGTGTCTTTTCCAACACCAACATTGACTCTTTCTGTCTTGCTTCTTCAAAATCCCTTCCCCCCCCGCCTTTTTTTTTGTTTCCATGGAGTGACATAAAGAAAATTATTTGCTGTATCATTCTGAATGTTGTAGGTATAGGCATATCATGTCCTCCAAATATCTTTTGCAAGGCCTTCATTGATAAACTTGTCAACTGCCAATCTATGGCATATTTCTTGATTGCTTGTTTCTTTATTGTTAATTGCTGATAGTTGATCCTAAAAGGTAAATGCTATCTTTAGTGTCAATTTTTAGATTGGTTGCTGAACCTATTGTCATTAGTCTTGACTTGACTATATTTAATTTTATTCCTATGTTTTCACTTTCATCAGTAGAATTTCAGTTCATTTGTATTTTCAGATGTCCAAGCATAGCACAAGTATTTTGTACTTTTGTGCTTTTGCACTGTATTTTGTACTTTAATCTTTATTCATTTTGATAAAGTTTAATTTAACATTAATACATGATTATTATTTATTGTTTGCCTTTAATGGCAAAGTCTCCTTTGAGTTGAACTGGACTGCTGATGGCACATATGGCCACATTGTTTTCTTACAGCCAATACAGAAATGATTTCCCATTGCTTTCTTTGGAGATGGTAGTATACAAGTCTGGGACTTCACAGTCTAGCTTACAGTCTAGCTTACAGCCTTCATATCACCTTCGGATTTTTCATCCAAGTATTATCCAATTCTACCCTATTTAGCTTCTGAACTCTTGATGAGAGAACATCCCCTACTAACGCTTGAATCAAAATCATCAGTATTCTCAGGGCAAAATTCACAGGTCTCTAGTCTTCTGGTTCTTGTTTCAGTTTCTCATGTTTCAGACTCTTTTTTCCTGAGTTTCTTTATTCCTTATTCATTGACCATATTGCATTTGAATGAAGTAGGCGTTTCCTTGTAACTATTGCATTTTGTACTGTCCCATTGGTACCTTTTTTAAAAATAAATTTATAGTAAAATAGATTATTCTTCTGGTTCCTCTACCAAAACCTCTGTATATTATTTGAACTATTCTTTATCCTGTGTGGTGTAGCCTTTTCTTGAATTCTTTTGCTGTTTCATGCTTGTCCTTTCACTATATTTAGCACTTGACTGTCAAAACAATTTGCTGTTCTCATTGTTTTGATCATGCAACTTCTTAAAATATATATGCTAGCTTCCTCACTCTTCCTGAATGATTAATAAGCTTACACAAATGTGCCTTCTTTTTCATCATAGAGATGGTTTTCGTATTAGGACCATAAACCATGGTAAAAGCCACCAATTTTCACTTTGAAATTTATCTCCTGCAATGTACTTTTTTTAAAAAAAATATTTGGTAATGATGTGACCAAATGTATATTCTAACATACGTTCTTAGAAATAGAGATGTCTTAATTTAAGAGTTACTTTCTTTCAATGCTTTCATGTTTATTCTTCAGACACATGAAGGAAATTACTGAATTGCAGTCCCAACAGAAAAAAGAAATAGAAGCTTTGTACTTCCGTCTGGGAAAACCACTGCCACCCAATGTTGGGTTCCTTCATTCTGCTCCACCAAGTGGCCGCCGAAGAAGAACAAGCAAGCACAAATTAAAAACTGGGAAATTGCTAAACCCCGTTGTCCAGCAGCTCAAAACATCAAGTACAAGTATGTTTACAAGTGATATCTTCCTAACATACATTCAGTGAAAGTTTCAAATTGTTCGATTATTTTCTTGGGATTTCATTTTTTTTTTATTTGCAATTGTATTGTTCAATCAAAAGAAAAGGGTAAAGATCTATATGATTTATTTTATTTAGTTTGTCGAACATGTACGAGATAACAGGCATAGGTATAAACATGGACATGAACAAGGAATGAGTACAAATAAAAGGGGACAGTAGGACAGGGACAGTAGGCACGCTGGTGCACTTATGCACGCCCCCTTTACGGACCTCTTAGGAATGGGGTGAGGTCCATGGTAGGCAGTTTAAGGTTGAAGCTGTGGGGGTTGAAGCTTTGGGGGTTAGAGGATGTAACAACGGAGTCAGTAAGAGCATTCCAGGCATTGACCACTCTGTTGTTGAAGTCGTATTTTCTGCAATCAAGTTTGGTGCGGTTTACCTTGAGTTTGTATCTATTGTTTGCCCATGTATTGTTGAGGTTGAAGCTGAAGAAGTTGTTGATAGGTAGGACATTGTAGCAGACAATTTTGTGTACTATGCTTAGGTGAGACCGTAGGCGGCGTAGTTCCAGGTTGTCCAAGACAAAATTTCAGGCCTGGTGGCATAATTGTGAGCAGAGGAGTGGAGTACTTTTCTAGTGAAATATATTTAATATTTAATATATTAATATTAAATATTTAATAAATAAATAAATAGATTAAATAAAGGATTTGTCCTTAGCTTTCATGGGGAAGGGAATTAAATTAGGTTGAACCATTAAATGCAATGTAGCAAAGCCATATTAAACCTTTCGCGTAAATTCCTTTCATTTTTATTTTCTATGATTATGTCTCATTTATTTACATTGTCCGAAATATTGTTAGGATGATTCTTGAGTTTGGTGCACTACTTTGCAGTATGAAAGTAATGCAGCATTACTTTTCTTTTTATTCTCTTCATTCTTTAAAAAAAAATCAAAATAAAATAAAATTAGGTGAAATATGGACTCAATGGAGTCACCAACATTAGCGACCGTGAACATCACATTGGAGACATTGATGTGGAGACACTATCGATAAAAATTGCAAAACTATAGCCATTGTTGATTTTTTTATATACAGTTTAATGAGAATTGATAGGAATGGTTGATTCTCTGCAGCTGATTTTCTGAACATGTATGGATTTTGGTCAGTTAAAAAATCTTCAGAATTTTTGAAGTTTTCTTCAGATAATAGTTTCATATTCTTTTATTGCTTTCAAGCTTAATGATTTTTGCATACATCCTGTTTAGGCAATATATCAGAGCATAAAGACCCTTTGGCTAAGGGAAGCACTAGAGCTCAAACAGACTCTACTGAAGCAACAGGACTGACTGTGTCCACATCAGCCATACTTGAGAGCTCAGTTCAGACTCAGCAACCTTGCTCTGTCAAGGCTTCATTATCCTCTGACATTTGCTCTGGAGTAGCTTCTGAAGGAGGTGATGTCCGTGGAAATTCTGGCCAAGGTGATTTTATATCTTCAGAGTCATCTTTTACTCTATATTAAAACAGTCATTTTTCCACAGGAGAACAAAATATGTGTTAAAGTGAGAAAAGGAAGTTTAAGGCTTTCTTTTTTACTTGCTATACTGATTAGATTTTTAAACCACCTTTCCTCCAGGACCTCATGGTGGTATATACTGTATATATAGCACTCCATGCTCCATTTTTTCCTCACAACAGCAACCTGTGAGGTAGGTTTAGCTAGAGAGAATGTCCAGCCCAACCTCACCAAGAAACATCTGCTCAGCATATTGATTCAAAGCCTGTAGAAATGATGCTAACTGTGATACAATTAGAAAAGCTGCTGATGTAAATCTAATAGCAATTTCACTGACCGTTCAAGGGGTAGATGTCTTAATTTGCTGGTGTTCATTTTGAAAATGAGCCACGAGAGGAAAATCAGTAGAGTACAAATACAAAATGCAGTCAATGTTAAGGAAGAACCAATAGAGCATAGAGCACTTTAAAAAAAAAAAAAGATCAGTAAAATTGTCCGTTGTAGATTGAAATTATTTGCAAACAGGGAAGCTGAGTCCTTTTTTATCTTGCTTCATATTCTTCGGTTCTCTTAAGTCCCCATCCTTTTCCTGCAGATGCAGAATTTTTCGGATTAAAGTGTATTACTGGCCTGCAAAAATGTAATTCAGAAATAATTACTCTTTAATCACTTGGCATAAATTTTGGCTTTCATTAGAAAGTCTACTACATTCAGTAGTAGCACTGTTACCTCTCATAGCATAGCTTCATGATGGTATTGTAGCAGTAGAGTCCTTACACAGCTGCAAAGTGTTGAGATGATTACAAATGGTCGCCTCTGGTTTTGCATGTTCTGCCCAACTAATCCTATGAAGTATCTATTTTCTTCTGCTGTTGTTTTCACACCCTTTTGCTTATAGCCAATGAACTTACTCCTCTGGGGCAAGGTTAAAATGGAGGTGTGGATGATTAACTAACAAAGCTGATATGACTGATGGTGACATCTAATCACAGCTATTTGTACTTTATAAGTGTCTTTGTTTTCTTCCCTTTATATTCATTTGCAGGCTGGACGGTTTTCCACCAAACGTCTGAGAGAGTGACCTATAAATCTAGTAGCAAACCTCGTACCAGATTCCTCAGTGGACCTGTGTCTTTGTCCATCTGTTTGTATTTGTTCTTTTGTATTTTATCACAGCCCATCTTTCTTTTGTCATCTTTTTCAAAACTCATTTTCATCGATTTATCTAATATGCTTGGCAGGAAGCCCCTTCTTGTAGACAATCACTCCCCTCCTCCCTTTTTTTAAAGTAATCATCTTAATTTAATTTATTTTGTTTCATATGGAAAGCTTTTGAACACTGCTTTTGGCTCATGCCTGGGTATCAAAAGCATGTGTGGAAGATCTCATCAATTTATTCTATAGTCTTATGGTAAATTCTTATCTTGGACGTATCTTTATGTGATTTTGCGTTGGAGTAATTTTTAATTTGCAATGTGACAGTTATAAATGTCTGCTGTCCTGATTCCGGTGATACCAAATCGAAACCCAGGCTTCTGTACACGAATGGTCTCTTTCACACATGCTTGGACTATGAAGACATGCATGTAGCAAGCTGATACAATTCTAGAAGGTCACTGAAGGGTAGAACATCTGCACAAGGGCTGTATTCAAACAATATACAGTACTGTTTATATCCACTTTGTTGTTGTTGTTATTGTTGTTATTATTACGTTATTTCTCCTGTCCCTTGCATGTAGAAATGCTGAGAAATGCTCCTGCTAGCTCTTTAACACCATCTTTTCTAGGCAGCATTTTCCCCCATATTGTGTACTTTTGGGTTACTTTAAATGAATTTTCTTAAATGTGATTGTTTGGTTATCACAAAGTACAATATGACTTTTATTAGACATTCATCTAGCTGGAGCACTTTACTCAGTTAATTTTTTATTATGACCTTATGTGACCTCAGAGATGAAGTCAACAAGCAGTTCATCAAAGCACAGAATAAATTAAAATTCCTAATGCCACTCTCAGAATAGTCTATTGATATCATGTCCAGATGCCACTAAAACTAGACTGTTCTTGATTGTATGATTATACGAATTGGCTATTCAACCAGTTATCACAAATATTTATTTTTAAGTTCGTTTTTGTAAAACAAATGCTTATTATAAGGCAAAATACTTTGGGATATTTTGGTACAATAAGGCTATATTGTACTAATGAGAAAAATCTAGGCCATAGTTACAAACAAGATAAAATAGTGCCAATATATAAAGAGATATTTATATTTAGTTAACATTCAGCAAATTCAGTATTCATTTTCATCAAACTTTTATCATTGGAACTATACATCTCTATCATTATTACAAGGGTACAAATCAAAGGCACAAAGCTACTTAAAATTCATTCTTCTTGCTCTCCATTTTCAATAAAATAATGTCAACATTTTTAGGCTTAACAATGAAAGGGTATTTAAGTATTCATAAACATCTTTGTATATGAAAACCATAATATTAAAATTCAGTTATAATTTCAAGATAAAGAAATCTAATATTCTTAGATTATTTGGCATATAAAACTTATTTGGTAGTTCTATGTGGTACTCCATGCATGATACGTATGCAGAAAATGCAAGTTCAGTGTCTGGCAATTGCAAGGAGAACTGGAAATGTTCTTCCCTAGAACCTGGGACAATTAGTGCTACTTGCTATTAAAAGTTGTGGGCATTTTTTCACCATCTATCATACTGGATAGGAGCCAATGATCTGACTCAATATAAGGCTCTTTCCAGTATAAGTATGTTCAGATTGATACCTTTAGTTGTTTTTGACAGTCAAGCTCTACAGAGCAATTATTAATGTTATGGTACCAATGTTATTAATTGCATTGGGTTTGTAGACCAATATGGTCAAAGATAGGCGAGGAACTGTTCTACAGGTAGTCCTCAACTTACAACAATTCTTTTAGTGACCGTTAGAAATTATAACGGCACTGAAAAAATTGATTTATGACCATTTTTTCACACTTATGATCAGTGTAGCATCCCCATGGTCACATGATCAAAATTCAGATGCTTGGCAACCAACTCATATTTATGACGATTGCAGTGTCCTGGAGTCATGTGACTACTTTTTGCGACCTTCTAATGAGCAAAGTCAATGGCAAGCCAGATTCACTTAACAACCATGTTAGTAACGTAACAACTATGGCAAGAAAGATTGTAAAATGGGACAAAATTCACTTAATAACTGTCTCACTTAACAGACATTTTGGGCTCAATTGTGGTCATAAGTTGAGGACTATGTGCATTCTGTTCCTCTTGTAAGTATTCATTCCAGTTCTTAGTAAGTATCTCACAGACTATAGGAAAATACTCAAAGGTTAACTTTTATCCCTAAACTGTGAAATTATTAATTGCTTTATGTGGTACAAAATGAGTCACTGATTTTTTTGGGGATGGGATACTAATTGACTTCTGGTGAACCAGCAAAGTCATAACAACGTTCTCCTTATACTTTATGGGCACATGTATGGGCACAGGGAATATAATTCTGTAGGTTACTTTAGAAAGTTGAAACCAAAGTTACACATAAGAAATTTAAGAAATCTCTTTAAAATCTGAAAAAATATTTCTAGAAAAAAATAATTTATAGTAGTTTGAGTAGAAGCTATTCTCTTTTTTTAAAAAAAGAAGGATTTAAATCTGCACATAATGCTTGGAAATATTGATCGTAATTATAAACTCAAAACCTAATTATATGACCATCTTGGCTATATGTTCTCTTAAAACTAAATTGTTGTATAGTAGTAACTTTAAAGACAGTGCAAAGTACAAACAGGTTGTGTTGATGGTTACTTACTTAATAAGATGGTTAAGGATTTACTGTCTTGTATATAAACAAAATTCATTTGCATATGGCTACTGCAAGGAAATTGTGAGAAGAAGCCACTGAAAAATTAATACATAGGAAAATATGTTAAATTTAGGCATGGTCTCATCACTGATTTTGACCATCTCTCCAAAAGGGTCCAAACTAAAATCAAAGAATTCGGTGATATTTATAGGAAGGAAGGAAGGAAAGGAAGGAAGGAAGGAAGGAAGGAAGGAAGGAAGGAAGGAAGGAAGGAAAGGATATATATCAACTGATCTTCTTTTGAGAGATTTATTATGGAGAGAAAGGAATTATGTCTAATCATATGTTCATTATAGAATGCTGTTCTTTACCACATTTTGATTCCCACATGGAGTATAACAACTAATGTAAACAATTATTTCTTTGGAGCTAGGTCCAATTCATGTGTCATATCAGCAGACATCAGTTAATCTATAGTCAGATTAATTAAGTATCTTTTTGATGTGCGCAAACATTATGGAGTCTGCTATTCCTACATGATTGAGGGTTACCAGTAGGTAGATTGAATGTAAACAGTTTAACAAGAGCCAGCAGCATCTACAGTAAAAGACGATGACGCCAAAATGACAAAACAGCTGATATGCTCTTGTATCCTGACATTTTAGTATCTAGGTCACAGCATTTGTGTGATGATATCATGATGAAGGTCTCTCCCTTAGCTAAAATTAGAATAAAATATTCAGCACAAGGCTTAGTGAGGTAAAATGTGGTTTTCTTTCTGTTTGAAAGATTGTCATGTGTAACACTCAAGCTGATCAGCACCATTGGGGTAGATAAATATAGACATGTACACACACATATACATGCATTGCTATCAAAGTTTGGAATGATTTGGGTTGTATTTGCGTGCAAAGATGGGTAATCTTTGTACCATATCAGAAACCACTTTATTAATCATAGTGGACAGCAGTACCAACATGCACCTAATAATGAATAACTCCCTAAGATACCATTGCAATATTACAAAGGCAAAGAAGGTAGGTTATATAAATAAAACAGAAAAAGAAAAATTTAAACCAGCTAGAGCTACACCAATTAATAACCTTCCTGCTGACTTTCTGTCAGAATAAATAGATCTCCTTATTTTATCTTTTTAGCCTGTTGTTAACACTGCATTGGATTCAACTGAATATTCTTAACCAAGCAGTAGGATTTTTCTTCCCAGCTCATCAAATAAATAACAAAGAATGATAGGAAATGCTATCTCCTATACAGTAGAGCTGTAAGCGTCCAAATGCAGTTTGATGATAAGATCGAGATGAAGCAATTTGTTGTCTTGCATTTCAATATATACTTTTAATTTGATGTGCCTTAGTTCTGCAGAACTGGGTCTAAAACCTGAAATAGGAAGTTCTTGCTGCCAATCTATTCTTATTTTTATCATTAACAGAGAAATCAGGTATTCCATTTACTGTGCATACAGAATAGGAACTGATTTAGAAGCAATATTTATTAGAAATATTACTCTGTCATGAAAATTGTAGGAGCCAATTAAAAATTCTGCAATGTTTTATTTTTCATACCAATAAATTTCTATAGGCTTTGAGCAGCCCCCTTATTTCTTCTTTTACACCTGAACTGCTGACTTTCTGTCTGTTCCTTCTTGCATAATGGTTATTTTTTATTGTTTAAAAATGCAGAAGACTGTCCATCAGACTCTTTTATTTTTCCCTTTTTAGTCTTACCTAACTCTATATATCTTGTATCATTTACCTTGTAGGGTCCACCCTGAAACGACTATGTCTAGGCAAAGATCACAGTAGTAGTAACTATCCCTCTCTCTTTTATTTTTGGCTTTTTGGTATTTATTTTTGAGCATGGGCTGCTTTGTTTAAATACAATCTAGTGGTTTATTTAAGAGCAGACTGCATTGATGATGGCATTTAAATTATGCTGCTTATGAATTAAATATAGCTTTGCATGTCCGTGCTGTTTTTGGGTGCATGCCTGTTGCAAGATCATAATTTCAGTATGTACATGTGTATTTTAATGAGATAAAGCTGAGTCATATGCTTGCTAATTAACTCGGCTTCCTTATAATGCTCTTTTGTGGCTGGCTGTCTAATACAGTTTAATAGTTCCTCTTCTCTGTTGAAATGCTTGAAGTACTGAACAGTCGGTGAAGAATAAATTGGGGGGAGCACTTTCACTGTTCTATTTTTCAACGAGCATAAGAATTCACATTAGTTCAATGCACGAGACGTTTTAAAGAAAGACGTAAGGTTTTATGTAAGTAAAAAAAATGCTAATAGTGTTGCTCGTGGTCTCTGCAAATTCATAATGTAGAAATCGTCATTTAGTACGTTAGTTCATTGTATGTAATACCGTTTCAATACAACTTCAAACTTTTCTGCTTCAAATTTTGGTCATTTTGAAATTAGGATACACGTTTTGAGATAATTGGGGGGAAATTATTTCAGACTCATTGGTCAATTGTCAATACTGCTTTATTTCACTTTGCTACTTAATTGGTTTTAATGCCTCTACTGTGACATATTTTGAGTAATGGTTTCAATAACAGTTGTTCCAGTTTCAGGATGTATGTATAGATATTTTTATAATTAGATTGAATAGATTTAGTTGCCATGTTTGTAGTCTTTCAAATTATGACCACGTGTGTCATTCATTACTACCACCTTGAAAGTGAATTTTTTTTTAAGAAGGAAAAGATTAGTAAAATCTTTAAACTGCATTTCAGTTCAGAACAATAAGGAAGTGCTTGGGAATTCTGCAGAAATATAAAAATTTAAATGGCTGCAAAGATACCTTTTTTTTTAGCCAATTATGACTAAAAAAGAATGAACAGGCTTCTGTGAGGAAAGAAGATATAATTCATCCTAGCTAAAATAATACTCTGAATAACAAAACTAAAATCCCTCTGAACACATATTTAAACATGTGTTTATGCTACTAAAGGGCCATTTTTGAAGCAAAAAATGTTCTTCAGAAGAAGCAGGCAATTGATTAAGCATATAGTAATTTCAGAAATACCATGAATTGTAATAAATAAACTCAAAAGAAAATGCATGTTTATATATACATATAATTGAGTCTTCTCTTTCCACAATGTTTTAGGATCTTCAGCAAACAGCCTTGTAGCATATCCAGATCCTCTACCACAAACAACAATACAGGTTCAGGTACAAGCCAACAACAGTAACAACAAGAAAGGAACCTTCACAGATGATCTCCACAAATTGGTGGATCAATGGACAAGCAAAACCGTGGGAGCTGTACAAGCAAAGCCATCCTTAAACCAACTTAAACAGAATCAAAAACGGCAAGACATGGAGCCCAAGGCTAATCCCACGCAGACACAGAATGAGACCTGTGGAGTAAGTGGCACTCCTTGAAGAGCATTACGTTTTACTTTGGGTCTGAAAGCCATTGCAAAACTGATGTTTGGAGGAGGACATAAGCTTTTTTTTTTAAAAAAAAAGCATATTCCATATAAAATCCATTTCAATTCATTGACTACTAAAAATAACTTAAGAATCTTTTTTTATCAACTTGGACTTGAGCTTGACAACATATGTATGGTTCAGTATATAACTTTTTGCAAATTGAAAATTGTGGAAATAGTTTATACACAGCAATACGTTCACTGGTAATCAAATATTGCTTGTCTTAAATAATTTCAAACAACATTGATGAACTTTATTTTACGTATTTTTCCCCAAAATATTGTTAATTTCCATAGTTGGTATATTGGCAGCAGTTAGTGGGTTTTGCAAATGACTCTGCCAATAGTCCAACTTTAGAACAGAGTAGTGATAATTGTCAATATGATCTATTCAAATGTAAGTCCCCTTTAGTTCAGTGGCTTGAACTTTTACTTTGAAGAATGAATACCTATCAAGTCTGACTGAATACAGTAGGGGGCTTCTTAATAAAATGCTTCAGATTTCATTGTAAATGATCACTTTGAGTTGAATAAATGCATAACATTTCATATAAAGAAATATATTTAAATATACCAGAGTGGCTTGAAGAAAAAGATGGGTATAATGAATTCACTTCACCATACTTCCATTATCCATTTTCAATGCTTTAGCTTATCATCTTCAACCTTACAAATTCCTGAATTCATGTAAAATATACATATATGCAAAACTAGAACCATAATAGTCTGGCTTGAACCAATTATCATCCCCCTTACTTTCTTTCCCACCTACAGAATTCAAACACAGCTATTGGGAGCAAGGCTGCTCCAATACTTTTTGAAGCTTGGTGGTATTTGAAATCAAATATAAATTAGATCCATCCTCTTTAGTATATAAGAATGGGGCAAGCCCACTGGCAGCACTGTAAACATCTGGACTGACCAAGTCATAAATAATGTGCCAGGGCCATTGAATCAGGGAAGTGTACTTATTTATTTATTTATTTGTATTTATGCAGAAATTTGTATATTTTCTGTTCCATAGAGGAGAAGCACGAGAGAAGAATCTTAATATATTTGAAAAGGAGGAGAAACATTTAATGAGTGTTGTTTATCAAGTACCAAGTGGTTTGCTTAAGCTACCTTCCTAGAATTTATTCTTCAGTCTAGGACTTCCTTGACAGATTATTGTTGCTTTTTTTTTTTTTTTTTTGACTACCACAGAACCTAAAAAGCAGTAAACAATTTTTCTGTTAAGTTATAATGACAGAAAACAATGGCATTGGAAAGACAGGGATGTATTCATGTTTACCCATGAGGAGCTAGGTGCCTTTCATTTAATTAAATTCATAGAAAACAAGTACACTTAAACATTTCTTTAAATCATAATTTTTAATTAATGCATAGTAAATTTTTAATTTAATTGCATAGTAGTGACTTCGCAGACTTCTGATATTTCATAATAAAAGATATAGATTGTACTGTTGAAAGTAGAAAAAGGATGGAGCCAAATGGAGGGGTCTGCCTTAGCAACAAGAAAAGTTCCCAGAAACATATATATATATATATTTTCTATCTGGTTACTGCAAATGGTTATATGTATGATGCTCTTTTTGAACACTACATAGCTTCCATTTTGGAAAACAAAAAGTACATATGATGACATTATTGTTTTGTTACAGCTCTGAAGCACCAATACATTCACATCTGGGAGATTAGTCAGTGCAAAAACACTATAATAACACAAAGGTTCTTAAAGTTGTGAAACCCACTAAGAGATAATTTTCTATATGATTGTTTTACTCCCTTGTCAGTCAACTAATTAAATGGAAGAAGTAGGCCTGCAGTTCCCAAGCCTGGGCAAAACGAGAGTAACACTTCAGCAACCACAGTTGCAATTGTACCGGCCCTCACATTTACTCCCCTGATACAGTCAGGATTTTGATAAAGCGGTGCCAAGCATTTCCAAAGAATGTCTGTGTATTCTAGTTAGATCTAAGAAAAGGAAAAAGTTGAAAAGTACTGTACCAGAGGAAAACAGAATTTTTATTACCGGGTTTTGTACATTCTTACAATATATATGTATACATAATTGCTGTGCAAGCAAATCTAATCACGAAAGTTGACTGCATGCTGTTTCAATGCAACTGTACTATTCTTTTCCTTATCATACACTATAAATACTACATATGTTATTTTTATTCAACAAATGGCTCTGTTCCTTTTAGCATCATCCTTTTCTCTAAGGAAAAAAAAAACTTTGTATATTTTACTTGAAAAAGCCAGTGACTCTTGGATCAGTTTCATAAAATCTTACAAGAATTCTCTTGTCCTGTTTTATTTGATATCCAAAACAGTATAAGCAGTATAGCCCACACTTCCTCCCTACTCCCTGACCCTGTGTCTAAACAGAATTTACTTTGCTTCTTTTGCACCAGGAACTCCTACAATAAAGGGCATAATTTGTCAACCTGGCTGAAAAGCATGAGCATCAGCCAACAGAGATGTGGGTTTTTTTGTTTTTGACATCAGTCATGCACAAAGGGGGCTACTACAGCTCACTATTCTTGGAATCTAATGGAATATGTGTAAAATATAACTCATTCTAGCTCATGAGTTCATCATATGGGGAATTTTCACTAATATCACTTAATCTAATAAGTAATAACTGTTAAAACAAAAAATAAGAAAATAGCATTTTGAGCTGCTGAAGGCAATTTCCTTGATTGATGGATAAGTGTAAACAAAATATAACTACATATGATGTATGTGTGTGCACACAAGCATGAGTGTAGCTAGTCAAATGAGATATGGACTTCCATGTGACTGAAAGATGGAGAAAAAAAAATAAACACAAAGTAAAATACAGGCTTGTAGCAATGCAGTAGGTACCTGTAGTCAGCACATAAGAATCACAGGACCAGCAACTCCATTGCTAAATGACAATCATTGCTAAATGACAGTGGTAAAGTGAGAAGTCACATGACCACACAGGTTTACAATATCAATTCTGGCAGCAGTCATTAAGTGAATCACAAGTCATTAAGAGCAATGTCACATGACCATGACTTGTGACTTCCTGTTGGTTTCCTTAATTGATTTTGTTTGTTGGAAG
This sequence comes from Pantherophis guttatus, assembly GCF_059756535.1. Classification (NCBI taxonomy): domain Eukaryota; kingdom Metazoa; phylum Chordata; class Lepidosauria; order Squamata; family Colubridae; genus Pantherophis; species Pantherophis guttatus. Next base: position 218,331,457 of record NC_142064.1, on the reverse strand, counting down.
CCAGCTGTGAAGATTGCAAATGGCAATCATGACCACAAGTCATTGCAATTGTCAATGACTTGTGTGCTGGTTGCCAAGTAGCTGAATTGCAATGGGATGCTGCAATGCCCACAACTTTGAGGACCAATCATAAATTTCTTTGTTCATTGCTAGCTTAACTTCGATGAACACATGGTCAGTAAGTGGGGACTACCTGTATTATTTTAGGAGTAGCATAATATTTGAGTAGCATTTTGAATGGGAGCATAGTGCTGAGAATGAGCAAAACAAAGCAAGCCGTTCAAGATTCTAAAGTTTTCCTTTATGAATGATAAAAGGCCACATTCTTCAAACATAACTGGTTGTCTCAGATACAGATTAATATCCCATTCACAAAATGATATTTGCATCAGTCACGAACATTGGAGCACTGTGATGTAGATATACACAGTAACCATTTGAAAATATAACTCACGGATGAAATTCATAGATCAGATATAGTTACATTATATAGATATTGTAGATGCATATATGAATACAGAAGTCCATATTCAACACCTTTGCAAACTCAGGCCCTCACCACTGACAATGACTACAGAATGTAAGCCAGAAATAATTAAGAATGTTTATGATCAATTGATTTCTACAAAATTTGAACACAATTGGTAACACAATTCTGGTTACCTTAACTCAGGCATAAGTAGTTTGAAAAATAAAGTTCATACATATGGAAATTCCAACATTTCCATAGCATTGTCTTCCTGTATTTGAAAGAAGAATCATGGTTAATATAAAATCTGGCTACCAAGATCTTTAGGCATAAAGATTCAAAAATTAAAATTCAGGACACTATAAAGGCCTTAATTCTTTAATTTTTATTTTTCATAGCTGGCTTTCTAGCTCAAGGAGGCAACAATAAAAAGTAAAACAAAAATAGTGCAAATGTTGGAAAAATGGTGAAAAATCCAACTAAAGATAACTCAAATTGAACACACAAGAATTGGAAGGGATCTTGGAGGACATTTCTTCCAACCCAATACAATAATCAACTCCTTTGGCATCCCTAACAGCTGGCCATCCAGCCTCTGCCTAAACACTGCCCTGAAGGAATTTATACCCTTCCAAGGCTGTCTACTGTTGAAGAATTAGTTCTTGCCATTAAAATATTTTTCCTGCTGTCCAAACAAAATCTACTTCCTTATCATTTAAACTCTGTTCTTGTTCTGACTCCTGGGGAAAAATCTCTAACCAATTCTACCCCATCTCTTCCACAATTGTTCCCCAACTGCAATTCTTAAGACCCTGAGCCAATAAATGTGAAAGCTTTCTTTCATCTATTCAGGTAGCTAAATTTTATTTTTCTAGCCTTCAAACTTTTGTCCTTTGCAGTCCAGTTAAATATCTTGATCTTTCCTTCTCTCTCTCTTATGCCTTTTTAACTTTCTGGCTTTCTTTTTTATCTCTTCCATTTCCTCAGACTTCTGTTACCTAGACCTTCCTAAACTATATAGTTTAGTCTGTAATATTTTATCTTTCAGTTTCTCTTTTTCATTTTCTGTATCTGATGAAGACTCTTGTGTTTGGTAATTCCACTATTGTGGATATTAATCATAGATATTGTACAATGGTACTTCATGTGGCTTGCTCATTTATTCCAGCTGGTTTACCAGAACTGGAAATGTTGGTGGAATTTAATTGGCATTAATCTGCATTTAAAAGCCATGAGTGAAAATGAGAAAACAGTCATTTCCCTTCCTCCTATGATGTAATGTGTTCTTAAAACGGAGAATCGATCAAATCAGCATGGGTAGTGGCCCAACCATTGCAAATGAGGAATAATGGCCAAAAATAATCAAAACACAATTTTCTGTTCCATGGGTAATAGACTCCAATGAAAAGCCACCTACAGTGTACTGTGTTATATAAAAATGTGATTGAGTGTCCTAATGGATGATGTCATAAAGAATGAGCTTGAAGGCAACAAATCTCTCAATGTTTCTTCTTACCCTGGAGGATTCCCTCCCCCCTGGTATCATAAATCACTGATATTTTTCCTTAGCTCTGAATTTTCTGGAATAATTCTTTGCAAATCAATCAACAAACAAAGACGTTCTGAAAACCAGTCAAATGAGGTTTCATATAATGTTCATATACAATAACCACATATCATCAAGATGTCAGAGATACGTGATGGATGATCACAGTCACATCTTACTCCACAATTGCAAAAGTGTTTATACATGGGGTCCTTGCTTAATAACCACTTGTTCAGATACTGTGTCAATTGCAGTATCTCCATGGTCATGTGATTGCGGTTTGCAACTTTCTTTGCCAGCTTCCTACAAGCAAAGTTAATGGGGAAGCTGGCAGAAAATTGCAAATGTCAACCACATGACATCGAACTAATAACATTCTAGGGTTTGCCTAATAATGGCAAGTGTAACTGCCAGAATTTTCATTGCTAAACAACTTGTCGCATGAAAGCAGTGGTGAAATCTAAAATTTGTTACTACCGGTTCTGTGGGTGTGGCTTGGTGGGGGGGGGTAATGTGACTGGGTGGGCGTGGCCAATTTTTTTTTTTTACTTTTAAAACCATTTTTTACATGTAAAACCATGAAAAAAAATCCTTTCAAAAGGCTCTGACAATCCAAACTGAGTTGCCTGATCGGCAAGGCAACTCAGCTGGGATCGTCAGAGCTTGGATCGTCAGAGCCATTTAAAAGAAAAAAACTTTTTTTATTTTAAATGGCTCTGACTATCCAAGTTGAGTTGCCTGATCGGCAGGCAACTCAGCTGGGATTCTCAGAGCTTGGCTCGTCAGAGCTTGGCTCGTCAGAGGCATTTAAAAGAAAAAAAGCCTCTGATGATCGTGTAGCTCAGCTGGGCATGGGGGGCAGGGGCAGGGATTTTTGCTACCGATTCTCCGAACTGCCCACCACCATCACTACCTACTCACCCGAGCCAGTCCGAACTGGGAGCATTTCACCCCTGCATGAAAGGCTTTATAAATGTGTTGCTTAGTGATGGAAATTCCAGTCCCAATTACTGTTGTTAAGAGAGGACTACCTGTATAGAAATAAGCTCTTTTGAAATGATTTTTTTTTTTTTTTACAGATTGAGGCTAATTAACTAAGACTAGACTCTGCTAGGGTTTTAAGCTAATGTAAACAGTTGAAGTTTATATATCTAATGGGCACCAAGGTTGGGGAAAAGACTCATAGAAACAATTGTGGTGGCACAAAGGACAGGCCCATCTGCCCCAATGAAGTAGCATGAGCCAAATCCATTCTGCAAAACAACTTTATCTGTCATTAAACAGTTTTTCCAAATATATTATAAGACCACAATAGCAAATATAGTGAAATAGCCATTATTTTCAGAAGTTCTGACTCTGTGTTCATTTCTGTGGCACCCCCGTTTTCATACTTTGTTGCAAACACAAGGATATGGTTTCCATACACGTTGTTATTCTGCAATATTGAATATTCAATAATGAATATTCCTCAGATAAGAAATGTTGGTATTTTCCTTTATTAAAGAATTGAGAGGGAAAAACAGCACATTATTTTGCAGATTTAATTTACTTCTTCAACTTAATGTTTGTCAGAAACATACAACTTTTCTTTTCCAAAACCTCTTGTCTGGAGAGTAGAGCATTCTCAAAAAAGCAAAAGTTGGTCATGGAGCTATAAATTATTTATCTTTGTTCTGCTTGCAAGACTTCATATCTTGGGCTGAGACAGTTATATCAGAACTGTTTTTTTCTTTCTTAGCAACAATAAATCCCATTCTTTTCTTGAGAAATTTCTCTCAGTATAAAAAACATGCAGTATTTTTTATACTGACACCTATAAATAATGTTTTCAGATTAGTATTTCACAACGCTAATTTTGCACAGGAATTTGCATTGTGCATTGGCTTGTCGGTCTGATCTAGGAATCAACTAAGTTAAATGGCTGCTAGCCTGAGAATAATTCTACAGAATACAGTAGGATCTACAGGTCCTGCTGTCCTACAAGTCGATCCTACTCGACTTACAACCATTTGTTTGGTGACCATTCAAAGTTACAACAGCACTGAAAAAAGTGATTCATGAGTGTTTTTCACATTTACAACCAGTGCAGAATCTCCATGGTCACATGATCAAAATTTGAGCACTTGACATGTATTTATGATTGTTGCACTATCCCGGGGGTCATGTGATCGCCATTTATAACCTTCTCAGCTGGCTTCCGACAAGCAAAGTCAATGGGGACAGCCAGATTCACTTAAAGACCACACAATTCATTTACCTTCAGTGATTCACTTAGCAACTGTGGCAAAAAAAAAACCCAAAACAACCACTTTGCTTAGCAATGGAGATTTTGGACTAAGCTGAGGACTACTTGTACTTCTAGAAAATATGTCAAGAATGAAGACACCTTTACATGTTTTGCTTTTCATCTGTATACTTGTGTACTTTCTCTGCTTTAAGAATGGTTAGTCCCTGGGTGTAATTATCAATCTGATTTCATATTTACAGACCCTGGGATTTGCCTCAAAGAAAGGTTGTTCAGGGGTAGATGTTAACTTAGTGGAATCACTGTCAAAAGTTGTAAATCATTAATGAAATTAAAATTCAGATCCAGGGGGAACCAAGCAATCCTTTGGTCTATATTTAACTTCAGAGTTCTCAAAATGTCAGCTGCTCTCAGTGATCCAAAATTTCTTTCATCTAGTTTAGCTATGCCTGGATATGAAACTGACTGAAGAATTCTGTGACTATATTGAAATGTCTATTCGAGTGGTAGAAACACACCTAGGGGAGAGCCTTTACAATTATTGCAGAATTACTTAACAAGGGCAGGGAAAGGGTTAACTACTTACTACAATTGGTTGCTTTGGAAACATACTTTCCATTTTATAATATTTTATAGATGGCTAGTTTTCCAAATGTAGCCATAGGCTCTTTAAAATGTGCATTTAGCCAAAAAGTTAATCCAGCTAATATCAGCTACTGCTGGAGCCATAGTTGAAGTTGCTTTAAGGAAAGCAGTGATTTGTCACATTGATTTGTTATCAGTTCCTGCAGGGAGAAATGATGATTATTTGGTTGGGGGGGAGGGAATCCTGCTGCGCTTAAAAATGCATTGTATTCAGCTAGAACTCCCTTGATGTTTATATTAGTAACATGAGAAGGGTTAGAGCCCCACCGTGAGAAGGAGTTGTGTGTTCACTCCCGCATTGGCCATTTTTGGCCACATGAGGGAGCATGTCCAGCATGTACCCTCCAAACAGGGTGAAAGAGATGGGTTGACAATGATAATTTCTATGAACTGTTCTGTAAAAGAGGAAACAAGAATTACAGCTACACTTTCTTATGTTTGCTTTTATAGGTTAATGCAGCAAGAACAGGAATGGGGAAAAAGTGTGTTGTTCCAGTGACTTGTCCACTGTCAGCTGCATTAACTTCTGGAGTTCCACCATCCCAGCCAGTGCCTATGCCAGGTACTCTCCTAACTGGCCCAGTCAAACCTTATGTGATGCCTCTTGGTCAGTATGGAGGAGTTCTCCCTACGACCTTCTTTGGAGTGCCCTGGTCGGGCCCAACCACCCAGCCGGGGATGAGAGGAGGCCAGAGCATTGCACAGTTTCCAGCTCTTGGCCCCAGTAGCTTCCAGTTGTTTCCGGTGCCCCTGCAAAGGCCCTAATTTGGAATGACCTCAGTAGCTGACTTCCAAATGGCAACCATCCAGTGCTTAGCTCCTAGGCAATCTGTTTCTCCCTGCTGGCCCCATTCAGGCTCACTAGTTCATTAGCCATGCCCCCCTCAGGCCGGCCCGGTGGAATGCTTTCCACCAATCTGTGTGCTCTTTGGCTATCCTTCCTTCTCCTTCATTGCCGAAGACGGTTGAGATTCTTCTCTGGTGTTTGAAACAGCTACGTTCAACACTAACGTACTTGAATGGATGGGTAGGAGAACAGTACTGATCTTACAAGAGTATAGTGCCTTGAATTCAAGCTTTTCAGTTCAAACTGGGAAGGTTAAAATAATCACAACAATAACTGAAAGGTGTACTTTATTTACAAACTGCTTGGGAAAGCTTAACTTTTTTATTTGCAAAAATGCAAAGATATAAATTGAATGGTGACAGTTTACATCTGAAATTCTTGACCAGTTTTATTTTCTCCTGTTAAATGCTTTTAATTTTAACCAGCAGTTAAATGGCGTGTTTGGTAGTTTAAATTTTTAACCCCCTCTCTGACTGGGGCTCCAGCCCTTTGAGTAAAACATAATGAAATGGATCGCTTTGTTGTTACTGAAGAAACCTGAATGTAAGTTGTATCTCTGTGTTTGAGGGGAAAAAATTGTTATGTGGTCTTTCTGGAAAAGCAGTTGCAAGTGACAACCTCTCTTTTTCTTTCAAACAGCAAATTTGGCAGGCAGATGCCCTTCCCCCTCTGATATTCAACTGTAACATTTTTTGCCATCTTCTGAACAAATGATCTAATTCAGTTACATTACAAACCTTGCATGTTTCATGTGTGAAATACGCTTAACCATAATTCTTGACATTAGAACAACAGCCCAAAGTTATTGTAAGATCTTTGTAAGTACAGAAGTCTCCTTGCATGTGATCTGCCTGTCCACCAAATGCTTAAGAGTATTCTCTGTGAAATGGAATTGGCTTTTGACTTGTGCTTCCTTCCTTCTTACATTTGCTTTATGTTACCGTATGTAGACGGTAGACGTATGTTGCATTGTCACCTGTCAGTCTAAAGGCACACAAGAGCCACTCACTATTTATTTGCAGGTTGGCAAGTCTTTGTTCCTTTGGTGGAAAAAGGAGCAAAGAATCCCATCTACAAATATAATGGCACACTCAGAATCACAGTACTAGAGCCGAAGGCACACTGCTTGCACTTTGCCACTCTCAATATGGCAGCGGTATTTTTAAACTGCCTGCTGAAGGGGTGGAGCTGTTTGGCGCTACCCATCTGTTATTTGTATGAGTCTACTGTACTTTGAGCATTCGAGAACTGTCTGCAATATTTTGTTGGTACCATTGAATATGATGCCGTCAATTCTGTTAGAATTGAATTTTGTAGAACTTGACGCAGTCTTCTGCCTGGGGAGAATACATCTACAGTAAGAGATTTCTGTTCTCTGTAACATGTATCTTTACATTGTTTGAGACTTTATTTTAGATTCATGTATGTATGCTTTATGAGCATAAACACCGAAAATGTCTTCTCACTGTCTTCCCACTTTCGCTTGCACTGAAACTTCCCATTTGCCACGACTGCCTGTTGTACAGCCTGTTTCAGCCCCTTGTATATGATGGTCAGTGGTATAACCTCTCAATACCAAGAGAATGTATATATTCAAGAAAAGGAAAAAAAATAAACATTTTTGTGCTTGAAAAAAAATGTGTTGCTAAAAGTTTCAGCTATGAAGGAGTAATTCCACAGTTCAAGCTTATCCCCCCATCATCAGATACATTTTAAAAGCAAATCATGCAGTCAAATGATAGGTAGGATATCTAGAATTAGAACTGAAATAGTTCATGCATATGCTTAAAGTGATACCTTGGGCATCAAAATGAGCAATATTTTAGAAGATGGAACCAGCAAATAAGTTCCACATACCGACAATATTTTTTCATTAATTCAAATCACATTTGATCGCTTGATCATGAGTGATTAGTTTTGTTACCAATATTCTGTCTAACTACGAAATATTCCAAGTTTAGATAGAAAATAGCCATGGAAAGATGTTTATTATTTAGCAAAAATCAATACAATAACATTAAAATATGATCCCTTAAACTTTGATTATACATGTTGAACAAGAGAAAAAAAGATGTAATGGGGAATGAACCAGATGGAGGATTTATGCTATTTCAGCATATCAAAAAGATTACTAGCATGACATGTTTTCCATAATTTTAATGCAGTCAATATAATGTTTTAAATCAGTTGCATAGACCTTGAACAGAGGCAGATGCCAACTTTAAACTTGAAATCTTTTGTGTACCAAGTGGGGGGTTTCTATTACTGAGTTATAGATCTCATCCTAAAAGTTATGACCTTTCAGAAGTAAATGTTGGGGCAAAGCCTAATTGAGGGGTAGCATCTTTATGTGTCTGTTTATTTCCATTTTAGAGAACTACCCATCGGATAAGGCTTACGTTAGAGAAATTTTAAAATACACAAGATTTTACTTTGTAAAGTAAAATTTGACTATGTGCAAATTTCGACCCATTTCTCTATTAGCTGAAGCAGAGCTTTCCAAGGGCAGATAGATCAGGAAGATCTTGACACATTTTGAAAAGCAATGGGCCAGTGCAGTGTTCCTCAACTTCAGCAACTATAAGGTGAGCAACTTTAAGACTTAGCATCCAGAATTCCGCAGCCAGCCATGTTGGCCGAGGAATTCTGGGAGTTGAAGTCCAGAGATCTTAAAGCTGAGTGGACTGGCTATTGAAAAGTTCCAAAGGGAGAGTGCTCCCATGTCAGGCTACTGCCCAAGAATGCTTCCTGGGTTCCCCTACTATAAATCTGGACGTGATCTCTTTAAGAGGTTATCCTTGGCAGATGTCACATTTTGCCATGTCACACTGAAAGTCTAAAAATATAGTTGAATTGAATTCGTTCTTTCTGCAATTGCACTTACAGAAGCAAGCAACTGTTTTCAAATACACAAATGTAACTATGCTTGCAGTGCATACTGCTTTAATTTTATTTGGGGGCTGAAAAAAAACCTTAACTTTCTACTCAAGCAGGAATTGTTAAACAACCTCAGTCCCCAGCAAGATAATAAAGTTATATTATTCTACATTACAATTTGATAGTAAAGAAATGTCCTTACTTGGGCATGTGTGAACTGCAGAGCTGCGAGGCCTGATTGAAATACTGCATCAAAAAGATTTAATTAGTAATAAGAAGCATCCAATTCATATTCAAAGTGCTTTCATGGCCTTGAAAGAGATGCTAAAATTCTGTTTGAGAAAGGCCTTGCAAATGTAGCCCGCATTCTACTCTGCAAATAAAGAGCTGGCTTACCAGAAGCATTGGTCACAATCATTTGAAGTATATTGAGGCCTTGTTTTTTCTCCAGTTCAGCCTTGTTATGATTTGGCCTTTCACATACACTTAGCATGTGGGTATAGTCAGCAAGTTATCCTTAAAATCATGGCCAGGAATAGAAAAGAAGCATTTCTCATATTACCTGGAAAATAAAAAAAAGTCAGAGGTGCACAAATGAACTGAAAGCAATTAATCATTTTGCTAAAAAAAGGATTCTGAATTAGTTGTAACCTTTAAAGCACCATGAAGGGCACTAAGACCTAAGGCAGTAATGAGCAGCATCAAAAACATGGGGTTCCTGCTTTGATATGTGGATTTGTGGAAAATCATCTTGACAATCTCATTAACCGTAAGCATCACAAAAGTGTGGACATTAAAGAAAGTTGCCAACAAATATTTCTTGCACACCAGGAGTTTTATCAGCCATTTCTTTTCTTCAGATTCATCTCAAACTGAATTCATCTTCAGTGAGATGATTTGTACCTTTCTCTGTCCATGACCAATGAATGAAGAAGTGTTCATAACACAAGTGTTGGTCCACCAAGCAGCATATTTTACTCTGCCTATTGCATATTGAAATAGAAAGAAAACTTGCAATGTAGGATCAGGAGGCCGCTGTTTGGCACATTGAAAATTGAACCAGTCTATTCTGTTTCAGTATCTCTGAATGAATGACAGTGAAATGCTGAATAAAGGACTGATAAATACAATTTAGCTAATTCTCAGATTGATACAAAAGTATTTGCCAGTACATTATCTCTTCACATTATTACAAAATATGATAATGTCTGAAAATCAATACCATAAGTACAAGTAACTGAAAATTCCTAGATGGCTCCTTATTTTTATTCATAACATGCTCTCACTTTCTCTTTCATTATACACCCAAATTTCTACTGCAGGTATGTTAAGAATGTCTACTATATTTCATTAACTCTTTTGAAAATAGTTGCACTGATGTAGACGTGACAAAATCAAAGTATCCAGAAGGTAGAATGGGCATGAACAGGAATCTTGTTGCTTGAGATCAAGAGTCTTTCTAATCCAACATAAAGGCAGTCCTTGACTTACAACCATTCGCTTAGTGCCCAAAGTTACAATGGCAACGAGAAAACTGACGTATGACCATTTTTCACTCTTATAACTATTGCAGCATCCCCACGGTCATGTGATCAAAATTCGGTCCTTTGAGAACTGGCCTGTATTTATCAGGGTTGCAGTGTCCTGGGGTCATGTGATCACTATTTGTAACTTTCTGACAAGAAAAGTCAATCTGAAACCAGTAACAACTGTGTTATTAATTTAACAACTGCAGTGATTGACTTAACAATTGTGGTAAGAAAGGTCGTAAAATTGGGCAAAATTCACCTAACAGCTGTCTTGCTTAGCAACAGAAATTTTGGATTTAGCTGTAGTCATAAGTCAAAGACTACCTGCAAATTTTTGAAAAACAAAAAATAAGACGAGTGTTTCCATTCTGTTCCCAGCATTTGGTGTTCAGATATATTACTTCCAAATGTGAAGTTTCTACATATTTGTAGTGAAAAAAACCTTGAACAGCTTCCTCTTAATTGTAAAACATCATGATCATTTGTGATTGAGAATGGAATTAATTTCTAAATTATCCAGTTTAACTGCTACATTCTAGAAATGTTGTGTTCAGTATATTAATTTAGTTTGTATAGCCTTTATTTTTATTGGGGGGAAAAACAGAATTGTGACATGATTTTTTTTAGTTTGAAGTGTCAAGATTCAAGTACCATTCTTTCTCTCTCAAGAATGTGTTCAAATTAATTTTTATATACATATGTAAGAAAGTTAAAACTAATTTTATTGCAGAGGTTGAAACAATTTATATTATTTTTTCACACAAATCTAATAGATTCCCAAAATAGATGGTGAATAGATTAATTTAAAAAGTAACTTAATCTCTGAGAAAAACTAACATTTTAAAAATGCACACTCACACATCCACACAAACAAGAAATGTTTTTACTGCTTCCATTTTTGCTTCCTAATTAGTTAGTATATATTGCTATTTTGTTTTTTGTTTTAAAGATCCTTGTATCCATGAATTCTGAAAGTAGCTGGGATTCAAAAGCTTCAGAAAGCCATGCACAGAACATGTCAAGCATTAGAGGAGTTTACAGCCTGAATATTTATCTACCCACTGAAAATTACTATAAAAAAGTTGGATATGTTAATTTTTCATTGAAAAAAAGCATTATATAAAGATTGATGTTCTGTTTCTTTTGGCTATGGTTAAAATTGGATGGGAGTACAGCATGACAACAGCCCTACATTAATGGCAACTTGTTCCAATGTGCTACTTTTTAATAGGGGGGGAGGGGAATCCATGTCTATTTACACATTGTGGGAAAGTGCAAAATGTAATGCTTTTCCTGGTTTCCATGTAACATTTGAAAGGTTTGCACCACTTTGTACCTGATGAAATGTGTGGCCTCTGTCTGCTGTTGATGGAGGGAGCAGCTGTGAGTTGTATATTTTCTTCTTGTCCAAGAAAGGGATGAAGATTTATTACACCTGCAACTTAAAAAGTTAGGACATGAACAGACAACAATGAAAGGGAAGAGTTAACTGTTATAGGAATCAATTTAAATTCTACATTTAAAACATATGATTTAATATGGGTCAGATATAGTAAGTGGTTGATTTTGTTTGCTAACCGCTATGTCTGGGGTCCTTTAGGGCTCTCTGAGCTTGGATGCTTTCTTGCAGATGTTCGTTACCAAACTAGGTAGCATCATCATTGCTAGTCTAGTATGTCTACCAGAAGATGCTAAGAAAGAAGTCCGCCTTAAGTACTTATTATACTTAACCTCCAGTATGTTGGATATATGTTGGATGTGTAATGTTTGTGGTGAAAATATCATCCTACCTTTCAAGGCCTGTCCACAATATTGCTATAAAGATTTTCTAGAAAGCCTAGGCTTGAATAAAGATTTTCTAGAAAGCCTAAGCTTGAATTTAAAAGTAAAACTAGTAGAACTACTGGCCTCTCATCCTCTTCAGGTTTCTACACCCATGAAGAGATTCCCTAGAATGGCTGGGAATGGGACATGGGAGCTGAAACACAAGAGGGAAATTTGAGAAATTGGATGAATCTACCTTGGACCACAGGCAATAATCTTCCCCAAATCAAGATATCTCCACATCCACCCTTAATGGGGCTTTGGAAATGGCATGGATATTCACAGGTTCAATAGCCCTGCCAATTGATTTCCAGTCTACATCACTATGTCTTTGACTGCCAGTTGCCAGCAGTTTGGCAGTTTGAGTCTCACCAGGCTCAAGGTTGACTCAGCCTTCCATCCTTCCAAGGTTGGTGAAATGAGGACTCAGAATGTTGGGGGTAATAGGCTGACTCCGTAAACCACTTAGAGAGGGCCGTAAAGCACTGTGAAGCGGTATATAAGTCTAAGTGCTATTGCTATTTTGGTCAAGTGTTTACAATTTTGGTTTAGATACTGGACCACACAATTCTTTCTTGTGTGTTTACTCAGGTGTCAGACCGGTAGGGCTTATTCCCCTGGAAGTGAGCATGGAAGCCTGACAGTAATCTGTGCTTGTAACTCACTCAGCATGACAGCGCAATGGGAAACCAAGATTGCTTGCTTATGTGCTAATTCATGCTTTGTCTGCAAGTGCATAATGTCAGTGTATTTTGACAAAAACATGGAATGGATGGGTCACACATGCCATTCTGGGAAATTTGATAACCATACAACCATGAATAAAACAGGCAATTAGAACTGATTGGCAAACACTTTACACTTTAAAAATAGTGTTTGTATACTAGCTTTCCTGAGAAAATGTGTATTTCAGGATATTAATATCAATTAAGTCTTTAAATCAATTTGTACTTATTGAAATGAAGAATATTGTCTATGTAAAACCACTGTTACTTAAGTGGGGAAGGAATTCCCATCTTTAGCACTGTGTAAAATATTCCGCATTGTTGGCAAAATCCATTAAATTTAGGGCTATTTGAACTAGATTACGTGCATCCTGGCAATTACTAGGTGAAAGCACAACTTGAGTTTTTGTATTTCTTTGTGGAAATACAGGTGTTTTTTGTTGTTGTTGTCCAGCTCTACTAGCCTAAAATTGGAAATATTCAGGAGTTGACCTTGACTTTACCTTTTTAAGACTCACATGATTTTCTTGATATTGTCTTGATATTGAGTCTATTTAAAAAGTCATTTTGTGAACATATATAACCACCCTGTCATTTCCTTGTAAGTTTCTTGTTTTGCAGCATTATGCAAAATACTGCAAAACAAGAAAGAGTAACAAATACTAAGCCAAAGGCATTAAAAGCCTACTATAAAAAAAGATACATAGCAAAAACTTTATACCATACAAAATTACCTGAATTCATATTTTGTTTTAGATTTTTTTTCTTGTACACACACACACACACACAGAGAGTTCTTTCTCTAACCAACACATCATTAATAACACCAGAAGCATTCCTTACATAGTATGCAAAAGTACATTGGCAACCAAGGCAGCATCATACATCCTTCCTTCTCAGTGCCGAAACCATTCTCTCCACATTCCATTTAATCTCATAATTTACCTCCATCGTGTACCAAGTCTTAACACAGTCAGTAACAACTTTCCATTCCATATTCATTAAAAAATACCCCTCTCCATAATTCAATTTATAATGTACTTTGTTTAAAACAAATTCACAGTAAAGTTTCTTAACTTTTGTACAATTCTCAATGTCCTGCTGAAGTACAAAATTTTTTTTACAACACCGGGCTATTTTCTGAATCCCCATAATTTTGTTAATGATTGCATCTTCTAATCGTTTTATCAGTATTCTGCAAAGACCTTCCCAAGCATTCTTGACTATTGTACCCCACTGGAGCTTTAATTTAGGAGAAGAGTAACATCATTCTTCCTTTTATCAGAGACCGAGGCAATCTTCCCACATGTTAAATAAACAGCACAGCCACTCACAAACAAATATATCCATATTTTAACTTTGTTCCCATTAGACTATCTACATCTATAGCTTTACCATTTTTGAATTTTCATACTATTAATGACTTGCTTTTCATCATTTACCTTCAACACTTAATTTAAAGCATTCATATGAATTATTCTCTCTATCATCCCAAAATATTTTCTCACTTTTATTTTTAAATTCCATCCATTCTCCTTACTTAGCCCTTTTCATTCACTTTCTGAAATAAATGTTTATTTTCATCAAATTCACTCTGTAAAACTAAATTTTTCTCCCCATATACACTATGGAATATTCCCATTTTTGCAGAAAACTTTCTCTTATATGCAATTTTTCTTATCCACAGCCTCTTTTATTTCATCATTGTACCAAACATACTTTTTCATTTTTTTCATATTTCCTATTGGTGTAACACCAGACATCTCTGTGGTACTCTGTAACATAACTCTTTTCACTCTGTTCGGAGCAGTTTCCACATCTTTCTCTACATCTACTTTCTATCTTCTATACAGCATTTGTACTTCTTCCTGCAATCATTTTATTTTCACCCTGATCTCTTTCACTTCATTCTTTTTCTTCCATGTCCATTTTTCTTTAAGATCCACTTTTGACAGTCACAAGGAAAGGTCTGTCACAAATTTAGAGCCTCTCATCTGCCATGTGTATCTATGAAGAGATTTATGCTTAATCCATATGGATAATGGATCAATCCATAATCAAAACAAATGTTTTTCTAAGCAGATAGTCAGTGAACAGCCTTGGATCTTCAAATGACCCCCCACAGTTTGTCATTTCATTTACCCCTTACTGTTACCTAGCAGTTTTTGGTCACATTCATTCAGACTGTTCTGCAGCATTTCCACAAAACCATAGTTCTTCTATGATCACCATCCACTGGAACCTAATATGCAATATTGCCCACCAGTATTTCTTACATTCCTACATACCCAAAACAACCTAGATAACACCATTTCATACTTTCTGACATATATTTTATCCTTCCATTCATAATTAAACCTAAACTTTCATTTTCCTGCATGATGTATGAACTCCACTTTTCAAAAGCAGATTGCCACATGCAGTTATCTTATCCTCCTTTCACTTAGTTTTACATACCCATTAGTTTTATTTGTTAATTCATCCTAATGTACTATCTGTATGGTTCTCACCCCACTTTGGTGCTTATCCTTGGAGGATGGAAAAATTGTAGGTTTCCCCCTCTATGGTTTCCCAGAAGCCTCTGCTACCTGCTCTTTCCAAGGACTAGAAATCCTAAGAAATGGAGGCTGCTTGGAGTAAGCAGAAGGCCTGTCAGGAGGTTCTGTGGAGCTGAAGAATCCGAAAAATGTTATGCTTTTCCCACATGCTTAACCAGAAATGTTGATTTAAATAACTGGAGGACTATTTAAACAAACAAGTGCAAAACAAGATGTCTCTTCAGGCAGCAATGTTTTTGGATATACAGTATGTGTCTTAGGACTGTTCTGCCTAAAAGTAAGAAAGATGGTGACCCATGAACTGACCGTGTTGTGGTTGTTCTCCAGATAAAGAACTGCCCTGTGTAAAAGAGAACACACACTTGGGCGATCAAGCTCAGGAACTGAGGTTCTCCTTTCCGTATTATTTATATCATGCCACTGCAACTCTGCACTTTTCATACCTGTTTTGCTAAAAAAAAAAAAAAAAAAAAAAGTATAGACCTGTCCAATCTAGGACTGGCCTATTTGAAAAGAAAGAAATTGTTCCGTCTATCGCTTCACAAGTGTTCATATAAGGTCATGTTTAAGTCATTCGGACATTTTGCTTCATCCCAAGAACTCCGTGGCTGAATCTGGGATTGGTGCAATTAATATTTGATTTCTTTTTATTGCCTTGTTTTCATTTTAAAAATGAAATCAAACTGTGATTTGCTTGCTATATCTTGTCACATGCAGCCATTTTTCTCACCAATTTCTTTGGGATTTCAAGTACTCCATCCATATTCATATCCAGAGAAAATAAAATTCAAAGTGCATAATGACGCTTATGCCTAATGATCTCATGCTTTGCAGGGCATTCTGCTTTGCTTGAATCAGCCAAAGACTTCGTGGGTGAAAAAGAATGACATTTATGGAAGTTTCAGCATGGCACAAATGGATATGCTTGTCATAGCTTGGGTGAAGTTTTGTTTTCTTTCTTTTTCTGTATGGATGTATATAATCATTGTTAGTAATCTTTTTTGTTTGTTTGTTTCTGTTTATCTTTTAGATTCTGAGGAAGAGAATACCATTAAATGATACATGGCTAAATTCACCAATTGGAGGAAAAACCCACAAGATTTTATTTCATTGAAAGAAGAAGGGAAAAAACCCTGGAATTGATGTTGTTTGCGAAAACCCTGTATACTATGCCCACCTATTTCAGTTCAATTTTGTAGCCTCTTTCTAATGTTTTTAAATTTAAATGTGGAAATTCAAACATTATGCAAAAAAATAAACTATAATTATTTTGAGGAGAAAGCTTTTCTTTGCAAATAATCCATTGTTTCTTTTGATTAAGATTAATTCACATGAACAGCTACATAATTATTCCACACTGTCAGATTAATCGCACTACAGTTCTGGTTCAGTCAGAAAACTCTTCAGTTCCACTATAGAAACAAATAATATTCCTTTTGTGGCAGTGCTAAGAGCATTCAATTAATGAGAAGAGCAATGCTGTCTTATTGGGGATGTGAGAGGATTTGGCTATCAGGGTAATTAACATATCTGTTACCAACAGTTTTTTTTAAAAAAAGCAAAGATTGGCATTCACTATTGCTGCTTGGAATTGTGGGAGCAATAATAATGCCAGTCCAATTCTGTGATATCACAGAAAATCTTCCCTGACATGCCACATTTTCCACCATCACCACTATTGTAATGCCATTCTAACAAATATGATAGTAGAGACTGTAACTGGAGTTTTAGAAAAACTGGCAACTAAGTGTCATCCCACTGCAGACTACTTGCTGGGTCAGCAAAGTGACTTCCATGGCATACCACGGTTAATTCCAAGAAAAATAAAGAATTTCTCTAGAAGTCTGGTTCCTTTAGGCACTTGATAACCTAATAAATCTTAGGATTATACACCTTTCAAAACTGATTTGGAAGAATTGCTTTAGATTTTGCATGAGTACGGATTGAGCAATCTGATTTCTTCAGGCTTTGTATAAACCTGAAATAGGATGCCTCTATGTTGAGAAGTCAACTGGTTAAAATTAATGAGAATCTTAAACAAACTGCACCAGAATCCCCTTGACAACCCACCCCCCAGGTTTCTAAAAAAAAAAGTTTTAAAAAAGAAAACAAAAGAACAAAACCATTGGTCTGTATTAACAGAACATGCAGTCATCTAAAAGTACAGCCCTACTAAATACAGGAGATACCCGTGGGTGAAGTTGTTAAATGCAGGGGGCCAGAAACCACAAGGCCATGGCTTCACCTGGTGACTTTGGGCCTCAGTCCCTCAGGTTCAGAGTAGGCAGAGATTTTGGCCTATCTCTGTCCAATCCTCAACAATTTCTCTACTCTCTAATCAGTCTCTCTTAGCAAATGTTTTGATTACAATAACAGCAACAAAGCCTCCATCACCTTCAAGATTGGAAGACTATTTTTGCTACAAAAGATGTAAATGATTATGAAATGAAGTTGATGATGGCGTTACCCATCTCAACAACTACTGGATATCACAATATTTAAATATACATTCAGGTATCTAATTTGAACAGGTGCATGGGGGAAATGTTTTAAGACACAGAAGTGTCTAGTTGTGACGAAGTGCTCAATAAAGAATGTTATCTAAATCTTCTCTCTGGCATATACCGGTAAAAATAAAATGACACTGCAGCATTCCTACTAAATTCACATAGAAGTATGAATGTTTTTAAAAGATATTTCAGTCCAGCGCAATCAAGATAATATATGGATTTCATTAACATGGAAAATTAAGAAATGCCAGCAATAATATAGTGTTGTAAAATAAAATGTCAGTATAATGAAATTATACTGTTGTAGGTTGAAATTTTCATCTCGGTATTCCTGGAAAATAGGGCTCCTTAATGGAATTCAGTTTGATACAAATTATGGCACCTTCCAATATAAAAAGAATTAATTTGGTATTAAGAACATCTGCTTTGTTTTCACGCACTTTTAGACGAACAAACAAATCTTTAGGTGGTTAAATTATGTTTTGCTACTTCAAAAGTAGCGGGGAGAGGTTTGGTTTATTTTCTAAGTTGTACCAAACTTTGATTTATTAATGTTTTTGCTTTTGTTTCATAACAGCACCAGATCAGTTTTCTTAGGTTCTTTGTCATGGTGATTCAGTCATGCTTTCTTGTTGTCATGGCTGCAGTGTTCTATCAGAAGCCACAGAGTCTGCAAGCAACTTTGCTTTCTTATTCATTCCTTGAGTGCATAAACTAAGATTAAAAGAAGAGCAGTCTATTTTCAGTTCCCCGTTGTTCTAATACCAAATTTCAGATTCACACTTTCTGAGCATTCAAGAGAAAGAAAAAAAGTATCAAATAAAAAACACTGCCACGATACTTCATTGACCAGATAAACCTAATGGATGCAAAGTTCACCAAGCTTTTAATTGCCTACCAGAAGATATTCCTGGAATGGCAAACACTGATTTTCAAATAAAATGCTCTCTTCTGGACAGCTGAAAGAGAGACTTGCTTTTGTAACAAACTGCATTCCTTATCGTTGTTCTGTTGGTGGCTGGCACCCAATCAAAATGTTTGGTTTCTGAGTTCATGGAAAAACTGATGCCCATATAACATCCAGAGAACCTATCACAGACATGCCATTTGGTTAGCCTGATAAGCTGGGAGGAGAAGCAAAGCAGTCTCTCTCTCTCTCCTAAATGACAAGGGTGAACCTGAATGGTAAGAACAAGAATGCATTTTAGAACCACTGGACTACATTTTTAAGATACCCATCATGATAATGTATTTCATAGGGAACTGGAAATACTATGACCTTTCAAATATGAATAATAGTGGGATGACTAACTTCACAAGAAGTTCCAACTATGCATTTCCTGATCTCTGAAGCATTATTTTCAACAGGATGACATCCAATTGCATCTGTTGATTATTGGAGCAATCTCAAGAGTATGGTGCATGTCCCTTTCTCTATGAGCATCCTGTGCTTTTCTGGAGAAATTGGATACTGCAGAAGTTAAGCTTCTCCAACTAGGATTCAACAATAAATTACTGACCATAGGTTTATCCATAGCTCAATTTTTCAGCTTTTCTTGGCAAAGGATTATCAGGCATTACTTGGCTAGGTTAGAATCTTTACTGCAGACGAGAATTAAACCAGTGCAAAAATGTGTGGGACTTGTATATGTCCTCAAGAGTTTAAAGTTAAGTCTCCTTCCTACCATTCTGAATTAATGGATACCTAGCACGGGGCTTTGTGATCTTGAAGCCAAGCCATTGTTATATGTTTGTACAATGGCCGCCACCGATCTGGCAGCTGCTTGTTTCCATCTTCTCTGCTTTAATCGTATAGCAGGAGATGAAGAAAACATCCTGATCTGGAAGATACTTTAGTTATGGAATTTAAAAACAGATATTTTTAAAGAAACCAAGTGTTATATTGATCTAAATTTTCCATAGAAAATTACGATTATTTCAACTTTAGCTACAATCTAGTGCAGTCTTCCTCTGTAATCTGGTGTAATCTGGTACCCTCCAGATTACAATTTAAGGATTTCTGTCTTCAAATTATGTATCTTTTGGCCATGATGGCTTCGAATGTTGAGATTTTTATTCCAAACACATCTGGAAAGTGCCAGATTTTGGAAACCAGCCCTAACTTAATTTCTGTTCGACACGGGATTCTAAACCAGAGCTGCTTGTGCCATTAAATGCTGGGCTACTGCCAGACAGTCCAATCTTCAGTGTTGTAGTGGAACAAATCAAAAGATCATCCATCTCATTTCAGAAATTGTCCAAAATTATTCTGCTATAACTAAGAGCCTTGGCCTACTGAGAAATAGCATTTTTATCACTTTGAGATGCATAGTTGGCTTCTGCAGTTTCATGAATTCTACCTCTTCAGTCTTCTTGTGGATATTTATTTTATCTGGAAATCTATCTTCAGCCTTGTCTATATTAAGCATAATTATGTGCATATTGCACTGCATCCAAGGGAATCTTTGGGGAGGGGGGTTTACATAGTTATTAGGAACAAAATAAAGTCTTATGAAAGAGTGAAAACGATTTCTCCAATATTTTAAAATGGAGACCATGTTTTTCAGGGATTGTGAGCAAAATATGGGTTATATTGCAGAAGACAGCGATGGGCCTCCAGTTCTCTATTTTTAAATCAGAGAAGCCACCCACTGAGTCAAGACTAACTTCCAATAGTGTCTCCCAAAGGAACACCATCGCTTCCAGACTGTGAGAAAGAAATATATTTCCCATCTCTTTAATTTTCTTTCTAATAAGCTAAGGTAAGTGTGGTTGGGAGATTCCTCTGCAGCTGTAAAAGGAAGTCATTCCTTCTATTGCCAAAACACAAATGCCTTGCTAGAAAGAGCAATAGAAACATGATCCATTTTTCTTCACTTTTTCTATTCCCTGGATATAACAGGATCTCTACAAAGCCGGAATGGAAATTGGGGGCTTTCATCCCCAATCTGACATGAAAGGTTTTGCTTGTTCTGAGAGTGGTGATCTGAATGCATGATCAGACCATGTGTGAATGGCCGAGTGCCACAGAACACTAATCAATTCTGACGTCACAAGTTTCAGCAACAGGGTCCTCTGTAAATGATACCACAGCCTCCTGTTAAAACTTCCACAACATTCTGGAATTCCAAATAAGTGTTGCTACTTAGGTGGTTTGGTACAATCCAGAGATGTCTTTGTAAATGAGATTTTTGAGATTCTCCCAGAGGCCCTCAAATAAAGGGATCTGGCCACCGATCTTTTTTTTTTTCTTCCCAGGTATGCATGCTAAATTGCTTCTTGTCAGTTAATGAGTTGCATTTCCCACGCTTTGGTTACTCAAAGATCACAGCAATCTCAACTCGACTACTTTCGGTCAGGCCTACTCTAATTAGAATTCTTCTTAACAGGACAATGTGCTGCTTTTCCCTAACAACTGATCTATCTCACTTTTATCATTGCCATTAATCTGTGTTTTCCTTCATCTCCAATGTGATGGCATCTAATAATGTGGAGCTGGAGTGGAAAAAAGCATGGTGCAGTTATTATTTGTTAGTTTGTGCCCTGTGGAACTGTGTCTTTCCTATGTCAGCTTCACCCTGAAAGTGCAAGCCTTGATTCAAAAGTAAACCCTGAGTAGATGAGACTTCAGTTCTTAGTACAGCATTTTTGATGTGGAGATATATAACTTGGTCTGTTGTGTGGATGTTTGGGTGGTTTAGGGGAATTTGTGGTGGGTGGGGGTGTGTTTGGGGATTGTTATGTGTGTTGGACCTAGTCTTTGGGGTTAAGTGAATTTCGTTGTATGGGTATACTGTGTATATACGTACAATGACAATAAAGTTGTTATTATTATTATTATTATCAAGGCTGTTATCAAGGCTGTTAAAAATCTGTTCTCCCACAGAGGCCCTTTCAGATTGTTGGATTAAAGCCCCCATTTTTCCTAGCTGAGAAAAATGGCTCTCTAGGCTTGGGATGTGATAAACAGCAATCAAACACAACTAGAGCCATTGGACTGTGAAGGTTATTTGAAACTGACAATGCTTGGCTAGAAACCAGGAGACTGTGAATTCTAGTTCCATCTTAGGAAGAAAGCCAGCTGGGTGACCTTGGTCCAAGCTCTCTCTCTCAGCCCTAGGAAAGAGACAAGGGCAAACCACTTCTGAAATCTTGCCAAGAAAACTGCATGGATTCATTCAGACAGTCCTCAAGAGTCAGACTGACTTGAAGCACCCCTCAGCCACAAAAAGGACTTGAGTGTGGGATTCCTGTAGGCTAAAGACAGACGTTGGGAGAAAAAAAGACAGCAACATCATATGGCAAACAAATTTCACTATGCTGTGAAGAAATATGCAGAAATGCAACCACTAGACATTGAGATAGACTGATGAGTATCTTCACCTTCATGTTGCCTTTTCTCAGGAAGCCTACCACTTATCAACGAAGAAAACAAGGAAGAAAAACAAGGAGGGCTCCCTTTCACAGGCACGCACAAAGTTTTGGTTTTACACACAAGAATACAACTACAGATGCTTTAGCAAGATGCTGTTCTTGTCTGTGGTCAGTCCTTAGATACAGTCCCCATGTTCATGACATAGAAATGCCTTTGGGTGGTACTTATGTGGCTGCTGCCATACCTGTGCCCTTATGAGTGATTGGTGAGGATGTGCTCACTATTATGTTTCATTCTGTTTTACTGTTTTAAGCAAGATCATGATACTGTAATAGCATCTGCATCAGGGGTGGGTTCTACTTACCTTTACTACCGATAATATCCCATTGAAATCCCATTCTCAATGGGATTGCGCGCGCATTAGCTTAGCGCACACATATGCACGCCTTGCTTTAATGCACTGATTTTCAACCTTCTTAATGCTGCGACCCTTTAATACAGTTCCTCATGTTGTGGTGACCCCCAACCATAAAGTTATTCCTAAAACCATTGAAAATATGTGTTTTCCGATGGTCTTAGGCGACCCTTGTGAAAGGGTCGTTCGACCCCCAAAGGGGTCGCGACCCACAGGTTGCGAACCACTGCTTTAGTGCATGCGCAGATCGCCGATTATGACATCCGGAATGGTGGGCGGGGCCTCCCGCCAGTTTTACTACTGGTTCTTGCGAACCTGTCCCACCACTGATCTGCATATAAGCAGGAATTAGTATCATGTCATTTGGCAGCTATCGAATATAATTTTTATCTAAAAATAGCATTAGTTTTGCATTGCCAACAGTTTTGTCTAATAAAATTTCAACACTAACGCTATCTAATTTGTGGTGAAGATACAGATGAATTACTCACGTTCCATGGCTTCCAGTTTAGAATGCCATTGAGCATAATACTGTTACTCAACTAACACTGCCAACTAGCAGCAGCCTGAACATAACACATAGGTCTGTTTCACAGCATTAAGCCAGGAAGTTGGTTGAACAAGCCCTATTGGTCAAGTGTATAATATAATGCAATAGGCGGGATCGTTCATTAAAAAGAAAAAAAAGTTCCTTGAGTCAAGGTCACCTCTGAGTGATTTCATGGATCTGTCTGTGTAATTATTTTGTTGCTTCTCTCCTCAAGTATGTTTTCTACCTCATTCTGCTTTAAGTTAGTTTTTTATTTCCCAATCTTATCTAAAACCTTGGGATTTTCCACTGGCCTCTTTTTTATTAAAGTTTATTATAAGATAAAAAATACAAAACAAAATAAAATTTAGAAAGCTAAGAAAAGGAAAAAGAGAAGTGCAACGGATAAAGGAAAAAAAGTGACTTTTTTTTGGTGCAATAGAATACAAAAAACAAAAATGAAGAATTATAACCTCAACCTTTTGCTTTGCATTTCTCAACATTTCAAGCCATTTCCAAAACAAGAATATCATTTGCATCATCAAAACCTAAAATCAAGGTTTATTTTTTGTCAATTTTGAGCAAAAAGTTCAGGAGCGATTTCCAAGCAGAAACAAAACTAAATAAATTCTTCTTTTTTAATTGGTCAGTTTTGCTATCTCTTCCAATTCCACCACCTTTACCACCCATTCTTCCATTGTGTGAATTGTGGGAATCCCACTTTTGACACCATGTTTCAAGTAGGTTTAATCATCAATAAAAGTGCCTTAACAAGCCATCATTACAGGTATATATCTACATATGACAGGAACCGGAAATACCTCACAGACGCAGCTGAAGGCAGCTTCTCGAGAGCCAAGGAATACATCTCAAACTAATCCTGCCAAGACTCCAGACATAACCCTTGTAACAGGAATTAATGTGTCTTTCCATCTTTATGCATGTAAGATTCTCGCCACTGTCATCATATATAGTGACAAATGTTCCAAATGTTCTTTCAAGATTTTCTCCTTCAAACCTAGGATCTTCCAGTGGCCTCCTATCTAAGTATTAAATCTGATCCTGCTTAGTTTTTCTAGATCAGTCAAAGTTGAAGATGCTGCCTTCTAGCTTGACAATCACATTAGGCTAAGTCATAAAGAAGCTGACTGCATTAATTAGGGCAAGAGTTTATGTTTTTCATTATCTAACTTTAGAAAGCTGTACAAACAATTATGACACTGTTGCTGAGGATTCATTGATTTACTGTGGAGGCCAATGCTAAAGAAGCATATATAACATGGGTTTAAATTGGTTTATCTTTCATGGAAATGCCTACCATATTGCCCTTCGGTACGTATAAACTTCAGTCCTGGAAACATCTAGGAGAGGTCTAGCAGCAAGTTCAGCAACAGCCAAACATTTTCTCTCTGCAAATTAGAATAAAAGGAAGATTTGGCATATAGGGGCAGGATGTGTGTATGTGTTTTATTCCCAAGGTCTTATACATTCAAGCTACAGCCCTAGACTCTGATCAATCATGTTGGTTATGAAATCTCTCCTTATTTCTATATAAATGTAGGCATTGTCTACTACAAATGTGCCAACAGAACTGGAAGTAGGCCTAAGGAGGATTGTGCATACTAAAAATCCTAGCCTCTTTCAGCAATGAGCAGTGCTGATAGTGATAGTATTGTTGTTTTTAGTTCCTACATACACTGAGTAAGGACTTGCCCTGTTCATGTCTTTCACACACATCCCACAGTGAAAGCCCATACAGAGCAATAATAACAACGAGAGACTGTCTCCTACTAACACAACTCATTTGTCCTCATATATCATGTGGGAATACAAAGTGATGATTAAAAAGCAAGTCTATAAGAAAACAGTTTCCTTCTTTGGGATGTTGATGAAAACTGTTGATGCTATTTAATATCCTTCTCCTGATTGTCTAACAAGATAGACAAACCACATTTTCCTCTTGCAGAAAATAGTCCCCATTCTACAAACTCGACCACAAACCAATTTCCCAACTAATTTTGCAGCAGCTTTTCTTGGAGCAGACATTTGGTCCAGGTGAGGTATGAGTTGCTGGACAATTGTAAGCACTTAATCTGAACTGCAAGAGGCCTTTTATGTAATGGGGTCAAAGACAAAGCTGTCAACTGAATGGGTGTCATTTTGACAGACTATATTTAACAAACAAGATTGTGTAGCAAATGATAACTTTTATAGTTCACTAGGCTTTCTTCATTCAACTTACAACATATGAAAGTTTATCTTCTTTCAAAGGATGTCCTTGAATGATGAAGGTAGGACTTCTTGGCTAGAAATAACAGGGGTAACAGAGAGAATATATGCATTAAGTATAATAGAAAATATTTGGTATGTATTTCTTATGGATATTCACAAGGGTGGCATTCTAGCTAAAAATTTAAGTTCTGGGCTCTGACCCATGCAATGTTTTGGATCTATTGTGGATTTCATTACTTTTCATCTGACTATGGCCTGCATGTCTGTTTGTCTTTACAAAGAGTTAGGATTGTCACTTAGCCACTGCTGCAGTCAAGTTTCTCATAGGAATGGGATGCAGGGCTCACATAATCTTTTAAAACCATTTTACTGGCACCCTATTTTTTCTTTCTATGAATAGTTCAAAGTAGTGAGTTATAGTTGGTTCTCTAATGCCCCAAGTTGCTTAGAACCAGGAAACCCAACAGATCATCTTCCATATACTTCAGTTATTTCATTTTTATTTTTTATATTACCATTTTCTGCAGTGGCCTCCTTGGAAAGATTTATAGCTCTTTTCAACTTGCATTTAGGAGAGCAGCTAAAGCTTTTCTCTGTAATCAGGCTTTGTAGTCCGCTCCTTGTTTTTTGGCTTGCTAAAGGTTTTGGTATTTACTGTTGCCTGTTACATCTTTCATTTATAATCTAATCTTTTTAGGCAGATGAGAAGGATAGAAGTGATTGCAATAATAAAAACATTTATGACAAGAAGGCAGCATTCAGGTGTGGTAGCTACCACCATTTCTGAATGACAAGTAATCTAAGTGTCTCACTGCCTTATTTTGCTGAAACGCAACTCTGCATTGTTTTTGTTCAGCCATTCATTGCTTCTGATGCTTCACGACTAGATGGACATCTTTTCACCCAGGACTGTCTGCCAGTAAATGTTTCTCATGCTTTTGTCATCAGTGATAGCATCTTATCTAGCTTCTTTCTCTCCTACTATCTTCTTTTCTGATTGCCTTTCATTTTTCCAAGCATCAAGGTGTTCTCCAAACATTTTGTGCCATTTTACAAGCTTCCAGCTGCATGACATCTCCTGGGCAGACTTACTAACCAGGAGAGACATGGATCTAAGAAGCAGGTGGCTAAGCTCACAGTCATTAGGAGCCTGTCAACTTCCTAAGGTCCAACAAGATCAAACTGTTTGTTTGTGCAACTAGATTGTGCCCAGGCATTTGTACTGTATCTGAATCAAAGCTGGTGTCCAAGCTGGAATGCATACAAACAATTTTGTCAGACAGATGTTCTGCAAATTCCTCTGCATGGCCTTGAATATGAACCTCTGAGTCCTTTTTTCCCCATGAAGAGTCATAGTCTTTTTTGAAAGAGTAGAACAGATTTTGCTTATTGGGGCGGGAGGCAAAATGGCCACCTAATTGGATGTTCTGGGGGCCATGAAGTAGATATTGAAGGTGACGGCCATTCCTTCTATAGCATTACCGGTATCAGACATGTTGCACTTCTCACTTGTCATGGCTGAAGGAGATGCCATGTATTCAAGAAGTGCTATTTTCCTTTTTATTGCCCAACCCACATGTTCAGGAGGGAAAGATACTCCCTGTCATGTACAGAAAAGGCTGGTGGGTGGGATGGGACACAGGACAGAAATCTCTGAACTAAGATGGCAAAATGGAATTTACCATCCCTATTCCTGAAGAAATGGGTAGCTGTTTAGCTAGCAATCTGTTCTAGGGTCAGCTTCTGCATTAGAGTTTTTTTTTTTATAATGTTTAGGTTTAAGTCTTTTCTTTTATTTCTTGATATCTCTTAGAATTGTGTCTGTACAGTATACTCAGTCTTTCCATTCTTTAACTTGGCATGAGTATTTTGATGTAGAATCTTTTTTGAACTGTAACAATAAATTGGCAACCTTTTCTAGCATCTTTCCAGAGATTCTGGCAGAGACAAGCTAGTTGTAACAGATCAACAGGATCTTAAAAGTTTGCCAGCAGCACTTTATTTTATTTTCTAGATTTTCTTTATAAATCAAGCTGCTTTCACATAATCTGAACATCTCTGTTATTTATCTCCTTCAGAACCAGTTACAATTCTTATTTTCATTTTAGATTTCTTCTCTAGTGATGGAGTGTTGATAATTAGATTCTTTAAAATGGTGTTTTTTTTAAAAAAAATTTAATTTTAATTTTTTAATTTGATTTATATGCCGCCCTTCTCCGGAGACTCAGGGCGGCTTACAATGTGCTCAGCAATAGCCTTCATCCTTTTTGTATATTTATACAAAGTCAGCTTATTGCCCCCACAAACTGGGTCCTCAATTTACCTACCTTAGAAAGGATGGAAGGCTGAGTCAACCTTGAGCCTGGGGAGATTCGAACTTGCAGTAATTGCAGGCAGCTGGTCTTAATAACCAGTTTAATAACAGGGTGCCTTAGACCACTGCACTACCAAGGCTGTACTACCAAGGTTTACCGTATATTTCTACAAAAGGAAAAACTGTGATTCCAAAGGGTATTGGTTTTTATTGAAATGAATCAAGTCTGCTACCCTGATTCATTCTTATATTTACATCAGTATCTTTTTTTTCTTAAAATAATAAAGAAGCCCATTTCCTGCCCTTGAGAACAATACTTGAATAAATGTAGCATTTTAGCATTTGTTCATTTCTTTTTATAATCAAGGATATTCTAGAAAGAAAAGAAAAAAGAAAAGAAAAAAAGGGAAAGAAAGAAAAAGAGGGAGGGAGGGAGGAAGGAAAAGAGAAAGAAAAAAGAAAGAAAGAAGGAAGGAAAGAAAGAAAGAAAGAGAAAGAAAGAGAAAGAAAGAAAGAAAGAAAGAAAGAAAGAAAGAAAGAAAGAAAGAAAGAAAGAAAGAAAGAAAGAAAGAAAAGGAAGTCTAGAATGCTTTGAACATATCCTTCTGGGTCTCCTAAAGGTGCTTTTCTAAAAGGCAAGTGGGCTTACTTGGTTTTTTTCTTTGAAAATATTTTGTTTCTCATCCAAGAAGCTTCTTCAGTTCTTCTTGATGAGAAGCAAAACATTTTCAAGAAAAAAACCAAATAAACCCAGTTGCCTTTTGGAACAGCATATTTGAGACAACCATGACCTGGATGACTGAGAATCTCCAAATACCTTCTGGGTCTCCTTTGTAAAGTAAAATCCATGTTTAGTATGAGATTAAAACTGAGCTCAGTTCAATTGTGTGTTTTATCATTTAAGGGCTTTTTTCTTTTTATGAATGCCTTCTACTTAAGCAATTAAACTGAATTAACCTCTGGTGGCTTGATAGTATCAATATCCAAGATTTAGCTAATCCTAAAATTCTTCAACCCAATTCTGTTCCCATGAAGGTGGGTACCTCTCCACGCAACTACATAATATGAGACTGGAAGTGAAGGGTACCTGATTATTTAGAGTGGAAGCAGATTGCAGAAGCTATATTGATGAACTGGGGGAGTCACCTGAAAGTGGTATATTTTCACTTTACCTTTGTTGTCCTTCCATCAATTTAAGCTGATTAGCAAAAAAAATCAGAATGTGAATTCATATCCCATATTATGGTGTACTGGGGCCCTTTTTCAAATTTAGACACTAAATTTGAAGGAGTTGTTTTGACACAAAACCTTCCAGGACTGGCCCTAAGATCATTCAGACAGCTTAAAATTACCTAGTTTGTAAAACTCTGTATAAGGCTTTGTTACTCTTTACTTTGGAGTTTCAGAATACAGATGATCAATTTCATGCTGTCAGTCATTTTCTGCTAACTCAAGAATGGTTGGAGAATCTCCATCACTACAATGTGTGGTGGTGTACCACGCAAGTTATGTTCACATACACAAATACCTGTTCTTTTTTGGGAAAAACTAATTGAAAAAGACATACACATTCCCAGTTAGGGAGTGACCAAAAATGAAGGAAACATTTCTTATTATTACTAAGCCTTGCTACACTATTTTTAAAGTCAAACAGTAATTTTGGCTTGAATATGAGATTAAGAAATTGGCTGATTCTAAAATGAATATAATTACTTAATTTTTGGAGAGAATATTACTTCACTGTCAAAGAACTAGCAAAATCAAATCAAAATAATTAAACTGATTTTAAAATACTTTTAATGGGGAGAGGGATTGGTTGTGGGCTTTCTGTTCCATTGCAGAAAGGCAATATTTAAGGATATGACATCTGTTGCCAAGTTCGGAGTCAGATTTACTTTGAAGAAGCCAGCAGCATGTGAGAAATGTCAGCGCATATTTCTGGTTTCATGCAGCATTACATGGAAGTCATTTCTTCAGTAAAAAGCAAAAGTGTCAAGTTGTCAATATTTGATGCTTAATATTGAAAAAATACTGTAAGTTTGTTAAATTATTTCTCAGAATACAATTTCTGGCTTTCAAAACAAGACACAAAACAACAGTACCATTACTATTAAATTTTATAACAGGATCTTCTTCTCCATTTAATGCATCTCAAGTTAGAATATTTGTTGTGTTTTCCACAAGTTTCTTCCTGTAGTTTATTTGTGAATAAATCTGTACAACTCTAAAAGGTTTAATGTTATTGCAGTATATATTTCATATACGTGTGCTCCTTTCTGGTATTTATAAGACTCAACAAATATCGGTTTATTTTTCTTGCTTTTCCTAATGGACTTGATCTTTACCATCCAAGAGAAAGAGGCAATACAAACATCATAATAAAGTAACATTCTATAGTACTTTTTGCAAACTCTCACTCAATAACAATCATTCATGCAAACTAAAATACTGTTTTTATCAAATTTAAACCACTCTTGTGCTGGCAGTTCACATACTGAATCTATTAGCAGTTCTAATTTCTGTCTCCTTCTATTGACTATAATTCTCAAGATCGTTATAACAAGGCTTCTACTGCACTGTACATAAAAGGTCTATGTTCTTGAACCTCAGTCATGACCTCACATGGAAATAGCTAGAAAAATAAACATACCTAAGGTATAATGGTGATAAGAAAAGGAGGGCAAAGGGTCCTTGATCTCCAGCTCCCTGTTGCTCCAAGCTGACCTTTTAATCTCATACATTTCTTCAATTGATTTTGGTTGTTTAAAAGACTGTTATCACTTTCTCCTCCAAAGCACCCTACTCTATACACATCCATTCATTATTTGAACAGCTAATACCTGAAATTTATTAACAAACCAGGAAATATCATTTAGCCCAGTTTTGATGTGTGCTCTATCACTACATTCTGCAACAGTTGTAGTTTTTAAAACACATAAATTACATGAAGTATGTTCGAGGTGGCGGTTAACACCTATAAAGCCCTTTAAGACAGAGGCCCAGGTTATTTGGGAGACTATCTGTTTCAATTTTCTCTGCTTGTCCTTTGAAAACCAACAGAGTGGACATGTTTCAGGTTCCACAAAATGTCACCCAAGGAGCATGCCTTATCTGGGGCACTGCCTGCCTTAAGGAACATTAGTCCTCCTCAAGGATGTCGCTAACTATTATGCCCTTCTGTAGGGCTCTATTGGCATCTTCTAGGATATTATCTGATGGTACTACTCCACTGAGTCTTGGTAATTGATTTCTAGGGTTGACTGTAACTAGTTTATGCATGATCTTATATCTCATATCCACTGCTGTGCTCAGTAATGATAAGGGTGGCAGCTTCAGGTGTTGGTTTCACATCCAGTTGTTCTTCTGGATCTTCTTAAGTTTAGGATGTAATGTGTAGCTGGTCTATTTCAAGTTATGAAAGCAGCTTCCTCTTTGTTGAAGCGTTTGTTAGGTAACTAGCAAATTATTTCTCAGTTAGTGGATGCAGGTCTTCTGCCTGTCAATAATTCCATTATATGTTTCATATATCCCCCATCATCAGATCAACTGTTGTAGTAGCATTCCACCAGTTCCCGATTCTCTTGTCTCATCCGTGTATGGTTTGCTTCAGTAGCCCAATTATCATCAGATTGTCCTGATTTCCCAAATATCTGTTGTGGACTTTGTTAATCCAGACAATGTCTAAACTGACATGATTTTCTTAGTTTGTGCCATTCTGATATCCAAGTGAAGTATTAAGGTGTCTTTGCCCAAGATCCCTACTGTGTAAGATAGGTACCAACTGGGATTCCTGGTGTCCCATATCAAAGGGCAGTGTCCTGACATTATGTTATCCAGATGCTATTTTAGTGTGTGTGTGTATTTGTGTGTGTATTATAATATACAGGTGTCTCGATAGAAAAACACTTAATCTCTCCCCTGGCTCAAGCTGATGAAGGGAGAAGAACTTGTGGCTCAGAGGTTAATACAACTGCCTAACATGCAGGCAGCCCAAGTATGAATCCAAATAAAGGTATGGCTAGCTGATGAGAACTAAAGAGCTTGAAATAGATTTATACTAGTCTCCCTTTATTTCTTTATCAGCGAAATATAAATTAATTTTATATATATATATATATATTTGTTTTCTGAGGTTTTCGTGGGTGTTTGTATGTAGGTCTTTGGTTATTCGGGTTTTCTCCCGCGTAAATCGCTCCGAGAAACACGAAGCCAAAAACACCAGCCTGAAGACGACGAATGAGACTTCGTCGAAACGTCGCCAAGACACTTCCAATTTTACGTGGGAGAAAACCCAAATAACTAAAGACCTACATATATATATACTATATATACATCACACACATACACACACACAAAGTTCTATTTTATTTCTTATTTTCATGCATGTAGTCTTCAACTTACAACTTTAAGTGACTGTTCAAAGTTACAATAGCACTGGAAAAAGTGACTTACGCCGTTTTTCACACTTATGACCACTGCAGCATCCCCATGGTCATATAACCAAAATTCAGAGGCTTGGCAACTGACTCATGACAGTTGCAGTGCCCCAGGGTCATGTGATCCACTTTTGTGATCTTCTGACAAGCAAAATCAATGGGGAAGCCAGATTCACTTAACAACTGTGTTACTAACTTAACAACTATGACAAGAAAGGTTGTAAAAAGGGGCAAAATTCAATTAACAAATGTTTTGCTTAGCAACAGAAATTTTGGGCTCATTTGTGGTCGTAAATTGAAGACTACCTGTATTTGTTCAAGTATAAATGACCTACAGTCAATCTTGCAAATAATTGTGAAGGGAGGGAGGGAGGGAGGGAGGGAGGAAAGAAGGAAGGAAGGAAGGAAGGAAGTCTAACTTTGACATTATAAATACTTGAAGTACATGGTCCAATCCAATTGCACGGATTCCTATGTCATCTCACCTCCAGTTCCTTGACACTTTCACAGTCCCCTATGGCTGTTCAGCCACTACAGACCCTCTCTCTCCACACAGAATTCTTAAATTGAGCAGAAGAGGTTTTGCAGCTCATCATCATCATCACAACAGTCCTATTGTTTAAAATCATCCTGCATGAACTAAGGGTGAAGACAGAGTCAGTTTTCTGATTCTGTATCAGCCCATTCTATTCATTCTGAGGATGCTGTGATAAGGATAATCTCAAGTGTTGTGTATATGGGTGCAAAATAATTGCTATATGGAAATTCCTTTTGTCAGGTTTGGGATTATTCCATGTGATTTCTGTAATATTTATGGAAAACTCACGACAATACTTTTGAGATTGTGCTAATTTACATCTGTGTTAGTGTTTAGTGCTCAACCAAGAAGTAAAATATGAATTTATACAAAGAATGTCACGTTCCATCACTTTTTCTAAAATCTTCCCCTTCCTCCATTCTTTCACAAATCATATCCCTCTAGACAAGAAAATTATTAAGACACAGAGCAGTAATAGCTTTGATAATAGCTTGTATCTGGGAAGGCTGCCTACCTTTTCACCCCCATTAGATTAACCAATGTACCCCTACATTTTCTAATCTCTGCTCATGTTACAATTTTATGTTTGATGATGACAAATGCATTGGTTTAATTATCTTCTCTCCAGAATAGCTTAACGTTTAGTCTTGACGAATCATTAGTCTTTTAGAAAAGCTAGATTTCAAAAGTAAGAAAAATAATTTCTATCAGTTTGAATAAAGTCTTACATTATTGAATGTCTAAACAGCAGGTAAAGTCATTTCAATATTTGACTAAAAGCAATCCATTCTAATTCTGCGTGCAAACTATGGTCTGGTGCATCCATGGAGCACTTTAATAGTAAAGTATCATTTTTTTTTAACCTAAAGGTGCTTTTTCAAGAGGCAACTAGACTTTCTTTGTTTTTCCTTGAAGATGTTTCACTTCTCATGCAAGAACTGAAAAAGCTTCTCGGATGAGAAGTGAAACATTTTCAAAGAAAAACAAAGTCCAATTGCTTCTTGAAAAAGCACCTTTGACCCACCTTTGGACATTTGTGGAATGTCTTTGTAGTTTTGCCTTCAAATACACATCTGAAATCCATCCATCCAGCCACAAATTGGTGGCAACAGCAATCATATTTATTTAAGAGAGTCAATGGAATAAGCCTAATCCAAGGAACTGAAAGTAGTAAAAAAATAAATAAATCTGGAGAGTAGTAAAAACATCTGAACAGCAGAAAATTCCATTTATTTGAGGAGGAGGGTTTTATTCATATTATTGGAAACATTTTAGAAAGCTAACCAGAAGTATTCTTCTTTGACAGAGAAAAGTTTAAAATTTTAGAATAACAGAGTTGGAAGGGACCTTGTAGGTCTTCTAGTCCAACCCCCTGCTTAGGCAGGAAACTCTACACCACTTCAGACAAATGGTTATCCAACATCTTAAAAACTTCCAGTGTTGGAGCATTCACAATTTCTGGAGGCAAATTGTTCCACTGATTAATTATTCTAACAGTCAAGAAATTTCTCCTTAGTTCTAAGTTGCTTCTCTCCTTGATTAGTTTCCACCCATTGCTTCTTATCCTGTCTTCAGGTGCTTTGGAGAATAGCTTGACTCCCTCTTCTTTGTGGCAGCCCCTGAGATATCAGAACCCTGCTATCATGTTACCCCGAGTCCTTCTTTTCATTAAACTAGACATACCCAGTTCCTGCAACTGTTCTTCGTATGTTTCCAGCGTTATTAGCCAAAATCTGCAAACCTGGGCTGAATTCACTTGCATGTTTCAACCTGTGACTCAGTTGTATTTAGAAGAGAAAGCCTTGCTTACTGAGGAAGTGCAAAATAAATACCCTTTAAATACTTTGGACTTATTCTCTTGCACAGATTTCACGCTTGTAATTGTGAATTAGCCATACAGCTCAGTCTTACATAAATATGTAGGAAGTATACCATTCTGCCGTTGTAACTTTGAACAGTCACTAAATGAACTGCTGTAAATCAAGGACTATCTGTGTGGTAGACCTAACTTTCATCATTGAACTCTGACTGGGAATGATGGAAATTGAAATTCAACAAACATATTAATGCGGACAAATCTCTCTCCTTCTCTCATCTACCTGCCCATATATCAGATTTTTCAGAGTATAAGATGCACTTCCCCCCACAAAAGAGGGTAAAAATTTGGGTGCATCTTATACACCAAACGTAGCCCCGCTCACCCGCCAGCCCCCACCCTTCAACCTCTGCCTGTCCTCTCAGATGGAGCTTTTGGAGGCTGCAAATGCAGCCTCCCAAACAGAGAGCCTCTCAAGCAGATTTTTTTTTCTTATTTTCCTCCCCGCAAAATAAGGGGTGTCTTATACTCCAGAGCGTTTTATACTCCAAAAAATATGGTATATGATTTAAGAAAGATAATTTAAGAGATAGTTCTAAGTTTTCTCTGAACTTATCTCTCTTTTATAATGTGTTAGCATTTACTTTTTGTTACAACAAAAAACTAAATATACTGTGTACATTGTATGTTATATTATTAACATTAATTTATAATATTATATAATAAATTATAAATGGAAAGGCAGTTTGGTACAGTAGTTAAGATGCTGACCTACCAGTAGAAAGCAGGAAACTGTGAATTATAGATCCACCTTACAGATGAAAGCCTGCTGAGTGATTTGAGACCAGTCGCCCTCTCACCCTCTCCAACCCACCTTATAGGGTTGTTGTGGGGGAAGGATTAGATATGTTCACTGCTTTGAGTTACTTATGAAAAAAATAAACACGGGATAAAAATGTAATAAATACAATACAAATACAATATAAATACAATAACCGCTCAAAAAGCAAACTAAAAAAGAAAGAAAATGCAAATATATGTTATTGCTCTAAATGCAATAAATACTGAGTAAAACATACTTTCATTGAAACAAAAAACTATTATGGTTGTTCACGCAGACAGACAGAAGCTTAGACTGGGTTTGGAAGATCGAACCTGGGTCAGCATTCCGAGCTTTCAGACTCACAGTGAAGCCCATGGATTTGGAGATGGGTTTGGCTATTATATCCACCAATCCGAGTCCTTCCCAAGACCTGGGATAGGCAAATGGTTGATGTTTGATGGTGTTGAAGCATCGTCGCAGGCTGTAAACAGTTCTGAGTAAAGCTGCCTTTTGCCATTGACTGATGTTGATTTTGTCAATGCAAATGGCATTCAAGTAACGCTCCACTTGTTTTGGGGTTGCACTCAGGACGCCTGTTATTATTGCTACTACAGTTACTTTCTTTTGCTATAGTCATTCTGCAGTACTTCTATTTGCAGGCCTTTGTATTTTGTTATCTTTTCCAGTTCTTTCTTTTCTACTCTTCTGTCTCCAGGCATTGCTATGTCCACTATTCAGACTTCTTTGTCTTTCTTATTGACAATTGTTAAGTCTGGGGTGTATATGTCTGTTTGAATTCTAAAAGCTTACAGCACTTTAGCTTCTTCATTTTGTCTATTTTATGGTGCCACTTGTCCTTTATTACCATTATTATACAGTAAATGTAGCATCAGGCCTTCGCTGGTTTTAATTATGTGGAAGCCAAAACAAGCAACTGCAGAATTATTGACAAAGGAAACTAGACATATATTTATTCATGAGGATATTAATATTTAAACTCTGTTCACATCTAGGTCTACAATTCCAAACTCATTCACTTGGAACTATATCCTATGTCCCTGCATTTTTATTTTAATAAACTCTTGGATATTTATTTTATTACCAAGATGTTTAGATTCAAACCCAATGGCATGCAGCAGCACCTCTGGAAATGTTAGTATGGTGTCATAGGAATGTTGCAGTAATAAAAATACTTTAATAACTGAATTTTAGAATCAGACTTAGAGAGCTATGCCTTTTTTCTTCTGGGATTTAAGATATTTAAAGGGTTGTCAGATGTAATGAATGAATAAAACATGCAGCAGTATACAATATAATCCATTTACACATTAAATAGAACATTTAAACTAAATTTCTGAACAACCCTTTTTTGTGGTCATGTCATATGGTGAAAGTTGGTATTGTTTACACTGGGGAAGGGAGAATCCTAATTCCATAGTTCTACAAGGTATGGTCTTGGGCTAGGATTCTAGAAGAATTCAATTGTTTTACTATATCTTGTGTGAAAAAGTACTACGTCTCCTGAATTTCCCAGTAAATAGTGTCACTGTATGATCCTAAATTGTAAAATTATATGGAACACCTCCACTCCCACACAACCAGTGCTTGCTTCATGTTCATGTACCATCTGTTTAACTGCTAATATTTCAGTGTTGCAACTTTTATTCCAGTTGCTTGTTATGCTTCCAGTTTTCCCTTTCTGTATTATTTTAGCTCAATTTAGCTTAATGGTATTTACAGTAATGGGAAGCAGGGCCAATGCACAGGACTACAAAAAGTCATAATTTTAAAGGTAAAAAATATTTAGAACTGATCAATTAGATTTGCCATGACCATGAAATGGTCACCACTTTAAAGGAATGGATTGGCATGTATTTTTGTTGTTGTTTTTTGGAAGGCCCTATTAGTTAAAAAGTCAGCAAGTCTTATTTATTATAACTTATCTTTTATTGTGCTTCTGCTTAAAAGGCTATTGGTGTTAAATTTTGGTGATATCTGAGCACGAACAACAACAACAAAATGTTGGAAGTTTGTTTTTTGTGGCAGATGGCATAACATTAGGGGCTCGAATGAACTGCCAACGTTGCAGCTAGGTGTATCTACAGGGGAGGAAAAAATCCTGTCATTTGTATACAAAACCTGAAAAAATATTATCTTTTTCAAATAGAAAACAATATTTATGGGTTTGGAAAAGTTCCTACTTCTTCTCCCCTTTCAAAGCATATAAGTGTTTGCATTCCTAGGATTGTGTCATGCGGGATTCATTGGTTCCTGCCAGAGACTGGATTCCCTTCTCTCCCCCTGCATGATCCTCCAATCTGCTCTGGATGAATGAACAGTCCTTTGGAACAGATTTGGATTTGCTGGGTTGCATGTACAGAAAAAAAACAAAAGCGAGGAGGGAATCCCGCTGTGGAACTAAAGTCTATTTGCGTTCCATTTGAGGTGTAAACTAGTTATAATTCTACAACATCATTAGATTCTAGAACAGAATTTTTCTGGGAGAACCATCCTGTGACTCCTCAATCACATCGCCAGCTGATCTGGCAAGAAAAGTTACTGAGTCAAATTTATAGTTTCCTAGTCAAAAATGGCTTTTACAGGCTAAGTAAGAGTCAAAAAGTAATTCTATCCTGAAATTGAGTGTGATCTTGAGAGAGCCACTCCAATTCCTTTTTCTGGTAGTTTTCCCCCCTCCTTAAAACTAGAGTTAAAAGGTCTGTGAAATGGAAGTTGTCATGACAGCAATAAATTCATTACATGTGTTTTTAGATAATAGCTCTGGAAAGAAATACAGAATTTTAAAGAAAATTTAAGTGCAAAGATGTCATTCTTGGGGATATGTAAATACAGCATGCTTTTACTTTTATTAATCTACATTAAAAATAGATACTGATAAAAAAAAAGTTTGAAAGATATTTTATGATTTTGGAATACTTCTAAACAAAGATAAATCTTACCAGTTACTTTCTGTCAAAAGGAGGAACTTCAATAATTAGGTAAATGGATTGGAAAAAGAACATAAAGATATTTTGTGCAAAAGTGTTTCCACAGTCCAAAAGGAAAGTCTTACCTGCTTCTTTCAAATAAATCTGATAAGGACATGTTTTTAGATCTCAGTGTAATAGTGTAATAGTGTAAATGTAATAGTGATAATGATTGTGTACATTCTATTTATGTGTATCTTAATACTCTGACTTGTTTTAAACTATCATAGGTTTGCATTTTTTTTTAGTTAGGAGAGAAAAGTACAGTACTGCCCAAAAGAATAAAATAATTAAAATTAAGTCCCTTGAAAAACTCTGTGTCCTTGAAAGTTTGATTATTATTTCAAAATGAAACATGTCCAGCTAAATGTGGCAAGTGAAAAACTGAAATAAAATATAATTGTTTTAAGAGACTTTTGAGGCAATCACCCAATCTCTCACAATCTTGTTAATGGGCAGAGGTTGGAAATGTCTAACTACAATCTAGTCATAGAAGTTAGTTATAATTTTA
This sequence comes from Pantherophis guttatus, assembly GCF_059756535.1. Classification (NCBI taxonomy): domain Eukaryota; kingdom Metazoa; phylum Chordata; class Lepidosauria; order Squamata; family Colubridae; genus Pantherophis; species Pantherophis guttatus. The sequence continues at coordinate 218,292,706 of NC_142064.1, read as the reverse complement.
ATTACTTTATTGCAACTGACCACTCGTATGCATTGGTTATGTGTTGAGGGTTGTCGTTCTTTGGCATCTGTACTGCGATGGAAAAACAGTTGACTCCAAATGCTCATGTGTGACGCTATTGGTAAGGGTTCTCTTCAATCTTTCTAGCTAATGAGATCATTTGAGATTTCAGGAATTCATGGCAGTCATTCTTACAAAATGGCTGCTGAGAGTCTTACTCACCCACAAAGTGGCTATCGTGGTTTTAATAAATCAGGAAACACTCTTTAAGCAGAATGCTATTGACTCCTTCTCTTTAGGACTAATAATACTAGTTTTTATTTTTAAGCAGGCCAATAAACTTCAAAAATTAGACTGGAAAGCCGCTAAAATTGCTTTTTGCTTTCTAAGGAAGCTTTTGGATACTTTTCAAAAATGTAAAACATCCATTTGGGTAAGGAAGCTGGCAGGCATTCAGGGAAGTACCTACAGGCATTCTGGCATCACAAACAAAGGGAGACACAGCCTTCTTCTTTAAAGAGTGGTTATTCAACAGCAACAGTGTGATGAAAAATGCAGTTCAAGGGCATGTACAGTTCAGATATGTTAGATATGTGATCTTTAGGGATGTGTACAGCATTCAAAGGAGGAGCTCCGAACATACAAGACTGCAAATATAGCACCAAAATGTTAAGACTTCGAGTTGCCAAGTTTGGAGATCTCTGATCTAGCAGTTTATCTAGCGAGTTTCTATGCATTTATGCAATCTATCTATGTTTCTAATACTAATCATCTACATACAAAAGCTCTCTAGCTCTTGGGAGCAGTATCTTCCATATAAGATTAAATGGGTTTACCAGTCAAGGATTGGTTCTCCTATATCATCAAAATGACACCCTCCTTTCCTAAGTCTTCCTTTTCCTTGGAAGCAAGGAAATTTTTGTCCTTATAGTGAGAAGAATTTATCATGTTCTATCATATTCTCTGACTGTCTAGGCAAGTCCAGTACCTTCATTTCATAGGAATGTACCATACTTGTTAATTGAGAATAAGGAGCTATTATATTGTGCACAATAATTGATAGAAGGCCTTAGACTTATTAGTAATGATATATTGACAGCTATACTTTTCTCCTATCTAGGTGCTTGATCTATAATCATAATACTTTGTTGTTGCCAATTTATTTATTTATTTATTTATTTATTTATTTATTTATTTATTTATTCAATTTATATGCCGCCCCTCTCTGAAGACCCAGGGCGGCTCACAATACACTCAAAAAATCACTATAAAAATACTTAAAAATTAAAAACATTAAAGACATTAAAACCCATTCACACCATTCATGGCCGGATCTCGTCAGATCGCAAAGCGAGATCAACGGCCCCAGGCCTGCCGGAAAAGCCAGGTTTTCATTGCTTTTCGGAAGGCCAATAGGGTGGGGATGGTCCGGACTTCAGGAGGTAACTGGTTCCAGAGAGCTGGGGCAGCCACAGAGAAGGCCCTCCCTCGTGGGCCCGCCAGCCGGCATTGTTTAGACCAACTCTGTGGGATCTTACTGGTCGCTGGGAGCTATGCGGTAGAAGGCAGTCTCAAATTTAAAAGATAGCCCTTATTTTATGTCTTTAAAAAGTTTGGAGCCATGGCTTTCTTATCCAATTTATAAACTCACTTGGATTCTTAGTTTCTTGAGACGGGTTATCATGCTGCTGTTACCCTGGTCTCTATTTGTCATTCTATTTGTTAAACATCTTGTCCAAAACTCCTGTTGGTTGCTTTAGAAGTTAATCCCAATTGTCTCTGCTGTCATGGGCATATGGGTAGTCCTTGTTTAGTGACTGTGCACAGTTATAACAGTGATAAAAAAGTAATGTTGTGACCAGTCTTTATATTTATAACTTTTATAGGGCTGTAAAGAAAAACTGAAGTAAGACCATAAAACTGATGCTTCATTTATCAATGGCTTTGCTTAATGACAGAATTGTTAGTCATAATTGTGGTTGTTAAATAAGGACTAGCCTTTCTATCTCCTGAGATGCCTAAGATACCTACGAGAAGCTTCTAAAACAAGCATATAAGCTTTAGGAAAGACTATAACTATTTGAAAAGTGTGTTGTTTGTATTTCTGCATATTGCATAACATCCCTTTTAGACATGGCATAGCTTTAAGTAGTTCTCATTTCAGCTGACCAGTAACATCGAATATAAATTCAATAAATTCTATAGTGGTCAATCCTTCCATTTACATCATACATTTTCCTGTTCTATTTTATTCTTCATTTGCAAATTATAATCATTCAGTGATTAAATTCAGTCTTCAGTTGAGCAATATACTGATGCAGGGAAGCAGCCCCAAACTGCTTGAGGCAATTAAACAGATGAAAATAAAGAGTGGGCCTGTATGAGATGCTTCAACAAGGAGGTTTGCACCATGATTTAATGCTTTAACTTTCAATGCCCAGTGTTTTAATGCTTTAATCTAAACCACCCAGAGTCGCTTGATAGTGAGATGGGCAGCATATACATTTAATGAATAAATACATGATTTGCTTAGCTGAAGGGATTTCTGTCTAGGATCTGTATCCAGAGACAGGCAAGGGCATGCTGGAGAAACTGAGCCTCATCATCACATCTCACTAATGCTTGGAGCAAACCATACCCGAGAAGTGGTTGCTGTATCCTCTTCAACTTTTGGTGAACAACCTGAAGCAGTACCTACTCCTGGAACACTCACTGAAGTCCAGTTAGTTCTGCCAAAGAGCAGCTATAAGCGGCTATCATGAAGAATGGAGCAATGCAACCAATGGTGGAATTCAAATTTGTTTACTACCGATTCTGTGGGTGTGGTTTGGTGGGCATGGCAGGGGAAGGATACTGTAAAATCTCCATTCCCACCCCACTCCAGGGGAAGGTTTCTGCAAAATCCCCATTTCCTCCTGATCAGCTGGGACTCGTGAGGCACAGAATAGATGGGGGCGGGGCCAGTCAGAGGTTATATTTACCGGTTCTCTAAACTACTCAAAATTTCTGCTACCAGTTCTCCAGAACTGGTCAGAACCTGCTGAAACCCACCTCTGAATGCAACATGGTAATGTCATGTTGCTGTTAGAAGTGAAGTGGCCAAATTGCTTCATGAAGTTGTTTAAAGGAAAGTGCTTGTTTAAGCACTGTTTCTGAAGTAAGATTCTATTTCACAACTTAGTTCTAATCAGGATCTACCTTCAAGGTAAATCATAGGAAACAGACGTAACCAAGAAATACAGGTAGTCCTCAATTTACGACCACAATTGAGCCCAAAATTTCTGTTGTTAAGTGAGACATTCGCCCCAGTTTACAACTTTTCATGCCACAGTTGTTAAGTTAGTAACAAAGTTAAGTGAATCTGGCTTCTCCATTGACTTTGCTTATCAGAAGGTCACAAAAGATGATGACTCTGAGTCATAAATATGAGTCTATTGGCGTCTGATTTTTGATCACATGACCATGGGGATGCTGCAAAGATCGTAAGTGTGAAAAATGCTTTTGTCTTCTGTTTTCCTATTTTTTTATTTATGTTTGTTATGATATGCCTCAATCCTTCATTGATTGCAGCTGCTTTATACGATATCTTATGTTGAAATTACTATTCTGTTAACATGTAAAATTAAGGATATTATATGATGGTGGCAATTTTTCTAGGAAGATCATCCATTCTCTCTCTTCACTTGCTTCACAAATGAAAGTGATAAGACATTTTTTTACAACACTGCCCTTGGTTGACATAGCATTACTCTCTTTGTAAAAAGAGAGCTAGCAGGTTAACATAGAGTTCCTGGTTGCCTTTTGTCAACTAGGACAAAGTTGTTCTGATTTTCTGTTTCCCAGGAAGAGTATGATCAAGCAGGCCATTAAAATTGTATTTCCTTGCCCATGATTTCATATCTGCAGTGGTATTATCTGTTTTATCAAGTCAACAATTTCCCGTATTATTTTCTTTCACATTCATGATCTACTGCAAAGAAAATTGTGAAAGGAGGGAACTAGCTGAGAGACAAGAACTTTTACCAAAAAAAATATATAAATCTCATTATTTGGGCACAATGCTAGACTTATTTTGCAAGATTGATGCTATTTACTTTGGGAAAAGCAGATCTCGGAAGCTTGTTGTGGATTGTTTCCTGTCTTCTCAGGGTTAAATCCTTTCAAATTCAGTAATCAATAAGACTGCTAACTAAATGTTTTGCACTCATATTTTTCTTAGAAAGCGCCTTAATAGTTCCATAGAATGAGAAAAGATCTTATAAAATAACATTTTATATAACAATATATAATGGTCTGTGCTATCAGACTATGGTACTGATGGTATTGATGAACTGCTGAGGCTAAATAAAGTTTCCTCTTCTCTGATGATAAAAGTATGTAGAATTGTACTTCCTTTAGGAAACTATGGAGTATTATCTGAAGAAGGCCTTCTATTTGACAACTGATTGTAGCATTTTATATGCAGTAAATAAATCAGTAAACAAACAAATAAATGCTCCTGATCCTAAATCACCAAATAGCAATACACTTATACTTATATACCACTTCACAGTGCTTTACAGAGTCAGTATATTGCCCCAACAATCTGGGTCCTCATTTTACTGACCTCGGAAGGATGGAAGGCTGAGTCAACCTTGACATACACTGGTATATTGAATGTGAGGTTGTGCGATTCTTCATCTGCTAACTCCTGTCAGTTCAACCTGCTAAATATGGGCTGTTAAAAATAACTTACCCTATTGTAAAATGTCCAAAATAAAATCTGAGTTCCGTTTAAAATACAAAGTTACACTAACTGCAATCTGAGTGTTTTACTGGAACTGCTTGAGCAAAGATTGAAGCTGCATCAGTAATAAATTTCTACATCTGCATTTCTCGCTTACTGTTTTCTTAATGATGTTTTTCATTTCCCTTGTTGCTGAATTGCTATTTCATTCTTTTGGCTCATTCATTCCCTCTTCACCTCAGTTCCCCCACCTTCCCAATTTCCACAAGTTTTATTCTACTGTACACTGTTGCTTAGCAACATGTTTCTCTCTTCTGTAGTTTACTTAAGAGGAATAGATCAAAGACACCCACAGTTTTTACTTATTTTATAAATGAACTTGAAGAGATATCTTCCAAATGTCTATGTTGCTTGCATGGGGAAAAGAAAAAAAGTATTTCACTCCCAAGCCAAAAATTTCAGGAAAAGTAAGGTTCCTCCTTGTCTAAAACTGCTTTAGTTATTATCATTGGATTATCTTTTCGAACACTTCTTCAAAGTTTAGGAACATTAAGCTTTATTCAAGTAATAGCTGCTGTAGACTTTCAAGAACACTTTAAGAAGGGATGTAATATTCCTAGCATATTCATAGATGGCTGACTTTGGCTTGCGTTCAACAGAAGACTGAGTATAGGCTAGAAGTAATTTTAATTATTGCTTTCATTCAGAACAGGAGATAACAGAAAAGGAGACATCAAATTTATACTAGAGGTAGGGTACTGCATGTCTGAATATTCTCTCAATCATCATCATTGCTATTACTATATCATGATCATTCCTTCCTGTTATCTCAAAAAGTAAAATGTTTTGTAGAATGTATTTTGAATCTTTGTTTCTAATTCATATTTTTCAATGTGTAGTTATTGTTTACCTTTTTATAAAATGAGCTTTCACTGTAGGATTAGGTCTCAGTCTAATCTATAATCCACTAGCCCACATACAATGTTAAACCACCCAGTAGAAATTACACATGTAATTGTGTAATGGTATGTGAGAAAGACCTTGGGAAACAAGGCAAAGAGATGCTGCCTAGGGAATGGTCAGATAAGAGAGAGCATAGCCTAGGTGGGACAAGAGGCACAGAAGGGACCCTCCCTAGTTTCTCAGGGTGTAAAGGAGAAGGCAAGAGAACTGTAGCTTCAGACTTATAGATTCTGTTAACGTAGATTATTACCTCTTGGGCATATAAGGGTGGTTTGTTATTTAAAGAATGAGTTATTTTCCTCACTGTAGCATCCATGGCTGGAATTCAAAGCTTTTCCTTTCCTTTCCTTTCCTTCTTTCCTTTCCTTTCCTTTCCTTTCCTTTCCTTTCCTTTCCTTTCCTTTCCTTTCCTTTCCTTTCCTTTCCTTTCCTTTCCTTTCCTTTCCTTTCCTTTCCTTTCCTTTCCCCTTGATTTTAGAAATACATCCTTCTTCCAAAATAAGATTGAAAAGAGTAAGTGATTTGCCCCCAGTTCATCTAACCGTTTCCATGAAAACATTATCTTATTTTTGTTACATATTCTATTTTTGATACAGGCTTGAGATCAGCAGAACTTGGTTTTATTTGTTCAGATGCACGTCAAAAGGGCACATACAGGAATTTAGACTACTCTTAATTCTTCATCTCAGCTTTTTTTCCTGGAAGTGCATAGCTAACAATTTCTCATTCTGTCTAAGAGCCAAAGTGCTTTCATTCTTCCAAAATTCAAAAGGAAATGGTTATTCATTCTACAGAGATTGCTTTGGATTGGGTTGCTCCGGGCTGCAGATGTGTGCTGAGAGCCAAATCTCTGCAATCTTGGATGCCTGCAACCCTGAGGAGAGAGAGAGGGCCCTGTTTGGAAAGGTCCCTGGGCAAGATTCTTACTCTCATGCTGCGGACATCTCTGGCTAATTATTTTCGTCATCTGCAAGAGGAAAATTAGTTTTTTTTCAGGATATCAATCAGTCCCAATCCAGGATTCTTTACTAGTCTTCCTGTGTTTTTCACTCTATAAACACCATCCACCATTGCACTGGAGAATATCTTGTCTGCTTCTCTCTTTCAGCTTCTCTGTAGTCAAAGTAGTGAACGTTGCTCATTTTTTTCTTCTTCCTGTTTGGAATCCACTCCATTTTAGATTATGACATTTGACAAATTGTGGAGAGCTTTTCTTATATTACTTCCTCAGCTTTTCTTCCTTTCTTGATCCTACTCTTCTACCTTCTTTCTATTTCTATATTATCCAGTATAGTTTTCCAGATTTTTAAAACACCCTGTTCTGTGTCCTTTATAGAAGAAACCTGTTCAGGATCTGTTTTTGGCTTTGTTACTGGCTTGTGACTCTGCTTCCTTTTTTGTCTAAAATCCTTAAGAGAGTTGCCTTGTCTCAGTGAGTCTTCTGAAAGCCTGGTCAAACTGAATCAATCAGGATTTTGGACACTTAAATAAGATGCCAAGTTATGCTGGCATTGGTGCTATCCTTTTTAAATCTGATAACAACATTTGACACATTAGACTATTCAATATTGTCTAGATATAGTCTTTGGGCATCATATCAACGCAACTCGTTGTGCCCATGTGACACCCCTCCTGCGCGAGCTGCACTGGCTCCCAGTGGTCTTCCAGGTGCGATTCAAGGTGTTGGTTACCACCTTTAAAGCGCTCCATGGCATAGGACCCGGGTACCTCCGAGACCATCTTCTGCCACCAATAGCCTCCCACCGACCAGTCCGTTCCCACAGAGAGGGTCTCCTCAGGGTGCCATCAGCCAAGTTATGTCGGCTGGCGACGCCCAGGGGGAGGGCCTTCTCTGTGGGAGCCCCAGCCCTGTGGAAAGAACTGCCCCCGGAAATTCGTAAGATCTCCGACCTCCGGGTGTTTCGCTGTGCATTGAAGACCCTGTTGTTCCGCCAGGCCGGACTATCAACACAATAGTTTTAAATTGGGGTATTTAAATTTATTGGGGTTTTAAATCTGAGCCACTTTATTTAATTATTTTAAATTTTATACTGTTGTTTTGTCTGTGTTTTTAAATAGGCTGTACACTGCCCTGAGTCCTTCGGGAGAAGGGTGGTATAGAAATAAAATTATTATTATTATTATTATTATTATTATTATTATTATTATTATTATTATTATTATTATTATTTGCTTGTTTGCTTGTTTGCTTGTTTGCATTGAATTTCTGTCTTCTTGTTCTTTTGCAGTATCGCATGATGGGTCTCAGTCACAGGAATTTCCTCTTGCAGTGGTGTCTGCCAGACATTAGTCTTGGGTCCTATTCATTTTTTTGTTTATTCTTGATATACTTTCCTTTATATGGGTGCCCTGATCCACTATCAGGGCTTTCAGTATTATTATTAAACTGATGATATTCAAGTCCATTGATCTTCTGTGGCTCTTCATGGTCAGTTGTGTGATGGAATGTCTTCTTGGACCATTGCTTTAAATTAAAACTGGACAAGAATGAGCTTGCTCTATTCAGTCTGCTCATCTTTCCCATCCTCAGCTGAGTTTTCCCCCATTTGCTTTCAGGTCTCTCAGACTGCTCATTTTCTATGCCTATTAATTGATTTTAATTTCCTCATAGAGTATTATTGGTCCCTATCATAGTTCTCTTATGTCTAGATTACTGTAATAGTCTTCCAGTGGGTGTTTTCAGTTAGTTCAAAAATAGTGCTATTTGCATGTTATTCTCATGTGGCCTGGATTTTTCATTGACTCCCCATTCAAGCCAGGGCTTTGTTCAGATCACAAATGCTTGTTTAGAGGCCTCTGATCACAAGGTTTGCAGTGCTGTAACAACTTTCATTTATTTTCCCCTACAATTCACTTTTAACATTCCTCTGAGCATTGCCTTCCTTTTATTCCTTGCTCCAGGGTCAAAATTTCCAGGGTTTGACCTCTAGGCCAGGCTTCAACTGCCAGAATTCTCCAATCAGAGGTCCATATACATTATAGTGGCCAAATTTGAGAAACACCGCTTTAGCTCTGCAATTCTGAAATCATTCCCCTTTCACTCTTTGTGAAAATTTGACCAGGTTAAAAGGGTTTTAGAAATATTTTATTTAAATAGCAAATTAATGTAAGGTCTGCTTTCTCCACCCTATTCTTATATAAGATATTGGTAATATATTTTAAAATTTATTATACTTAATTTTTTACATATTGCATTGGTTGTTGTAGTGTTTAGTGTTTATTTACTGGGTCATGAGATAATTTTATTTGTATTTATTGGGGGGTTGTTTCATACCACATCTTGGTAAAAGTGTGTAATTGTTGTTATTTCTGTTATTATTACAGGATTTTCTTGAACCATTTGAAACATTGATCTACCTAATCTAATTGGTAATTCATTGTTTTAAAACACAAATGAATGGTTTAAACCTGCACTTAAACATTCCTAAACCAAGGTCAATCAAATCAATCACTTGAGTGAATATTTCTGACATTCACCATTATTAGGTAGAAACAGAAGAGCATCAAGGTCATGGAAAACTGGAAAATAAAAATATGTTCAATAAATTTGATCAAATAAAAAGTAAATTTGATGAGTTCACAATTAAAACATCCTTATTAGTTAGATACTTTATTTCATTGGAGATTTTTAAAGAACTGCTTGGGTATTATTATTATTATTATTATTATTATTATTATTATTATTATAGCTCATTGTAATCACTTAGATGTTTAAACTGGATTTCTCATTTTTATCCACCTATCTACTTTCCCAAGGATCCAGGATAGGTGCTTCAAGGTTTTGGTTACCACCTTTAGAGCGCTCCATAGCTTAGGACCGGGTTATCTACGAGACCGCCTTCTGCCACCAGTGGCCTCTCACCGACCAGTACGCTCCCATAGAGAGGGGCTCCTCAGGGTGCCGTCGGCCAAACAATGTCGACTGGCGGCCCCCAGGGGGAGAACCTTCTCTTGGGGGCACCTGCCATCTGGAACGAGCTCCCCCCTGGAGATACGGAGGATCCCAGACCTGCGCGCTTTCCGCTGTGCCATCAAAACATTTCTTTTCCAGCAGGCTGGCCTGGCCTAACCTCTCTTTTAAAAATTTTTTAAAAATTTAAAATTTTTAAAATTTTTAAATTTTAAATTTGTCTTATGAATTTGGGGTGTTTTAAATTTCATTTTTCAGGCCAATTATTTATTGTATTTTAATGGTTTTTAACATTTGTATTATATGTATTTTATTTGGCTGTTCACCGCCCTGAGTCCTTCGGGAGTAGGGTGGTATACAAATTCAATAAATAATAATAATAATAATAATAATAATAATAATAATAATAATAATAATAATAATAATATGGTTTATGTTTGATGGTGCTAAAGGTATCGTCCCAGGATGTAAGCTATTCCAAGTAAAGCTGCCTTTTGACTGGAATTACTCAGGAGCTAATAGGCTTGATGGTATTTCTGTCACCGAGCTTGGATTTTAAAATCTTCCTCACTCTTCTGATGTACTCACTACTAACTTTCTTCTTGTCTTCAGAGGTTGAAGGGTGCACAGGTATATGTAGTAACCTTCTTCACTCAGACTTTTGATATTATTTCCATAGGCATCTTGATTCTTTCAGTTTTGACTATTTTCCCCCTGTTGACTGTGAGAGTGGCACATTTGTCTAGTCCAAACTCCTTTGCAATAATTTGGCTATATACGCGGACAGTGCTGAGCATCAATTACATTATTATTATTTTAATCTACCCTTTCATATTTCAAACCCAGAGGAGAAAAAACACCCAGGAGATGATGCCAGTTTCCAGCTTGTTTAACCTTACTTTCATAGGCAGAAGACAGATGAGAGCCGCATATATATTTACACAACCAAACCAGAGTAATTTCCTTCAAATCCAGAAGATAAAAGAATGTTTCCCTATAGGGGAAAAACAAATAACCCCTCTAATGAAACCATACAGTAAGTAATAAATGAGCATTCAGAAAGGAACAATGATTCTTTTATGTGAGACAAAAGGCACTCAGTTCTTCTGGAGTGGCAGCATGTGCGTATTTTCAGGCACCAGAACATATCAGCAGGTAAATTTCTAAAGGCAAAGGAGGTGTTATCTTTCAGAAGTCAAAATTCACTACCATCCAGTGCACTTGCTCAATAAAATCTGTGGCTGTCAAGAAACTGGTCTGCTATTTTATAGTCTTCTTTATCTTGGGACATATGGTTGATTCTTGTTACATTGGTAGGGAAATAGTCCAATCTCAGTAAAAATCTGTGTATTTTTTTCTTAAGATCAAGTAGGATAGCAATAGTACTTAGACATATACCACTTAACAGTGCTTAAGACTTCTCTAAGCGGTTTACAGAGTCAGCATATTGGGTCCTCGTCCAATCTGGCTCCTCGTTTTACCAATTTATTTATTTATTTATTTTATTAGATTTCTATACTGCCCTACTCCCGAAGGACTCAGGGCGGTGTACAGCCAAACAATAAAAACACATACAATACAAAATTTAAAAATAGAATAAAATCAAATTAAATAATTTTGGCCCTGACAAATTTAAAACCCCAAACTTTTAAAACCAATTTAAAATTGAATATATAAAATACTAAAAGATATTTAAAATTTTAAAAATCTTTTATAAAAGAGGGGGAAAATTAGGCCAGGCCGGCCTGGTGAAATAGTAAGGTCTTTAAGGCGCGGCGGAAGGTGCGCAGATCCGGGATCCTCCGTATCTCTGGGGGGAGCTCGTTCCAGATAGTAGGTGCCCCCACAGAGAAGGCTCTCCCCCTGGGGGCCGCCAGTTGGCATTGTTTGGCTGACGGCACCCGGAGGAGCCCCTCTCTATGGGAGCGTACCGGCCGGTGGGAGGCTATTGGTGGTAGTAGGCGGTCCCGCCAGTACCCGGTCCTAAGCCATGGAGCGCTTTAAAGGTGGTAACCAGAACCTTGAAGCGCACCCGGAAGACCACCGGGAGCCAGTGCAGCTCGCGCAGGAGGGGTGTTACATGGGAACGCCATGTCGCTCCCATTACCACCCGCGCGGCCGCACTCTGCGCCAGTTGGAGCCTCCGGGTGCTCCTCAAGGGGAGCCCCATTAGAGAGCATTGCAATAGTCCAGGCGGGAGGTGACAAGGGCATGAGTGACTGTGCGTAACGAGTCCCGATCCAGAAAGGGACACAACTGGCGAATCAGGCGAACCTGATGAAAAATCCTCCCGGTCACGGCCGTCAAGTGCTCTTCTAAAGACAGTCGTGAATCCAGGAGGACGCCCAAGTTGCGAGCCCTCTCCGTGGGGGCCAATGATTCGCCCCCAATAGTCAGTGATGGCGTCAACTGACTATATCAGGACGTCGGAAACCACAGCCACTCAGTCTTGGATGGGTTGAGCCTGAGCCTGTTCCTCCCCATCCAGATCCGTACGGCCTCCAGGCACCGGGACATCACTTCAAGGGCATCGTTGGGGTGATCCGGGGTGGAGATGTACAGCTGGGTGTCGTCAGCGTACTGATGGTACTCCACCCTGAAACCACGGATGATCTCGCCCAGCGGCTTCACATAAATGTTGAACAGGAGAGGCGAGAGGACCGACCCCTGCGGCACCCCACATATGAGGGGCCTCGGGGTCGACCTCTGTCCCCCTGTCAACACAGACTGCAACCGGTCAGAGAGAAAGGAGGAGAACCACCGCAACACAGTGCCTCCCACCCCCAACTCTTCCAACCGGTGCAGCATGATACCATGGTCAATGGTATCAAAAGCCGCTGAGAGATCTAACAGGACCAGGACAGAGGAGCACCCCCTGTCCCGAGCCCTCCAGAGATCATCAACCAACGCGACCAATGCCGTTTCCGTGCTGTACCCGGGCCTGAAGCCCGACTGGAACGGATCCAGATACCTTGTTTCATCCAGGTGCTGGGGGAGCTGTTGCGCGACCACACTCTCAACAACCTTCGCAACAAAGCAAAGGTTGGAGGCCGGACGATAATTTACCAACATTGCCGGGTCCAGGGAAGGCTTCTTGAGGAGAGGCCTCACCACCGCCTCTTTCAAGGCGGCGGGAAAGTCACCCTCACTCAGCGAAGCGTTTATAATCCCCTGGAGCCAGCCTCGTGTCACTTCCTGGGAAGCCAGTACTAACCAGGAAGGACACGGGTCCAATAAACAAGTGGTCGCGTTCAGTCTACCCAGAATCCTGTCCACGTCCTCAGGGGTCACAGGATCAAACTCATCCCAGATAACATTCTCAAGACCTGCCCCTGTCTCTCCCCCTGAGACTACCCAGTCGGAGTCCAAATCTTCCCGAATCTGAGTGATTTTGTCATACAGATACTGAACAAAATCCTCGGCTCTACCCTCCAAGGGGTCCTCCCACGCTTCCTGGTGGAGCAGGGAGTGGGTCACCCTAAAGAGGGCGGCTGGGCGATTATCTGATGACGCAATAAGAGCAGCAAAATAACTACATTTTGCTGCTTTTATCGCCACTAAGTAATTCCTAATGTGGGATCTTACTAGTGTCCGGTCAGATTCAGAAAGACTGGCCCTCCAACTACTCTCTAAGCGTCTTTTCCGGCGCTTCAACTCCCTCAGCTCCTCGGTAAACCAAGGAGCCAACATCGGAAGGATGGAAGGCTAAATCAACCTTGAGCCAGTGAGATTCGAACTGCCAAACTACAGTCAGCAGTATTGCATTTTAACTACCACACCACCAGGATCCCTTGCACAACACTAAACTCTTAAATATAATCTATTTCAAACACTTGTGTAACATCTATAAATCAGGACCACCTACAGGCTGTGCTTGGTTTTTCAGAACTTTAGCTCTAGGATGCATAGATGGCTAAGGGAGACTTTGCCTAATTTTGGCTAGTGCACCAGTTGCAGTCCTAATGTGATGGAAGCCCATGGTGATAGTGCCCAATGCTTTTATCACCACCCAGAAGAACGAGGCCTGACTGAAGACCATTCAGAAGATATACCGTAGTTAGTGGCAAAAGGTAACAGCCAGCATGCTGGCAGGTGAAAGCTGCTACAGCTATATAAAACCGGTGTTGTGGTGCAGCTTTGTGTGCCAACTGATTTTTGTGTGTAACCAAAGGAGCTACTTTTTAACTTTTAAAACCCTACATACTTTGGCATGTAGAAACCTTGAGGTGCTGCAGACTGAAAGTATCATTTATGAATGCCCAGCTGACTGACGGCCTCCCAGAACCCAACTGGCCGGTGTTAGCTGCAACAGAGCAGCAGCGACCCACGGAGCGGGGACCGAAGGCCATGACATACTGGGACACCGGATGCTGGGAGCCGCTTGACCAATTTGCTTCCTGTAGAGGACCTGTTTGCTGATGCCGGATGGTGGCTGAGTGGGTAGGCCCACCTAGGCATAGCCAAGGGTGGTATTCACTTACCTTCGCTACCAGTTCACAAGTGTGAGTGTGCGCGCTCGCTCTGCTCGCACCTCCACACATTCGTGCATGCACAGAGCGTCAAAAACGGGATCCAGGCAGGTGGGCAGAGCCTCCCGCCACTACCAGTTCACCTGAACTAGATAAAAGCGGCTGAATACCACCACTGGGCGTGACCCCACCTATAAAAAGTGCTGGGAGGCGGTATCTCCCAGCGCTAACTTTACAATGGACTGCTACTTTTACAGAACTCACTTTGTGCCAAGGCTCTGGCCTAAATAAACCCTGATTCTACGGTTCCAGAACATGTCTGCTTCTGTGTTAACCAGGTCTGGGGTTATATATAGAAATCATTCCAGAATACAATTCTAAATTTTGCAGAGGATCCAGAATTGATTTAGGTATCACTAACCTTTACATAAGCATAGTTCTGGCACCCACTGTAATATATGTGTTTACAGGAAAATGTTACTTTCCTCCTAATACTTGGACAGTATGTTGGAAAATAAGGCTACTTTGCATGATGTCTGAAAGCATGATAACATTTTTAGATATCATTCAACTTTATTCTGATATTATTGCACATTTGTACAATAAGATATAAATAGGAAAAAAGACGTTACTTCAAGGACACAATAACTGTTGGACTTAAAATGACTTAATGAGGAGATTAGTTGTATCTTTTTGAAGTAGACAGCAGTTGTGCATACTGTCATGTGGCCACTTTCCTTCACTGACCATTGGTAAATACAACTTTATTCATGCAAATGGGCAGCATCCTATCATCACAAGTTTTCCCCCTTAAAAATGTGAATCGTCAGAGGTAGTCAAATAGTAAGAGAAAGCTCTCTGGTGACTTGCTATATAATACAGCTGTTATCTTCTATTGTCAGAAGCCTCAAGGGATGAATGGAAAGCCTTTAAAGAATAGATACAAATTATAGCAATGCCAAAAAATCCTGTCTTTTCTCAAATATGCAAGGATTTGCAAAAGTTAATTTCATATTAACAACTGTTTGTCCCTATGAGGTGTGCCTTCTGTATTAGCCATTTTATTCATTTCATTTCATTTATTTATTTATTTTATTCGATTTCTATAGCTACCTCAGTCATCCAAGTGACTTTGTAACTCTCATAACAAAAAACCCATTGAATCATATCTTAGGACAAAATTCTCTTCCCCCAGTGTGCCTACAGGAAATCCTTAAATAAGACATGAACATTATAGCATCCCCACTGCCACTATGCCAGTTCCTTTCCAAACAGAAAACAGAGATTTTTCTACCTATGATATTTGAGGTAAAATTTACTATGGTGGGGAATATTGCCACATTCTTAAGGTGGTCTCTGATTTATGACCATTTGTTTAATGACAGTTTGAAGTCAAAAACTGGCTCTGAAAAAGTGACATGACCCATCCTTGAAGTTATGACTGTCACACTACCCCATGATTACATGATTGCAACCAGGCACTTGGCAACCGGCTTGCATTTACAATGGTTGCAATGTTTTGTGGTCAGGATTTGCGACCTTCCCAATCGGCGTCTGACAAGTAAAGTCAATTAGGGAAGTTGGATTCACTTAATGATTAGCTAAAAACTGCAGTTAAAATTATTATAAAATTGGTCTGATCGTGTGATGAGTTACTTAACAACCACATTGCTTAGCAACTGGTCCCAATTGTGGTTGTAAACTGAAGACTACCTATGTTTTCTGTTTGGAAAGGAACTGGCATAGTGGTGGTGGGGATGCTAAAACCTCCATTTTATATTATAAAAATGGTAATAATGAAATGGAACCGGAAATTAAAGCTTTTTATACTCACTGCAGGGAACTTATAATGATTCAGTGAAAATTCATCAGTAAAACAGTAAACCATAGCAAAGAAAGCACTATTTGATTATTACAAGATAGACCAGATTAAGAAACAGACTCTACAGGAAGATTGGAACTAAAGTTTGCTGTGATAGGTCATAGTAACAAAATTTTGCAAGCTTGATTGTGTTTTACCTCCTCTCCCCCTTATATCCATGTGAATCAGGCAGACCCTTGTATGGGTCTCCTCAGAATACTATCTTTGTTTCTAGGACTTAAGGAATATTTCAACCTTCTTTGCTTATTTCTTTCAAAGTTATCTCCTTAACTTGCTAGAGCCATCCAGTGCCATTGATGAATGAGAAATTTAGAAACTGAAATAACAAATAAAGGCAGTAGACTACAGAAAGAAGTCTCCAATTAAAACTATGGAACTGAGCAAATTAGTACTTAATATTATAGAAGGTGTTTGGCCACAAAACCTTGTGCTGTAGTTGTATAACCTAGTGCTATGCTAAATGGTTTCTGAAACTACTATTTTAATTAATGACATGGAACTAATTCATCAGTAAACCCTAAAAATCTTGGAAGGAAAATACAGCAGAGGAATTTAACTGGAAGTTGACTCTCATATTCAAAACGCTTTATTCCAAGTTCAGAACAACTATCCTAACTTTATTTTTTTTTAAAAGACCAAAGGATGAAATAAATAGCTGCTTCAAACAGTTAGAACAGTAATGGAATACCTGGTAACAACCCTTTTTGAACATAAAAAACTGTTTAGAGGTAAAAATATTTTGAATTAGAAACATTTTATACATTCTTATTAAAATGACAACGTGAGAGACAAAAGTTATCTTTGCACTGGCAGTTAACTTCCATATCAATGATTCAAAATGAAAGAAGGCAACAGAAAGAATTATATTTCTAAAGCATACTAGTTTGGCTGAAATAAGCAGATCTTGCAAATGAAAAAAATAGCTTTTATTTATAGCTTTTGCAAATCAAAACTTAATGCTCTGGGACAAACTTAAAGATGAATGAAATATATTCCCAAAATGAGCTTGTTATCTCTGTAATACAATAATTGGGTAAGTTACAGTTAGATAATAAAGTCTATTTTTTTCTCCAAAATTCTACAAGTCGATTAACAAAACTGAAATGCCTCCAAAAATTAACTTGGTGTTTGTTAGTTGTATTTATTTTTTCCTGCAGTTTCCAAATTGATGTAAAGTCTCATTTCAGCTATGTCGGTTTCCTGGTGAGCTGATGGACATGTTCATGTTACTTTTGTAGCAATGATAAGAAAGAGATTTGCCACTTTACTTTACTTTTATTTGATTTAAAGCCACTGCTTTGTTCTGCATTTAAAAAATAAAGTTTCCTATAGTACAGAGTAGTTTACGGCCCTGGGATTTTCTGGTGGTCTCCAAGTATAATCAAGTCCAACCATGATTATCTTAATGAACTACTGGGGGAAAAAAGTACACAGGGATTTTTCTATCTCATTTCAATCTTCCACCAGTAGATTTCATAACATTTAACATCCAGGCTGATAGCCAAGTAATTACAGCAGAACAGTCAAAATAGTATTGTTGCATTTTAGGGATACACTATGGTGGCTTCAAGTTATTGGACTAGACTCCCTTTCAGTGGATAATGAAAAAGTTTGCCACAAACACAATGTTAGTCTTTTGTGTATCACAAAGCATTTTTTCCATAACAATTGTTTTAATTGGTTCTTAAGCCATTGTAATAAGATGCAAATCTGTCTAGAGTTAAAAAAAGTTCCCAGTGCAAACAACACTCTAACCTTGATAAAAATTAATATTTCTTTGAACCGTTCTATTTTGAACAATTGTGTTCTTTGCCTAATTATAGTCTGCTGGCACGAAATTGGGTAATAAACATATAAACTACACATTTTAATAAAGCAAATGAGATCAGTTTTTAATATAAAAGGGGAAGACAGACGGTTGTTCTTTCCTTAAAAGATGACATAAAATAGTCTTTGAGCACCTTGCTTTAGAAAATCAGAAATAATTTGAGTTGAAACTAGAAGTTATAAATGATTATGGTTTTTTATTTATATAATTTATAGGGCAACCCCCAATCAGAGAGTACATCAAAGAAAATACAAAACAATCAAAATTTGAAAAAAGATACAATATCAAACTAAGACAACAAAACAATGCAAACAAAGCTGAGGGTGATTATAGCAAATACTATGGCAACAGAACTGATTTATTTACCATGCTGGCTCAAAAGACAGGGGAAAAAACCAGGTTCCTGGTATCCAGGTAACTTCTGATTGTTAGATGCAAGATAGTCCTATTTTAGATAATTAGAACATAACAGTCTTTGAAACACTTTGGAATGCAGCTTATATTAATGTTTATTCTGTGTAATTTTGAAAGGGTTTATTCTGTATTCTAGTTTCACCTTGATATAAAAGTCTTACTAATTATCTTATGAAGAAGTAATTGTGGGCATCCATTACAAAATGACTAATCTTCTAAGCAATATTTCTTAAAATTTGTGAACCTTAATTTAATGTGTGTAGGGGAGTAGAAAGGAAGACATTTTCAATTTTTATATGAAAATTATCAAGGTGATTATTTCTTTAGAATAAAATATTAGTACGGGATATCAGGAGACAGCAGTAGGTAGTAGTAAGATATTACACTACACTGATATTACAGTAATAAACGGTGTGCAACCACAATGCCAGGTGCCATCTGAAGCTTTATCTAGGCCATGTGGCTGAAAGTTATCAGCCATGATATTGGAAACAGTTACAGGAAAGGCTGATAGCTCTGGTTGTTAGCATCCATCACTGACTATGCTAAAGAACCATTATGCCAGAAGGAAATGAGCCTGTTGTGAGGTGTTTTTTTCTTTTTTTTAGACCTAAAGCAGTTTTTTATCTGGGAACTTCACAGGTGTCATTTTTATTATTTATAAAATATCAATTGTAGAAATTGATTGAATACACATCCATTCAGCCATAGCCCTATTCAGAATTTAAAATATGAAATTAGATAAGGATGAGACACAAGAAGAACAAAATAAAGGAGAGAGAGCCATGAATTCATGATATTTTATGACTATTTTAGGATTATCAAGCCAGGAGAAAACATCTTAGTAGAAATAGGAAATTTTGAATCATGAAAACTGACAAAACATACCCAGGCAGAAAGCATCAGCATAGATGGAGCAGTAAGACACTTTTAAAATGTATGTCTTTTAAAATAAAGTTCATGAGATGTAGAAAGTTCAGCAACAGAAAGATGGATGGTTGCACTTGTTTATGCATGAGAATGATTGTACTACAAAGGGCTGTGAAAGCCAAATTATGGAAGATGTAATTGATTTTTCAGATGCCCCAAAACCAAGTGTTCCTACAATGAATTTCAATACTTATTTTAATGTAACGAAAAAGAAAATAGCAAATCATATTTACACTTCACTCAATTGAAATCAACACGTACATAAAGTATGTCGTTGCTGATTTCATACACTTATGAAAAAAATACTCTACAATCATGATCCACAACCTGAGGCCCCCCAAGGTTCTATATAATCCCAATGCCAGGAGACCAACCCTACAAAACCTTTCTCTAAGTTGCCACCCATATTAATTAATTCAGTGGTGGGTTCCTACCGGTTTGCACTGGATCGGACGAACTGGTAACGGCGGCCGCAGGAGGCTTCGCCCCCCCACACAGACATTTCTGCACATGCGCAGAAGTGCCACAGGAGCGCGCTCGTGTGCACGAGCAAACTGGTAGCGACAGGATTTGGAACCTGCCCCTGAATTAATTACTGTTAAAAACAGGTGTCTAGAATAGCAATAAATACATATTATTAAATATATACTTCTATTTCTTTATCCTGGTCCTATCTGTTTTTTGCAGTAGGACCCCTGGCATGCGGCTTTAAAGTCCAATGTAATATTACCTTCAAAAATACAAGTTAAGAAAAGTATGAGTTTGTTTAAAAACACGGACATCAATTATTCTGATGAGAGGAAACTTAAGGTAGGAAGTAGAATTTCTTTTTCTTACGCAATCTTGTTCCTTCTTGTTATTTCATAAATTGATAGCTTAAGGGCAAGACCTAAATATTTTGTATTATTTTGCCTATCAATGGATGCATACAGTTCGGTTATTTAAATAACTAAATGTTAATATTCTTTATAATGCAGGTAAATATAAGTAAATAAACTGGCAGTGCAATCATTTTAATCAAACCATTAAATTATTGTATTTAAAAGAAATCTCTTCAAATCCTATTTCAGTGCCTCACCATAGCAGAATGTATGTGTGTATATGTTTCTGGCAGATATGAGTGATGAATGCCCTAAGCATATACTGTTAGAATATATTTCCAGTAGGCTCACCCAAGGCATCCTAGATAAAGAAAACAGGAATCTATATTGGACAGGGATTACAGCAAAAGGCAAAAACACTTCTGTATTTTACAAAAGATAGAAAATAACAAAGTGATTGGCAATACAGAAACAACTGATAGACCTTCCAGTCAAATGGCACCCAAATATGCTACTGAGGGAGATCTGAGGATCTATGGGAGTTTATGGTATTTGTGATATTGCTAGGTTAATGTTTTCAGGATGTGTAAATGCTGATGTTGTAAGACAAGAAAATCCAAAGTTGCTGTCGGAACATGGAGCATATGAAGCAAGAATATGGGAAATTTATGCAGTAAAATAAGAAATTAATCCACTACTAATTGGTTTCCTACATGTCAATGAACTGACATGGGTTGATTTTCAATCAGAAGTGAAATGAAGTCATACAGCTTACTGTTCAAGGCACAAAAAACAAAGGTGTACACATTTTTGTTTGACTGATATTTGTATCTACAACAATCAGACTTGGCCTTGTCAAATTGGTTTTGGAAAAAAAATGGAAAGGAAAAAGGAAAGGGGTTACTATTATTGCATAAATGTTGCTGCTGTTTTAAAATGTTTAGTCACCACTTTCTAAAAAAAATCATTGTATAGTACTGTTTTAAATATTCATGGATTTAATTAATACTCTAATGGCCAATCTATATAAAATGCATTGCAAAGTATCATTTACATTCCTGTTTTCCCTCCAAATATTTTGTTTCCCCCCTCCCCCAAAATAAGCCAATTGAAGCACTCCAGTAGGATATTCAGGATTTCCAAATATGGTTTGTCCAGAACAGGAAGTTGTCTGAAGTTTACTGGATGTAGTAACATCCAAAATATGCAAATGAAACGTTTTCCATGCCTGATAGTGAATGCTAATGGCTGATTTTGGGGTTTTTTTCGACTCAAACTGTTAAAGATTCTTGAGACCAAGAGCTCCTTTGGTATCAGTGAAGACTCAGCTGTTTACAGGTTGACAGAAAGCCAGTCAAAAAGAAGATAAAGCATTCTCTGTCCTGATGTCCTTTGGGGCAGGTATTGCTTACAGTATTACATACAAGATAACTGAGAAAGTCAAAGAATATTTTTAAAAAGTCAGTACATGCTTTGTTGATTATGGAAAAAACATTACTTTTATCAAAAACATCAAGCAGTGGAATGTGCTTAGGAAAGTAGGAATCTCAATACAAAATTATCTCGATACAAAACCTATACATAGGTCATGAATATGATGAGATTGAGTCATTTCCTTAGTTATTGGACCTATATGTTAGATATATATTAAGAGAAGCTGGATTGGAAGAAATTTTACTGTTCTCTAATTGAGTGTTTTCAAAAAAGGCTGCCATATTTCTGTTCTGCTGACTACTGTCAATACATACATTTATCTTGTAAGTCACCTAGGGTATGTAGAATTGGATGATATATAAATTCTCATGAATAAAATTAATCAATAAATGTAGAAAATTGTATTTTTTCTTGGATTTCTGGTTTCCTAACTGAGGGAAAACCGAGAGGAATGGTGTTGTAATGATTTCAGTCCTTTGTGGAAAGTTTAAAGTATTTACTGTATTAATATTGGCATATCTGGTTGATGGCAGGGTCTTTGTTTGGCTTTAGCTTGTCATAGCCAGCAAGATGTTTAGATTGGATTTGGCTTTTTTTCTCCATCTACTGAGTCCTTTCCAAGGACCTGGGATAGGCAGAAGCTGTTATTTAATAATATTAAAGGTACTGTCTCAGGATGTAAGTGTTTTAAGTAAAGCTGTCTTTGCAATTGATTGTGATTTTGTCAATGCCAATAGTGTTCAGATAGTGTTCCAGCTGTTTTGGAATGTTATTATATTTTTATCCTGCATATTTATATATAACTCAAAGTGATGAACAATACTCCTGCCTCCTATTTCCCTACAACAACCCTGTGAGGTGGGTTGGGCTAAGAGAGGGTAACTGGCCCCCAAATCACCCAGCCTGCTTTCATGTCTAAGGGAGGCCTAGAACGATCTTCTACATAAATGGTCCTTCACCTGTTTGACCCAAAACCAGTTTCCCAGTCTTGAATATTGTAAATAAATAAATAAATAAATAAAAAAAACCCACAATCATCTAAGCAGCAGCAGTCCCAAACTGGATCCTCAACTCACAAAAAAGCAATTACAAATTGCTCCATTACCCCCAGGATATGCCAAATTATTCCCAGTTTAACAGCCACTACGTGGAAAATTCTTGGAAGTCAGAGATTTGTTTTAATATGCAGTTCTATCCCTTATTTCTTTCAACAGTCTTAGTACAACACGTATGCAAAGCAGTTTCAGGATGGATGAGCAAAACCAGAGGGTAGGACCATAATAATTGAAGTTAAATTGTTAGAAATTTCTGATGATAAATTTTGTTACTTAAGGGAATAGGCTGCCCCTTGAACTGGCAAAGTCTCCTTAAAGGTATTCAACTAAACCGCATAACATCTGAAATGTTTTGCAAACCTTGCTCCAAACGGGGTTGGACTAATGATTTTTGACGTTAATTCCGACAGTACAATTTCTTGATTCTTTCAAGAGCTCTCTATGTGCATATATATGATATATATGTGCATACATATATTATTCTTTAATCTTATAAATCTTGTGCGTTAAGCTTCGCCTTGTTATAAAAGTGAGTTCACTTTACATATAAAGTAACGAATTTAACTCACACGCATCCCTGAATGGACTTGCCTACTGCGTGTCACGTTATTGTGCATGAACTGAGGCGTGCACTTTCACGGAGCGGGGTTTATGTTCTCAGGCGCAAATGCAGTAGAGTTCGGAAAGTGGGGGATTTTGCACGTACAATAAACATTAGCACTCGTGCTCATAGTCATCCGGGAGCAAAGCCTCGCCGAGCGAGCCTTGTAGAGTTCAGGCCGGCCGCAGGTGGTTTTGTACATTTCCAGCCACCGAACGGCCGCTCCTCCTCGAACCCCCGGGAATCCTCTCAACCCCCGCCCCCACCTCCAGCACCACCACGTCCCCTCCCCCTCGCCGCTCTCAGGCCCCCTTCCCTCCCATTCCCTGCAGCCACCCGCCATTCACGCGCCTACCCCTCCCTCATTTCCGCTTGCGCGGCCCCGGCTGCTCCAATCCTCCTCTCCGCTTTCTTCCCGCCTGTCTTGCCGTGCGCATGCTTGGGTTATGCAACAGGCCATGCGCCCTAGCGTCCCAGCTGCAGGGCGGCGCTGCTGGGGCAGTTCTGTTTGCGAGAGGAGGCTTAGTCGAGGGTGGTGGTGGTGGTAGAAGAGGAGGCCCGGAGGAGGAGACGGAAGGGGGGAGCTGAGCTGGCCTGACCCGGCCAGCCTGCCCTCCCGCTCTGCCATTCAAGTGGAAGTGGAAAGAGGGGAGTGCGGGCCGTCGGCCCTCCGCCAGCTGCCTTCCGCTTGCCTGAGCGAGCTGGCGGGCGGCAGCGGCGGCCTCGGCACTCTGGGCCAAGTCCCGCCTGTTCCGCGACGGCGAGTGGGCTGGCTTCCTGCGCGTTGTGCCGCTCCCCCCTCTTCTTCTTTTCCTCCTTTCCCTTCCTCCTCCTCCTCCCTCCCCTCCTGCTCTCTCGCTTTTCCCTCCCTCCCTTCCTTTCCCCGGCAGTAGGAGCCGCAGCGGCAGCAGCCACAGCAGCAGTAGTCCGGATCCCCTGAGCCATGGCGCTGTGAGAGCAGCACATGGCGGGCGCAGCAGCCATGAACCCCCCACTAATCCATACAACTCCCCCCTGAAGGGCCACCGTGTAACTGCAGCCGCCGCCCGCCCGCCCGCTCACCCACCAACCAACCAACCAACCAGTCCGCCTTAGTTGAATAATATTAGACAACCAGCACCAGCTCTGCCCAGCACTACCCATCGCAACTGCTCCTGCCGCCTTCACGCCCGGACCGAAGACGCTCTTCTCAGCCAGCTCCTTCCCTGCGCCGCCGCCGCCGCCGCCGCCATCTAAGCCCCCGCTAATAGCCAGCCCGGTCCCACCGTCGCCATGGGAGTGCAGGGCTTCCAGGACTACATCGAGAAACACTGCCCGAGTGCCGTAGTGCCGGTGGAATTGCAGAAGCTGGCCCGGGGCAGCCTGGTGGGTGGTGGTCGCCAAAGGCCTCCTCAGACCCCGCTACGACTCCTCATCGACGCCGACAACTGCCTGCACCGACTCTACGGCGGCTTTTACACGGACTGGGTGAGCGGCGGGCAATGGAACCACATGCTGGGCTACTTGGCGGCGCTGGCCAAGGCCTGCTTCAACGGCAACATCGAGCTCTTCGTTTTCTTCAACGGCGCCCTGGAAAAGGCCCGGCTCCACGAGTGGGTGAAGCGGCAAGGCAACGAGCGCCAGACCGCCCAACAGATCGTCAGCCACGTCCAAAACAAGGGCACCCCGCCGCCCAAGGTCTGGTTTCTCCCGCCTGTCTGCATGGCGCACTGCATCCGCTTGGCCCTCATCCGCTTCCACATCAAGGTAAGCGAACGAAAGCAACGGCCTGCTCGGAGGGCTGCCCAGCGCCGTCTTCGCTGCCCCAGTGTCCCCTTGCATGCCCGTGACACCAGGGCCCTCTTGCAGCCCTGGTCTGCCCTCCAGCCCTGATCTGACTCTGCTTTTCGCTCCTTTTCTACTCGCTTCGCGCTTTCCGGCTCCCCGCCCGTATCACGGGGAGGGGAGCCCTTTAGCAGGGGCCTGACGCCCATCGGGGACCAACTCCTGCGCTGCCGTCCTTCTATTCATGGAAGCGACTCGCCACCTTACTGGGTTGAACCCCCTCCCTCCTCCTCCCTTCCGTGCGGTGGACAGAGGGGCAGCATTAATAAAGATGGCAGCAGACTTTTCCCTCCCGGTTATGGTTTGACTAATTCCAGAGGGAGGAAGGGAGGGAAGTTCTGTTTTCCCATATCCGCAAAATGTCGTCGAAAACTAGCTGAATTACAACCTTGGGCGGGGAGACGAGATTTCCTGGGATCCAGCGTGCTTCCTGCTGGTCGTTAATAATCATCCAAGGTTGCCCGGAAAGTTTGTACAGTATTGCGTTTGTCTTGGCTACAACTCTTCCCCTCCCAGGAACAGAGTAGAAATAAGTCTCCCTACGTCCTCACTAAGAGGCAGGAAGGTAGAGAGTGGCCGAGCTGGCATAGGAGAGGACTTAGTAAGCAAACTGATGTCCTCAATCTGTACAGGGATTTTTCTATTTATATATAGAGCTTTGAAAATCAGATGAGAGGAATAGGGAACATCCAAAGGCTCCCATCCACAATGTAAGAAGTCCTAATGAGTTGCTAAGATTAAACATTTCAGTTCAATTTATTACAGTCATAGACCAGAGACCGATTAAATATTTCAAGGAATCCTCATTTGCTTTTTCAAACTTGGATTTCTAGTTTGTTAATAATACACAAGTTTTTTTGCCATCTCTCAGGCCTTCTGCCATAATTCTTAAGTACAGGTCAAGTCCATTCTTTCCCTGTACAAATAGCTATAAACTATAGTTTAAACTATAAAGGAAGATAATTGGTAATCATTGTACTTGATCCAAGAGTGAGAGTTGCATTGCCAGTAGGGAACAAAATCCATCTTGTTATATTTCTGTTCTGGGTTCTTTTACTCTTTTAACCGTCAGGTTCAGGTACTTTAATTCCATTGTTTTGATCCCTCAGATTAGTAAAATGACTCTTGAACCTAATAACCACTCTTTGAATCATGGTTATTTTTTGATCCAGTTGTTTGTTTTAATTAGAATCATTTCTATAATTTGTTTAAATCATAAATGGGAAATTAGGCAATTGTCCAGAAAATGCATGCAAGCAAGCAACAAGTTTTTTTAATTATGATTTAGAGAGCAAGGGGAACTTGTGGCTTGAACTACACAAAAGTTTGAAGTTTTAGACTAATAATATCACCATTGTAAATCATTTAATTACAGTTTTGTAGAAGATACTAAGTTAAATTGTTACTGTACAGCAATGAAAAAACACAATGGTTGAATAAATTTATTTACGATACGCTTTGATTTACAGATTTTATTACATATAGATCAATGACCATAGAATTATTCCTCCATTTTTTCTTGTCTCCCCCCCATATTTATGTAGTATTGTTCTCATAGTAATTGTAATAGCATTTCATTTTATTTCATTTTGCCCTTAAAATAAATCTACTGGTGAGGTATCCTGCTTGAACTGTTAGTTCTCCTAAGTGGAGAGTTTCGACAATTATGCTGCATAGTTGAGTAAATATGTGACCTTTACAGATAATGTACAGTTTTGTAATTGGAGCTTGATGTTACTAGGCTCTACCTTGTGGCATTAGCCTTAGCTGTAGAGAGACAAAGGATACTCTCCCACCCTCAGGCCCAGAATATTTTTAGGCATGGATATTAAAAATTAGTTTTTAATAAGTTCAGTGAAACTGAAAACATAATACTTTGTTCTGGAAGTGTGGGTTAAATTATCTTCTGACTGAAACTTAACAGTTTAAGGCCTAGAATTAATTCTGTGTTGTAGAATGGCTGTGATACTTCAGACTAAATTGCTAGTGGAAGTCCCTCCCCTTGTTTCGGTTGTAATTGGTAAGAAATTTAATAAGCCTACAAGTCCACAAATCTGGTGTAATGATTGGCTTACATAAATGACAGACATTAAGTGTAACATCATAGTGAACAAAGTTAGATTGCTCTGTTCTAGTTACTCATCTATCAGAAATGGAAAGCTGCTAAGTGCAATCATATTTCTCTAAATCTCTAAATGATTTACATTTCTAATGTACATGATTTGAAGTTAGAAACCCATTTTTACAGTAGTCTTTGAAGAAAAAGGATCAGTGATTTCAAAGAGTATTTATGTTCTGAAGTTTTTATTAAAACATTTTTCTTTCCAACACTTAATCAGAATTTTCTTGTACAATAGAAATAAAAGCAAATGTTATATCGTAATGTAAACTTTTAAATCCACTAGCAATAGCTCTCCTTACTCTAAATTTACAGAAAGTTGCAATAAGATATTTCTATGCAGTAATCCTTTAAAAGTGAACTGGCTTAATGCTATTACATCTAGTGGAATAAAGTTCTTGTGAGCTATATTAAAGATAATATTAAAAATATAAAATAAATTCTGTCATGATGACAGTTTATGTTATAACGTACTGGGATTGTTGTCTGATTAATGAACATAATTCACATTATATTGGTGATATATATCAAGTGCATAATTTTAATAAGTTGCATAAGCAATAGAGAATATTTGTGAGTCTAAACAGTAAGAGGATCATGGAAAGCTATATTCAGAACACCTAATATGTCAATACATGACATATGCATTTTAACTGCCTTTCAGATTAGATACATAATACAATTTTAAATAGCTTTCAGTGAAATGTGTTTTTGTGATTTGACACTCAGCAATACCTATTTGACTTTTACTCTCAATTTATCCAAATGTGTCCGATTATACATTCTATCACCCATCTACTCTGGCCAAAGTTTGTATGTAATGAGGATTATAGGAGTTATGTTCCATTACTGATAGAAAAGAATGCTTGTAGCTCAGGATTGAGCTACAATCCTGAGCTGTGGAATCTTTGGTGGTCTCTTGAGCTTGGTTGTTTAGACATCCATGAACACCAACTAGCAATCAGAAGACATGATGAAAACTCCTTAATTTCACAATTCATGGACAGATCATAGTTTTTTGATACTCGGCATCGTAGACCAAGATAAATCCCAATCTCAAAAAATGCTAGTGAATTATTGAAAGCCTGGCACATAAACAAATCTGCCATCCACAGTCATATAGAGATAAACAACATTTACACACTGTTCAAGAAACAATCAAAAAGCCAAAAAGGAAACAAAAAAAATCAAAATATTTCCTCATCAGCAATCAACACCCAGATGAGCAGAGATTAAAAGAAGTAAACAATACCCCAATCAAGGCACCACCAATTCAGGCAAGCAAGCTAACAGTAAACAAGATCCTAATCACAAGGAATCACAAGACCACTTCCATCTACATTGACTGGGCCAGCCACTAGTATATAAAACAAGAGCAAACATTTTTTAGAATTGATGACGTTACCTTGTTTGATAATGAAACCAAGCACAGTGAACACCAAGGACCCTACATAATCCATTAAATTTGAAGGAGCTCAAATCTGGGAGACCTAATCTGTAATACAGTTATTTTGAAGCAAACATTTAGGCTTTCATGCATAATATATTTACTTTCTTTTTCATGATTTTGATATTCTTAAATCTCTGAGAAGAGTTGTAATACTGGAGTCTTTCCATTGCTTTTATATTTTAATTAGCATTTGCTCATAAGACTTGACTTGTCAATCCCCCCCCCCCCCCACCGCAATATTGGTTTTATGTGTGGGCATCTAGTTACCACCAAATTGGAGTGCTTTTTCTGGGCAATTGAGCAAGAATTGGTCAGAATGGTCATTGTGGAAATTGAAAATTATAGTTTTACTTTTTAGTTTTTAATGGAGCAAATAGAAGGTTAATAGGAAATATGGATTTATAAAAGGAAAAGGAAGTTCTGTTTATGGTTATGTTGAGTGTGGGTGTGTTTAAGAGACTGGGAGAGAATGTTCTAAAGAAAAATTATCAGTTCTGTTCTCCATATTCAAAATAGTTGTTCAGATGTATATGAATTATATTGTATTAGGAAAATTAGGGTATTAATATTTAATCAATACAAGAAACATTATAATATTCTTCCTAGAAAAAAGTCCCCCAAACTTAGTGTGACCTGCATGATTGTATTATACTACCTATACATCATTTAAGACAGGGGTCTCCAAATTTGGCAACTTTAAGACTTGTGGACTTCAACTCCCAGAATTCCTCAGCCAGCTTTGCTGGCTGAGGAATTCTGGGAGTTGAAGTCCACAAGTTGCCAAGTTTGGAGACCCCTGATTTAACACATCTGGTAAATTTAACAATTAACAGTTAAATACAGTAAATTACACATATTATTAATTCAGCTTCTTAAAAGGATTGATGGAAAAAGGTGGTTTCAATTCCTGTTATGAAAATGTAGAATCTAAATGTGGAAAACAGTTCATAAATTTGAAGCAATGTAAGAGAAGGCCCCTATCTGCTTGCCACAAAGCTGGACATCTGACATTGTGGCATTTTTATGGAAACATCTCTCGCTAAATGCCTAGTCAGGTTATTCTGAAATTCCTATGGCATGAAATGGAAATGGAAATTGACAAAATGATAAAGAGGGTCTCAGAATCATTAAATGAATCCATGTTCATAATCATATCATAACTAGCTTCCTAGGTGTATAAATTTTCCAGAAATGTTGATGTAATTAAAAAAAAATACTATTACTGATGAGAGTAGACCAACATTTTGAGGAAAATTGAAATGTATGAAATATATAATTTTGAAATGCAAAGAGTTTAAGATAAGTTGTGTTAATTTATAAATGTATGGAATATGCTAATTAAAGTGTATTCTGTAAGAAACAGTGGAGCATGTATTTTTATTAGAAAGTTTATAGCTAGTTAAAATAATTTAAATTTTATTAAATTCTAAATAAATAGAATTACAGATTGCTGAATTCTTAGAAATGTGGAATCTACTCACTTTTTCTGGGTAAAGAGAAACCAATAGCCAAAAGGTTTGAAAAAGAAAAAAAATAACCACCACTGTAGTAAAGTGAATAACATTTTAAATTCTAATATATGCAACAAGTATTGAAAGCACATATTTTCTGGAAAAAGGGCTGACAATAATGAAGGAAATCCCCCCAGTTGACAATATTTGTTTTGCTATATAAAATATCATGTAATCAGTATTTCTGAAACTGAAGTACTGTCATCTTCATTTTTACTTACCCTTTATTTTTTAAAAACCTTTTGAGAACTTGAGAAAGACCTCCCTATCCTTTCTAGTTCTAAATTATTTTGTATAGTATAAAAATTGTATTATGTTTTTTTAAAAAAATATTGGGAAATGTTTCATAATACCTGTAATTGTTTTCCGCTTTGAATGATCTAAAATAGATCTCTTTCAAGGTGTTATTTTCCATAGAAATTGACCTAGTTCAAGTTCCAGGGTCATTCTGTAAGGAGTGAAATAGAATTGTAGGTGAATTTCAGGGAAAGTTGGTCAAACTGTCAAGCACAGAAAAAGTTATTTGATTGATCTACCATCAGAAGAGTAGGATGGAATATGATAAACCTATTAAGGCATGTTTTCTCAAAATGCAGGCTGTGACTTGCCAGTGGGGAAGAGGTTTTAAAGAATTAAATGAAGTGTCACTGTACAATGATTTCCTTACAAGTTCTTTCTGAACAAGCTTACTAGTTTCATCCAAAGGAATGCTGAATATAAAGCAGTGTGGTGTTGAGGAGTGCCTGAGTATTATTTTTTTATTTAATTGTATAAAGTTTAGCAAGCTATAACTTCATATTCTATATATGAACTTTTAAAAATGTTATATTAAAGTAGTATATGTACGAATGGGAGCCAACTTTTAATATACTGTTTTGCATCTCCTTTTCTTTTGCATAGGTTGCACAAAGTATCGAAGATCACCATCAAGAAGTAATTGGTTTTTGCCGAGAAAAAGGCTTTCATGGATTGGTTGCATATGATTCAGATTATGCATTGTGCAACATCCCTTACTATTTCAGTGCCCATGCCCTAAAACTGAGTCGTAATGGAAAAAGCCTCACAACAAGCCAATACCTGATGCATGAAGTTGCCAAGCAACTGGACCTGAATCCAAATCGGTTTCCTATTTTTGCTGCTCTTTTAGGTAGGTAAAATAACACATGGCAATCTCTGTGTACATGTGTGTGTATGTATCCTGAAAATTTGTTAAATGGCGACTTGTATGTTTGTAATCATAAACAGTGAATGTCCTGAAAACTTCCATTGAATCCGTGTTTTAGGTATTTGGAAATCAGACTACTTTCCCAATTGGGAAATTATCAAGCCAAAATTTTTGTATCACTTAATTGAATGTTATATGAAATGTACATGCAATTAAAATTTTCTTAATTTAATTGGATGATATTTACAGGTACAATCATTATTATGAATGAATAAAGCTTACTAGAAAAGGAGACAATTTTAGTTCTGGATAATTTTAAAATGAAGAGCATATCTGTATAGAAAATTCTAATGTCCTATAAAATAATTATAGAATAAAATAAGATAAACAGGGAACGTCAACAAAATAAGAACTATCTATTAAAATAGAAATTTTTAGAAGGAGTTAGTGACTACAGATGTGTGGGATTTTGTCCTGATTGGGCAGTGAAAAAGGCAGGAAAGTGCTGCTTTGCATGCAGCTCGAATTATTGTTTGGGTGTTGGATGTAACTGCCACCAAAATGCTACTTATTTAGCTAGAAATTAAAGCATTTTATTCACTACAGTATATTTTAGTTGAAGAGACACTTAGTGAAATGCAGTATTACAGTGCTACATATGAATAGCTTAATTTTAATAAAAATCTAACAATAAGACCAGAAATAGTGAAAGAATGGTGATATGTAAATGCTAAGGTAATTACTAAGCTTACTCTACTACCCACAGCAGCAAATTTGTGTACACATACAGTACATAAGAAATTGAGATAATGATTTATTCCAATAATGCTAATCAAGAAGTATTTGTTTGCATATAATTTATTTGAAGATTTCAAATGGTAGTTTAATATTATCAGTAAATCCTAATTTTAAATCATGGTTTCAAGTTATTCAGCCTAATGAGGTAGGCCAGATAGGAATAGCAATAGCACTTAGACTTATATACCGCTTCACAGTGCTTTACAGCTCTTTCTAAGCGGTTTACAGAGTCAGTGTATTACCCCCAACAATCTGGGTCCTCATTTTACCAGCATTATACTTCATTGATGGACTTATTTATTGACAATATTTGTTAATATTGTAGCCCACCCCAATCAATATTAATTCTGGGCAACAATAGTATATCAGAAACTTCAAAATTCAAATTATATACCAGTGAAAGTCATTAAGAAAAGATACAAGCTATGAGAGATTGCCAGGTTCAATGAAAGACTGAAAGCATCCCAAATTGCTTTAACTTGCTTAGGAGAATTGGGACTGTTATACTTCTTGGAGAAGGATATCTCATTTAAGTAGAGAGCACCATTGAAAAGGCCTACTGTCAGATCTGCATATTCTGTTCCTTTTGAGGAGAAAGAACGAACACTCTCTAAATGTTCTTTGTTGTTGTTGTTAGTTGCGAAGTCGTATCTGACCCATCACGACAAGAGGTGGGTTTCAGCAGGTTCTGACAAGTTCTGGAGAACCGGTAGTGGAAATTTTGAGTAGTTCGGAGAACCGGTAAATACCACCTCTGACCGTCACCATCCCCATCTATTCTCTGCCTTCCGAGTCCCAGCTGATTGGGAGGAAATGGAGATTTTACAGTATCCTTGCCCTGGAGTGGGGTGGAAATGGAGATTTTACAGTATCCTTCCCCTGCCACGCCCACCAAGGCACACCCACCAAGCCATGCCATGCCCACCAAGCCATACCCACCGAACCGGTAGTAAAAAAATTTGGAAACCCACCACTGATCACGACCCCATGGACAACGTTCCTCCAGGCCTTCCTGTCCTCTACCATCCTCTGGAATCCATTTAAACTCACACCTACTGTTTCAGTGACTCCATCCAGCCATCTCATTCGTCCCTTTCTTCTTTTGCCCTCAATCTTTCCCAGCATTAGGCTCTTCTCCAGTGAGTCCTTCCTTCTTATTAGGTGGCCAAAGTATTTGAGTTTCACCTTCAGGATCTGGCCTTCTAAAGAGCAGTCAGGGTTGATCTCCTCTAGGAATGACCAGTTTGATTGCCTTGCAGTCCAAGGGACTGCAAATTCAATTTGGACAAGGGTCACACAAATCACAAAACAATTAGCCAATTCACAGAAGAGAAATCAATGATGTTTAGAAAATCTTTTTTTATTTATAAAAATATTGTTCAAACACATATACAAAATAAAAAAAAGGCAGTCATGCACAAAAACACAAAAAAAGCCTTTTCTGCTCCATACTAAGACAGCCATCCTACAAATACACCAGTGGTGGGTTTGGAACGGTTCGCAAGAACCGGTAGTAAAACCGGTGGGAGACTCCGCCCACCGCCCCGGATGTCATAGGCAATATGCTCAGAAGCTTGGCGCACGCACAAGCGATCCCATTGCAAACCGGTAGTAAAGGTAAGTAGAACCCACCCCTGAAATACACCCTCTAACAGACTTTGGTTCAGATTGTTTGAGTAACCAATTAGGTATTAGCAAAAGAGATATAGGGAAAAATCTTAAATCAATTTAATTTAGTCCTTGAATGTAGGCAAGCATCTATCACAAAACTGGATATAGACAAAGATTGATTTCAAACCAATCAGTTCTTCAGTTTTGTGTTTTAAAAGATGAAGACAAGAATGATAACTGGTTGATGCTATCAGCAAAGAGAAGATGGAACCTCTAGAAAAGATATGTTGTACAATGTAGCTTACTTTGTGAATATAGTTAGTATAAGAATTGTAAAACTGCTGCCCATAGCAGCAGTGATACTATATATACTTTTTCCTGGAATAGCGACGCCATCTGGATTACTGAATTTAGCATTGGTCAGTAATGTATTTCTTATTTAGCTGTTTTCCACAAGAAAATGAGGATCAAGAAATGTTTCAATACAGGATTTCCTGATTAAAAGGGCTGGATTTGAAGATATCAGTGGCAACGGTATCCCTATCAAATATACTGTATTGCTTAAACAAAAGTGGAATTTTTGTACGATTGATAAGGCTTGCCACCCAGTGTACAATTCCTTTCTCTTTTAGGAATGCTTGCATCAAAAATGTAGCCTTCCATCTTATTTCTATCTTGGTCATTTAACTGTGTTTTTCCAACAGTTGCCAAGAACTTTGATAGAAGTAGTCGGTAGTATTTCAGTATGTTTTGATATGACTGAAAGTACTGATTCAGCAACTTTATATTTGTTTTCTCAAAACTGGAACATCTTTGACAGTCAACCTCAGTGTCTTGTGTATTGTCTTCATTATCATAATCATCATCAACCTTATAATTACAGATGAATGATTGCTTGGCTAGCCACGTAGTTGATGTTTATTTTTTCTGGGATGGGTCTGTATTTTGCTTTCTGCGTTCTATTGTGCCTCAAAACTCTGACAGAAAAGTTCTTAGAACAGAGGAAGACAAGTTTGCAGTTGATTTCAGTATTTTACTATCTGAACTTACACTGTTGCATCTTAACTTGTTCGCATGGTAGAACCAACAGTACCATAATGAAACTATGACTTATAAACTATCACATGTTTTAATCAGATAGATTTTTGGGATGTCAACATAAAAGTTGAACATCAGCATTTCATCTTTGTTGATTGGCAGTGTTGGAAATGTATCAATTCATTCCAGAAATATGGGTAGATCACATATTAGAATGGTTCTAATGCTGCCTGTTGTACACTGATGCAGAACCATAATTTAAATTTTGGTATATCACCACCACAGAAGTAGAAGTATTGGAAGAAGGGAGGCTTGTGTTTCATGTTTCCTTCTTCTTTCCTACTAAAATGTTTACACAGCTTAGAATGGTTCAAAAAAATTTGCCTTAGTGAATCCTAGAATATCTTCAGTTGTTCAATTTTTGTTTTATGGTTGTTACTTTTTTTGTAACAGATGTAGAGCCCTGATTTTACATTCTGTAGCTTAGGAATTGTTTCATTTTGTTGAAGTGGTCCATGTAGCAAGTGATGTCTGAAGATCTTAACTCCTAAA
Organism: Pantherophis guttatus; assembly: GCF_059756535.1. NCBI lineage: Eukaryota > Metazoa > Chordata > Lepidosauria > Squamata > Colubridae > Pantherophis > Pantherophis guttatus. The sequence goes on along the minus strand of NC_142064.1, from coordinate 218,257,584 downwards.
CATGATTACTTGGAAATAGGTTTCTGTTAAAGAGATTTTACTTTCCGATAAATATATGTAAGAATTAGACGTGATATTAGGAAAAAATATAGATTAATTATGTCTATTAACATAATGGAATTCCATGATATGGGAGTAGAATTTGAAGCTAATCTTTCAAATAAAAATTCTATCAGGCTTCATTAATTCCAAGCACTTATTTAAGTTAATGCATATGTGGAGATTCATCTATCTATATAAACATACTATTTAAAATAAATTGCATTCATATTCTTACAGTTTTAAAAGTTATATTGACCCTAGTTTTAGTACTGTAAAATAGGATATTTTAATTTTCCAGATACTGATGTAATTCATATGGGCATGTCTTGTATTGTATATTTTAGGTAATCACATTCTACCTGATGAAGATTTGGCTTCATTTCATTGGAGTTTACTTGGTCCAGAACATCCACTGGCCTCTCTTAAGGTAGAACTTCAATACAATTTGTTTCATTTTGAAAAAAAATAACAGGATACAAATAATCCATAATGTGAGGCATCTTTTATTATTTTTGGATGTTTCTTGAAAAATAGTCTACTTAATTAGAAGAAGTGACAAAGGCTGATAGAGTACTAATGTCGAGATAACAGATTAAACTGCAGTTGCTTGCTTTAAGGATTTTTTGGCACACATACACTAATAGGGTGTTGTAAATCCTGTTTTTTCTCATTTCAGTTCTCATTCTTTCATTCTAGAACCAGCAGTATGTTTAGACCTTTTGGTTTTCACTTTTACTCCCCTTTTATTAACAAACAGTCTGAAAAAAATGTTTTCAAGTATACTATGGTACATATATTTATAAAACACAAAATTTGAAACATTTGTGTAACTATAAACTCTCTTATGAAAATCCAAACTCTTTTTTAAAAAAAATAGAGCACTTGTATGTTGATGAACCAGAGTTCATAAAGTAGAAATTTGAAAGAACAACTGTGGATTGGGAAGAACTTGGTTTATTGGATTTGACTGATTATGCCTCCCTTTTAATCTGGTTTAGCAGCTAAAAGATAAGTTAAATTAAAACATTTGAAGAATTTCTCTTGTTATCTATAACCAACATTAAAAAAGTACACCAGCAAACTGGGATTGGGCCTGTTTCACAAATAATTTGGGAAAAGTCCTTTGAGCCCTATATGAAGACTAGCCCCTATCTTCTGCTCATAAAAGAAGCCTATTGCTTTTTAGACTTCTAAGTGAACTTGAAGAAATTGCAGCTGTGTAGGAGTCATATTCGGATTAACTGATTTTTTTAAAGCAGCTGCAGCTTTTTCCCCCATCTTCATTCAATAATTTGAGAAATGGTTTCTTTAATGAGTAGCAGTAAAGTGCACAGACATTTTTCTGAATTTGTTTTCAAAATATTCCTAATATAGCTAGTTGTTTAATTCAGATTTTGTACCCTGTTTCCCCCAAAATAAAACATCCCCTGATAATAAGCCCAATCAGGCTTTTGAGTGTATGGCAATAAGGCCAATACAATAAAAAAATATAAGACAGGGTCTTATTTTCAGGGAAACATGGTAGTATTTTACTACTTTCTCAACTGGACATATTTTTTATAATAAAAGAAAATGTAGCAGGAACTCTAGATTCATTTATGGCTTTCAGATTCTCTCATTCTTTATTTAATTTTTTTTAATACTGTTATGTTGAGTAATGACCATTTGTGCACAGAGGAAAACTTTATTTCAAGAATTATTTTTAAATAGGATATATGGAAAATATCAATCTTAATTATTAATAATTGTGTGTTAACATTTACTTGAAAATAAGTACTACTGATGATAGTGGAACTTAATTTCAAGTAACTCTGCTTGTGATAGTTGCCTAAGCAATATAAGACTAATACAGCAACATAAGTTGAAAAAGATACTAATTTTATTTTATTTATTCAACTTTACATTTTCTTTCACAAAATTTTTTTGGAAGGAATAGAAGTACTCTTAGGCCAATCCTCCAGCATCACAAGATCACAAGCATGATAAGCCATGGCATCACATGTAGATAGGATATTTCAAATCTGCATGCAGGTTGCTTCACTTGATTTTACGATATATTGATCCAGGCATTTACTTTCTGATCATAAGCACCAATAAAATGCTTTTATTGGAAAATTCCACCCAATGCATTGTAGCTTACTGAAAAGGGGATCCATTGCGTGCAGGTTTTAATGTATCTATCTTGTATACCTTATTAAATCAGCAATTTTTCGCCACTATCGAACAGTCGATTGCCTTTTCTTTTGTAAATCAGAAAAGAACAGAAGAGTTCCCATGTCTCAAGATGGTGGTCAAACCTCTTGCAACAAAGCTTTTAACTCTTTATTAACAAACTTGAGCAGTAAAGACATGTTTTGATTTCTAAGTAGTTTATTAATTAGAGATTCAATTAGTGGAAATATGTATATATGTTCATATGTCTCTTCTGTTGTACAAAATGGAGTAGAGCAAATCTAATTGCAGCAAAGAGAGATGTTTGCTTTAAGGGAGTGGTATCCTTCCTTGTATTTCTCCTGTACTTTGCTGTGTGCAATTTTACTTTGAGATCAGCTCCGATTTCATGAGTTAAATCTGTGCCCATAGATGTGAACAAGTCAAATAAACAAAGTAACTGCCCATATCCTGTATTAGATATGGATTTGGACCTATTTATGGATGGCTATATTTTTCAAAGAAGAAACTTGCCTAGCAAAAGCATATTAGGTTATAGAGAAGGCCTGATACAAAGGTGTTAATATTGCAGTAAATTCTTTTTTTTCCATTATAAAATTAACGAAGGAAAATGCCAAAAGGAATTTATAGCACTCATTTCACTCCATTATTTTTTAAAATTTGGGATTATGTAGACAGAGAATATAGAAATATAATTTTTTAAGAAACTAGAAACCATGGGGAGTTGAGTTTTTATATATTGATTCTTAAGGAGGAAAAGTAGAAACTTAATGCAATCTGGATTTTGTTACTCTAAGAAGATAAAATGCATTATGTATACATTATGTTAAAATTGAAAATACCTATTCTTCAAGCCACAGTAATTATACTCCAAAGGTTACTATGGTTATATTTTAGTTAATCAGAATATTGTGTGTGTGTGTGTGTGTGTGTGTAAAACTTTTATTTATGTTTTGATACATATTTTATTATATTATTTCAGCCCATTTATAGACTGAATGTAGTTTGAGATTAAGATATTTGATGGATTTGACTGTGCTATATGTATTCATTTCATTTCTCTTACTGTGCTTTTGTACTACCGAAGAATGGAACTTATTTGGTTTGTTCAACAATAAAAGTTAAAATCGTAAATAAACCAAAATTTAAAAGAAAAGCAACAACATAAAAGCAGCATATGACAGTAATAATCAATGGTATATTTGGCTTATGCAGGCAGCAAGTTTACTCACTCACTCACCCATCCATCTGTTCTGTCCTCCGCCCAATACAGCAGAGAGTTATATGAAATATAACATAGTCATTAAAATGATTTTTAAAATTGTAGCTTTAGATTTTCCTGTTTTAATTTACCTCAAAAGCATAGCATTTTTCACTCTTTTATGCTATAGCATAAAAATGGCTTGATTCACAATAGTACCATACGTGAATACAGCCATTGTTATTTCTAAACCATGATTTATAACTTAATATATTGTGTTAACTAGATCACTAAGCCTTGTTTGAATGGACTAGCTCAGAAGGAATACAGCCATTGTCTGGTATCTGATTAGTTCAGATTTTTTTCATTCAAGATCAATAAGATATTTTAGTGTTTTGCAAACCTGGGTAATTTCAGTCTTGTTACTTTTACTGCATGACATATTTTTCTACATTTTCTACATATAATGTGTTTCTGCATTTACATAAGAGAAACACATACTTGAATTTAGCAACAGCATGGAGTATTTATGAATATATATATTTGCTTATAAAGGGTCTTATTGGATCTGAGCACTCTTAGGGTCTACGAGTTTGGGATACTTTACCAGACTCTCAGTACTTTATAGGCTACTGCTGTAAATTGATCATCAGTCTGTTGGCACATACCTTCTCCACACTAAAACCTATAAATATTTATTAAACAAAACATATTAATGAATAGAACTGGTACTGCAACTTGTCTATCCTCTAACATTGCTACAAAATTCTTTGTAATGAACAAATGGACATTCTATTTTTAGCAACATTCTCCTAAAGTACTCAGTCTAGCCCTTGTCTGATTTGGAAAAGCATGAAATAGCATGCATTGATTTTCATGCCATCATGATAAGATCATATGAATCAGAGTGCTACTCCTGTTTGACTGATTACAGCAGTTCCTGGTATTGTTGAATTACTTATGGCTTCCTCAAAGTGCCATTTTTATTGTATAGTAAGAACATTGTATATGAAATTATGCAACCTGTATGTAGATTATCATATAAAAATTATACAAGCATGTAACCTTTGTCCTCTATCTTCAGTTCTAAAATTAATCCATTTAGTCATTGGTTGTACTATATTAGTTTATTGGTTCCCTTTTCTTTTTATATTGTTTTTAAGCTTCTATTAATTTCAGAATATATTTGTTCTTTTGCTCCTCTTTATTACCCATATTTTATGTTGTTGCTTTTGTTCCTCTAATACTTACATTCTCTGTAAACGAAATATTCATTCTTTTTATGTGTTTTAATGCCTTGCCGCTTCATTACAAGTTTTTACCACTATAACATATGTCTAATTCCTTCCATATTTTTAAATGAGTGATGAAAACTCATTTCTTCACTGTGCAATTCTTCTGCTGATCTCTCATTGTTACCATTTTTAACACTGCCTTTTCCTCATGTGTCTACTATACTTGAAAAATTTAATGTTTAAGGTGCTGGCACATAATGCCGTTTGTTTAGACACTTTGAGAAAAAAAGAAGTATATATGCATTGTGATGAAATATACATATATATGTATACACATATATATGCAAGTCTTCTTCCTCCATAATGTCATTGCTGGAAATGGCTCTTGGAGGAGTCCTGCTGGCCAATTAATGTCCTAATGGATTTGCACTTAAAAGGCAATGCAAATGTCTCCATTCCTTAATCGGAAGTATCTATCTATAAGACTTCATCAGTTTACATTGCAGGTGTTGGATTTTATGTTTTGTATCTTCTTCCATATTCAAGATAAAATAACATAACATGAAACACTAAATTAGAAATCTTTCAAACCTGTAACTTTGAATGCAGAATTATTTGTATGGAGAAGTTTACAGAACATGAAAAAGTATAGCATAGTTGTACTAAATGAAGTCAAATGAATGCTATCACATGCTGTTTGTTGTAAGCAGGACAGGGAAAAAGTTGTATAAGGATGAATAAATAGGGAAACTTATACAAAACAAGAGGATGAAGAAGTTGCCCTGAAGGATTCTACTTTCTTTGTAAAATATGCCTGTTATGAGATAATACAGTGAACATGACAGTCTTGTTTTGTCTGTGAACATGCTTGCTCATTTATTTTCGCAGAAAAGGAGAACCCAACATAATATGTTTGAATTAAAGATTTTGAGATCAAGAACTTTCCACTTGACCTCCCTCCCCCTCCCTCTGCGCTTGTGCAGAGTGGAAGAGTTGCTTACTCTTGTCAACATGCATATTGATTTAGGAAACTGCTAGCAAATAGTCTAGTCAAGTCTAGAAGACATAAAGATTTTTTTGAAACAGAGACAAAATAATATTTGGTATTGGTGCAATAATAATTAGACCTTATGAAACTACAGTCTTTGGGAAGTTGTTTGACTCAAATGAGTGGTTTGCAATCAAATTTGTTTCTCATTATTCTTAAACCACATCATTTGTAGTTTCCTTTCCTGTTTTACATTTTAGACTTAACAATTTCGGCTATATTCTCAGTAACCTTATTAAAAACTTGATATTCATTTTAAAATCATCTAATGGAGCTTACACATGAGCATTTTTTTTTCTTTAAAAAATCTGTAACCATTTTCTTTTACATGATCTTCTCTTTGGCTGTGCTTTATGTCCTTTATGAACTTCAGAGCATCCTCATTATGCTAGCAGAACTTTTTGAGGTATTTCTTCTAGTAGTTATAGAATAAAACTCTATTCACTGCCTGTCTTTTTCAGCCACTTAATCTGCTGCTGCTGCTACTTTCTTTTGTGGACTTCTCGGTTCCAGTTACTGGGTAAAAAAATTAAATCTTCTCCAGGATTGCAGAATTCTCCTTTCAAACTTCCATTGTCCAGGTGTGATGTCACTTCCTCCACCATAATTATAGTGCTACCCAGTTAGATTTCTTTTTAAAAAAATAAATCACTACCCATTTAAGTATGCTTTGTAACTGACTGCTATGCTATTAAGTGCTTTTGTTACAACATCTATATGTTGTGGCTGTAAGAAATGTACCATAATAAATTCTGACTTTCAATTCCAACAGAAATGTGTTTCCACAATTGATTACAATATGAAGTAAATCTAAAGTTGATGACTGACAAAAATTGTTACCTATGATGTTGAATTTCTGATAACTAATAATGGACAAAGTATAGGTATCTTTTTAAAATAAAAATAAAAAAGAACCCTTATATCAGTGAGCATTTTTAAGTGGTATTTCATTAAAAATATCACAAATAAAATTAAAGGCCAGGCTATTCCCTTCCTTTAATCTGATCATAGTAATATTTATTGGAAGTTCTTTTACATTCATTACTATCTTATTTTGGAGGTTTTAAAAAAGGAGGAAAAAAGAAAGAAAAGACTTGGCAATTAAAATTTTAAAACTTGTTAAATTATAATTTTCTAATGAAAATGTTGTTTTTAAAAAGTTTATATTAAATGCAATTGGTACTATTCTTATAGAGTGTTTTTAGGGGAAATGGCATCAATAATTAAAATGGATTTATCTTCATCCTGAATGAAATATGCACTCTGGAAGAGAATGTGAAGGGGGAAAGAGACCTTAGGAAAGAAAAGCTGTGGAAGAATAGAAGCCAAATCATTCAGTGTTTGATATCACTCAGTGTGGCTTTGGGGTTTTTTTCATTTCTTTTCTTAAAATAATTTCTTCACCATATGTTATTAAATAGTTTTACATTATTACATTAACTGTACTTAGAGAATTTACTTTATTCTAATCTGTTATTAAACTTCAAAAATGTACTTAAACCAATATTGATTTTTCAGAACACTTGGTAATAATCATTTTACTTCTCCTGCAAGGTCCCAGGAGTGGCCAAGAATGGGTTGAATCGTATGTTTCCTGTTGAGACTGAGCTGTCTGTTTCTTTTAACCACGCCTCCTGCTTCCACTTTCCTGCCCCAGTTTCGGCTCAGTCTTAACCTGAACGAGACATTTCAAAGTGTTCCTGGTCATTTCTGATCTTCAATTCACAAAAGAATCACACCATATTGGTATGGTAAAATAGTTTTGCAAATAGGTAACCATAGAATAAGTTCTAAGAGTTCATTGGAAAGATAGCCTTACTAGGCAAATATCAAGAATATGGTAGTACTCGTATATTATGTTAAAAAGTTCCTCTAAATATGTGCCAGATTCCAAAAGTTTGAAATTGTCCTAGTTCTATCACCTACAGTAGTAAACATAGGATTTGTGGCTGTTGTTCTTAAAAATGAAACTCTGTTCCCTTTTGTTTGCTGTTCTGGAGAGCAAGATATTTCTCCCTATAATAATCTAATGTTTTAATAGCTCTGGTGTATTTTTATAGGTCAGTGCACTTCCCTTTTTTTGCCTCCTCTTTCAAGTTATCAATCTGAACTCCCAGTTGCTAATATGAAAAACTAAAGATCTTTAGTTTTCATAATATACCTAATTACTTGGCAATACAAGGTTCAGGTTCATCAATTTAGCCAAAGGTCACCACCATTGGCAGCCTCCAGATTTAATTTTTGCTGGAAGTAAACTTTCATAAATACCTGAGATAAGACATTGTGATCACAATTCTCCTTAATATGAGACATATTTTCAGTCTTACTGCCCATAGTCTATTTATTCATTTTTTTGTGCGAGCACCCTTTTCTAATAAAAGTTACAGTAAAGATACCAAACTATTAGAGAGTAATAGGAGCTGACAGAATGCACATATTTGTATTTGAAATCTGATATTGCTTAACATAAGCACTGCTTCTAAAAAGATATATATATATTTAGCTTGAAGCAAGATAATTTGTCTTTTTCATGCCATACTTTAGGAATTCTCCCTATGTTACTTTTTATTATTTTTCAGGATTATGGTAATTGTTATTTATTTGATATTTGTGAAATATTTGAAAGATTTGTTTCTTTCACATTGGTTTAAAACCTTAAAAAATTACACTTGAAAAAGAACTGTAGATTTAGTGTATTACACAAGATTTGGAAAAGGCATGTTATGCGAGAGTGGGGAATGTAGATAATTTCTGTACTCAGAAATAGTTTTAAGATTCTTCTTTGGTTGACAGAACTGCAATTGGCTTGTGGTTTTGAAGTTTATTAAATTTTTGTTTAAACTCGTGGGACATCTCCAATGTAGAAGACTGGAATATACTGTATAGTGCTTTTCAACCATAACAGTGTTTTATAACAGTAAGTTCATAATATCCTTCTTACATAATTTGTATATGTGTTTTATTTGACTGAGCAGCCCATGTAAATAAAATAGAATAGAAAAATACATAGTCCCATCATAATAGAATAGAATAGAATATAAACATGACATTCATGACAGAATTATATTACAAAATATATATTACTCAAGTTCCAACTGCTTGTAGAAAAATCCAGGTGCTTTTTGTTTCAGTGCTACAAATTACATCTGGCTGTCTTTGGGAAGATTTTTCTAGAAGGGCAGGGATGCCACCAAGAAAGATAGCTTCCAATATACTCACTAATCATTCATAGAGGAGAACTGGATGAACTTAAATGTTTCTGGATAAGCTGACAGCGGGGACAGAGAACTAATTGATACAGAACATTTCTGTCTCCAGCAAACTAAAATTATTAGGGTTATCAGTGCATGTAACATAGATATTTGTGTGGGTAAGATTATCAACTTTGCTGTCAAGCAAAACCAAGCATTTAATAGTGAGTGCCATACCATGTGCACTAATCAAACAAGTGGCAAGAAAGTAGGGACATTCAGCACAACACAGGTTATGTAGACAGTAAACACAGGGTCAATCAAAATGGACTCAAATGTCTATACACCAGTGCACAGAGTAAGAGGAATAAACAGGGTGAATTAGAAATTCGAGTAAATGAGGGCAGATATGATATTGTTGCCATTAAGGAAACTTGGTGGGATGAAATCCGCAAATGGAACATACAGCTAGCTGTATGTACAGCTAGAGAGATTAAAATTATTTAAAAGAAATAGACCAGATAAAAGAGGAGATGGAGTTGCACTATATATAAGAAATAACTACATCTCTACAGAAATCGAGCGCAACAATGGCGAAAATTATCTTGAATGCATTTGGGTCAATATTAAAGGGGGAAAAGTGACATTGCCATAGGTGTATACTATAGACCACCCAACCAAGCAGGAAGAAATAGATGAACTTTTTGCTAGTCAGCTAAGGTATGTAGGAAGCACATCACAATAGTAATGGGGGATTTTAATTACCCTGACATCAACTGTGAGACAAACTGCACCAAGTGGAAGATCCAGCAGGTTTCTAACAACCTAGCAGACAACTTTGTTTCCCAAAAAGTAGAGAAGGGAACAAGGGGATCAGTCATATGGGACTTAATTCTCACTAACAGAGATGAAATGATAGAAGGTGAAGCTACAGGAAGCTTGGGGGCAAGTGATCATGCAATATTGGGATTCAACATTATGCAAGCACAAGTAATAGAACAAAGTCAAACTAGAGTCTTGGACTTTAAGAGAGCTAATTTCAATAAACTTAGAGCTTGGGAAGGATTCCATGGATGAGAATCCTCAAGGGGAAAACAACTCAAGAAGCTTGGGAAATTTTGAAAAGTGAGATTATAAAAGCCCAGTCTAGCACAATAACAATGAAGAAGAAAAATAACAGCTCTCAAAAGAAACCAGCATGGCTGCATAAAGAACTCTCTTGACAAATTGAAAGACAAAAAGGACAAGTATAAAAAGTGGAAAGAGGGGCAAATAACTAAGGCAGAATATCAGCAAATAGCCCGAGCCTGTAAAGATGAAGTGAGGAAAGCTAAGGCTCACAATGAACAAAGGCTGGCGACAAAAGTAAAAAATAACAAAAAAAGCTTCCAACATGTTAAAAAAAGTCAAGGAAACAATTGGTCCATTGCTGGGAGAAAGTGGCAAGAAGGTGACAAGCAACAGGGAGAAAGAAGAACTACTTAACTCGTTTTTTGCATCCAACCTATCAAAAACAGCACCACAAAAAACAGATTAGGAACACAAGTTAAAATAGGGAAGAAAATGGTAAGGTGACACCTTAGGGTCGACAGGTGAACACCTGTCGACCCTAGACAAGTTCAAATCACCAGGACCGGATGGATTACACCCCAAGATTTTGAAGGAACTGGCAGACGAGATCTCAGAACCACTGAACTATATCTTTCAAAGATCCTGGAGCACCGGGGAACTGCCAGAGGACTGGAAAAGAGCTGATGTACTTCTCATCTTCAAAAAAGAAAAAAAAAATAAATCCAGGAAACTACAGACCTATCAGCCTGACCTCAATACCGGGGAAGATTCTGGAAAAGATAATCAAGCAACGAATCAACGAACACCTAGAAGCAAAGTAATGACCAAAAGCCAACATGGGTTTGTCAAAAACAGATCATGCCAGACTAATCTTACTGTATTCTTTGACAAAGTGACAAAATTAGTGGACCAGAGGAATACTGTCGATATAATTTACTTGGACTTCAGTAAAGCATTTGATAAAGTAGACCATAACCTATTACTAGATAAAATAGAAAAATGAGGGGTTAGACAGCATCACCACCAGATGGATTCGTAACTGGCTGACCAACCACACTCAACGTGTAGTCCTTAATGGAACTGCATGTACATGGAAGGAAGTATGCAGTGGAGTACCCCAAGGCTCTGTTTTAGGCCCAGTACTCTTCAACATCTTCATCAATGACTTGGAAGAGTACATAGATGGGGAACTCATCAAATTTGCAGATGACACCAAGCTGGCAGGAATAGCCAACACTCCAGAAGATAGGCTTAAAATACAGAAGGATCTTGACAGACTTGAACGTTGACGCTCACAAAATGAAATTTAATGGTGAAAAAAGTAAGGTTCTATATTTAGGCAAGAAAAACAAAATGCACAGGTACAGTATATGTGGTACCTTGCTCAATAATAGTAATTGTGAGAGGAATCTTGGAGTCCTAGTGGACAATCATTTAAATATGAACCAGCAGTGTGCAGTAGCTGCCAAAAAAGCCAACACAGTTCTAGGCTGCATAAACAGAGGGATAGAATCAAGATCACGTGAAGTGTTAATACCACTTTATAATGCCTTGGTAAGGCCACACTTGGAATACTGCGTTCAGTTTTGGTCGCCACGATGTAAAAAAGGTGCAGAGAAGAGCAACAAAGATGATTAGGGGACTGGAGGCTAAAACATACGAAGAACAGTTGCAGGAACTGGATATGTCTAGTTTAATGAAAAGAAGGACTAGGGGAGACATGATAGCAGTATCTCAGGGGTTGCCGCAAAGAAGAGGGAGTCAAGCTATTCTCCAAAGCACCTGAGGGCAGGACAAGAAGAAATGGGTGGAAACTAATCAAGGAGAGAAGCAACTTAGAACTAAGGAGAAATTTCTTGACAGTTAGAACAATTAATCGGTGGAACAACTTGCCTCCTGAAGTTGTGAATGCTCCAACACCGGAAGTTTTTAAGAAGATGTTGGATAACCATTGTCTGAAGTGGTGTAGGGTTTCCTGCCTAAGTAGGGGGTTGGACTAGTGCAATATTTCAGGCAAATTCTGCCCACAACCTGGAGTTCGATCCTGACAGGGTTCAAGGTTGATTCAGCCTTTCATCCTTCCAAGATCGATAAAATGAAGACTCAACATTGTTGGGGACAATATGCAAATAATGCTTACATTATAAACCACACAGAGAATGCTGTGGAGCTGTAAGTCTAAGTGTTACTACTATGCTATCTTGCTCAGATCTTCTCCAAGCAGATGGTATCAGGGTCTCTCGGGCCCTACAACTTTAAGTTAATAGCTTTGGAAAGGGCTCAGGTTGAACATATAAAATAAAGTTACCTTGTTGATTTTGTTGCGTCACTAGGATTGTAGATGTGAGGATAGTGAGAAAAAATTGAATCTCCCTCACTTTGGTTAAAACCTACTGCAAACTACTTAATGCTTTGCAACCTCTGGATGAGTTAATAACTAAGAATTATGGTTCCTGGTTCTCTGACTATAAAAAAGTTTCCCTTGGAAACAGATAATCTTCATTTTATTTATTTTAAATACTTATTTATTAATCACACAGCAAGCAATTCTGGATGGTGTACAACAATCAGTAAAACATAAAAAACACTCATTAAAATATAAAAAGTAAAAATAAAAAATGCTATATAAAGCTAAAATATACAGACCCATGAAAAGAGTAAAACAATCTACCACAGTGGAGCCATCTAAGAATGTCATATGGTGAACAGAATGGTAAAAAAGGCTTGCCTCTTGGGATCCACCAAGGGTAACAGTAACACATGGGATTCGCAAGATTTCTTCTCTACCAGATCTAATGGGATGATCTGATGTAACTAGGGAGCGATTGTCCCTCAAATAATCTGGTCTCATGCCATGAAGGACTTTCAAGATTAAAACCCACACTTTGAATTGGACCCTAAAAAAATCCTTACAGTTCTAAATCTCTGGAGATATAGAGACCCTAAACAAATTTTGAGACGTTTCTTTCCAGTCTGTTACTATTAATACCAATGTGTCTGCCTCCAGTTAATAAAAAAGGCAGAATTAAACATGACAGAAATTGAGATTAGGTTTATTTTGTGGTTCACTCCTTGAAAAATCTAGCAGTGTATTGCTGCTCTCCAAACCTCATTACTGGAATTTCAGTATTAAAGAATCCTGCACTTGCTTATGCTTTAGTCACCTCTATGCCCTACACGGGGCCCCTCTTGAAGACCATTTGAGACCTGCAGCTGGTCCAAAGTGCACAGACAGTTTGACTGCACCTTATAAACCTCAGCTCTATAAACTGCACTAGATTGTAAATGTACATCAGGATGGAATTAAAGGTGCTGGTTGTCAAGTATAAAGATCTCCATGACATAAGATCAAGTTATTTCCAGAGCACTTCTCTCCAGTTGTTTTCATTTGTCCCACTAGGTTCATCAGAAGGGACAGACCATAAGGTGTCTTCAATTGATGTCATCTTTCGGGGCCTTGAAAGTATGTCTTTCTATCATGGTACCTGCCAACTCCTGGAAGTCTATTTACACACTTGCACACATACCCATACACACACCAGAGATCAGGTTGGCCATGACTCTTTCATAAAATGCTGAAGACCTGAATGTGTTCCAGTTCCTGGGGGTTGGAAAGTTAGATGGCTTGTTGACAGATTTCTGTCTATTGTTTTATTAAGTTCTTTCTCAGTGATCATTTCTTTAGTGTTTGCTTTTTTTAAAAAAATGTTTTGATAACTTTTTTTTAGCCATCCAATGTAGCATTTTTGAGAGGAGAAGCCATATAAATTGATTAATTAAATAAATTTTCTGATGTGGTTAGGTGAGAATAAGATTTGCGGTGATTTAAAATGCAAAACATTCTTTAATTTGAACAGTGCAGTTCAATAGAACAGTAGAATTGCAAGGGTGGAACTAAATGCCCAGTTACTTACGTTACTTATGGTGATACAAAGCAGTCTTTGCACAAGTGATACACAATTCTTAGTTTTGACTTTATATGTCATTTGGCCAAGTGCTCTCTGGTTCATCAAGATGCTGTATGCTTCAGTTTCAGCCACAGAACCATGCAATAATTTAAAATTTGCAGCTTGAAGTTAATCTCATACACTACCAGTATAAATGTAAAAAATGCTAAAAATTCAAACACTCACTTCTTATAATTCAGCCATGATCTTATAATCTATAAATTTGGTTTTCCCTATAAAAAGTTATTGCTGTTGTAGACTCTTAATATTTACCTGTTATCAAATAAACTAAGTCATCACTTGGCTCCTGTTGACTAAACCAGTTAGTTCATGGGAGTACCTCAGTAACATATTGACTTTGTTGTAGTTCATAAATGGTCACAAATTCACATAATTTCTGCTTGCTGTGGTTATGACTGAAGATTCTAAAATCTAAAATCTTGCTATCTGGATTTTAAAAAGTTTACATTTACAATTTTAAATTTAAATTAGTTTGCTTTCAGGTACTTTCAAGATGTTGGTAATCAAATTTAAAGCCCTTTATGCATGGGTCCAAGGTACTTGACATATCATCCTACTGGGATTGGCACACCTCACCTATGCCAGCAGAAGAGGCATGCTGCGAGCCCCATCGACTAGAGTATTCCAACAGGTGGAGTCCAGGAGAAGAGCTTTGTCTGCCATTGTGCCTGTCCTTTGGATCATTTTGCTCCCCAAGCCAGAGTGAGGTTGTCTCCAATCCTTCTGACTTTCCTCAAGAGCTTGAAGACCTGGCTCTGCCAGTTGACTTGCAACTCCAGTGGAGCGGTTTCACATTGGGGTGGTTGATAGATTAACAACATTCCACACGGTCATGTCATCATACTTCCTCCCTCCCTATCTTTTAACTAGGTTAATTATCAGGATTTTTATTCATATACATTTTGTACAGTTTAATTTTAATACTGTAAACTGTCCAAAGTTATAGTAAGATGGGTGGCTAATACATTTTACAAATAAATAAATATAACACCATTGTAACATATGCAGTTGGAAAATGGGAAGTAGAACTGTTTTCTTAAGGAAAACCAATTTCTTATTTAATGTAACTTCCTGGATTAAATGCTTCATCTATCTATCTAATGTGGCGAAGATGGAAGTAGAGAAAGTTGCTGTTTTCTTTAAAAATTGCTGTGTGACTCATCACATTCTTATATAGCAACTTTCAACATGTGAAGGCATGACTACTCAAACACAGGTTTTAAGTCTTGAATGTGTAGAATAGTAATCATTGCTTGTTGCTGAATATAACCACTAGTAAGTGATTTGGGGTCTTTTCTCCTTACATAAGGCAAGATTCTGATTACCATATGTTGGCAACTATAATTACTAACAGGAATTTTTTCCCCTCTGGGCATTAACTTTATGCTGGAGCAGCTGAATAGTTTCATAGCCACACTAAGCTGTTTAAAATGCAATCTTACAGTAGGCTATTTTCTACTGAGAATTCTTTTCTTAAGGCTGAATAGCGGTTGCCTTGCCACCCAGTTTTCTAAATGGGTTCTAATGTTCCCTTTGCTTTTCAGGTAAGATTTTTCTCCTAGTGCTCGTGCTCGCTCTCTCTCTTTCTCCCTCCCTCCCTCACACACACACACACACACACACACACACTTCACACTGGAATTATAGATGTTCTAAAAATCATTTTAATTTACACACACACTTCACACTGGAATTATAGATGTTCTAAAAATCATTTTAATTTACACACACACTTCACACTGGAATTATAGATGTTCCAAAAATCATTTTAATTTACTTAACCTTACAGTCTGATTTCCAGCACAATAAAATTGGTAGTCCAGAGTTAATATTTCTTTTTAAAAGATGGAGTTATTTTCATAAGTTTTGTACATTTCTGAGGCAGTGATTAAGGATTAGAATTGAAAAGATTACATTTCTGAAGCATATCTGACTATAGTTGGAATAAATTTAAATTACCGTATTTTCCGGCGTATAAGAAGACTGGGCGTATAAGACGACCCCCAACTTTTCCTGTTAAAATATAGGGTTTGGACTATACTCGCCATATAAGACTACCCCTCTTCCAATGCACACCAAATAAAAATTTAAAAACATCAACTGGCTCACCTACAATGTAAAAGCACCTGTGCTAGTCCCAATATGGCCCCTGCAACAAGCAGGAACCTCACACAGCCACAAAAAGCCCCCCCAAAAAACTTTCACACTCTACACACACACAACACAACTGGCTCACCTACAATGTAAAAGCAGCTGTGCTAGACCCAAAATGGCCCCTGCAACAAGCAGGAACCTCACACAGCCACAAAAAGTCCAAAAAACCAACTTTCGCACTTTACACACACAAAATTCTACATACAGCTTTGTGAGATTTTGTGTGTTTGTGTAGTTAGAGTGAAACACTACAGAAACACACTAAATCTCAGAAAGCTGCACAAATTTTATTTTATTTTATTTTAATTTTTATATGAAAGCTAAATTTAAAACTTCCTAAACTTTAAATGGCTAGGTCTAAAAAAGAACAACTAAAAAAACCCCAATTGACTATTTTTTTTAAAGCTCCCAAAGGGGAAAAAAACTTACCCAATAGAACAGGGGTCTCCAACCTTGGCAACTTTAAGACTTGTAGACTTCAACTCCCAGAATTTCTCAGCCAGCTTTGCTGGCTGAGGAATTCTGGGAGTTGAAGTCCACAACTCCCTGCTTGCTTGCTTGATTGCAGGCAGGGAGTTGCTTGCTGATGGAATAGATTCAGGCAAGCAAAGCAAGGCAAGCGTTGCGACTAGCAGCTGAGGTAAGCAAGCTGGAGGGGGAAAACTTTTTTCCTTTTACATGGTTTCTGGCGATCCCAGCTGAGTTGCAGGGAACTCAGCTGGGATCGTGGGATCGTCAGAGCCATGTAAAAGGGAAAAACTTTTTTTCCTTTTACATGGTTTCTGGCGATCCCAGCTGAGTTGCAGGGAACTCAGCTGGGATTGTCAGAGCTTGGATCGTCAGAGTAAAAGGGAAAAAAACTTTTTTCCTTTTACATGGTTTCTGGCGATCCCAGCTGAGTTGCAGGGAACTCAGCTGGGATTGTCAGAGCTGGGATCATCAGAGCTGGGATCGCCACAGCCATTTAAGGCTCGTCAGAGCCTTTCGGGCTGGCCTGCCTGGTTACAGGAGAACGACACCCGGCGTATAAGACGACCCCCGACTTTTGAGAAGATTTTCATGTGTTAAAAAGTCGTCTTATACGCCGGAAAATACGGTATACTTTAAATATATTTTGTAATATTTTATCAGGTATCAAGTAAATAACCACAGTACAGGTACTCCTCAATTTATAACTTCAGAAGGATTGGAATTTCTGTTATAAATCAATGCAATCACAAAGCAAGTTATCACATGAGCAGTCCCAATCTTACTACCATTTTTACCATGGACATTAAAAGAATCAGTCAGTTGTTAAGTATGATAGTATGTGTACCTGGATAATCAATGGATAATGGTTTGGGCAATTTTCCCAGAGAAAGGTCCAGATTAAGGAGACTGTGCAGTGCCAAAATAGATGAAGGAGGGGAGTAAAGAGCTTCAAGGCAGTCGTACCCTAGAATCTGTCAAGATATATTTAGTAGATTTGAAGGCTTTAGTTTGGCAATATTCTGTCCATTAGGTATAAGCAAATAAAAGGTTAGACTTGACTGGATTTTGCTGTGTTCTTTTTGGCCTTGGGCCTGACATTAAGTGAACTACATAGTCATTAAGCAAATCCGGCCTCCTGAATTGACTTTGCTTGTTAGAAACAAGCTGGGAAGATCGCAAATCATGATCACATGACTGCAAGATGTCCAGCCATTGTAAATGTGAATGGCAACCAGATTGCAAAATTACAATCACCTGATCATGGGGGTGGTACAACAATCATAACTTCAAGGAAGGGTCATAAATCACTTTCCAAGACCATTATAATTTCAACTGTTGTTAAATGAACAGTTGTAAGTCAAAGACTAGCTGTACTCATGTATCTGTCTAATCAGCTATTATTCTCTCAAGTTAGGAATGGCTGTTCCTTTCTGGACCATGATGACTTTAATCTAAGATATCTAGAGGTCATTGGTATAGAAAAAATATAGCATTGATGACTATTTCATTTGTTAATTCTATTCCATCAATAGAAATAAATATATATTTCTGATACAGAATTGCAGAATACAGTTGCAGAGTTTTCTATCAAAACTTAAAATAGTATCTACAATTATGTTTACTAATTATGTGTTTTAAATAAATTCTAACTATTCATGCCACATTTCTTTGTTCTAATCGGGTCTACAGACAATTAAAATAATAATTGTTGTTAAGACCAAATTACTAAAATTAAGAATGCCATTTTTTTTCTTTTTACGACCCTGTAATTCATTTTATTCAGGGTTGAGTCAAAGCGACTAAATGGAAGTTTGCAGCAAATATTTTCTCTTTCTGCCTTGACAGAGTAAATTCTCCAAATACTTTTAAAATTTTCATTTTAAAAGTAACTTACTCATGCTACTTTAGCCACTGCCCATGCAATAATTTAGTGAAGAAGACATCACATAATGATTGAGCAAAGCAGCCATGCAACAATAATTTAACAAAATTGCATGGATATCTGCACAAAAAATATCAGTGATCAGGTTGTTCATATGTTAGCTGGAATTTGTTTCAGAATCCTAGTTTATATGGAAGTTAAGACAAAAAGGGGTTCCTGAATAGGCTTCTTCAGGTGAACATATAGCAGCCTGGATCAAGATTGACAATTCAGCCCAGTTATTAGACAGACCTACATAGTATATAATGTATATATTGCCAAAATTATAGTAATTCGGTAAAACAGAATTTTCTGCAGGTGTTGAAGTGAAATCATGTAAAGTAAATGCTATTGCTAAAGTATATGGTATGTGAGAGATGATAAAATCTAGTATCTCTGATCTATTTGAGAATCATCTTCATTTGCAAATACTGTTATGTTTTTTGTAACTTCTCAAAGGGAGTTTTTATAAAACAATTTGGTTTGTATTGCATTTTAACACCAGATTGAAAATGACTTCATTCATTCATTCATTCATTCATTCATTCATTCATTCATTCCCTTTGGCTTCAAGAGTGCCCTCTTGTGGTTTTATATAACTAAAGTAGCATGTGTGCAAGACATTTTCTAACAACTCTGTTCAGTTAATGGCTACCACCTCTGTAAATAAAAAAAATTAGGATTGAAATAAATACCAAGACAGTTAAAATAGGTCTGGTATGCAAATAGATATAACTTGCATACATGTTTTCAAATCATGAGAAAAGGCGGTGGATGAGAAATCGGTGAATGTGGAAAGGATACAAAGCCAAGAATAAATATATTTCTTCAGTAATAGAAATATGTTGAAAAAGTGTTAGTTCAATACTAAGAGTTTAGTAGGTTGTGAATAGATTTCTGTGTTTGCCTTGGCAACTGTAAAAATGGTGGAAATAATAGCTGCTTAAGATGTTACCTTGAGAGAGGAATATCTGAAGACTCGCGTATCAAAACACCTAGAAATTTTAATTAGAAATTATATATGGAATTATAAGTCTCCTACAAAGAAGTATTAGGTTTCATGAGGCAAAACTATGTGGTATATTTGTGGGTAGTGTTGAGTTTCCCTTATTTCGTAGGAAGAAATGGTATTTCCTAATTAAATACTTGAAATTATCTGACTGATAGCAGCATTCTAAGAAGGCTGCACTGTACATAGGCATCTTTTTTGCATAATGCTGCAACAGCTGATTTATTATTTTTGGAAGGCATATTTACTCTTGTACTGAAGGCTTATCTCTACTGTTGTACAGGATACCTCTATATTCCTGTAATCTGTCTTCTCTAACATACTATTAATGTCATGTCTCTCCTCAACTCCCCTTTGCTAAAGAAAAAAAAAAAACCATCACAGTTCAGTTTGTTGTGTAGTGCACTTGTTATATTAATTCTAAATATAGTCCTTTTCACTGCAATTTATATTATAATGCAGATGATAGCTATTTCCAGAATACTGCCGAAGTAGTCATGCAATAATATCTTGATACCTTGTGTATGAAATTTCTCTTAAAGACTTTCAAAAATGCTGTTACAGACTACATTAGTGCTAAGGCTATACAATTTGTACTCCAGGGAGGCATATAAATATATTGCAGATCATGCTAACTTTAAGCAGTAACAGATGCTTTAATAAAGAATCATTTTTTATTAATCTAGACCATTTTTCTGAAAAACAGTTTAGGAATGTTAACTTGATTACAATAAACATATTTATTAATGTATTTGTATCATGCCTTTTTAATTTTTCCAAATAAGTCAAGATAGCAAACATTTCCAACACACCTTCGTCCTATTTTTCCCACAACAATAACCCTGTGAGGTGACTTGGACTGACAGAGAATGACTGGCCCATAGTCACCCATTTGGCTTTCATGACATGGGCATTGGCTTTAAAAAGAAATAATGTAAATGCTGATATCCTTGAATACTAAACAAAATTAATTTGCCTTGTATAAATCATACCACTAAGCTATAGTTTTCCAAGGTCTTAAGGAGATATTATCACGGGCCCTCAATTGAAGATTGAAAGTTTTCCATTCCTTTTCCATTGAAAGAATGAATGACTGGACTATGAGCAACCATATAAGACTGTTGTTGAACTTGTTCATCTGGTACAGACGGCAGCAGCCTATGTTCTAATGGGTGTCAGTTGCTTGAAGCGCATTATTCTACTTATTAGAATAATGGCTGTCAAGATCTTACCTTAATTCCAGAGTATAAGCTTATTATTTAGAACTCTGTTGCTTTGGATCTACCATGAAATCTGCCTCATTTTCGATGCCATGTAACAATTTATACTATTAACTTAAGCTCTCCCCTCACTGTACCATCTCTGTGCAGAATCCATATGACAGGGATGCAGAAAGAGGCATTCTTGGTGGCTGCTCAACCAGTTATGGAATTTTCTTCCCTTGGAGACTTACTAAAGTTCCTGGACCTTTTGGAAGCATTGTAAAATGTTTTCATTTGGTCTGGCTTCTAGTGACTTGGGGCTAAGCCATTAATAGGGTGATTAAAACTTACATTAAAACAATTTCAATGTAAAAGTAATATTGCTGTGCCTTAATTTTTAAAGTATTTTTATGAATACTTTAAAACACTGACTTTTCAATTTTATGTGTCTTAAAATCTGATTTGGGACATACTTCAAGCAGGCAAGATTTGTATTTAAGGGCACAGAAATACAATGCTTGAGACATCTACAAAAAGATTTAATTGCAATCCTAAATTTAATATGCTTGTTTTGAAATTGGGTAAAATGTTTTCTAGGAAGAAAGCATATAAAATTTATGATACTAGGCAATAGAAATAATCTATTAAAGCTGAACTTTGGAAAACCAGAAGAATTGCATCTTTTTATTTAATTATAAATTTATTGGTCACTTGGCAATAATTTTCTTTTGAGCAATTTAGCAAAATAAAAAATACTGCACTAAAAATGTAATATTAACAACTATGGAAAATCAAAACTTTATTTCAGACCTGGAACACTAGAATGGCTCTTGCTTGTCATTGAAATAATGATTATCTAGGTGCCTCTAAGAATTCTGTCTCCTTAGTTGCCACCTACCACACCTCATTTCATTGGTTGTGCGAAGATGGCGGCATCCAGCTAGCTCCCGTCTGACGATGGGACTGTTCTGGTCTTTTTCGGGGGTGTAGGGGCCGTTAATATTTTTTATGGCCCCAGCCCCGGCGAGGAGAACCCTCACCCAACCTGGGGAGGGCTTTATGCCCCCCGGAACATCTCGGCTGGAACTGGGGAGCCGGCGATCAATGGGGCCCTGCAGAGCGCCGCTGTGGAACACTGTGGAGATAAGGGTGGCGGCGCCTTAACTCGGCTGCAGCGACTTTCCTGGCTGCAGCTTGATGCCAACAGAGACAAGGGGTTTGGAGGGGGATGGCGACTCTGGCGGCAATGCGAGGAGTCGTGGGGCAATGTCCCCCCTCCCCCTCCATTTGAAGTGGTGGAGCGGCGGCAGCAGCGATGAAGAAGGCGACGCCCTAACTCGGCTGCAGCGACTTTTCTGGCTGCAGCTTGATGTCAACAGAGACACGGGGCGACCTCCCCTTCCCCCCTCCTCCCCCCACTTGGAGCGGCGTTAGCTGAGAAGTGAGCGAGGAATGAGGAGATGAGGGCGGCCAGGACTTATTCATCGGCGGAGGAGGAGATGTATCCTCCTCTGGGGATATTATTCCCCCCTCCCTCTCCCTGCCTCACCCTCCCCCCTCCCTTTGTGGGATGGGTTTACGAACTGCTACGCAGGACCTCTTCCCATGTTCCAACCTACGCCTCTCGCTGGAAGGAGAGACCAAGCACTACTATGGGGGAGCTGAGGGACTTTTATACCCAACGGAGGAGACCGAACATCATCCCTGGTGTAACCATCTCTAGGGAGACTAACCATCGTGAGAGGATGGTTTGGATATGGCTCTCTGTTGGGTGAAAGAAAAACATCAAAGGACATTGGACCTTTTCCCTGTCATGAGAGGACAGTGGAGTCCAGCTCTACGATGGACATTTGTGATCTGTGCATGGTTATCTCTCTGGACTATGGAGGAACCCCGAACTGGCCCTCCTTTCCCGTCCTTGGTTCGGATGATGCTTTTAAAAGCCGACCTTCTAGCACTGCGAGACTCCCCCCTCTCGCAGGCCTGGCCCTCCACATTATCGAGGGCCTATCTTGATGACGGGCTTTGGAACCCGAGAGATGGCATGCAGCGAAGAGGGGGTTGAGGGGTTTTTTATTGGGATTTTTAAGGAAAATTTTAAGGGGACCCGGGAAGAGGGGAGGGGGTTGTAGAGATGGACCTGGACTGGTTTATATAGCCACTGGGTGGGATGATGGGTTGCTTGGGCGCAGCAGAGGGATCACGGAAGGAAATTTGTCTGGGGAACAACGAGGTGTTGGGAAGGGCAGTGCAATTGAAATAGTGAGTGGGAGGGGTAGATACGACGGGCGCAGGGAACCATATCATGTTTCGGGGGTGCGCATACGCTGTCTACGAACGATTGCACACTCCGGCCCCCAATGCGCGACTCAGGTCCTCAGGCCCTGGGTCTGCGGCTGATGTTATGTAATGCCAGGTCTGTTGTTAACAAAGCCCCCCTCATTTGTGATCTTATTTTGGAGGGGGGTGCAGACCTGGCAGGTATTACGGAAACCTGGTTGGGCCATGGGGGGGGTTTCCTCTCGTTGAGATGTGCCCACCAGGTTTCTGTGCATTTCACCAGCCAAGGGCCCAGGGGAGGGGTGGGGGAGTGGCGGCGATTATTAGGAAAAGTCTTAGTCCAAGGGACACCACTGTTCCTCAGATAGCCGGATGTGAGTCCCTCCTCGAAGTGGGGCCGTGGGAGGCAGATGGGTTTGCTGACTACGTACCTGGCTCCCTGACACATGGTGGCGACCCTGCCCAAGCTGCTCGACGTTATTGCCGGGGTGGCGGTTGATACCCCCAGTCTTATTGTCATGGGAGATTTCAACCTGCCATCTGCAGGTGAGGTGTCAGAGGTGGCTCAGGAGTTCATGGCTTCCATGGCGGCCATGGACCTGACCCAATTAGTTCAGGGCCCCACTCACACAGGGGGACACACTCTGGACTTGATTTTCGTCTCTGGTCAGTGGTTGAATGATCTTGGTAGAGGGGATTTAGACATTAAACCCTTGTCATGGACAGATCATTCTCTTCTTCGCTTGGACTTTCCTGCCGTTTCCCCCCACTGCAGGGAGATGGAACCGATTAAATGGTTCTGTCCCAGGCGCCTGATGGGTCCCGAAAGGTTCTTGACGGAGCTTGGGCTATTTCCTAAGACCCTGGCACACGACTCGACTGAAGACCTGGTGGCCGCCTGGGAGAGGGCGGCTGCCGGGGCTTTGGACCGCGTCGTGCCTTTGCGGCCTCTGACCTGATGCCGACGTCAATTGGCTCCTTGGTTCTCCGAGAAGCTGAGAGAGATGAAGCGTCGGAAAAGACGCCTAGAGAGCATTTGGAGGACTAATCAATCCGATTCCGACCGGACACTGGTGAGGTCTTATATCAAGACCTACCTAGTGGCGATAAAAGCTGCAAAATCTAACTATTTTTCCGCTTTTATCGCATCTGCAGAGAACCGCCCAGCCGCCTTGTTTAGGGTGACCTACTCCCTTCTTCGGGGGGGGGAGTGCGGGAAGATCCCTTGCAGGGTCGAGCTGAGGATTTTGTGCAATTCCTGCATGATAAAGTCGCTCGGATTCGGGAAGGCTTGGACTCCAACTGGGTGAGTCCAGGGGAGGAGACGAGGGTAGGTCTTGAGAATATTATCTGGGAGGAGTTTGATCCTGTGGCTCCCAAGGATGTGGGCAGGGTTCTGGGTAGGATTAGTGCCGCCACATGTTTATTGGACCCGTGTCCCTCCTGGTTGGTACTGGCCTCCCGGGAGGTTACACGAGGCTGGCTCCAGGGGATTATAAGTGCTTCTCTGAGTGAGGGTGCCTTTCCCGCTGCCTTGAAAGAGGCGGTGGTGAGGCCCCTCCTCAAGAAGCCTTCCCTGGATCCAGCTGAATTAGCCAACTACCGTCCGGTCTCTAATCTTCGTTTTGTGGCGAAGGTTGTCGAGACAACTGCCCGGGCACCTGGATGAAGCTATCTATCTGGACCCGTACCAGTCGGGCTTCAGGCGGGGGTACAGCACAAACGGCATTGGTCGTGTTGGTGGATTATCTCTGGAGGGCTCGGGACAGGGGTTGCTCCTCTGTCCTGGTCCTGTTAGATCTCTCAGCGGCTTTTGATACCATCGACCATGGTATCATGCTGCAGCGGTTGAGGGGGTTAGGAATAGGGGGAACCGTTTTGCAGTGGTTCTCCTCCTTCTTCTCTGACCGCTCGCAGTTTGTGTTGACAGGGGGGCAGAGGTCGACTTCGAGGCGCCTTGC
Source organism: Pantherophis guttatus (assembly GCF_059756535.1). Classification (NCBI taxonomy): domain Eukaryota; kingdom Metazoa; phylum Chordata; class Lepidosauria; order Squamata; family Colubridae; genus Pantherophis; species Pantherophis guttatus. Next base: position 218,232,658 of record NC_142064.1, on the reverse strand, counting down.
ATGGGGAGTGCCACAGGGGTCGGTCCTCTCGCCCCTTCTGTTCAACATTTATGTGAAGCCGCTGGGTGAGATTATCTGTGGTTTTGGGGTGAGAGTCCATCTGTACGCTGATGATACTCAGCTGTACATCTCCACCCCAGACCACCCCAACGATGCCCTTGATGTGATGTCTCGCTGCCTGGAGGCCACGTGGGGAGAAATAGGCTCAGACTCAACCCCTCCAAGACCGAGTGGCTGTGGTTCCCGGCGTCGCGATATAGTCAGCTGGTGCCATCGCTGACTATTGGGCGTGAGTCTTTACCCCCCACAGAGAGGGCCCGCAATCTGGGCGTCCTCCTGGACGCACGGCTGTCTTTAGAAGAACATATGACAGCCATGGCCAGGGGGGCTTTTTATCAGGTTCGCCTGATCAGCCAGTTGCGGCCCTTTCTGGACCGCGACACCTTGCGCACAGTCACTCATGCCCTTGTCACCTCCTGACTGGACTACTGCAATGATCTCTACATGGGGCTCCCCTTGAAAAGCACCCGGAGGCTCCAACTGGTCCAGAATGCGGCCGCGCGGGTGGTTATGGGCGCAACTCGTGCCCACGTGACACCCCTCCTGCGCGAGCTGCACTGGCTCCCAGTGGTCTTCCGGGTGCGATTCAAGGTGTTGGTTATCACCTTTAAAGCGCTCCATGGCATTGGACCTGGATACCTTCGAGACCGTGTTCTGCCACCAGTAGCCTCCCACCGGCCAGTTCGCTCCCACAGAGAGGGTCTCCTCGGTTCCATCGGCCAAATTATGTCGGCTGGCGACACCCAGGGGGAGGGCCTTCTCTGTGGGAGCCCCTGCCCTTTGGAATGATCTGCCCCCAGAAATTCGTAAAATCTCTGATCTCCGTGTGTTTCGCTGTGCCCTCAAAACCATGTTGTTCCGCCAGGCTGGGCTATCAATGTAAAGATTTTTAATTGGTTTTAAATGGGATTTTAAATTTGGGGTTTTACAAATTGGGCCTATTATTTAATAATTTTAATTATTTTTAAATTTTGTCTGTCTTTGTGTTTTTAATTAGGCTGTACACCTCCCTGAGTCCTTCGGGAGAAGGGCGGTATAGAAATAAAATAAATAAATAAATAAATAAATTCAATGTAGAGTCCTCCAGTAATGATGTTTTACAGTATATCTCCACTGTTTTATATCTGAAAATTTAAAAATGTTTAGGTGTATTACCTTTATTTTATAGTAACTGTTGTTGGCTGACAGGGACAACTTAAAAGACAGTTTGGATACAAAATACCAATTGTGTTTGTATATATAAATTACATCATTTGCAGAATCTAAGTATAATGGTTGCTTTTTCAGATCAATTCCCCCAAGTTTAATAAAATTATCAGATAAGCATTGGAGTTGTTAGGTAAAAATTGTGAATCATAGTTTTCTCTCTTCCACACATTTTTGCAGCCATTAATATAAAAGGCTGTTATTAGGATATAAATAAGATTTATTATTAGGTAAAATAATATCCAGCTGAAAGAAAACAGTAGTAATTTCAAGTTTGGGATTATCAAGTGTGTGTGTGTGTTTCTGTTTGTGATTACTTATTCTGGCACATGATCTGTAAAAAAATTTTTATAATTTAAAATTTAAAAATGTATAATACAATCCTATAAATGTCTGCTCATTAAGTTCAGTGAAATCTTTTACTCTACCAGATAGGAGTATAGGAACTGTATAGGAATGCAGCCTTATGGTTCTAATTTTTCCTGCTTTTGAATAATAAAAATTATGTAATAATCCAATAATGTTTTATAAAATGTGCAGTGTGTGTCCTTATCCATATGCCAGATCATTGTGTTTTAAATATCTTGATGCATTATACTTATAATATGGAAAACATCTTTTAGGCTGCAATCCTATCCAACAGTTACTTAATTAAGAGTAATCTGATCTCTGTAGCTTGCTTATAAATCTCTGCATAAGGTTGGGATGTTGAAATAAAAAGGAAAATGGAGGAGGCATAATGGATATGCCAAAATCACCTAATATAAGTAATTTTGTAGAAGTTATGTAAGTAATAGTGTGGAACGTTCTGAAAATTGCATTAATACTGTTAAAATTAGAAATGTAGGAAATATATTTATTCAATATGTCCTTAAATATGAACCAGTTTTGAAAAGTACTCAGTTGCCCTTGTTATTCTTTACTAAATTTCATTCTGATTTATATATTTTGCAATCAGCTACTAAAAATAATTTGGTCAAAATAATTGCACGTAAATGTACATGTATATACATGTAAGAATTATGTTAATATTCTCTTGTCTCTCAGAAAGTATTAAAAACATTTTATGAATTTTGGTATTTAAAGTTTAACATTTACAAATAATGTGAGTGTCTTTATCAATTTTAAATCCAAGTTTTTCATTAGGTAATTAATATATTTCCTGATCAACTATGCATATTGGAAATGAAATAATAGAATTTAGGAATATCTAAAATCTGAAATCTTTGGTCACCTATCTGCAGGAATTGTAGAATTAGATCTGCTTTGATTTACCTTATATTCATTTGAAACTATTAAACAAAATCACTTATCTGTAGTTACACACTTGTTAAAGCGAGACAGTTGTTTTGTAGGAAACATGCATAAAATCCAACTGTTTACTATCCAGAACTTTCAGAAGCAGATAGGAAAATAGCATTTCTATCAGAGGCAAGGAAAAATTGTCTTACAAAAGTTATAATTTGATAGTTAAAATGTAAAGATGAAGATTGTAAATCAGATAAGAGGAAAAGTTCATTTACGTAAGTTCAGAGACTTTACAGATTCTATGGCATTGTACTATAGTACAATGAAGTTTTAATAAATCAGCTAGGAAGACTACTGTTAGTAATACAGGTAGACCTTGACTTAACAACCAATTGTTCAGTTTGAAATTATCACGGTGCTAAAAAAAGCGGATCTAACAACCTGTGCTCAAGGCAGTATACAAGATGGCTGAAAGGGCAGAGATGAGGGGTTGGGGAGATAGGTAGGTGGAGGGAGCTGGAGGTAGTGCTTCTATTTATTGTATTTATTTATTTATCAAATGTATTTTGGCCACCCATCTTACCACAGGGTAACTCTAGGTGGCTTAAATGCAGTCCTTTACTGTACTGAGGTTCAGGCAAGGCTAAGTGGGGCCAAGTCAAGAATGGGTGGGTGATCACTTAACTACCTACAAATCTGAGTTAATGACCACAAAGGGAAGAACCAGAATTACCCTCAGAAATCAGTGCAGTCATGTGACATCTTGCTTTATGACCGCACCAGTTTACAACAAGTTCCTGTTCCAATTGTGGTCATGAGTTGACAGGACTACCTGTACATTTTATGTGGCTTATTGTGCCAATCATATTTTTGTCTGTAGAAATTAGATGTTCCCTGTCCCATCCGTCTTTGTGTCTCCTCTTTATAAAAAAAAGTAGCTTTTAATAGCTCTTCGTAGTTGGCTGAACTTAAAACATATTTAGATATTAATGTGCTCTCTATGTATTTTAACTCCATTTTAAATGAATTAACTTTAAACAAGATACTGTATAATTGAAATGTTAAAATCATTTTTTTAAGCATTGATTTTATCTGGTTTGCAAACTTTCATATTGCTCTTTTTCCATTAACTTTTTTCTTGCTCATTGCCATCGAGTTTTAAAATGTGGCTCCACTTGATTATGCTCACGTATCCCTTATGGAAATACTTCAGTAGCTGTCACTTAATTACCAAATTACTACTATGAATATAGAAACATGCTTCAAATCTGCCAAATCAGAAGAATAGCAACAATATAATTTGCTCTTGTTTTAAAAAAATATTGCAGAAATATCTCAAATGATTTATTTATTATTTATTAAAGTTGTCAGTAAAATTCCTTGTTAGCATATTTTACAGTGGAATTTAATTCAAACTCTGTTACTTATTGTAAATGGAGTGTGAGTAGGGCAGTTCTAACATATGTTTGTGTTTCTAGGTACGAGCACACCAGTTAGTTTTACCACCTTGTGATGTAGTGATCAAAGCTGTAGCTGACTATGTCCGTAATATTCAAGACACCTCTGATTTGGATGCCATAGCTAAAGATGTTTTTCAACATTCACAGGTAAAAAAAAAAAGAATAAAAATTCATGGGTGTTTAGTTCTTAAAGAGTATGTTGTGGTACTTGTGAACTGCATTACATGAATATGGCTTTTATTTTTACTTGTGTTTTATTATTCTCTTTGTAAGAATTGCTAAAGATGATCAGAACTTAGAAGAATTTTTGCTTATTACTTGTCCATGAAAGAAACCCTTAGGTTGACTGATTGCCTTTATACAGTTGCAAAAAGTTTATAACTGTAGTAATGTTGGTTCATTTGTGTATTTAATTTTAATAAAAGTTAATTTTAACATTCTTTTAGTCTAGAACGGATGACAAAGTTAAACGATTTAAGAGAGCAGTTGCATATTATTCAGCAACTAATAAGCCTATACCATTTCATCCACCACATTACCTAGGTAAGTTCTTATACTCATGTAAGATATTGAAGGACTTTGGTTAAAAATGAACTGTTTCTGCAAACTGGCAATTTGCAGTCTGAAATTGAGAAATATTATCTTATGACATGTAAAATAATAGAGAAGGTATAAGTTGTATCACACTAATTCTGTCAACTAATTGACCATTACTAGTATTTTAAATGTAGCAATAGTGTGAAATACAGTATATTTTATTTGAAGTGTATGTATGAAAAAGTAGCCATTTGGGCCTCATTGGTCAGTGTAGTACCTCAACACAAAGGTAAACTTTGTTTTGAAAGAAAGGCAAATAATTTTATGTAGATTCAGAATGAAATCTCTTACTAATCAGGACAGATAAATTTTATTCCATATAATCATGAAAATCTAAAGCTAGAGCTTTTATTATTAATTGCATTAGTAGAATAGTTTGTTTTTTTTAAAAAAAATAGAAGCACAAAACTGGAGCAAATGAGTAAATGTCAATCTTCAGGACTACCTTTATTCTATATAATCATGAAAATCTAAAGCTAGAGCTTTTACTTTTAATTGCATTAGTAGAATAGTTTGTTTTTTTTTAAAAAAAAATAGAAGCACAAAACTGGAGCAAATGAGTAAATGTCAATCTTCATTGGTTGATGATGTTACTTCAATTAAGAATTCAAATTGTAGTCGCTGAGACTTATTCTGTAGTAGATATTATGACACTTGTCTTCCTATTTCACAATAGTCTGATTATTCTGAGATTTATTTATTTAGTGTATTCTGAGTTAAGTCACATTGACAAAGGATGCAATGTTGATTTGTTGCATGGATTGTCTTCTGTATCTTAAACTGAAGACTGGAAGAGCAATCTGTTTATGTTCTGTAGAATAAGACCTATTTTCCCAATTTTAGTGGGCTAGTTAAAAGCAACAACATCAATAGCTATACAAATAGTGCTTGATCACAGTATGCAAAATAAGGTAATCTTCATGTACTTTATTCTTTGTCATTTTAAATCTTGATTTCTGACCACCATAAAAGAATATGTTACTCGACTCAAGACAGTTATGAATTGTTTACTGCTATAATAAAGTCCCTAGATTTTATGTTTTTATTTCTGCTTCTAGTTCTAAAAAACAGAATCAGAAGCAGTACCTGTACACTGCACTTCTTTTCTATTGGAAAAAAAAAGAAGCAAACAGTAGAGACTAAAATGGTGGGACTGGATCTATTATGTAAATAGAAAAGGAGAGTGTTTTGGAAAGAACATGAGATTGCCAGAAAACTGGCAGTCAGCATAGAAAATCTCTCCTGAAAGAGGCAGCAACGAAACAGAAATTGACAAAAGCTCTGAAATTTGAAGTAGACAAAAATAAATATCACTTTAATAAATCAGGTCAGAATTAAAAACATAAAATGGAAGCCTAACACCATGACTTAGATCTTTTGTTTTCATATCAAATAGTCATCCAGATTTACATTGGACTACACTTCATGTAAGAGGGAAATAAACCCCCTTTTGTTTCCTCCCCTAAACAGGCAGGCCAAATCACTTGGGAATGCCGGGTATAATGCCACCATATGTGTCTCATCAGATGCTTAACATTCCACAATCTGCCCTGCAAGCAAAGCAAGCGGCAAGTACATCCCCCCCCCCTTTCTGCTAATCCTTCTGCTGTTGGAACCCATGATGCATGTATATGCGTGTGGGCAATATGCACAACTTTAAGAAAACATGGCCTAATTTATACTTTCTTTTAGGCCCAGCCTATCTCTAGTCATGGTAACGCCCAGGGTCAGGGCCCATATCCCTATAGTCTGTCAGAACCTGCCATCACGTTGGACACAAGTGGAAAAAATCTTTCTGAGCAGAATTACAGCAACATTCCTCATGAAGGAAAACATACTCCATTATATGAACGATCCTCTCCAATAAACCCAGCTCAGAGTGGGAGCCCCAATCATGTTGATTCAACATACTTTCCTGCCTCTTCTACGTCATCTTCCTCAGATAATGATGAGGGCAGCGGAGGTGCTGTGAAGTAAGTACAACAAAAGGCAGCAGGATTGGCTAAAACAACCTGCTGTTGGCCTCCAGTTTGTTAAGATGGATCCAGATCAGGGCAAATAACTGTTTGGTGGAAGATTTCCCAGTTGTCTCCTCAGCAGACCTTCAGCATTAAAAATACTGAAGAGTAGAAGAAGGATCTTGGGGGAATGGTATGAGCTGTAAAATTTGATGAAGATAAAGTGGGAATTCTTTAATTAAGGAATCTTTGACGTGTGCCCTTTTGCTTGAAAGAGACTTCTGAAGATCATGCTCAAGTTGGTAAGACAAGATAAAGTGAGGAAGATCACATTGTGCCCATCGGTTTCTGTGGGATCCCTCTGATCTATTGTCTCCATTCTTCTTGTTATTTGTATATTAATCCATATTTATGGTAACAATTTTACTTATGAAGATTTTTTAATTAAGAAAAGGAGGAGATTTTTAAAAGTGGCATTTTCCTAGTTGCCTCAGCAAAATATTTTACACTGGTCCTATTACTGAAAAATTATATAGTATTTGTGAAATATTTTGTATATTTTAAAATAATATTTTGCTCTTAACTGTTTGAAATGTCAAAAGCTTTAAACTTTAACATAAATAATATTAAACTAAAGCCTTCAGAAGCATAGAAGCAACTTACAGAGTAATGATGACATAACCATAGTTTGGTCTGTACTAATCAAAATAAGTTAATCAGTCAATCAGAATAGAGCTGGAAGAGACATTGGAGGTCTTCTAATCCAACCCTCCTGCTCAAGCAGGAGTCCCTATATCAGGGGTGGGCAACTGTGGCCCTTTTTCAGGAATTCTGGGAGTTGAAGTCCACAGGTTGTAAAAGGGCCATAGTTGCCCACCCCTGCCCTATATCATTTCAGACAGGTGGCTTTCCAGTCTTTCCTTAAAAACCTCCAGTGATGAACCTCCCCAACATCTGAAGGCAAGCTGTTCCACTAGTTAATTGTTCTCATTGTTAGGAAGTTTCTCTTTAATTTCAGGTTGCTTCTCTCCTTGCTTAGTTTCCATTCATTGTTTCTGGCTTTTATTAATAAAGTTAGTAACAAATAACGTTCATGAATTGCCACAGGCACATGTGTTGACGTATATAGGTTCAGTAAAGGGGGGGGGGGGAAATCCATTCGAATACTTTTTTATCATTTGCATCCATAATTTGGGTGCAAATGTGACTTCTTAAATTATTTTTGTCTTTTGTTTCTTTAATTCTTTATAGATACTTAAATCCATCCCTTTCCATATTCTCAAAGTGCTTTATTAAAAATTAATATGACATAAACAAATCATGCAAATAAGCAGAAGCAGCCACTCTAAAAGAGCAATGTAAAACAAGCATATTTAAATCAATTAAAAATTTTAAAAGGACTTACCTGGCATCATGACATCAGCTTGGGTGCAAAATACCAAGAATGGTCACTGAAAATGCTTTTTCACCTGCTGGCTGAAACTCCAGTATAGGTAATCCTTGATTTACAGCCACAATTAGAACAGGAATTTATGTCACTAAGCAATGCGATCATAATGTGTGTTCCTCACATGAACGCATTGCTTAGTGACAGCAATTCTTGCAGTCCTAGTTGCTGTTGTAACTCCAGACATACAGCTCATTAAGCAGGAAATAGGAAGGTAAGGTGATCAGGAGCACAATAGAGGTGAGGGAAGCTAGCTGGGATACTGCAGTACGGTGCAAGCTCTGGGAGGCTGGGGAAAGAAGATGTTGAATCCGTGCCTGTGTTCCAGTGCAGGAAGGCTGGAAAAAGACTATGATGCTGCTCATGAGTTTCTTGGCACTCTGCAGCTCTTGAGCTCTCAGAAGAGCCCCTGAATTGCAGCACAACATGAAGCCTAGCCCCAGCCTGATCCAGCAGGGTGGCCAAAGGAGCTTCTTGCCAGTCTAGAAAGTGTGCCACTTCCAGCCTAGACCCAGCTGTCTTACCGCCTTGTACTCCAAGTGCCCTACTGCACCCCACTGCCCCAATTGACCTTTTGCCAGCTGATGAGGTGCCTAGCTTCGCCCTTTATGAAGCAGCTGCTGGACAGATAAAGGCCATCTTCTCCAGGTCCTGCAAGAAAACTACTGTGTAAGACATAGGGAAGAAAGCTTCTGTGAAGGACCAGGCCAGGCATGTCTCATTAGCAGCTGCACAGCAAGAAGGCAACAAAGGTCAACCTATGGTTGTAGGGCTCTGATGTGCAGGATATAGATTGAGGGAAGTAGGCAGTGGGGATAGTTAAACAGCCTCATTGACAAGCAATCAAATTTTTATCGCGTGGGGTTGTTGCAGCAATCATAACTTGGAGATTAGTCATACTGTAAGTGTCTAGTTCAACACCATCATAACTTTGATCAGTAACTGACTGAATGGTCATAGATCAAAGATTATCTGCAGAAAGACAAGTCCATGGATTTTCAATATGCAGCCGCACATATTGAAGGAAAAGGAGAAAGGTAGAGAGAGAGAGCCCTTTTGATTGCTCAGAATCAAGCTATCACAGTCCTTTCAAAGATAAGAACATGTTACTTTGACTTTATTCTGAAATAGTTGGAGTCAGCATAGCACAAAATAAATGTGTGTTTTGCCTGGATACTCTTTTATAGAGTCTTGTATTATAATCCTTTTGTTTGTCTGGGCTTTTCTCTCTCTCTCTTCAGTCATGTTGGTGGAAACAAATTGAACTGGGAAAAAATAGGAACTCAGTCAGAAAATCAAGCATGTGGGGATCCAGGAAACCAATCAAAGGTAGTGTTTTGAGCAATATTAAATTTGTGTATATGTTTTAATGATTATTTGGTTGTTGGTAGAGGACACGGAATCACCTAGAAGATGCACCCATCATTTTTCCTGGAAGATACAAATTGGGCTCCATCCACTGACCTGTGAAGCAATGTTTTCGCTTCCTTCTGTGCTAGAAAAAATAATCCTCTCTGACTGCTATTTGACTAGTAGTGCAGAGCAGAAGAAAAGTAGTCTCTAGTGTCCATGAATGCTTAGAAGGCTGAGCAAGTTGTAACCTAAAACTGCCAATGAAGTAGTTTTATTAATGTGATAGTTCTATGCTTACTGGTGTAGAACTTTAAACTCATTGAAATTTGTTGTGTTTACTTCTCAGTAAAAACATGAATTATATTACCTGAGATAGAGAAGAATCAGGTTGCATCTAAGTGATATACTTTGCTCTGCATAATAATGAATGTAATTTAAGGTGAGGTGAAGAACTTGGGATTCTGATACTTATTTATTCTTTATGGCATCAAACAAGTAACTGCAGATTTATTTTTCTTTTCCTGCTGAGAATAATGTTTATCATGGCATGGGCACAAATGGAAAAACAAAGTATAATAAGTTCATTCAGAAACTGTAATAAACCAGTTTTCTTTAAAATTTGGCTTATCTAAGAATACTTTATATAATTGAATCTTGTTAAGTGTCCCAGTTCAGCTGTTCCTGCTAAAAAATATGACTAACACAAGTTTTAAAATCAGTTTGTACTGATAAGAAAATCACCTTTTTTTTTAAAAAAAAGGAAGGCTTAGTCTATTATCTAGAAAGGTTGTGGGAACTTGACCATGATTCACATATAGAATCATGATGTATAGCATGCACTGTCACCACCCCTGGCAATTACACTGTCCGCACCCGGCTTTAATTTTTCTTTTCTCTCATATCCTTCTTCCTCCTCAAGTATATATTGTAATGGTTCGAATTGATAACTTTAAATCTAGTGTTGAAAAATGTGCAGTGCATAATGCATAATGCAAAGACGTGCACAAATACAAAAAAAAGTGCTGACCTTACCTTACACAGTGGGTTGTCAAGGCTTTTAAAAGGTTCCCCTTACACATATGTGCTAGTCATTCCCGACTCTAGGGGGCGGTGCTCATCTCCGTTTCAAAACTGAAGAGCCAGAGATGTCAGAAGAAGTCTCCATCGTCATGTGACCGGCATGACTAAATGCCAAAGGCATACGGAACGCTGTTACCTTCCCACCAAAGGTGGTCCCTATTTTTCTACTTGCATTTTTTACGTGCTTTCGAACTGCTAGGTTGGCAGAAGCTGGGACAAGTAATGGGAGCTCAACCCGTTACACAGCACTAGGGATTCGAACCGCTGAACTGACGACCTTTTGATCAACAAGCTCAGCATCTTAGCCACTGAGCCAAGGCTTTTAGCATTTGTCTAATATTAAGATTTCCTCCTTTGGCAGGGGAGCTGCCTTCCCTATTTCTCTAATCCATAAATTAGTTCAGTCAGTAGAAAAATGTATCACTTCTTAAAAATTAAAATAAAAAATGCAGAATAAAAGTAATAGGGCTTGATATACAAACGACAATACAATTTTTATCAAAATATTAATTTTGATAAAATATTAAAAGTTTAGGAACTTTATTTTAGGATTCTAAACAAGCCATTTATAAAAAATCAAAAGGAATTCAAACTGTTTGAACTATGTTCAAACTATATTGTTCATGAATATTATACATTATTATTCTCAGCTTCACCTCTTCTATACTGTAAAATTGAATTGGGTTGCTTGTTCTATTTTCTGTAAATGTGTTGCAAATGTAATTGAATATACATACAGCCTTCTGGCTCTTAAGATTTCACAATATTCTCATTGTAAAAATGTTTCCATTTCAAAAATGACTTTATTGTATATTGTAGGTGGAAGGTTCCTCTACTGTTTCTTCAGGGAATCAGGCAGCTGAAGTTAAAGGGAACCAAACCAGTAGTGCACAAATCCCATGTCTGTTGTCAATGCCCACCAGGAACCATATGGATATTACTACTCCTCCATTACCTCCTGTAGCACCCGAAGTATTAAGAGTAGCGGAACACAGACACAAAAAAGGATTAATGTATCCCTACATATTTCATATCCTAACCAAGGTAAGATTTTCTGGCAAGAATTCCAAAGAGATTAATGTTATCTCTTGCTTTTAGTTCATATGTGGGAGAAAATTTGATTTAGTAAAATTAACAATATATTTGGTTCACATTTATTCAGTTTACTCAGTACTTTTTAAAAGAATTTCCTTTGATAGTGTACTTTACAAGATCCTATTTCTAGTGCCAATTATCTTAATGGTTGAATATATAAGAAATATTTGTATAAAACAAATTTTGTGTTAGGTTGTTTTAAGTCCTTAGTTTTCATTCAGAACAAATCTCAAAGCTCCCTCTTCAGTTTATCTATTCTAAAATGTGTTCTTTCACATATTTTTAAATTTTGCCCATATCATATCTTACTTACATGCTACCATGTTACTTAGTGATACTCTTTGGGATCACATTCCTATCAAATGAGATCTAAATTTTTAATATATTTGAAAACTGTGGCTTTATAGATTTAGATTTTAGAAATATAGCTAAATTATAAACATACATTTATATACAAACAAGACATGAAATTAACTGAAACTGAATTAAAATTAAAAGGGCAGTGGTGAATGAGGTTGGGGTATTAAAGTTATTGTGTAAATACTAAAAGAACCAAATTTGTATGTCATACAATTATTTCTTGAAAGTTGTAAATCTTTCAGCAGGTAGGATACCATGCCATAAATAAGATCCCTGAAAGCTGCTCATCATTTTGTTCATCTACAGGGTGAGATTAAAATTGCAGTTTCTATTGAAGATGAAGCAAACAAAGACCTGCCTCCTGCTGCTCTTCTTTATAGGCCAGTTCGTCAGTATGTTTATGGAGTCCTGTTTAGTTTGGCAGAAAGCAGGAAAAAAACAGAGAGGCTTGCTTTTAGAAAGAACAGATTTCCTCCTGAATGTATGTATTTGTCTTTTATTATAATGGTGAAAGCACTTGAAACATCACTAATCTATTCTTTGCATCAGTTATGATGTAGAATAAACTGTGATTTAAATTTGCAAATATAAAAAAACTATAATTTGCCAAAGTAATTCATTTTTCAGTTGCTCAGCATTTTTGTACCTATAGTGCAGGGGAATTTGGGGGTGGAAAGCAATGTTTAAACAGCAGGTAGCACATTAAGGTTTGGAAATCAGCATTTTGAATCATGCTCTGGACAAATTAGAAGCACTACAATATTTTTAATTAATAAAACACAGTAAACATCACACTGGATTGGTTGCAATTGCTGACTATTCATCAAGAGTATGGACAATTTTGCATAGGCTGTCCATAGCCGGGGAGATATAGCATTTAAAATTATTTATATTTTTCTAAATCTTTCAAAGTAAAATAATGAGAGTTACATTTTAGTAGTTTCAAGTAAGCACATCATGGAATCATAGAACAGTCCAATCAAGAAAAGTGTTTTGCTTTTTTGAATATCTTACATGACATTCAAATTCATAAATTTATACCTGCATTGATTTTACTCTTAACTGGAATGAAGATCTTTGATGTGTATAAAGTATGCATAGCCCCCATTAGATATAATTTACTAGATTTGTGTATACATTTTCCTAAAATAAATGTAACTTGTGAAAAAAATTCTGATAATATTTCAGTTACACAAGGAACTATTAATTCCATCCCTATGCTAGACAGGAACAAACCACATTATTGTATAATGGGAGAGTGATAGAATTAAGCTACTCTTTGGGAAAAGATAAGAGTTATTAATGGCAGGAGGAGCAGATGTTAACACAGGTCCATCCATCAAGATTTATTTTAAGCAAATCTGGCAAAATCATAGTTTAGCTGGACTTTTGCCACTTTTCAAATGAAAATTTTGGGGTTCATTTATTTGTTTTAATTTCTGGCTGTGAGATCAGGGGTCAGTCAGGGTAAAGAAGCAGATAAAGGAATGCCAAGAGAATCCATACCAAAAGAAGCACGGAATAGATTGCCAAAATATTTTATCCAGGACACTGAGGAGATTAAATCATTAAAGCATGGAGCTAGGTTTATCTGAAGAGAGAAACAAGATGCCAGAATAGATGATCACCCTTATTTGTTACTGCTCGTTGGGCCCTTGCCCCATTCACTAATGAATAAATTTGCTTTTCCTCTCTCGGACATTTTCTGTAACTTTTTTTTTTAGTAAAAGAAAAAAGTCCAAGAGAGGATAGATCATTATAGAACTGAGCATTTCTATAAGCTGAAGTTACCATAGCTTTGGCTTGAACTCAATCCTTATCAAACCAAGCTTTGTGCTTATCAGAGCAATAATGGGTTGAAGTTTAATTGGATTTTAAATGGTCCTGAACTAAAACAGAAATGTTTTGAAGAGTGACAAAAATGTCATGAATATCACTGGTTGTGTCAATAACTATTCTTTTGAACAGAAGTAATAGGCAAAAAGGTTGCACATCTTCCTTTCATTGAATTATGCTCCTTTCCAGAAAAATATAGCAACCTGGATTTATAAATATTAGATGTCTGTAATTCTGTCCATAGTTTGGTTTTATTATTTATTCCTGCTGTCTTTTATTCCAGTTATTGTTTGCAATTTATACAGAATTTAATTTAATTTGGCAGAAATTGAAAGCATATTCTAGTTGCTATATAAATATTAAAACCTAATGGAATTACCAAAAAACAAAGAGGTGTTCAAATTATCATATACCAAAAGGTCATTTCCCCAAATATTTCAGAATCAGATGTGCTTCTGACATTGGGGAAAGTTAAGATATGTATTCTGGCATGGAACCTAACCACTTTTCTATTCATGCAAAAGAATGGGGCAGTTTCTGCAAATGTATCAGTTTTCAGACCTTTATACCATGGTCTATAGCAGTGGTCCCCAACCTTTTTATCGCCGCGGCCCGCTGAGCGCGCGCAGGGGTGGGGCCACGGCCCAGGAGCCTTTGCGCAGGCCCATTGCGCACGGCCCAGGAGCCTTTGCGCAGGCCCATTGCGCACGGCCCAGGAGCCTTTGCGCTGCAGCGTTCCTGTCCCCCGGCCGCTGCGCGGCCCGGTGCCAGGTACTCCACGGCCCGGCACCGGTCCGCGGACCGGGGGTTGGGGACCACTGGTCTATAGTACCATCCCTTATGATTACCTAACAGGAGCAGATGGAGCACACGAAGATTCCAGTGGGAGATTGCAATGAAAATGTCCTCTTCTGTGGATGGGAACTTTACTCTCTTTGCAGAAAAGAAGCTAGGGCATAGATCAGTGTGTTATTTTGCATTGATTATCATGAACAGTTGGTACTGGAAGGAGCCAAATCTTGTTTAAAACTCTGCTGCTCCATTGTAAAATCAGCATTCCTACCCACTGACAATTTGCACTTTTGAAGTAGTAGCCATCTCCCCTATTAACTCTCATTACATATTTTGGACGAGCTCACCATAATCATTTTGAAAATCCCAATTTAGCACACTACATCAAATGGCACTATAATGCCTTGTTTGGACTTTGAAACTAAGCATCATCAGACCTGGTTAGTACTTTGATGGAAGATTACCAAGGAATATCAAAGCTGTAGGCTAGATTGAGAAATCATCTAAAAAGACAATGGTGAACCATTTCTGTTGCCAAGAAAGCTCATTTTGTCATCAGGATACTGACCTCAACTCAAGGAATTTCATTTTTCCTTTTATATTGCAGTTTCATAGAATTGTTGGGTTGGTAAAGATTAAACCATCCACTAGAATTCAAATGTTTGAATCTGATTTTGGTTGTAGCTAATACATAGCATTATCAGACTAAGGGCTCCAACAGTGATGAGTCTGAAATTGATTTAATCAGTTTATGGGATGAGTTTGCCATAAAGACAGAGAAAGAAACGAAGTAGATGAATACAACGGTATTGTTTCTTTCGGAATTCTGAGTAACTTTCAGTACCATTAATCATTGGATCCTTTGGATATTTGTATTTCTATTTGGATTCACTGTACAGAAGGTGATTATTATTCTGTTCTATGGCATTCACAAGGTACTTCAGGGTTTAGTTTTCTCCTGCTCAACTGCTTATCAGTATGAAATGTCACTTACTATTTTTCATATAATGAAGGAGACAGTGAATTTTTTAAGCTGGTCCCTGAGCAGGATAATGGGCTTCATGATGGCTAATAAAGTAAACCTCGGTCTAAGCATCCTGGAGGTGGATAGGTTGAGGTTTTTTTCATCCATCCATATTCTTCATTCTGTTATGGAGGAATTTTTGTCAATGGAGATACAAATGGCCTCAGTGGTTAGAGCTGCCTTTTATCAGTTCAATTTGATATGCAAGTTTTGATACACAAGCTGCAGCCCTCTTGGGCAGGATAACTTGGAATACTTTATACATGGGCTAGTAACATTTGAACATTTAGCTATCTGTGCATATGGTTTTGGAATTTAGTTACTTCAAAATCCAACTGCCAGATTATTAATCGAGAGAGGTTTCTGCAGTTGTAATCACCATGTACTGGCTGCCAGGCCTGATTCAAAATGTTAGTGCTAACTGTTAAAGCCATGAACAACTAAACTGCCAACTATCTGGTGAAAAGTCTCCTCAGTGTTTCTTTGGTTGATTCCTAGTATAAATCTTTGCATGTTATAAATGCAAATAAAATACATAAAAGGTATGGGCAAAACGGCATTTGTGCACAAACTATTTTGTTTCTTTTTTAAAAAATTCTGCAGTCTCGCCAGTGATAATTAAAGAATGGGCTGCTTACAAAGGAAAGTCTCCCCAGACTCCTGAGTTAGTAGAAGCTCTTGCATTTAGGGAATGGACTTGCCCTAATTTGAAGAAGCTTTGGTTGGGGAAAGCAGTAGAGGACAAGAATCGACGAATGAGGGCATTCTTGGCCTGTATGAGGTCAGACACACCAGCAATGCTAAATCCAGCTAATGTGCCCACTCACCTAATGGTGCTCTGTTGCGTATTAAGGTGAGTATATTGTTGATTAGCATATGGTAAAAATTCCGCTTGATAATGCTGTATGTATGTAATTATGTAATTATGTAAGAATGTTATTGTTTTATTGAAAGAACTTTTCATGTGACTTAGAGCATAAATAATTTGTAGATCTGTCATTTTTCTCTAGACTAAACACAAAACAAATTAAGACTTAAAAGTTTGTTATTCAGTTTACACAACAATTAAGAGATATACATGGAAATACCTACTGGGGTGGAGAAAGCAGCAAAGCATTTCTTTTTTTAGGGACAGTGGAAAAAACAGATTAGTTAAAAGAGAATAATTTTAGGGATGTAATCCATTCAGATATGGAGGTATAGGTTGAAAATATGTTGAGTGAATAAAATAGAAAGCAGTTTACAGAAGGCAATCTTAAAACTCCCAGGGTGAACAGTTCTTGATTTTCAGCCATGTCGGTTTGATTCTAGCATTGAAAATAATGTGCTTAGTTTAGTTCCAGACTGTTTTAAGCCTCTTCTGCCATAATTTTAGTGAGATTAGTTAAACTAAAACTTAATTACATTATTTTGATAGAAAGTACTATAGGATGTATTTAATAAAAGATTAGAATTTTTGGTTTTTTTATTCTGGATCTTACGAAGTCTTCCTATGACAATTTTAAAAAAGTCAGTGAATATTTAAGTTAAGTTTTAGTTTTGTAAAATCATAAGTTGAAGTCTCACACAAATTAAAGGCCTTCTTTCCATTTCATAGAAAGAAAGAAAAAAAAAAGCTGTCCATTGATTCCCCCCTGGTACCTCTTCTCTGTTCTAGATTATGCTATGGGCTCTGGAGCAGTTTCTGACTTTTCCACCTCTTGCTCTCATAGGCTTAATTTTCCACACCAATATTTTGGATCCACTTTGGATGTAATTATAGTGTTTTAATTAATGCTATACCTTATTTAAACATTGTTGTATACAGACATGAGAAGTATTACACAGCTTTTCAGAAATGGTTTACCCAAAATTCTTTGTCTTTGTAGATATATGGTGCAGTGGCCTGGAGTTCGGATACTTCGTCGCCAAGAACTTGATGCCTTCTTGGCTCAAGCTTTATCTCCAAAACTCTATGAACCTGACCAACTGCAGGAACTAAAGGTGACTTCTGAAGTTGGCCTTTATGGAACATTTAATCCTTATTAATTCAAGCGCTTTGCAAAGCAGTATTATTTTCTTTTGTCAGTATTTTCTATTTTCATCCACTTGTTCATCAAAATAGTATGTGGACAGGAAAAGTTTCTGCCTTCAACACCAGCTCAATAATAACTTGCAGATAATGAAATCTGCTTCAATTTTCAAAGGAAATGTGCTGGTTTTTTGCTTTTCTTTATCTAATACTGTATTCATTTTTGTTTTATATCAATGGCTTTCAGAGCTCTAACCTTTAAATCATCACTTTTCATTTTATTTTATCTTTTCCTAAAGAATACCTGCATGTCTCCACAAGATTCCACCTCCACATATGTACTCCTAAATAAATAATATCAGAGAAATTGTTACTTAGGCATATTGATCATGATTATCAGTAGACTATACAGTAATGGGATGGGTAGAATTAAATTCTATTACCAGTTTTCATTTTCATTTGAATTTCTCCATTTAAAGCAATTACATTAATATTATTAAAATGATAATTTACTACCACATTTTAAAATTCATTCATGACCTTGTTCAAATAGATTAAGCATCCATTTTCAGTAAAATATTTATAGATGGATGCATGATAGATACTGAAAACTTTTGTTGCATTGAAGAACTGTTGTCTTAGTAGATCACCTAAGTATTAATGATATTTCCAAGACGTTCTTTTTAATCATAGAAAAACACTATTTTACCCATTTTTGCTTTAGATGTAGTCATGTGCCTTGCTTTAAAGTCCCTACATATTTTGTAATGAAAGTTAAATAAATTTAATTTTTAATTTTTCTCCCTGCTTTGTCAACAACCATATACAATTCCTTAATGAAAATGACATTCATAATTAAAACATTTAAATAAATATGTGATAGGCTAAAGGATCTGCACAGGAGTATGTATACACCTTTTATTAAAAAATATCTGAATTTCAAGTAAAAGGTTGAAGTACAAGTATTTGGCACTTTCATCTGAAAATATCTGCATTTCCTCCACTGAAATAGGCAGCAGAGAGGAGAGAATTCCACCCTTGACTTAATCCAGTTTTTGGTGGATTTATTCAAATCAGTATTTTTTAGTCAGTTTCTTAAAAGGTTATTTGAATTGACCCCCTTTTTACCAAAAAACCCAAATACAGTTATGCCCATGTTGTGGAAACCATTGATATCATTTTCCATTCCCAAGGTTATTCTGAAAAGTCTCATATAAGACATAATTCATGTTTAATCTCAAAAGATTCTCAAATTTAGAAAATAACAACATTCAAATCATTCAGCAGAAAGAGTTTGTGATTTTTTTTTTTGTTAAACTGAACTTTTTGATGAAGATTTTGTCCCATCTATATAGGTAATTTTTGTTTTTGCTTGTCTTGCTTCTTTCTGTAGAACTTCCCTTTCCTCCCCTTCCCCACTTTTCTGTCTTTTTCTCAGCAACCGCTCACTGCTTTCCTGCTAACAACTTGTACTTCCTTAGGGAGGCCTACCTCACACCATGGCTCTATCGTCTGATATAGGCTAGCGTTGAAGACAGGATGCTGGGCTAAATTGATCATTGGCCAGACCCAGTAAGGCAGTATTTGTATTCTGAATGTAAATTACCCCAGTTAAATCAGTATGAGCTTAGAATTACAGGTGAGTGACTTGGAAAAGAACCATACTGGATGACAGTAAATCTCAAATTTTGTCCAACAATAAAAGGCTGAATTCATCTTGTTGACTTGTACTTTCATTTTCAAAATTCAAGCATGTAGAATAATTATGTATACACAGTCTATTTTATTAGCAAGTTAGGTTTGACAGAAATAAAATACATTTTTCGGTCAACAGTAATGCATGCTATATAAGATTTATGGCATGCTGTGCACATCATATAGGACTTCATTTTCATAATGCTACTGTATTTATTGCAGTTATGACACTGTCACCATAAGTTTGTTTCTATAGGACACATTGGAAGTACCTTGAAAATCTGATCTTACTGCTCTTGTTTGGTAAACCTATCCCTGACAATACATAAATCTACATTTAAGAATTTGAATGTTCTGGCCAATCAGTTGTTCCCTTCAAACGTATTAGACTTCAGCTCTTGTATTTCCTAGATAGCATGGTCAGTGGCTATGCTGGTTAGGATGTGGATGTTGAAGTCTAAAACTTTTTGATAGCATATAGTTACTATCCAGGTTCAAAACATAGGCTGATATTGATAGATTGTTGTACCAATGTAAACGAAATTAACATTTGACAGGTGGAATCCTAATATACACCTACGGCAATGGAAGAGTCTTTGGGCTGTTAGAAACTTTTGCTAATGGAAAGTGAAAGGATGTGATTTTACTAGTCTCCTGCTTCCCAAAGCTACTTCCCAATCTGTGCAAATCCTTCAATGTGTGTTTCCAGAGCTACTGCAACGAAACAAACAGACAAAATATTTCCTCCTCTCTTTCCAAGAGCAAAACTTGATAATATACTTGTTGATTCAGTTCTGTAAATTATATCAGAGATAGTTATGGTACTCATAACCACCAATGTTTATGGATATCTTCATATCTTTAATTTTTAAATGATTCCTTTCATTTTAAAGAAATGAAAGTTTCAGCTTTAGCGTCATTTTTATTTAGGATCATGTCTCTGTCCTCCAAGCAAACTCCACAGACGTTCTTTGAAAACAAAAATGGCAGGTAAAGGTAGTTCTATGCTAAATTTACATGTGTATCTTCCTGCTACCCAAAGCTAAAGTGATTTTGCTGATCATACTGTTTCTGATTAGACAAGCTCTCTTATAGTGGCAGCCATTTTATAATTAGGCAAATCTTCATCTTTGGCACCCATTTTATAAATAAAGCTTCTGCTCATGGCAACCAGTTTTTGAGAATACATGCAGCAAAGTTGCAAAAATCAAAACATCTCACCATCTGAAAAGCTTGTTTACCCCTGCAATAGACTATTAGAATTCTTTCACATATAAAATAGTTCTAAGCTATTTTTTCTCATATCTAGAAAATCCAGTCATATCTTGGGCTCCTTGAGGAGTCTGAACAGTGGATAATCCATCATCTGTACTAAGTGACAGCTCCTCTGATTTTTAACTGAGAAAAGGAGAGAAATAATTGGGTTTGGCTAGAAAGCTACCCCAATTTCCTTTTATAATAATAGTCTCATAAAAAATGTGAAGATATGCATTATGTTTATTAATGTTGCTAAATATTGTACTTAAGATAACAAAAAAGGATATGCCTCAACTTTTACTGCAGATATTTGCTATTCTGTTAGTTGAATTGTGATTTGCATCATTAATTTCCATAATATGTCTGTACAAGCTTTTTCTACGATGAAATCAATTTATTTTTTTCTTTGCCTACTAAGGCATTCTTGCATTTTCCTCTGCCTTTGGGATATTTTCTTCTCCAGCTTTATCATGCTAGCAGTGCTATAGCTAAACTAATCACACCACTCATTGTTCAGGTTTGTCAGTAATTGGGGCAAATTTTATTCTTTTGAAAGAGGCAAGAGACATGCTATATTTCAATAATTAAAGCAAGCATGGCTGACTTTTCAGTATCTACAGACTGCAGGTATCATTTGGGGAAGAATCAAGTGTTGCAGAGAACAACATGGCAGATATGAATGTAACTTGTGGGGATTTCATTTTTAAACTCTAATTTATTTATTTTTGAGGCGTTGGTTTTCAGCTGTGATGGCGAAAGTGGGCTTGGGTAGGTACAAAAACTGAATTTGGAAGCCTCATGCAGCCCCAGTACTGCAGGCTGTCTATCTTTAAATAACTTAGGGCTTCTATGATCAGGGAGGGACAAGCATTTCTTCTTAAAATCAAGTCTTGTGCAGGATTGGCAGAAGAGAGAGACAGACATCCTAAGAACATGCATTGCTATTTTAGATGTCTGTGCAAATGCCTCTTTTGGGCTAGTGATGGAAGAAAGTTAAAGGTTCTGTTAAGTCAGGTATAACTTTACAGGCACATCCATGTATTTCTTTTGGCAATATTGAAATGCCATAATGTCTTTCATAATAGTTTTTCCCAGTATACCATATAGCTCTGGTATAGTTTTCCTAGTGATTCTCTATCTAGGTACTAACCAATTTGATTCTGCTTAGTTTGAGTGAGGTGTGGAAATGGCTAAATGCTGTGAGTATTAATATACAATTTCCAATTCATGTGCACTCACAGATTTCTGTAGTAGTTCTCACTAATTTACAGAGAATAGCTAAGCTAACTATGATTTATGGGCTGTTTCACAGACTTCTAAATAAGACTAACTGCTTAACAGCAGTGACTGCAAAAATTCATGCCTATATCTTTTTAAAAGTATTATTTAAATCTATTTTAATACTTTGTCTATAGTTTAATTCTTTAATCTTGGATCCTTGTATAGACTTTAACCAATAAAGTTCTACACTTTTGTTTTTAAGATTGAAAACCTAGATCCTCGAGGAATTCAGCTCTCAGCATTATTCATGAGTGGTGTTGACATGGCATTGTTTGCCAATGATGCTTGTGGGCAGCCAATTCCATGGGAGCATTGTTGTCCATGGATGTACTTTGATGGGAAGTTGTTCCAGACGAAGCTCATCAAAGCAAGTCGGGAGAAAGCTCCCCTCATTGACCTCTGTGATGGTCAGGTAATGTTGGTCCTCTGATGGGTGCAATGTCTAATTGAATGTGTATGTGTATGGACAAATAGGTAGTCAGTATGATTGTTTTTGGTAATGAGCTCAAATTCATTTGTAGGCAGAGGATTTTAGCCTAAGGGCAAATGTATAATTAAACATATAATAGAATGTATTATTTATCTGATAGGTTGTATCGTGCTAAAAGCTTTCTTCAATGTAGATTGCTATAAGTATGTCTGTATGCAAGTAAAGAGGTTAATCCTTGATTGTTCAAATCCTTAAAATGATGATAATTATTTTGTGCCGCAGTAATTTGAGTTGATTTGGAATATTTTTTTAAAAAAATTACTTCCATTTAAATGGCCACCCATCTCAAATTCATGATTCTGTGTGCTAACAATAGTTAATTTGTAGTAATTTGATATAGGGTATGGACATACGTAGGTGATCTGTGACACATACAAATTTTATATTTGCTTACTTTTTACCACATAAGTGATCCAGAATCTGCTTTTTTTTTTTTTTTTTGTTAATTGGGATGCAGTATTTCTTTAAAAAAAAGAGAGAGAGAGAGAAGTTTCAAACAGGTGGAGATGGCATTTTTCAAATCCAGGAGACCCTGTCCTTCTTTGACATTCCTGTATAACTAAAATTCAAATAATCCATATTTTTGAACACTATTTGAAAGATTTTTAAAGCTTTCAAATCACTCTGGGTATTCTGACAAATTCTTTATTTTCCAAAACATAAACAACGAACAGAGGATTATATTGTTTTCAATATTTTGTTAAGAAAATAAAACATTATATGGGAAACAATTTTGTCTTACAGGGAGATAATTCGTTGATGTCTTGATTTTCTGTCCCTTAATGTTTAATGTTTGCAAATACCATCAATTACCTGGCTAGCTGCCTTCAATAATGTCATTTAGAAATGTATGAATATACTTGATTTGTATTCATAATAAAAATATGTTGTGCCATATTGTTTGTTGTAGGCTGAACAAGCTGCCAAGGTAGAAAAGATGCGCCAGAGCATCCTTGAAGGTTTAAATTTCTCCAGGCAAAACCATCCACTCCCTTTCCCACCACCACCTGCCATGCCTTTCTATCCAGCTTCTGTTTATCCTCGGCACTTTGGGCCAGTTCCACCTCAGGGCAGAGGCCGAGGCTTCGCTGGTAAGACTGCTTCACTGTTAGGTAGTTAATCCAATATAAATTAATGAGAGATTGTATTAGGACCTTTGTGTAGGAAGCATGTTTTGGCTAAGATTTTGGACTATAGTAGGGAGACTCGGGTTCACATCTCAGACCAACCTAACTCATAGTTTTGAAGTGAAAGTGGAAGGAAAACCCCTACATCTATCACCTACAGCTCCTAATGGAATGGTGGAATATCAGTCAAGCAGATCAATACAGATTAAGACAATTGAACTTGCAAAAATAGTTAATCAATTTACCCTGAAAAGCTGTTTATATACAAAGAGAGATATAAATCTAGATAATAGCCAAATTTAAATATGTAATTCAACTACATATTTAATTATATATATATAATTGCATATTTACACATAGAGATAAACAAAATTACACACAGTTCAAAAGAGTTGATAAAAAAGTTAAAAGAGAAAACAAAAGACCTGAACATATCACCAGCAATCAACAACCAGATAAGCAGGAATTAACACCAGACAAACAATCAAGTAAACAGCAACCGAAGTAAGGGACTACTGAGGAGAAAAAAACAATCCCCACCAACACTGACAAGGCAAGCCACTACATATACTGTAAACAGCAAATCTCTTCTAGCACTGAAGAAGTTATCAAGTTGTGAAATGAAACATCTGCAGAAAAACAACCAAGCTCAGAGAGCACTAAGGACTCAATATGTAATCTAATTATGCTTTAAATTTTAAAATATAAATTGTCCATCATTTCTTAAATCTCATCATTTAAGAGTAGACATTTTTTTTAAAAATACTTTCAGATTTTAATCACTCCTTATATATAACATTGGCACGCATCAGAAATTGACAACGCAAAAGAGACTGACTGACTGACTGATTGATTGATTGATTGAATTGATTAGATTTATGTGCCACCTGGCTCCAAAATGGGTCTGGGCAGCTCACAATTTTTTAAAATAGCAATATTTTAAAAGTGCATAATACAATATAGAACAGAATAGAATTCTTACTGGCCAAGTGTGTATATAATATGTATTTATATACACACTTGTATATAAATAAACAAGACAGTGTCTGTCCAAACAGTGCTACAGAGGGAGGGAGGGAGGAAGAGACAGAGATTAACAGGAAAGCAATATCAGTTACTAATGCCCTAGTCATTTCTCTTGGATTATTGCAAGCATTCTACATGGGGCTGCCTTCGAAAAGAATCTGGAAGCTTCAGCTAGTACAAAATATGGCTACGCAGGCAATCTTGAGTGCCCAAATAGTGGTTCATGTAACACCTCTGCTGCACAAACTGTTGGGTGTTGGTCTCCATTTGGTACAATTCAAGGTGTTGGTTATGATTTATAAAGCCCTATATGGCATGGGCCCAGGTTACCCTTGAAACCGTTTTGGTCCCATTATATCAGCCTGCCCCATCTAGTCAGACAAGGAAGGTATGTTGCAGACCCCGTCAGCCAGGTAGTCCTTGACATACACCATAATATAGTCTGCCCATTGCAGTCATACATCAAATTGTCATAAAGCAATATTAAGTCTGGAAATTAATCCTCAAAGAGGTTCTGTCCCTTTCCTTTTCACAGGAGTCTATGGCTTTGGGGGCCCTTATGGGGAAACAGTTGCAGCAGGCGCGTATCGGACCTTCCGAGTGACTGCTACAGGAGGACACTCTGGACCTTTCTCTGGCAACGATGGCAACAGGACTAGCAAGTTTCAGGGCGGTAATACCACCAATCCCCTTTTCTTATTGCTCACAACAGCAGTGCATTGACTGGAACTTTCCAAAATTCATTGTATGAGTTTGTCTTTCTAAAATAAAGCACATACTTTAAAGAAAGAGTTCTCCCATTTTCTTCAGTGTATGTATGTGAAAAGATAGAATAGGAAATTCCTACATTTGAATTATTTTTCACAGATTGCTATGGTCTCTAAATCAAAGATCCATTTAATGTCCCTTAAAGTTAAGGTTGTCCTCAGACTGAGCTCAGTCCCTGGTGATTACAGCCGTGCAGTAGCCTAACCTTGCTTAGCTTTTGAAATTAAGTTGGCTAGATGCTGCACTTGCTATTTATTGCTTAGTAGCCTAATGTAGCAGCTAGTGTATTGTTACCAGATAATAAAATACAAAAAAAGAATGAAATTCTGTGACTATATCAACATTGCAGTCATTAGTACATTTACATTACTTCTGACCCAATTACTTTTAACCTTTTTGCCATTAGCTCAAGTTAGTGATGTATAGCTAACGTTCCTTCCTTAGATCATTGGAAATGCTTGTTTGAAAGTAAAATAGAAATTGTAGTAATACCGGCAGATACTAATGTTCAAATTTAAAATTAGATGCATTTTGAAAGAAAAGCTTTTTAAAGATTTTAGAATGCATTTATACCTTTTTTCAGTGTTTTTAATATTAGTTAATGCAACATTCCTTTTTTGGTAAATATTAAACATTTGAGATTCTCACAGCATCAGGGTATTTTCAAGTTATTCAATAGGAAAGTTTGAAACAACTGGATTAAACATCCAAATATTTTCTTTGAAATATCAAGTCTATCATGGCTATGTTAGCAGCCCCCTAGTTATTCACTTACATGCCAACAAATCCCAAACTACTCTTTATTGACAACAGGATGAGGGTTGTGGAAGCAAAGTTTCTGTTGGACGGGACAGTTTTGTCTTCAGAACAGGTCACTTAGAAATAGTTTACCCAAGTGTAATTTCGGAATGATACATTTACATTGTACCCCATTTTACAAAAATGAATTGGATTTTGTTTGTGCTTGCTGTGCCACTGATCTCAGTGGTCTTAAATCCTACTTTGACACAAAGGCTATGCAGGTATGTGCCAGATTTCACTCTTGCAAAGAAAAAGAACTTTTTCAGAGATAATAACATTCCTCCATTTAAATTCCTATTGCAGAATAACACATTTTAAATCTTGGTTTAGGTGTCCAACCTATTCCTTCTCAGGGAGGGAAGCTCGAAATAGCTGGCACTGTGGTGGGCCACTGGGCTGGAAGCAGGCGTGGTCGAGGAGGAAGCAGGGGGCCATTTCCTCTGCAGGTGGTTTCCGTTGGAGGGCCAAGAGGGTAAGCAAATACCAACATTGCAATTATGTTTGGATTAATTAAAAGAGATGCCTGCTGGATTTTGACTTGATTATGACACAGCAGTGGTGATTGTCTAGTTCAGAGTGTATTGGCTCAGTTCTTTATTTTGTTAGAATGTAAATTGTAAAGACTGATTAATTTTATTTATCAAATTTTTATACCGCCCATCACACTTGTATTACTTTGGGCAGTTTGCAAGGTGTGGTGTTAATTGCTGTAAAATATTATTGGTTTCCTTTGTGAGCCTCCTTCATTGGACTATGAAATTGACATAAATCTGTGAATCGTTTCTCAACATAGAAGGCTACATTGCTGACTGTGAATTTATTGGAAACACTCAAGTTTTTTTTTATTTTTAATAGTATTGTTATATACAAATATTTAAAGACAAAAGGCAATCTTAACTCAGAGATAATTTTAAAAATTAATATTTCATACTAAGTAATGAGAAGATGCAAACCGATCTATACATGTATTGTAAATGTATGACCCAGGCACTTCTACAGAATGCAGATTCTCAGTCCACATCCCTGTGAGCGAGGGCTGGCTTCTTGTCACATACAGAGTAGATTGCATCCCTTTTGGATATAGAAAAGGAATTCTTTTTGGAAAAATGAGCACAGAAGCTGGGCAAAAAACATGGCATCCTATGTTCTTAGAACTTCTGGTTAATGTTGGAATCTCCAAGAAGCTGGACAAATCCAAAAATTGAAACAGGACTATTCAGGAATTTTTCTGTTTTCTATAGAAGTAGATTAATGTATGTGGCCAGGAATTTGTGCTAGCTTTTTTTTTTTCTGAAGAGTTTATCATGATTTTTTTTTTAAAATTTGATTTATATGCCGCCCTTCTCCGGAGACTCAGGGCGGCTTACAGTGCGTTAAGCAATAGCCTTCATACTTTTGTATATTTTATACAAAGTCAGCTTTGCATATGCATGCATATTTCAAGCTAGTTTCACTTTTTATTTAGAATTATATTGTGATTCATAATATTCAGGCAGAGACTTCTTCATCTATAGCAGGGGTGTCAAACTCAAGGCCTT
This sequence comes from Pantherophis guttatus, assembly GCF_059756535.1. Taxonomy (NCBI): domain Eukaryota; kingdom Metazoa; phylum Chordata; class Lepidosauria; order Squamata; family Colubridae; genus Pantherophis; species Pantherophis guttatus. The sequence continues at coordinate 218,205,148 of NC_142064.1, read as the reverse complement.
TGGGCCACATCCAGCCTGTGGGGTGCTTAGATCTGACCTGCGGGCCCACCCTGGAAACAGCGAAGGACCAGCCCACGGTGCCTCTGCCAGTGAAAACGGAGCTTGCGAGGGCTGCACGCAGCCCTCCTGAGATGCATTTTCTCTGGCAGACGCTTATAGGAGGCTGTTCCAGCTGAAAACAGAGCTCGGGAACCCATTTTCACTGGCAGAATGCTCAGGCCACCAAAAGCGCCTCCAGACATCAAGCTGGCCATGCCCAGCTCAGCTCCCTGAGGTCAAACACAACCCTGATGGAGCCCTCAGTGAAATTGAGTTTGGCACCCCGATTTATAGCGTATCATCACTTTGGGTTCTCTAGAGAACATTAATCATGACTGTTATGCGACATGGTTACGAGGTGACATTATTGTAACTTTCGGATTTTGACTTTTTAATTGTAAGAAAGGCAGCGCAGGTAGGGTGAGCTTTGTCTCTCACAGCTTACCAGGCTAGACATGTATATCAAGTATGGTAGTCCCAAAAGATAGTTGTTTGCATCCAAAAAGCCACGACCTGAAAGAAAGTATACAGGAGATGGGGTTAGGGTATGAAGAGCCTCCGGGATTGGAGGTTAGTACATCTTGCTTTTCGCCCTGCAAAGTCTCATTACATTGGATTACTGCGCATGGGACACCAAAAAGTACATGGGCTACTAGAATGTTTCTCAGTGCAATTCCAGGTGCCGTATTCACTTTCAAAACCTTTCATGGCTTGGAACCAGGAAACTTACAGGACCATCTCTAACCAGTTGTTTCTCCCCATCCTATCTGATCCATGGGGGGAGGGGGGAGGCATGTTCCCATTCCTTTCTGCTAAGGCATGTTGTATGGCACAGTTTAGATGGACAGCCTTTTCTGCTATAGTACCTGCCCTCTGGAATGCCATTCCTCCAGAGAGAGATTGTCCTGACCCTACTGGCCTTCTGCAAGGCCTTGGAAGCACAGTTCTATCTCAAGCCTGGGGCCCTGAGTAGGTGACTGGCATTTCCTGGTTGTGTTAATTATATGATCTTATTAAAAAAAATCTTTCCTGCTATGTGTTTTTAATGTGATACTTGTATGCAATTTTTTTTTATTATTATTATTATTATTATTATTATTATTATTATTATTATTATTATTATTTTCATTCATTGGCCAGTTACTTTTTTGAGATGTGCAGCCATGTAAACCAATAAATAACTAAAAGTATATTGCATTATAATTAGGAAATTAATGCTACAATAATTAGGAAATTAACCCTACTGCAGTTGGAAAAATATAGCAACACTAGGGTGAGATTGTAAAAATAGAGTGGTAATTAAGAATCAATAAAGAAGTATAATTGAATCTATTCATAGGAAGTTTCTTCAACTCTAATCTTACAGTTAAGATTGCTTAAGAACATGTTTTAGAAATGAGGATAATTTTATTCCAATATAAATTATATCATCAATGATTATTCAAATAAACATAAAGTTTTCTCTTGCTAGATTAATTAGCTGATAAGTGGGAAATGCATAATGTAAGGAGAAGAAATATTGCAAAGCTAGAATTCAATCTATTAAAATAAGGTTTTAGTTGCTTACTGAAAATAAGAAAAACAGTTGCTTTTTTGGTTATGCACAGGAAATTGAATTCTGCTGAATTTCCAGATAAATTTATGAAATTAAATGTGTTTACCTTTTTCTGGTTCTATAAAGACGTCCTAGAGGAGTTATTTCCACACCAGTGATAAGAACATTTGGCCGAGGAGGAAGATACTATGGGAGAGCTTATAAGAACCAGGGAGTTATTCAGGTAATGGAAACAAAAATAGGTATCAGCTCTTTTTGTTAATATACATACATTAATGTTGCATTGGGATTGTGTTTTAGAAAACACAATTGTGTTTTAGGTACGTTAGGCCAAACAGAAGGTTAACAAATTCATTTTCATTGTGGTTTTTGTTAAAGAATAAAAAACCAGTGCCAAATTGTTGAGTGAGATCAATGTCCTGCTTAGTATTCTATTTCCAGAGAAAGCAGTAAGATAAATCAGCATATTCTCCACTATGTATAGTATAGTAATATACTATAATATATAGTAATTGTTTAAATAACTTCTGTTTTACAAACATTGATATTTTATTATCAGATATTAAGCCAGTTAATACCCCTGACTATGTGGATTGCAAATAGCTAGCTAGAAAATGTGAGTTACTAACAATATTTCCCAGACTGGAAAGTGCTTTTAGTATCACAGGCATCATATTCTGTGTAACAAAAATCTCAAGAAATGCTGAATTTCAGTAATTTTCCTAAATTCCTGGTAACTCTTTCAGTTGTGTTAATAACTAATTTCATTATTTCTTTCTTATTATTATTTTATTTTTATGTTTAAAAACAGGGCAAACCTCCTTATGCTGCTTCAGCAGAGGAAGTGGCCAAAGAACTTAAATCAAAATCAGAGGAAGGAAAGTCCTCTATTGTGTCTTCAGAAGGATCCCTGGCTGAAAACGGCATAATGAATGAGGAGAAACCAGCTTCCCATATGAATGGGAGTACAGCAGATGTCAGGGCTTCCAACCAGTCTGAAAGTGCCTTGAGTAATGACTCTAAAATGTGCAATACAAATCCTCACTTAAATGCACTAAATGCAGACAGTGTTTGCCATAAAGACGATGCTCTTGAGGCTACTGTCTTAAAAAAAGAAGAGTAAACTTATTTTTTATAGAGGGTGAAGGATGTTGGAAGGGTCAGGATTAGGAATATCTGGAAAGAAAGAGAGCCTACAGTTACGTACATTTTTTCCTTTCCGTAAGAGAAAAATGAGGACTTGGAAATTCGGATCCCTCTTGGATGTCAGAGATTTAAAGAACACATTTTTAGTTTTAACCAGTTGTAGTCAAAATGCTACAATACAATAAAAATGAAAGAGAATGAAGAGCATTTGACTCCCGCACTTAAAATGATGTATACACAAAGTTTAAACTGGTTATGACAAAAGCTTGTAGTTTTTGTTTCTTGAAATATATTAAAAAGGAAAAGAAAAACAAATTTTGGCAGTCTTTCAGTATATATAGCTTAAAATATAATTTTTAGTACTTGGCACCATATGTATGCCATTATATTTGATTTTGCATTACTGTGTCACAAAGCTTTCCTTAAGGCTTTGATTTCATGATTATGGGGGGGAAAGGCACAACCACAGTTCTTTCTTTTCTTAAATTTCATCACCGTTGATGTGGTTTCTTTTTATGTTTAAAATGTGCAAACTATCAAAATAAAAAAAAATTATAGAGTAATATTGGAGTTCTGCTGATTTTAAATATACATCATAATACTTTACAAGCAAGTTAAAATGGATTTAACTTGAAAATCATAGAAGATGCAAATGACCTTTTCAAAAGAAACACAATGTGTTCTGATACTTTTTGTGACTAATACCATGCATCCGTGATCAATGAACTATGTGGTTTTTGAATCAGACGTAGACCATTAGTACTACTATTTGAGCTAAACTTCTGCATGGTTCATAATTTTAAAGTGTGTAGTTAATATTATGCATGTTCTTGTCCTTTCTTCCATTCTTACAAGTACTGTGCCCATTTGCAAAACAAAAAAAAAAGCTAATAATCAGTAATAGTCCTATAAAAGATGTTAACTATGTTTAGTCATTGACTGATCTTGCTCTAACCTTAAAATTTTGTGATTATTGACCTCTGTTGCATTTATTCTAAAACAAAAAAAAAATTATCTAGCCGTTTTGAATATCAACGTTACCCTGGTGTACTCATTGCTGTATGCATTATTGTTCTCTGTTGCTGTTTTATGCCTTCATATTAGCAAATATGAAATTCTGTGGAAAAACACAAAAAAAGCTTTGATCTTCAAGAAATACCCCCCTTCTGTAGCAGGAAACAAATGGCTTGTTCTTGAGAACTTTCCCATCAAGAATTTAGTATAAGCAAATATACCTGTATCATTTTGATGTTTTTGTTAGTGTTTCCAAACTTAATGTACTTCAGAATCAGAATCATTTCTTTATATTCGTTTTCATATAATTCTCCTGATGCTCTTCATCACACATTAGTGATCAGAAATGAGGTGTAATTCCCTATTCCCTGCCCGCAAGAGCTAAGTAGGTATCTTAATGTAAGTTGAAGGGAGTTCTGCCCCAACTCATGGATTGTGCAAGAATGAACTACTGTTGGGTTTGATTGGTTGTAGATGGATTGTGGTGTGGTGTATTTGAAGGCTATTGAATGCAACTTACAATGCTTAATAAAAATCTTTATTCTTTTAGTATAACCTTGTTGTATGGTGTCTTACTTGTGTTCCCAATAATTTTCTTTTTTTAAAAAAAATTTTCACACAAATTTGAAGTCTTCAAACATCAGCAATTTTAGTAGTTGATGATGAGCTCTAGAAATAAAGATGGTAATGACAACAAAGTGGAGCCATGTTGAGCAGATGTTAATTTTCTTCAGCTTCCAGGATGTCAGTTGCAGCTGATGGGTTTTTGTCTTGAGGACAAACATCAATACACCACCTCTCTGGTGGAACTTTTAAATATTAAAAGTTCCTGTTGAATCACCTCCTTTTATTTTGCCATCCTTGAAAGCAAAAGATTGGAGTTGCAATTTTGTAAAATTCTCGAATACCCTGGAATATAAAAATGAATTCCACATTATCTCTCTACTATTAGAATTCATAATACCGGGAAATCTCATAAATAATAAACCTTGCTATTTTGAGTTCTATAATGTGCTATAAAGCATCTTGCTGACATCAACCAGTGATTTTGAGAGGACATATAACATGTATCGGCACAATTTGCTATGGAACCCAAACTAAACAAGCATTCAATTTCTTATTCCATTGTGGACAACGGCCTCTGTGCTCCTATATTTCATTATAGAATTATGAATTAATTTAATTCAATAACAAAGCTATGGCATTCTCAACAGAAACCAAGAAAGGACTTCTTCAAGTCATATCTGAAGTGTGACTTTCCTAATGAATAATTTTCAATGAAATAAGGCTAACCTGCAACCATTTTAAACAGGGAAGATTGCCTCCTGATTTTTTTAGTTTCCCATCTTGTGTGGAACTCATTTTTTTATTTAGAATTATATTGTGATTCATAATATTTTGGCAGAGACTACTTCATCTTTAACAGATTAACAGAGTTGGAAGGGACCTTATAGGTCATCTAGTCCAAACCACTGCTCAAGCAGGAGAGCCTACTCCATTTCTGACAAATGACAGTCCAATCTTTTCTTGAAAGTCTCAAGTGATGAAGCTCCCACCACTTGTGAAAACAAGCTGTTCCATTGGTTTATTATTCTCACTGTTGAAAAGTTCCTCCTCATTTCTAGGTTGAATCTCTCCTTGGCCAGTTTCCATCCATTATTCCTTGTCTGGCCTTCAGGTGCTTTGGAAAACAGTTTAACCCCCTCGTCTCTGTGGCAGCCCCTCAAGTATTGGAAGACAGCTGTCGTGTTTTCTCTGGTCCTTCTCTTCGCTAGACTAGCCATACCCAGTTCATGTAACCATTCTTCATATGTTTTAGTCTCCAGTCCCCTAATCATCCTGGTTACTTTCTGCACTTTTTCTAGAGTCTCAACATCTTTTTTTATAGTGTGGTGACCAAAACTGGATGCAGTACTCTAGGTGTGGTCTTTCTAGGGCTTTATAGAGTGGTATTAGTACCTCACTTGATCTTGATTGTATCCCTCTGTTAATGCAATTTAGGATTGCATTGGCTTTTTTAGCTGCCTCTGCACACTGCTGGTTCATGTTTAGCTGACTGTCCACTAAGACTCCAAGATCCCTCACAGTCACTGCTATTAAGCCTGGTTTCCCCCAGTTTATATGTCTACTTTTGATTTTTCTTATCTAAATGTAAGACTTTTCTCTACATTGAATTTCATTTTGTTAGATAGGGTCCAGTGTTCAAGTCTGTCAAGATCCATCTGGATCTTGAGCCTATCTTCTAGGGTGTTATCTATTCCTGCCAGCTTAGTATCATCTGCAAATTTGGTGAGTTCCCCTTCTATTCCCTCATCTAAGTCGTTTATGAAGATATTGAAGAGTACTGGGCCTAAGGCGGAATCTTGTGGCACCCACTGCTTACTTCTCTCCATGTAGACTTAGACCCATTAAGGACTATTTGTTGAGAATGGTTTGTCAGCCAGTGGTGAAGCTAGCTATCCCACTTTTTTCTAGCTTACAAAGAAGTAGGTTGTGGTCTGCTTTGTCAAATGCCTTGCTGAAGTCTAAGTATATTATGTCCACAGTATTTTGCTGGTCTACTAATTTAGTCACTATGTTGAAGAATGAAATAAGATTGGTTTGGCATGATCTGTTTTTAACAAACCTGTGCTGACTGCTAGTTACTACTTTACTCGTTTCTAGGTGTTGGCAGATCTGTTTTTTTATTATCTTTTCCAGTATCTTCCCAGGTATTGATGTTAGGCTGATTGGTCTGTAGTTTCCTGGGTCTATTTTTCTTTTTCTTTTTTTGAAGATGAGAACCACATCAGCTCTTTTCCAGTCCTCAGGTAGTTCCCCGGTATTCCAAGATTTTTGAAAGCTGTGGTGCATCTATAGCAGAGGGAGTCAAACTCAAGGCCCGTGTGTATAGGGTTGAGACAGAAAATGAATTTCATTACTCCGCAGCAACTGCCATTTTCAAAGTGAGCTGTTCACCTTGGAGATGCCAGCAGTTTTAACGAATATAGTGCCTGGTAGTGAGAATCTCATCGCTATTGTCAAAAGAAGACAGGTATTTCTTTAGATAGATAAATAATTGTCTGGAATTGGTCTACTTCCTGCCACTTTTCTACTTTTTTGAGGCCGATAGGAAAAAACATAGGACAGAATCCGAATAGATTGTAATACATACAGTGCATTTCTGTTTTCTGGCTATCGATGGGAAAAAACAGGAAGGAAAGACTGCTAAAGATCCATTCCCATGGTCTTTTATATATTGTTTCTGATCCCCAGTTGTGTATTTTGTCCCAACCTCTGTATCTGTTGCATTGTCCCAAATTGTTACTATTAGCGTGTATGCATTCAGTTAAAACATTAATAGCTATTTTTGTGCTGACTGTGCCAAACTAGAGCAGTCTAGTTTCTACAGCAGTCGTAACTATTTTTGTCCCTTGCTTCAAACTGCACTGAAGCAAATCACTAACCATCTGGTGCAGATTTGTGGGGTGGCACTGCAAGGTGAAGGAGAAGTCCATTCCTTTTCTTTCTACCATTCTGGTTGTGGACAAGCAGCACTAAATGTTGCCTAGTGAATTAATAATAACCTGCTTTCAAATACTCTAGAGCAGATAGATTCATTATAACAATAGAATAAGAAATCCTGGGAATTTTGTCTGGTCCTCCAGTCAAATGTTCAGTAAAGTGTTACCAGATAGCTACCCAAATTTCTACTTGAACATATCCAGTGAGACCCAACTTTCATCTCTTGGCTAATTTTATTGTTGAATTATTACTACATTAACTTGGAATCTGCTCTCCTGTAATTGAAAATAAATCAAGTCATTCAGGCCCTAGTCATCTCACAGTTAGACTATTGTAATGCACTCTAGCCCTGAAAAGCATTCAGAAGCTGCAGCTGGTGCAATGTGCAGCAACGCGGACAGTTCTTGGGGCCCAAAGAATGGGCCATGTAACACCATTGCTCCGCGCACTACATTGGCTGCCAGTGCAATTCAAGGTGTTAGTAGTAATCTTTAAAGCCCTTCATGACATGTCCAGGCTACTTGAGGGACCATCCCATCCCACTGGGATAGGCCTGTCCCATCCTTGCCAGCAGAAGAGGCATGCTGCAGGCCCCTGATTATTCCAGCGGGTGGAATCCAGGAGAGGGGCCTTTCTGATGTTGTACCTGTCCTCTGGAACATCTTGTCCCCTGGAGTAAGGTTGGCTCCAATCCTTCTGATCTTTCTTAAGAGCCTAAAGACCTGCCTGGGCCAACTAGCTTGGGGCTCCAATGTGGGAACATCACAATGGAGGTGACAAAAAATCTCACCTCCATACATTCTGTCCCCACCCTCCCCATCTTTTATTAGATCATAGCATTTGGCTTGTTTTATTTTTTTTAGTATGTATAAATATTTTTATATGGTTATAAATCATCCAGAGTTACTCTGTGGTAAGATGGATGGCCAATAAATTTTATAAATAAAAATTAAATAAAATATTCACTGTTTTGCACTCTAGAATGATGGAAAGGGGAGTTTCAATGATATACATTGCTAAAAACCCCAGTACCCACCCATCCTTTGAAGTTCTTTGTAATTGTTGCTTTAGTATTTACTGTACCTTAAGTTCCTTTTCCCATTCTCCTGTCATGGAATCTCCTGTCATTGCTCTTTTGAAAGAAAAAAAAATCTAATTCAATCACACTCCAACTTAGTTCCCCTTAAAAGTTAAGAATTCCCCTTAAAAGTCAAGAATTCCAGCATTACATGGTCATTTTTCTCCAATATTCCTGTTACTTTTATATCCTCAACTAAGTCTTTTTGGGTTAGTGTCAGTGAATGATAGCTGTTTTTGTTGTGTTTTCCTCCAGTCTGAAGGTGAATGTTATCAGCAAGACAAGTCAATAGTTTGTTAGAAGAACCATACATAGCAGAATTTGCCTCTCACAGATATCAGGTTAATTTCAGACCTTCGTCTATACTGCTTTCTACTCAGGTGAAGCGAATAATTCTACTAGTGTTCCCCAACTTAACTGTCTGTAGCATTTCAAAAATATGCTATGATGATAGTATTTCAATTGCCCAGTCACCTACTGGTTACCATTGTGAGTGTTGCCAGTCATAAAATGTACTTAACCAGAAGATATGGGAGGTGAAGAAAGTCCTCAAACATCCTCTGTAACTTCCCACTACTCTTGACTTACCTCGGTCTTTATTCTGGGTGAATAAGTATGCTTCTTAAAAAAGGGCTGGTCTCTAATTACTGAAAGTAATTCAGCCCATCTAGTCGTTAAAATAAAGTTGGATTCAAAATTTAAAATAAATAAAACAGCCGGGGCATATTCTGAGCTATGTTGGGAAACTCAAAGTTTACAATTCAACTATTCTCTCGCTTTCCAAAAGTTGAAATCCATTTCTCAGACTACTTCCACTGCTTTTGGGACCAAAAAGGTCCCAAAAGCACCTCCCCTGAGGTGACAAAATAATAAATTTCAATAGAGGTTTGTATGTGAATTTTGGTTTATTTATTTATTTATTTATTATATTTCTATACCGCCTTTCTCCCCTAGGACTCAAGGCGGTGTACAGTCAAGAAAAATATAGACACACAAACATCATAAAATTGCTAATTAAAATTATTACTTAGTTTGGTCAATTAAATAAAACCCAGAATTAGATAACATTTAAAAAAATCATTCACATGTTCATATGTTTAGCCCCGCCTGTTGGAACATCAGGGTCTTGATGGCACGGTGGAAAGCACGGAGATCAGGGATATTTCGTATCTCCGGGGGCAGTTCATTCCAAAGGATTGGAGCCCTCACAGAGAAGGCCCTCCCCCTGGGAGTTGCCAGTTGGCATAATTTGACTGATGGTACCCTGAGTAGTCCCTCCCTGTGAGAACGAACTGGTCGGTGGGAGGCTATTGGTGGCAAAAGACGGTCTCGTAGGTACCCAGGTCCTAAGCCATGGAGAGCTTTAAAGGTGATAACTAACACCTTGAATCGCACCCGGAAGACCACCGGGAGCCAGTGCAGCTCACGTAGGAGAGGTGTTACATGGGCGTAACGAGCTGCGCCCATAATCACCCGCGCAGCTCATTAGAATCACCCGGTTCTCAGCTGTATAGAATACTTTGAGAGTTACTTGTATGGAATGCAAGAGGCTCTTGTGACCAGGAGCAATATCAGGAAAAGGAACTCCATTTAAATGTTTGCTTGTTAAATCTGGTCCTGTTACAAAAAAGCCTCAACTTCTGTGGATCCATGTTAATAAAGGGTGTCGGAGTTCACTGCAATTCATTTCTGTTAGAATGCCATAGTCTAGTAGTAAACTCTTGATTTACACAACTTTCATTATCAGACTTTGGATGCAACAGACAAAAACCATTTATTCTCTTTCAAACCATTTTGACATGGTCTAATTCTAACCATTTACTAAAGACAAAGCTGGAAATATTTGCTGTTGCTTGACCTATCAGTCATTTGCAGAGATTCTTTTTTATTTAATGCCCTGTGTGTAGTCTGTGAAGTCAGCTGTAGAATCATCCCTTTGGTAGTTGTTGGACTCACACCTGGTTTCACACTGCTATTTAGGTGCAATGAAGACTTTCTTCTTTTTTATATGTGTTGCTCAACTGGTCAACCATCTGGCTGGAAATTGGAGAACCCATATATTACACTTAGTTAGAACAATCAATCAGTGGAACAACTTGCCTCCAGAAGTTGTGAATGCTGCAACACTGGAAGTTTTAAGAAGAGATTGGGCAACCATTTGTCTGAAGTGGTGTAGGGTTTCCTGCCTGAGCAGGCAGTTGGACTAGAAGACTCCAAGGTCCCTTCCGATTCTGTTATTCTATTCTATTCTATTCTATTCTATTCTCACTCTGTAAAGCCTTAAAATTGACTAGCCCATCATTGGGAGAGTTCAATGCATATTGTGTTTACGTATGATGAATTGACATATATACATGGAACGTATTCCAAAGTATAGAATCAGCCAATGTCCTCATGCATCTGCAGGGTACAATAAGGCTCAAAAAAAGAGAAATGCATTGAACTGCCCCAGCAATTGATAAGCACTTCTAGCATGGAGAAACTAGTCCTGGGCCCACTGTTAAACTCAGTCCTCGGAGGCAAGTCCTGCTCTCTCTGCTGCTGTGTTTATTGCCACTGCTGCAAGTAAAATTATACTTGCAAGTGATATTAAATTCAATGTCCAATATAAAATCTGTGATATGTAAATGTGTTACATGCAGATAGCTGTATGTATAAGATTGTAACTAGATCAATCTTACAAATTCTGCTGCCAGCTGTCCCAGGTCCTGGAAGGGTCACATCATGGCAGGGTTTGAAATCATAAACTGTTCAGAAGTCAAAGGAACATTTGCTTTAAATGAGTGCTCTGTATTGCCTGGACAATTTTATTATCCCTTATTGTAGCAGCATGCACTTTCTGCAAGGAGAAAAGGTTGGCCGCCTCCTAATTCTGCTACTTGAGTCCCTTTTTTTTTTTTTTCTGAAAAGAAAGATCCTTCCAACTTCACTCCCCACCCAGCCCCTTTTAAAGGACTCTCTGCTTTCTTAGTTTTGCACTTCGGAATTTATTTTATGAGTTCATGCTCCTGGCTTACCCAAGTAGTAATATAAATCCAAGCATTTGTCTGATTCATTTCACTCCGTCTTCATTTGCAGAGATAAAAAGGGGAGAGAAAATGTGAAACTGACCAAATTCACTAAGGCTCAGTAGTATAGAAAGATCCTGAAGGACTGGCCTACAGGGCCGAAAATCATGGAATGGCCTTTTAATATATTCTAGTTCAGTGATGGCTAACCTTTTTGGCACCGAGTGCCGAAAGGGCGCACATGCACACCCATAATGCAATGTGTGTATGACCCCCCCCAGGTGCACCCCAACCTCCTGCACATGTGTGTGTGACCCCCCACATGTGCCCTGCCCCCCCACATGTGTGCAACCCCCGCACATGCACGTGACTCCCCATGTGCACTCCACCTCCATGCATGCAAGCACAACCCCCATGTGTGACCCCCGCACATGCGCACACATCTCCCACATGCCCTCCGCCTCCAGCATATGCGTGGCAGAGACCCAAAAATCAGCTGGCCAGTGGGAGGTGCACGTGCATGCGCAGCAGAGCTGAGCTGGGGTGGCAGCTTGCGTGCCTGCAGAGGGCTCTGCTTGCCACCTGTGGCATGCATGGCACAGGTTTGCCATCACGGGTCTAGCTGATGGGAGCCTTTTAAAAAAAAAAAAGCAGCCAATGATTATCAGCCCCACTTGGGAGTAGGTCCAACCACCCTTCTCTTGCATTCAGTAGCATGCCTGGTGGTAACACAGGAAGGGAGAGAAACAGATAGTTGGAACCCACCCATTACTGCCTTGACACTACTACCCACATTCACTTGTGGGCATTCTGCCAAGGTGTTGCTGAGGTATAAGGGTAGTTTGTGCAGGCTGTCCTTAGTGTACCAACATGTACCAATTTCATAGATTGAAGAAAAAAAAACATTGGTTTAGCAGCATGGAGAATATGCCCTGGCATCTTTCCTTTTTTTTTTTTTTTCTGTCATGTTGCCACAGATTAGCCTTAACTTTGGCCTCAGCCAACACATGAGGGGCTTACATTGTTCTAAATTACTACTCAATTGATATGAAAGTGATATTTTACATCATGAGAGACCAAGTGTAGCCTGACGATGTATCAGATCTCTTAGCCTTTGTCCTCCATGACTTCTGAGGAAAAATAAGAGGATAGGGATCAACAATGGAAAAAATAAAGTTCCTGCTAGTTCTCTTCCAACTCAAGGATAGGTGATGAGTACTTAGCAAGAGGAAAGTCCCTTTCTCTTCAAACCCTGAGATAATTAAGATCAAGAAAACAAGCAACTGGATTGACACAAAACGCTTCAGGTAATATTGTTGTGCAAACTATACATTTCACAGGGTGATGATGATTGTCCTTCACTTATAAGCCTTCCTTGTTTTTTCATTGCATTGGTTCTTCTTTTTCCTTTTTACCAAAAAGGTAAAAAATACGAAAAGAGAGGTACAATAATCACATAATGCCTATCGATTAAGAGTAACCTTCAAAAGTCTTTTCAGGTTGCTAACCATGGAGATTCAGCGATTTTTCTGAAAATGCAATTCTGAAATGTTGTTATTTCAAGACAACAATGTAGTTGAGAAAACATCTATTCAAGTTCCACCTCTGGTAATAATGTGAAATAATGAAAGCCATTTCAAAGCCAACTAATAATATGGTCAGTTGACTAATGTATGTATGGCCAAGTGAACAAAGATGGAAGACCTTGTATCCATTTTTTCTCTCTTTTTACTTCAGCTTCTATTTTTCTCCCCTTTCTTTGAATTTAGAATGTGGGCCCCTTGATAAAAGAGACATGGATCATGATTATTACAAAAATAAAATGAAAAGATTAAGTATTATGTATGTTCACCACCTTGAGTTATTTATAAAAATAATAAAGGCAGGATCAAAATCAAATCAATAAAATGGGATTTCACTGGCAAGCCCTTTTCTCTGCACTCTTTTAAACAAAGGACCCAGATATCTTGTTCAATATTGAGGCAACAACACAAACTATGGAAGAGAATGAAATCATGATCTATTTTGTTTATGTGAATGTTTTTAAATGTTATCTAATTTTAGGTTCTATTTAATTGGGCCAAACTATGTTATAATAATAATTTTAATTAGCAATTTTATGATGTTTGTGTATCTATATTTTTCTTGACTGTACACCGTCTTGAGTCCTACGGGAGAAAGGCGGTATAGAAATATAATAAATAAATAAATAAATAAATAAATAAATAAATAAATAAATAAATAAGAATTGTTATGATACCATTAGTCTTATTCAAGGGTGGGTTCTACTTACCTTTACTACTGATTCGCAACGGGAGCAAGCCCACATGCTCACTTTGCTCGCACGCGCTTCTGCACATGCGCAGATCCTCCATTATGACATCCGGGTGGGTGGGCGGAGCCTTCCGCTGCTTTTACTACCAGTTCGCAAGAACCGGACAGAACTGGGAGCAACCCATCACTGGTCTTATTTTTAAAAAAAAAAAAGAACCTACATTTTAATTTTTTTTTGTTTTTTTTAAACTGCATTGAGATCTTTGAGCATATCAGAAACATTAAATAAAGTCTGTTGATGAGTGTGCTTCAGCATGTCAGTACCCCATGGGCAGAGTTAAAGTTTAACTAAATCTCCATGTTAAGTTGATGAATTGTTCATGCTTACATAAGATGCTGGAAAAAGAATCCCTAAGAGCCTTCACCATGGTTGGGCATTCAGCTGAAGTGTGGATGTTAGAAATGTTTAGCAGGGTAGAAGAATAATGTTTTCTTTAACAAGACAGCAATCAACCTGCAGGAGGTCCTTAAGTGATCTTGGATGTACTTAGCTGTTTTAGTCATCCCAACTTCCTTAATAATTAGTAGTTAATTATTTTGAACTATGCTGCTAACCATCTTATAATGAACTTTTCTTTTACTTTGGCAATCATTGTAATCTACAATTCTGTTTTTGCTGCTTGATGAGGTTTTAAAGGAGTGGTAGAAGGATTTGATTGGCTAGGTGGCAAACACATATGTAAATTAATTTTATGAGCATTCATTCTCACTATTGCTTGGCATCTTTATTTTAACACATTTCCAAAAAGGCTTTCAAGAAAGCCCTTCTAATGCAATTTCCAAACCACAACATAATTAACGATGCATATACATTTAGATAAATGTAAAACATAAACAAAGGCTTTCAATTTCTACAATGGCTTACTGACTATGACTATCATAGCCAGGGCACTAAAAATCCAAGTCATAAAACAATTAGTTGAAATCTATAAAATGGCTAAATCTCAGACTTCAGTCATTCCGACAAGACTTATGCCTCCTGAGATTTCTGTCTACTGGCAATTTTGTAAGACTTCTGCATTATGATTAAAGTTCTCATGATAGTTGGTGATTTTTTTTCAAATTTCAATCGTATAATTATGTTTACAAATGTGGGAAATGGAAAAAGTAGCAGCTAATCAGAGAATCTTCAAGGTAATCACAAAAAACTGTAGGCCTGTCTCAAAAAACAAACAGACCCTAAAGCTCTGAAGAAAAAGATAATTACATTTTATTGAGATAGGCTATTGTAAGACAATCTTACAAGACTGACTAAATTTTCTCTTTCCTCTCTAATATTTCAGGGCATCAGGGAAGGGGCAATCTGAATCTTTTCTTCCTTTCTCTGTTTCCTGGCCTCAAAGCATTTTTTGCACATGTTGTGCAGTAGTCTCTGAATATTTTTTCCAAAGTCATTGCCATGGCTCCCTGCATGATACCAAAACCAACCAAAAGGATTAGACTTCACTTGGAGTATTGTACAAGTAGTCCTCAACTTACAACAATATATTTAGTGACCATTTGAAGTTACAATCTCTGGGCAGTGATATCAATTATGTCAAAAATCAACAGTTGCCTAGCCTCAGGGTTAAAAATCACATGCCAAATTTCTTTAATCCATGGGGAGGATGGGGAAGGGGGGGAAGAAAGGACTTATGTATAAAAAGGGACTACAATTTTGTACTGATAGAGGGCAATCTATTATTCCAAGTGGCTCTTTAGTAGACAATAAAGCTTCTTACCCAAAACCATACAATGTCTTGAGCGTCGAGTTGAGCTCAAGAGCCTAAAAGCCAAGTTATATCAAGCCATGCCACCAAGGCTTCTGTGGGAAACTCTGCTGAGGTCTTGCCAATGAGTTGATAGCAACTACAATGATTGACTAGCAATAATAGGAATAAGAAAAAGAACTACTGTGTTTCCCCCAAAATAAGACCTGGTCTTGTTTTCTTTTGGGCCCCAAAATAAGCACCAGGTCTTATTTTTGGTGATATCTTTCCCGCTTACCTTAGGACAACCGTAGCCAGGCCTCCCACTCCTCGACACCTGTCGCACCACCATCTGACTTCTGCGACCGCTCACAGCCAGACTTCATGTGGCGCATCATGCCAGTGCCGCCACTGACTTGATTTTTCAAATTTAAGTCATATACTGTATGTATGTATATAAGTGTAGTGGATTTCTATCTCACTTTTCATCAGTTTCATAAACATGGAAGTTACATTTCATTCATATGAAGGTCATAATCATAATCTAATAATTGTAAGAAGAAAGAAGAAGAAACTCCAGGTTCAAAAGATGAAGACTTAAGAATCATTAAAGGAAGACATCAAACTGAACCGCCAAGAGGAACGAAAATGACTCTTCCAAAATAACTTAACTTCTGATGTTTCTTTATTTACAGTCTGAGAGCCCAGCAAAGCATTTATGAGAAGGTTGTTCTCTGACATAAATTAGAAGGAAAGAGATGGAAAATCAGAAGAATACGCTGATGAATACACTGAAGTAATTGATATTAAGGCACAAACAGGCCAGCTTTTGACTCAGAAAAAAAGATAACAGTGATTCGCAATCAACAAAATTTAATGGAAGTAAACAAACCTATAAAAAGTCCAATTCTGTTAAACATGCACACTTTGGGTGGGTCAGATAAGTTACTGGTTTATAAACTGCATAAGTAACAATATAAAATAAATATACTTTTATCAGGAATGGAGCAGTTCTCACCTCCATTGGTAGATAAAAATAATCATAATAAATATAAAAATAATCATAAAAATCTTATTTTATAATTGATACGGTGCTGACCACTGCTGTTATATATTACTTGCTCCTAGTTTTTATCTATCTATCTATCTATCATCTATCTATCTATCTATCTATCTATCTATCTATCTATCTATCTTTTTTTTTAATTTTTTTTTTTAACATTTTATATTTTAAATTACTAACATTACAAACAACATATACAATATTTCACCCTGTGCTATACATAAGAAAGGAAGATTTAGTTCTTCGGATATATCCTCATGATCGCCAAAATCCACGTTCTCGGGGTACAGGTACCAAACCATTTGTGGACTATGCGCTGGGAAAATTGGATGCTTCGGTACCTATCTATCTATCTATCTATCTATCTATCTATCATCTATCTATCTATCTTTCTATCTATCTATCTATCTATCTATCTATCTATCTATCTATCTATCATCTAGCTATGGTAGCTAACTATTTTATTATATATTAGCTCCTGGCTCTGCCAGATGGCTTGAGACCCAATGGGGAAGCTACATATTGAAAATGGTTGACCAATTAAAATTCAACCCCAGCTTCCCACCTACCTGTGTCCAGCCTCCTTTTCTGCCATCTTGTGTACTGTACATGATTTTACCTGTTAATGTTTTTATTTGCTGTGTTTTTTTAGAATGGATGATTATAATGTTTTTATATTAGAAGTCACCCAGCGTCATTGGATATGAGATGGCCAGCAAATAAATGTTATAGGTAAATAAATTAAAATTAAAATTTACAAATACAGAAATAAAAGACTACAGTAATACTAAGATGGTCTAAAGTTTTCTAAATAATATTTTATTTTATTCAAACTATTAAAATTAATTAAATATTGAAAATTCTACCCTAAAAACTGGGATTGTCAGAATTTTCTTTCCTGATCATATGTACTACACAAGACAGTTTGGGCAGCAAAAGGCTGGCCTGGAGTAATTTTAGAGCCAAATCATGTAGTATTTATATATCAAGACCTGCATTTTGAATTGCACCCAAATCATATTAGTAATCAGTACGGAGCCCATGAACATCAATGTAACGTGTTCCTGATGGTTAAGCCCTGCCAATAATTGAGCTTCAGTAATAGTCAGTACCAATTGGAGCTTCCCACTGGTCTTTTTTTTGCAATATAAGTAGTCCTTGTTTAGCAACAGCTTCGTTTAGTGACTCTTCAGTTACAGTGGTGATGACAAAGTAACCGATCCTAACATTTATGACCTTTGTAGATCTGCAAAGCAAAGGAAAACTGAAGAAAGATCATAAGCACAGTGGAAGTTTCACTTAGTGACTGTATCACTTAATGACTGAATTGCTGATCCCAGTTGTTGCTAAATAAGGGCTATCTTCAGTCTGCACACCTGGAGATAAGAGTATGAATTACTTGTGCAAGATCCTTCATTTCCAGGGATAGCAGCTACTGATCCCCAGCCAAAGTTTGATAGAGTAGAAAATAAAGCAGACTTTTGTATTTCTGCAGAAGAGAAAACAGAGAGTTAAAGCTGTGTGGGAAAATTTTTTCCTATTTCTGCACTCCACATACTATTTTCAGAAGGCAACTTCATTTTTGTTTACTTTTAAGGACATTAAGATGGCATGCACCCATACAGATTATCTCTTAACTTCAAGTAGAATGGAATATCTTTGGAAATTTCTGCTGATGTTTTCAGCATCAGACTGACTGCTGTTAAAAGGAACGAGATGAATGGTTATTGTAAAAGGTAGAAAGCTGGCACTTAAGACTAAAAAAGGCAAGAAAGAATCCTTAACAACTTAAAAGACTTGTAAACTTTTCAGCTCCAAGCCATGACTCTTGCTACGACATCTCAGGAGCTCATACGTAGAACAGTAGTGCAAAAAAAATGCCTCAAATGAATGGATAAATAAAATAATGAAAAAGCATAGATTAGAAATGCATTAATTCTCATGCGAAACCTGAAGAGGGCTGCCGAGTGTTATCAGAGTCTGCTTTATGAAGTAGGAAGGACAGAAACTGATGCCAAAAAAAAAAAAAAAAGCCGGAAGAGCTTAGCCTTTAAGGTATCATTTTTATGGTTGCCACTTAACAGTTTCCAAGGGCAGAGTGCTTTCATTTATGCTTTTAAATACATGTGAAACTCCTCCACGACCAATTAATAGCTGGAATATGCCATCATTAATTAGGTAAAATTATTTTGATGTTTTTCAATTGCTTAAAAAACATATGCATGTAAAGCCTAGCCACAAAGTAAGAGTAGTGTCTTCTTGGTGACTTTGTTTGTTTAAAAGCAAAAAAAAAATTTAGAATACGATTCCCAGTCACCAGGTGAGTCTGGAGGTGTCCCAAAAAGTCAAGAGAATGGGCACAACCGTGTGGTCAAACTTCTGCTCTCTTTTTACATGGATTCCCTATATTCTGCCAGTTCCAGCTTTTTAGAAAAAGGAGGGATGGCAAATGGACAGTGCCCTTCTATCAAATGACTGGACTGCTAATATTTTACCTTCTTGAAGCATTCATGCATGGAGACTGAGAAGGTCTGGGTTTATCTCAGTAACATGTTTTGGTTAGCACTGCCTTAAAAAGTCACACGGATGTATGACGGTATAATATAACATCACCATTAGAAGAAAAGTTGCTTCAAATCACTTGCGAAACATCTGATTATTCTTATAGTATGTCAGGTGAAACCAGGGGTGAAATGCTCCCAGTTCGGACCAGATCGCCCAATCTAGTAGCAATGGAGGCGGGTGGTTCGGAGGACCGGTAGCAAAAATCCCTGCCCCCCCCATGCCCAGTTGAGCCACGTGATCATCAGAGGCATTTTTTCTTTTAAATGCCTCTGACAATCCAAGCTGAGTTGCCTGATCGGCAGAGGCTTTTTAAAAAAGCATTTTTTTACAACCTCTTCGCTGAAGAGGTTGTAGAAAAAATGGTTTTAAAAGTTAAAAAAAATTGGCCACATCCACCCAGTCACATTACCCCCCCACCAAGCCATGCCCACAGAACCGGTAGTAACAAATTTTAGATTTCACCACTGGGTGAAACCTTTAGCTTCATTGTCCCAAAGTGCTTTTTCAAAAAACAACTGGACTTTTTTTCCCCCTTGAAAACTTTTCACTTCTCATCCAAGAAGTTTCCTGGATGAGAAGTGAAACATTTTCAAGGGAAAAAAAAACCCCAAAAGTCCAGTTGCCTTTTAAAAATCACCATTGGAGCAACCATGACCCAGATATTGAGACTCTCCATAGACTTTCAGCTTCATTGCATAAAGCATAATTCTTATTATGAATTGATTCATATTCCATTGCATTGGATCACCCAGACAAGGAGACTTTTGCTGGTTGCACTTCTAGTTGGCTTATATTGTGTTATTATTATTTTTAAATGTGGAGGATTTCTTAATAGTTAAGGGGAAAAGGCAGAAAGCAAAAGGGAGAAGGTGAAGGAGGAGAAGAAGTTGTTTACATTGAGTGGGCTTGAGTACTCAAGACTAATCTTGCATTAGAGTGTAATTTCTTTACTGGATCAGATTAACTTTAATAGGGGGTGCAGATAAAGATCTCCCTTGAAACTGCTCTCACATACCATGAGAGAAAAGGAGCTTCAAACAGTTAGTCCCATAAAGAAATAGAGGAGAACCCAGCAGGATGTGAGAAAACCCAAGAAACTTCTGCATTTACTGTTTTTCCCCATTTGTGTCCTTCTGTCTCTCCAGTGAGACTGCTGAGAGCCTTTGGAAATCCTCACACTGGTATGACTTGTGATAATGTCAGAGAGACCAGAGGATACCCTGCCATTGTTTGCAGCAGAATAGTAGGCTCACCTCTCTCCCAAGGCTCAGACCAGGAAGCTCCCCTTATCACTTCTGGGACAAACCTATCAACAACAACAACAACATGGCATTGATAAAAATTACCACCAGCTAATTGCAAAAGGCATCATCATTTGGAACAGCTTGCATCCTGTAACAATACCTTTGATATTATTAAATAATACCTGCCTATTCCAGGTCCTTTGACTCAATAGGTGAACAAAAATGCCAAATCCAATCTAAACATCTGGCTGACTTTACAACCAACCATAATTATAAATTATACATCCATGCTGCCCAGGTCTCAACAACTGCCTTATTATTATATAATTATGTTGTTACATTGTTATGGTATAATATTTTAATGTTATTATTATTATCCCATATTCCTACTTTCTACTCAATGTAGTAAGCGAGTCCCTTGGACTGCAAGGCGATCAAAGCAGTCAGTCCTAGAGGAGATCAACCCTGACTGCTCTTTAGAAGGCCAGATCCTGAAGATGAAACTGAAATACTTTGGCCACCTAATGAGAAGGAAGGACTCACTGGAGAAGAGCCTAATGCTGGAAAAGATTGAGGGCAAAAGAAGAAGGGGACGCCAGAGAATGAGGTAGCTGGATGGAATCACTGAAGCATTCAGCGTGAGTTTAAATGGACTCCGGGGGACGGTAGAGGAAAGTTGTCCATGGGGTCGCGATGGGTCGGACATGACTTCACAACTAACAACAACAACTCAATGTATTTCCACACTGGGCAGAGGGCTGGACTAGATGATTTGTAATATCCCAATGATTCTATAATTCTATAGATCTCTATATTTCCATGACAAGAAAAGTGCTCAGAAATGCAGTAGCCACTGCAGTGAAGATTTCCGAGGAGTTTTTCACACATCAACAACTCAGCAATTATACTCTCAATTGGCAAGGGCTGAACATTGGAGCTGAGGTTGATGGAAAGTTGGTTTGTCCCTACTGGTGATGGATAAAATAACAGAATAACAAAGTCAGAAGGGATCTCCTAGTCCAACCCCTGGTCAAGCAGGAGCCCTATATCATTTCAGACAAATGGGTGTCCAATCTCTTCTTAAAAACCTCCAGTGATGGAAAGTGAAATGAAACTAAGTTTAGCTTTTTCTCTATCCTATTTGGACACTTACATTGTTATCTTTCGGTCCCCCTGGAAATGACTTCAATGTCATGTACAGTAGATCAATTACTATTTTTGTATTTTAAACTTTATGACACATATGTTTGGGATACCCAGGAATACATTATTTACTGCTGCAATGCTACTAGTTAGCTTCACAAATATATTATACATGTTCTAATAAAATTGTACAAGCTTTGCAAGCTAACCCAACCTGATAATTAAGTGATTGACAGTTCAATTATTATTATTTTTAAATTTTCAGTAAATAACAATTGGCAGCATCCTTATCTGGATGAGAAGTTCAATCATTTGCTTCTGGGAAAGTCCCAAAATGTCCTATCCCCCAGAGCATCCTCCTATATCATACACAAAAGATTCAGCTTTCTTGAGAGATCTATAATGATGGTTAAAGAGGAGGAAAAGAAAATGAAAGAAGGGTGACTTGCAGCAAAGTGGATGGACGCCATTACAGCAATGGTGGAAAACCTGAAGTGTCAGATTAAGGACAGATCGTCCTGGAGGTCTATCTATGTTGGCACATCCTAAAAAAAATAATCAAATTTATACTAACACAAAGTAATACTACATTCAATCTTTTCTTTCCACACTAAAGTTCCACTTCAGCCTTATTATGTAAAATTCATTTACCAATTTCCTTCTCACAGCCAGTCATAATAAAATCATTACTGGTTTTTTTATATAATATAGCCATCGATGTCCAGTATGGTGTAGATAAGAAATTCTGTCACTCCTATCATATTACATTAAAAGGGTGACACCATCTTATAGGTTATCTATTGGATTAATACCAGGGGTGAAATGGTCCCAGTTTGGACCGTTTCGGCCGAACCGGTAGCGATGGCGGCCGGTGGTTCGGAGGCTCTGCCTACCGAACTGTCGTCGTTACTTCCTGGTTTTAACCAAGAAGTAACCTGTTTTTTTACCATCTGCGCATGTGCAGAAGGGTTTGCGCATGCACAGAGGGTCCATGCATGCACGTGCACTTCCGAACTGGTTGGGAAGGTAAGTAGATTTCACCCCTGATTAATACATATGAATTAATAAACTTATGCCAAAGAAAGAAAATGGGAGAGGAGAGAGAGCGCATCCATTTTATCAATGATCTTTGCCATTAAAATGATAAGACAGGGCACAAAGAATGATCATCCCCTTAGTCATAAATTCCCAACCGACATCTTAAGCCTGTTGGGTTAGAAAAGAGAGATTCCCACTGTTAGTCAATTCTGATCATCATGTCAGTAAATCTAGAATTCTGCTAGGCACCAAATCAGTGATACTACTGGAAAACTACGACAAAGCCATCCATCAGAAATCTTCGATCACATCCCTGTGAATCCAGGAGGAATTTATGTGCTCTTATTCCCGGGAGAGTTACTTTTAAGAGCACCATAACTGTTAGGCTTTACTCTATCAAATAAAACATTCCCTGCAGTCCTGAAGTGTAATGTTTACTACCAATAAAAACACCCAAGATAACATGTTTAGCTTATGGATGGGAGGGCAACTGATGTACATGCATTTTAGAAATCATAAATTTGCAACATTGAGAAAAAGATGTATTGTGCAACCAGTTAGGAAGCAGGTCAGAAAATTGCATGTAATATAATTGTATTCTAATTTGATTTGTCAGTGTTTGCATCAGATAGGGTATTATTAAAGATAAGGAATCAAACACATACAGTAGAAGAATGAATTTTACTGAAGAATAACTAAAATGGCTTCTTCAAAAGAAGTGGTTCGCTTACTCTTCTGGATTTCTTTTGGGGTAATCAACAGAAAAGGTGAAAAAAAGGGAGGGCATTTGAACTTTCAAATAGGGGTTTTTTTTTTTGCAATGCCTCTCAATAAACATTCACTGTCAACACTCAACACCCCGTGGAATTAAAGAAAATATACGTTTAAGGGCTAGCAACTTCCTTAAGAAACAGCAAGCAGACAGTAGGAAAAATGCATAAATGCGCAGTTTCACAGGGACCAATGTAACTTCTTACTTGTTTATAAATGACCTGGAGTTAAGAGTATGTTGCTAATTACATTACATTACAATAATTGGGGATGGTAACGCAGAAGAAAAAAAAAAGATAGCAAGGGTCTTTAAAAGCATCTCTCCAAATTGGCTGAATGAATGGGCTTCAAAATGCCAAATGTAACTCAATGTAAGCAGGTGCAGAGTGATGCACATTGGCATATAAGGTCCAAATCTCACATAGGCGTTAATGGAGCTTTGAGTTGACAGCGAGTGGTCAGGAGGAGAATCTTGGAGTCATAGTGAAGAGCTGAATGCAAATGTCAATAGCATGTGTCTCTTCTGTAAAAAGTAATGCTAGGAAATATATTGAAAATAAAACTGCCAATGCAGTAACGACCTTATAAATTTTGTTGCAACCGGATTTGGAATACTGTGCAAGGTTCTGGCAACAGCAACTGAGAAAAGGATCCTGCAGACTTGTAAAAGTATGAACACAATTATTCCACTGCAAGGAAAGACTATAGGGAGTCCTCAATTTACAACCACAATTGAGCCCAAAGTTTATGTTGTTAAGTGAGAAATTTAAGTGACTTTTGCCCCATTTTACGACTTTTCTTGCCATATTTGTTAAATGAATCATTGCCGTTGTTAAATTAGTACCACGGTTGTTAAACGAACCTGGCTTCCCCGTGGACTTTGCTTATCAGAAGGTTGCAAAAGGCAATCACATGATCCCGGGACACTGCGATTGTCATGCATCCAAATATAAATAACGTGACCATGGGGATGTTATAAAGATTGTAAGTGTGAAAAACGGTCATAAATCACTTTTTTCAGTGAGGTTGTAACTTTGAAGAGTCACTAAATCAACTGTTGTAAGTCGAGGACTGTCTGTTCAGCAGTTGGGTTTTTAACATAGAGTAGCCATGGCTTAGGTGACCTGACAGAAGTGCAGAACAGGTAGTCCTCGACTCACAACAGTTCATTTAGTGATGATTCAAAGTTACAATAGCACTTCTAGTAAAGAGAATGTATATTTGATTATCCATGTAATAACTGCAACTAGGACTGTATTTGCACAAAACTGGAAAAGTGAAGAGATTCCTACAGATGAGAATGTTATTGGGAAAATATTAGAATGTGCAGAAATGAATAGGTTAACACTTGCAATTAAAGAGAAGGAACAAACTGAATATTATAATGTATGGGAACTATTTTACCGATGGCTAGAGAATAAATATGAAAGTTAGAAATAAAAGTAGGTTAGTGAAATATAGAAATAAGTTAAGAAGAGAATTGTTACAGTATTAGACATGCAATGTATATCAATATTAAGTTAAGAATAGATTAACAATGAATATGGCTGTGTAGGAATCTGTAGTTTGCATATGTGCAAGGATTTTCCTATCTTGGATGGCAAACCTCAGATAAGGAAGGTTACTTGCACGTAAGCGCCAGGAAATTACATTAGAAGATAAGACCCTAACTCTGTAAACAAGAGGAACAGGAGGAGAGGAAGTGGGATGTGTGTTAGATTTTAATTATAGCCAAATATTAGAAGTGCTTAAGCCAACAGTAATGATTAACCTATGATTTAAGTTACCTGGAAGATTCTGTGAGCCAATGGTATTCTGCCAAGTATGCTGTAACTTGAAAGTAACAAACTATATAATGTCACTATGTAAGACAATAAAGTTACCACATATATTCTCAACCTTTGTGTGTGTGGTCACTCAACAAGTGGCGCCTGAACAGGGACCCTTACTTCGTCCGGCAAGGATTTGGTGCACTGTCAACTCGTGTGGTATCTTCAACCTTTTAAAGGTTTCTGTAAGTACTTGTGGTTTCTTCAACCTTTTAAAGGTTTCTGTAAGTATGGGAGCCTCGTTTTCTGAGGAACAAGAAAGCATGATGTATCACAATGCTGTCTCTTAAGGCTGGTCCAGGAGATTGCGAATCAGTGTTTATGGTATCCTGAAAAGGGGTCTTTAAGATTATCTGATTGGGAAAAAATTGGGAAAGTTTTACATGCTGAGCCAAGAGCTAAGGTAGAGATTTTGCATGTATGGCATTTATGTAGATATGCAGTGGAAAAATTTGGAAATACTGAACTGTCTCTTTTAACTCCTCCACCTCTATGTTACTCCAATGCTGTTGTCTGTCCTCTTTCCTCCCCGGACTATCTGACTCTGCCTCCCTCAGATCCTACTGACACAGGTCAGATTACTAAACCTTTTGACTCTGCTGTTCTATCCTCTTTTCAAAAAATGGTGAAATCCTGTAAACAGGATTCCTCCATGCCTGCGGCAGAACTTGCTGAATTATTGTCTGTATGACCTGTACAATATCATCAGGGCCAGGGCCAATTGGCAGGACAGCAGATTGCAGAATGAGAAGGACTGCCTTATCAAATTTTAAGAGAACTAAAAAAAGGCTGTTACAGAGTATGACATTGGTGGTAATTTTACTAGAGGCTTGGTAGAACGAATAAAAAATGGATATAATATGAGGATTGGAAGCAAATTTTCCGAATGATTTTGACTTCAATGCAATATGTTGTTTGGGAAAGTGAATTTATGAGACATGCTCAGGCTGCTGCTCTGGGGGGTGGAGGAGCATACACGGTGGAACAACTCTTTGGCTCAGGTCAATTTGCTACAATTCCTGCCCAAACTGGGCTTCCCTTGGCCACCTTAACTATTGTTTCTGAATGTGCATTTCGTGCCTTTTTAAAGGTACCTCAGGCACCACGAGCAAATTTTTCTAATATTAGACAGGGGGCTAGTGAGCCCTATGCTGATTTTGTAGAGAGATTGTTTAAAGCTATTCATCAACAATTTGATCATCAGGAAGCTGCAGGGGAACTTCTTCGGCAATTATTTATTTATTTATTTATTTATTTATTTATTTATTTATTTATTTATTTTATTCAATTTATATCCCGCCCTTCTCCTAGTGGACTCAGGGCAGTGCACAGCCAGAACTAAAACACATATCAATACAAAATTTAGAATTATTAAAAGAATTAAATAACTGTGGCCCAAAAAATTTAAAACATTGAAAACTAAAACCCATTTAACAATTTAAAAGCTAAAAAAGACTAAAAAGGGGGGGGGGCGGTTTCACGCCAGCCCTGCTTGATGGAAAAGAAAAGTTTTTAGGGCACGGCGAAAAACCCAGAGATCCAAAATCCTTCGTATCTCTGGGGGCAAATCGTTCCAGAGGGCAGGAGCTGCCACAGAGAAGGCCCTCACCCTGGGGGTCAATTAGCTATTGAAAATGCCAATGCTGATTGTAAGCAAGCCTTGCAGCCCTTAAAAGCTACCAATCATTATACTTTGGCTGACATGCTGCGGGTTTGCCAGGATATTGGTTCTCAAACTTATAAAATGCACCTTTTAGCTGCTGCTATACAAAAAGGGCAATGTCCTGCTGGCAATTGCTTTAAATGTGGTAAACCTGGACATTTTTAAAAGGACTGTCACTCGACTCCTGCAGCCTCTCAAAAGTGCCCTTCTAAAAAATGCCCAATTTGTAAAAAAAGATTTCATTGGGCTAATCAGTGCCGTTTTCGCTCGGGAAACTTGCCAATGGGTGTGGCACCCACCTAGAGCCAAAAGAGTGCCTTTCCTGTAGTAATGTCTCCTCCCACAGCCTCTCTTCTGCAGTCCCAGCCACAGCAGGTAGTGCTGGGCTCGATTTAATAACTCAGGAATCTGTGGAATTTAAATTTCCCTTGGAGGTTAAATTGATTCCTTCTCAATTTAACGGCCCTCTTCCCTCTGGTTTAGTTGGTTTTATCTTGCCTCGATCTTCAGCTCATAAAAAGGGGTGCTTTGTATTCCCTGGTGTTATTGATTCTGATTACACTGGAACTCTTTTTATTCAGGCTTGGGTGAATCTTCCTAAAACACTTCCTGCTGAAACCTCTATTGCTCAATTACTTTTGCTCCCCTATCAAGTCCCATGTCCTGGCACAGGGGCACGTGGGGATGCTGGTTTGGGTTCTACCTCTCCTTCTGTGGCTTTACTTCAGTCTGTTACTTCCTTTCGTCCTGTATTAACTCTCTATTTGAATAAACAACCTTTTCAAGGGTTGCTTGATACAGGAGCCGATGTTACTGTTATTTCATCCTTACAGTGGCCTGTACAATGGCCTAAGAAGTCAGTTTCTTCTTTATGGGGTGTAGGTGGGTCCACAGCAGCTTGGCAGAGTGTGTGCGATATTCAATTCTCCACAGCAGCTGGTAAGTCCTTTGCCCTGCAACCTTATATTTTAGATATTCATACTAATATTTGGGGTCGGGACCTCCTTTTTTGTTTAAATACTCAATTGATTTTGGATGATGGCTCTTCCCCTTAAGTGGCTCTCTACTGCCCCCGTGTGGGTGGAGCAATGGCCTCTTTCAATGGAAAAATTATCTGCTTTACAGCAACTTGTTCAGGAACAATTAGCTGCTAGTCATATTGAACCCTCTACTAGCCCCTGGAATACTCCTGTTTTTGTTATTAAAAAGAAAAGTGGAAAATGGAGATTATTACATGATTTGCGGAACATCAATAAGTGTATTCAGCCAATGGATCCTTTACAATGTGGTCTTCCTAATCCTAATTTAATTCCTAATTTTTATCAATTGTTGGTTGTTGATTTAAAAGATTGTTTCTTTACTATTCCACCTCAACCACAGGATAAAGAAAAAGTTGCTTTTACTGTTCCTGTTTTTAATAATAGCATGCCAACTAAACGATATCATTGGCGTGTTTTACGTGTTTTAAGGTATGCTTAATTCTCCTACTTTGTGCCAGTATTTTGTGGACGATGCACTTCAGCCATTTCGTGAGAGATTTCCATCTTATTTGGTTTATTATTACATGGATAATATCTTAATAGCTGCTCCTCAGTTTGATTCTATAGCCCTTCTGCAGGAATTAAAAACTATTGTTGCACAGAAGGGGTTGTTTATTGCAGATGACAAAGTTCAGAAAACTGAACCTTACCTATACTTGGGTCATAGATTACTGAAAGCTTCTTCCATTCCAGTATTGCCCGACTTAAAGGTACAAAAGTCTTATACTTTAGTTCAATGGCAAAAGTTGCTAGGCATTATTAACTGGGCTAGGCCTTTCTTCTGCATAACAACTGGTGATATGTTACCTCTATTCCAACCCTTAAAAGGAGTGCAATCCCCTGGTGATACAGTTCATTTGATGAATGATCAAAAAAGGTGCTTACAGCTCATCTTGGACAAAGTTCAGCAACAATATGTTGACCGAATTGAGTCAATAGAAGCAGGACTGTGCTTAGCTATTCTTCCCACTTCTCCACTGCCTACTGGGTGTTTATATACCATTAAGAGCACATTAAAAATAGCTATTCATGAATGGTTAAATTTATCTGCTACTCCACCTAGAAACATTTATCCTTACCAGTCTGCTTTAGAAGAATTGATTATAAAAGGCCGAAAGCATGCTTTGCAACTGATTGGGCAGGATTTGATAGGCATTGCCTTCACCCGTACAAAGATTGAGCATGATCATCTTATGATGATATCTGAAAGTTATCAGATTGCCTTCTCCAATTATCTTGGAGAAGTTTTATATTCATTACCAAAAGATCCTAGAATTATGGTAACTACTACTTTAAACCTCTCTTTTTCTAATATTTTTGTATGTACACCTTTTATTAATGCTCTGACAATTTTTACAGATGGTTCACCAAAAAGAAGGGTGGTGGTCTGGCAGGCTGACTCCCAATGGCATTCTAAATTCACATCACCTCAGACTTCTGCTCAGGGGGCTGAATTAGCTGCTGTGATATTAGCCTTACAACTTTTCCCAATGCAACCCATTAATCTTGTAGTTGACACACAATATGTTTATTTAGCTATGCAATCTTTGCCATTTTCTTATTGTGCATTGTCATTAGATATAAATTTGCTAGCTTTGTTTTTGTCTTTTAAGCATCATTTGGAGAATTGACAATATCCCTTATATGTGGAGCATATTCGCAGTCATACTCCTTTTAACAATGCCCTTACTGAAGGGAACCGTATTTCAGATGAATCTCTTAAGGAAATTGCTTATTTTCTGATCCGGTGACCAGTCATTCATATTTTCATCAAAATGCAAAATCTTTGGCAAAACAGATTCATATTCCTTTGGCACAGGCTCAGGATATTGTACGAGCATGTCCCTCCTGCCAACAGTCAGCCATTCCATTCCCCAGTGGGGTCAACCCTAGAGGTATCTCTGCCAATCAAATTTGGCAAATGGATGTAACACAATTCTCCCCTTTCCAGCCATATGATAAATTGTATATTATAATTGATACTCATTCTCATTTTCTTTGGGTTACTGCATCCCATCACGAATGGGCTCAGGATGGCACCACTCATTGTTTAGCTGCTATTTCAATCATGGGCCGCCCTGTTCAAATTAAAACTGACAATGGTCCTGCATATATCAGTAAAGATTTTAGTCTTTTCTGTCAGCAATGGGAAATAACCTTAGTCCATGGCATTCCCTATAATTCTCAAGGACAAGCTATTGTGGAACGTGCCCATCGAACCTTTAAGTCCTTTTTGCAGAGACAGCTGCAGCATGAGTCTGGTCCATACCATTTGCGAAAGATTCAACATTTACTATCTGTTGCTTTGTTTACCTGGAATTATTTAACTCTTGTAGATTCCTTTTTAGATGTTCCTGTTAATGTTCATTTTCGTGCAATAGAACCATTGACAAGACCACTAGTAAAGTATCGCCTTGTTCCTAATTCTGAGTGGCAGAGACCTGCTCGTCTAATTACTTGAGGATGTGGTTACGCAGCGGTTGAACTCCCCCAGACTTGCCAACCTTTGTGGATCCCTGCTCGGCACATTCGACCCTATCATGGCTTGGCATCAGGGTCTGCACAGCCCAATTCCCAACTTCAATCTGAATCTCAAAACAGAGATCTGTCTTCTGAAACATCAATGACCCTCACCAATCACGTGCGGGCAAGTGAAGGCCACAACATACCAAGCTCAACAGCAGTTGGCTCAAGCTGATCTACCTCAAACTCCTAAAAACCTAGTTGCTGCTGTTTTTGCTATTATTATAGCTAATTCTGTCACAATTCTTTTTTGTATTCTCTTGTCTTCTTTTGGTTCTGTTACTGCTTTAAATGACACTCAGCCGGTACAACTTAATCCTAATCTCTGGGTTCGTCATGCTCAATATATGTTTTTGGTTCACGGTACTAATGTCACCCTGTATTATGAGCCTCCTATGGCTTTTGGTCAAGTTGCTTTCGTATCTGCTTTAATATCTTCATCTTCCTTTATTGTTTCACAATTGCAAACCATTCATTATTCTTGGTTATTTTCTAAGCCACCAGCGCAACTTAATTCTGTTCGTTGGTGTTATCTTTGTACTAATCAATATACTAGAGGCTTATGTTTTTGCTGTTATGCTCGCCATACTTGGCTTAACAATTGGAATGATTATGCTAAGGCTCAATGCATTTTATCGAAAGTAGGGAATTATAGTTATTGTACTGACTATTATTGGCTCTGGGGAACCTTTAATTCTTCTTTATATGGGCCTAATATTGTGCCTGAAATGTATCCTGATAATTTTCCTATTTTTATCGCTTCTGATATGACTGATACTGGATCCATTTGTGCTGGCTGGCAACTAAAGGACCCTAATATGTGGTTCTTTTTTGACAAATATGCAACCAACGTACACCCTCAGAACTATCAATGTGCTGCTATTGGCTACTTTTCCCTACCTATACAAATTGGTGTTTCTTCATCTTCTTCACGACAACGACGTTCTCCATTAGGTCCTACATGTAATGATGAAGTTATCATTGATACACAACTGTCCTCTCTAAATACCTTTGGCTGTGCTGTGGCTGGAGCTATTACTGGAGTGATCACCTTAGGGGCTTACCCTGGAATAATAGCTCAAGAAAATAGACATTCTATCCTCAGCTTAACATGTTGCCTGGAGAAATAAATTAATGCCACTGCTGCTATTGTTCGTGATCTCCAACATGAAATTGAAGACTTGAATCAGGATGTGCTCCAGCAATGTTGACTATTTGTTAGCACGACAAGGAGGTTTTTGTAAACTTGTTGGCTGTCGTGGATGGGCTGTTCATTTTCACTCTTTGAACAAAACCATTGAAGATGAACTTGCTAAACTCCAATCATATTTTCAGAATAATGTTCATGCTATTTCCTCTCCTTTTGACTGGTTGACCAATTGGCTTCCTGAATGGTCCTGGCTTAAGCAGTTGTTTTTTTATGCTGTGATATAATAAATGAAAAGAATAGCATCAAATATTTCTATATGTGAAAGTCTTGTCATATTGTCATATTAGTTGCTTGCTGTTGTTTCATTCAGTGTATTCCCTCATTAATTGCTATGTTTCGTCCTACTCCTCTTTCTCTGTCTCCTTCTCAAATGCGTTATATTCAAAAATCTTTGTTCCCTCAAAATTAAATAAAAAGAGGGGACATGTAGGAATCTGTAGTTTGCATATGTGCAGGGATTTTCCTATCTTGGATGGCAAACCTCAGATAAGGAAGGTTACTTGCATGTAAGCACCAGGAAATTACATTAGAAGATAAGACCCTAACTCTGTAAACAAGAGGAACAGGAGGAGAGGAAGTGGGATATGTGTTAGATTTTAATTATAGCCAAATATTAGAAGTGCTTAAGCCAACAGTAATAATTAACCTATGATTTAAGTTACCTGGAAGATTCGGTGAGCCAATGGTATTCTGCCAAGTATGCTGTAACTTGAAAGTAACAAACTATATAATGTCACTATGTAAGACAATAAAGTTGCCACATATATTCTCAACCTTTGTGTGTGTGGTCACTCAACATGGCTGTACATTTTAATTGTTATTGCACAAGACATTTGTACCCAGACAAAACACTGTTTAATGGAAGATGGATTGTTTGTATTAAATATATATATATATATATATATATATATATATATATATATATATTTACAACAGCACTGAAAAAAATGACTTATGACCATTTTTTATATTTACAACACCCAGGGTCATGCAATACCCTTGTACGACTTTCTGACAAGCAAAGTCAATAGGAAAGCCAGATTCACTTAACAACCGGGTCAATAATTTAACAACTGCAGTAATTCACTTAACAACCGTGGCAAAAAAATGTCGTAAAATGGGGCAAAATTCACTTAACAAACATCTTACACAACAACAGAAATTTTGGGATCAACTGTGGTCATAAGTGGAGGGCTACCTGTATAGAAAACGCATGACATTTAAAATATGGACAGGGGGGAATTGTATCCATCTCTCACAAGGTAACAAGTAGGATCATCCACTAAAACTCGATATGGGAAAATTTAAGACCAGTCAATAAATATCTTTTACACAATGCATAGCTGGAATTGGCCATTAATTTAAAAGACGACGTAAAGGTTTCCCCTATCTATGGGGCTGTGCTCATCTCTGTTTCCTAGCTGATGGAACCAGCATTATCTGAAGACACTTCCATGGTGATGTGGCTGGCATGACTATATGCCAACGTGCATGGAATACTGTAACCTTCCCATCCAAGTAGTGCCTATTTATCTATTTGCATTTGCATACTTTTGAACTATTGTTTAAAAAGAGACTCTGTGTGGGTCTATGCCTGTGCCTTTGAATCAGTGTTGACAAATCCATGAAAATGGTTTGCCACTGTCCGTTTCCTAGGACTGATAGAGAATGGCTGGCTCCAGGCCATCCAGCTGGTTTCATGCCTTAAGTCAGAACTAGAACTCACAGACTCATATTTTCTAACCTGATGCCTTAACCACTACACCTGACTGGCCCCCATATTAAAGGGGAATAGATAGATTTATTTTTTAAAAAAGGAATACCTTAAAGATGATATGTTATCTATCACCTACTCATGCATTATCAACCTCCTGTCCATGTTTCTGAGATATTTGCATGTATCTGACAGTTCATGAAATGGCACAAATTTTGAACTAAATAATCTTTGGTCTGAGCCTAATCTAGAAGAGCTCATCTCATGTTTTGATATCATAGTTCGAAGTTAATTTTTCCAGAACTGTTATTAATTGATAACCAGATTCCATTCACACATGAAATTATGTTCACATGCATGACGGGATGTTGAGCTGCAATGATTTCTGGGGTTATGACGGTTAGACAATTAGCAGTCCTATAGTTCAGAGTAATATTTCTCTGCAATGATGTGACTGCAAAGTTACTGTGAGGAGAATATTATAGTTGAGATGTGCAATTGTCTTCACTCCATCTGAGATTATTGGAGCCATAATTTTCTTTTGAGGGAAAAGGGGAAAGATGGAATACTTATTCTTCCTCTTGATCAACTTTTCAACTGCACCAAGTTTTACACAGAGAGAAAATACCTCAGCATACATTTTAAATTGGAAAACAAATGAATATATCAATCATTACAAAATATCTATTATTTTTCCATAGCATTTTTTTTATGGGAGGGAAAAATATTGCTAGAGTAGTGTTTTGTTTCTATTTTCTTTTGGATTGGAAAATTAGTTTGTTATTCAGGTGAAGTAAGAAACTTTTCAGAATAAATATTTTTTGTTTGACATGAGTGCACATAAATGTGTTCTTATTTAACTACAAATGTGTTCAGAATAGATCCTAGAGGGCTAAAGAATTCACCACTCTTAATTATTGCTGGGAGGCTAATAAACTGTATCTCTGGAATTGTGAAAGAACTGAAATATAATTCTGTCACACTCTCCATATTTCCTACAAATCAAGCACTGGACCCCTTTTCCTAAAATCCATTTGGATGTTCTTAGCCTTGATGGACCATTGAGCAAAGACGGATCATTCATATGATTTACAGATAGGCCCACCTGTAAACTATATATTGCAATATATAGTTTACAGAGATTCCTTCAGAGAAGAGAGATACCTTAAACCCTGATATATTTAAAAAAATAATAATTCACCCAGTATACAATTATGGAATAAAATAAACAGTGTATGCATTCATTGCTTTTACAATTATTGGTTGTGAACCAATTGGTCCTGTAATCCCATTTTTACAGTCTTTAAAAGCCAGAAAATATTTCCGTATAGATATGTCTTGATTTCTGAAATAAAACTCTGATTCATAATCTTCTGAAAGAAATCATTGTTAGAACAATTCACCTTCTTAATTTCTGAAAGTTTGCTTTAGTCTTTTCTTATGTCAGCCATCTCATGGAATATAGCTTGGCAGCCATGTACCCTCCTTCCTACCCCTCACCCCCAATCCAGATTTCTCTGTTCCATGCCTTTTCTGTTTTTCACAGCCCAGTGACTTCCAGGAAAAAGCTTTCTTCGAGATTCAGGAGCTTCAGTGACGACACCATGAAGTAACACTGGGGTAAATCTGGAGCTTTTTAATAAAGTACTTTATTTTCCTTTCCTCCAAAGTTTGAGATGACTAAACTGCACAGAATGTGCGGTAGGTCCTAAATTGCATTGGTCTCAGTACAATTGGTGTTCCCTTTTATTTACTTTTCCAAAATTTAAGAATATCAACTTTAAAACCTGTGGGCTTTTTAAGGGTGTGCTCCCTTCATATGGTAGCAGAGAGTCACAATGCCTCGATGCAAATAATTCAATATAAATATTGAATAAATGCTATGACTAACTCCCAGTTCAATGACAATTAGCACCTAAGCTTTCTTCCTAAACTTTCAGGGTTTGCTTAGATTCTCTCAGCTTCTTGGACCTTTGCCAGCATAGTTGACAACCAGGTATGTTATGTATGCAACTAAGATTGCATTTGTTGCTCTGATCAATTATCTCCTCATAGGAATTGATGGAAGCAATTGGACTATATTGATCCTGTTCTGTCTTCTAGCAGCACTGTTACAATTTACAAGATTATAGTGACATGAGACAGGATTGGTTATTTATGGGATTCCTAACTGCTTGCTGAATGATTCTAAAGGTTATAGTCAACTTTTTCTTATTAGCATTTCTGGATTCTTTTTAGAGAATACCATAGTGATTAAATATTATATGTATATTAATACTTAAGTAAGTAAAAATGGGTCAACTTGAAATCTAAGTTCTAGTATGGTTTCACAAGAGTTATGTGATTTGTTTCTAGTTGTGCCAACAAACTGTCTAGATCAGGGGTGCCAAACTCAAGTTGTCACGGTTGTGTCACATGACGTATTGGGACTTTTCCCCCCCTTCGCTAAACTGGGCGTGGGCATGGCCAGTGTATGATGCATCTGGCCTGCAGGCTGGGAGTTTGGCAGCCCTGGTCTAGATCATATGTTAGCAAAACTGTAGCCCTTAAAAGTAGCTATTATTTAGGTGATCTGCATAGTTCTATTCAGATGATTATTTTTCACACACACACAAACACCCACACACACACAATAATCTGAGTAGGACTGTGCAATTTTGTTTGAATCATACACACACGTGTGTGTATATGTAACAATCATCTGGATAGGATGATTCCTATTATATGATATAGACAGTTTGTTGCCACAACTAGAAACAAATCACATAACTCTTGTGAAACCATATAAGAACTTAGATTTCAAGTTGAGCCATTTTTACTTACTTAGGTATTAATATACATTACATATATCTAACCACCATGATATTCTCTAACTATATAAGGATGTGTACAGGCTTGACACCAAGTGATTCTTGGTGACTTCAGGACTGCAGTGTAAGTTTCATTGACAGCAATAGAAAAGTAGTTTGTCTCTAAACTGGTAAAAAAATATGCTGGCACAAATTATATTGCTCTTATTGTTGAGTTCTATTTGGCCTCAGTAACAAGGCAAAAAATGGCCTTGTCCCTGACAAGATAAGGAAAGCAATCATGGTTTTTCTTGGATTAGTTTCCCTTTTTAAGGAGTATAACCTGCACAGGAAGAACAATCTACAGCTCAGTCACTCTCCCTTATGTGAACTGGGGTAGCCTGGCTTGGGCAGGTAGTGTTGTGGCCCGCCAGCGGCCTGCGCGGATTGTTGCTGATCCCGACAACGAGGAGGCTGGTGTGGTGTTGCGCCAGCAGCCTGTGCAGCCGGCGCTCGAGTCAGACAGCGAGGAGGCTGAAGAAGATGTGGTGCCAGAGGCAGGGATTTAGCCAGGGCCTTCAGAACCTCCAGAGGCCCCTTTAAGTGCAGAGGATGAAGTGGAGGAGCCTCTTCTCAATGCACGAGCACGCAGAGCTGCCAAAAGGCAGGAGTGGTTCCTCAGGAGGAGGTCTCCTCTAGAGAAAGGCTTGGGGCTAATTGGCCACTCCCTTAACCTATTTAAGAATGCACACAGCTTGTAAAAAACTGCAGGAAACAACGTTCGTTCCTTCACTGATCATTGAGTTTGGATTTTCTCTGCAAACTTTGCTTCTGGGCTTTTTGCCAACTCTTGTAAGACTCTATTTTATCTGTGGAATTTCGGGTAGCTTGTTAAGAATGTTTTATTAACAGCCTGCATTGCAAAAGACTGCGTTTTGAAGTAAACTGAGTTTTGTTTGGAGTTTGTGTGTGCTGCGTTCTTTGGGATCCGTAGCTGGAGCAGAACAGGTACAGGTGAATGCTTAGAAAGTTGCGTTTAGCCATCTGTCATATTCACCCACTAATAATTGAAAGATATAAAAGCTACATAATCCTTCAGTCCAAATCAAAATAATTATGTGGGATAATGCTCAGGGAAGGGATGTGTCTGCAACAGCCTAAAAGTCTGGGCAACTTTAGGCCCTGTATTATATCACAGTCATCTGGAGGTTTAGACTGGATTTGGTATTTTATTCACCTATCAAGGACATGGGATAGGCAAATGCTATCCCATGCATTTGCCTATCCCATATGCATTTGTTTAATGCTATTAAAGGTATTGTCACAGGATCTAAGCTATTCAATAAGCTGCCTTTTGTAACTGTCTGGTGGGGATTTTGTTAATGCCAGTTGGGTTCAATTGGTTGTTCCAGATATTTTGCGATTGCAGCCAAGGCATCTATTGTTATTGGTACTATCTTTGCCTTCATTTGTTACAGTCATTTTACTTCTATTTGCATGTCTCTCTATTTTGTTATTTCTCTCTCTCTTCTGCTGTCTCCAGATACTGCCACTTCAGGTACTAATCAGTCTTGTTTTTCTGATTAACAATGGTTAAATTTGCCTATTTGAATTTTAAAGTCCCAAAATACTTAACTTCTTCATTGTCTATTTTCTTTGTCTATTTTTGGTCCCACCAGTTCTTTCTTGCAGGCAAATACCGGTAGTATTTGTTGCAGATATTCCAATGTACCATCATTGCTAATTTGTTATGCTGTTGTTTGATGTCAGTCTGTGCAATCTTCTTGCAGCAGCTAACCAGGTGGTCCACTGACTTCAGCTTTTTTGCAGAGACAGCATTTCCATCTGTTGCTATTACATGCATTTATTCTTAAGGCTTAGTCTCATGTAGCCCTCCTGTCACTTTCTTTAACTTTCTATTCTTAGTCATTTCCATTTCTTTGTTGTTATGTGCTTTTCCAGTATTATTTTTTTAATGTACTGACTGTGTAATATTTTGCCTTTCCATGTTACTTTTCCCGGAATTTCTTCTTTCTTAGTAGTATCAGAACTATATTTTTATCTCTTCTTTTAAATATATAACTCAAGGTTGCAAACATACTGCATACAGTACTCCTGCTTCATATTTTCCTCACAACAACCCTGTGAAGTGGGTTGGATTGAGAGAGAGGGAGAGAGTGGTGGGCCAAGCCACCCGGTCATTGTTAATTTCACCATTGATAAAGCATTCTAGGCCTAATCCAGAGCAGAAATTAAGTGAGGACAAACTTTAAAACTGTATCTGCTAAAGAAGCTTTTTAACTTCACATGCTTGTGATCTGGGGATGTGCTAAAGCCAAAACAATGAGGTCACGTCCCTTGGAAGGTCTACTGCACAGGTGTCAAACTTGCGGTGTCATGTTGCCATCATGTGACCTATTGCGACATTTCCCCCCTTTGCGGAGCTGGGGTGGCCGTGGCCTGTGCGTGACGCATCTGGCCTGTGGGCCACTAGTTTGACACCCCTGGACTGAGACATGTTTGTGCTGCAGTTAAAAGGACATTAGTATGAACAATTCAGCTTGACAACTGCATACATATTCAAATAAAATGCACAGATTCCACATAGCAGCACCAAGAAACAGTAATGTCCATAATCTTGATGATACCAACAACAGTAACGTCAACATGCAAATACTATGGTTATGTTCTTGTATTGCTATATCAGAG
This sequence comes from Pantherophis guttatus, assembly GCF_059756535.1. Lineage (NCBI taxonomy): Eukaryota > Metazoa > Chordata > Lepidosauria > Squamata > Colubridae > Pantherophis > Pantherophis guttatus. Next base: position 218,166,481 of record NC_142064.1, on the reverse strand, counting down.
ACAAGGATTTAAATTTCAACATTTGCATGGTGGTGTCATTATGTAGTTATCATCACTGCCCCTCGCTGGGGTCCTTGCCCTCCCCATCCTCTGCAGATGCCCATGTTAAGAATTATTGGAAAATTTATTAATATGGGAACATAGTTACGGATCTAAGGCAGGAATAAACTCAAAGGATCCACATTTTAAGGCAGCATGGGAACTCTGACCAGGACAACTGCCCTATCACACAAGGAATGATAATGAACTGTAGTAATTACAAATAAAGCCACCTTGATCCGATATAGTATACCTATATATAGAAGAGTCATAATGTGCCCGGGGGAACAACAGGAGGTGGCCATCACGCCTTGCTGGCAATTCTTTAAAGCGTCACCATAAAAGGCACCCTGCACGAGTACTTGGCTGCATTATTAACGTACCCTACCGAAAAATTAAGGAAAGCTAACAATCGGAAGCGGAGGGGAAAGGGACAGGGGCGGGGGGCTGTACTACCGCGAGAGTTAACGTATGGCCACAACTGTGAATTAAAGCAAAGCAGCAAAGTGACACGTGGTACTTTCAAAAACTTTTGAGCAGGGATGGCGGGAGGGGAGGGGCTATGCTAAGAGTAGCAGTTATTGACAAAGCTCCAGGGGGCTTCGTTTAAAAAAAAATTTTTTTTTATGGGTTCAGGGGAAATCGCAGAACGCCAAATACCGGAACGCCTAAGACCGGAATTGCTACTTCCTCGGATCAACTCTCAGACTCGCTTCTACTTTCATTAACAATTAGAAAGAAAGGAGGCGGAGTCGCACTTTCGTTTGTAGGGAGAGAAGCTCCCTCCCAAGCTTTGCCCTAGAAGTTTATTACCCCCCCCCCCAGCAAAAGTAACTCGTTCCCTCTCTTTAAGTCAGTTCTGTTGCAAAATCACGGGGGGGGGGAGGAGAAGAAGAAGTCGAGGGAAGGATGGAGAGTATTTCTGGTTTGTTCTCTCAATTTCTTTATCCTCCAACGTTGGTCAGCTGGAGAGAATGAAGAGAAAGCAGGCTGTTAAATCTCAAGAGCTTAAATGTTTTAAAACAGAGCGTGTTGTCCAACTTTTCGATCTTCCGCTTTATTACATCAGCTGATGCATCGATTCTTTGCAATCTACATAATTTCCACCCGTCCCTCTTAGCGGAGAAGAGTTTTAAGGACGAGGCTCTCAACTGCAGGCACCACTTTTGAAGTCGCGGCGATATTTCTCTTCCTTTCAATGAAGCTTCTTCCCTTCCTCCCCCCCTCCCTTCTCCTTTCCCAAGAATCCTTGGCTAAATCGTTTGTAATTTTTTAAAAATCTCCCTTTCAGCCGCTTCGCTTTAGCACGCCTCCCTGTTTATTTTCCAGCTTTGAGAGTGGTTGTCTTCCTGTTCCCCACCACCGCCACCCTTTTTAATATTTTGCACGGTGCCAAGCTTGGGAGTTTTCGCATATTCGCCTCCCCTTTTCTGCAGCCTCCCTCCCCAGCCCCATCAGAGGAAATATTACAATGTTGCAAGCTGACGTAAGGACATTACAAGGAAAGGGCTACATTTCGGAGTGTTTATGAAAAGCTTCGGTACTGTACTGTCACCAGGGGGCATGCAATAGAATGCATTTCGTCCAACATTTGGGATAATGATCATTTAGAAAGCACTACGACCAAAACAAAAAGAAAAGCAAGAAAACGAAAAAAAAAAGAGCGAGCGAGAGAGCTTCCAGCGAGCTTTGGAACCGGCGCCAGGCAGAGGAGCCATGCAGTCAAACTTTCGGGAAGCCTTGGTTATTTTTTCTGACATTGCAGCTCGCCCTTGAGGATCGCTTACTGAATTCTCCGGATTTTGTTTTGCTTCTTTTTTCACCCCCCCTCCCTCCCTCCACCTCTCCCGCCGTCTCCAGGCCCGGTTGATTCGCTTTGCCCGTGGCGGCAAAGGAGGAGAGAATCGAGCGAGCTCCCCAACAGCGAGGAAGCCGCAGCAAAACGCCCTGCCTGCCTGCCTGCCTGCCTCTCTCCGCTGGCTGGCTGGCTGGCTGGCTGGCTGACTCTCCCGCACGGCTCGCTTGCCTTGGGATCCAGTGTTGTTTTGAAGGGAGCTAACATGGCGACGGTGCCCGTCTATTGCATCTGTAGGCTGCCCTACGACGTAACCCGCTTCATGATCGAGTGCGACGCCTGCAAGGACTGGTTTCACGGCAGGTAACACAAAGCGATCGGGCCTTCCTCTCCCCCCCCCCTCCACCCTCCGCTCTAGGGCAGAGATCCCCCTTCCTATCGCTCGGGGCCTTTTCGTCTCTTTGGCTCGCCAGGGCAGCAGCGGCGAGAGCGAGCGGGAGAGAGAGAGAGATGGTGGGCTCCTGGCTGCTGCTTCTGCTCTGTGCAGTTTTCCAACAGGCCTTTTTGGAGAAGAGGAGGAGGAGGAGGAGCCACTCTCTCGTTTCCCTCTCTTGTATTTTTTTGTGTGCGTGTGTGGTTTTGTTTTTGTTTCGTAAATTGTCGAGCCCGGGCATACACAATGGACTCTCCCCCCCCTTCCTCCCGGGGCTCTGGTGTCAAGGGGCTGCGGGTAGCGGTGGTGGCGGAGAGAGCTATTGTCCTTTACTCGGGGAGGGACGGCGGGCGGGCGGGTGGACTGGCTGACTGACTGACTTGCTTGTGCTAAAGGGTGTTTCTCCCTTTTTTTTTTTTTTGGTGGAAATTATTATTTTATTAGCTCCCGGTTTCTGGCCCGCTGCCTCTCCGCCCCACCCCCGATCGGGGTCTTATTGAGTGGATCTTACGGGGAGGGAGGGTTAAGGATTTAAGGTTAGATGCTTCCCCCCCCTCACTTTCTCCAGAGAAGGCATGGAGAGAGCAGAACCGAGGGGAGGGGGGGAAGGTTGAGGAAAGCGGTTCCACAATGTCTGGCTAAGAGAGAAAAGCCAGCGAGTCAGTCCCGGGAAGGATCCCTACGGAGCAAGCGGGAATCGCAGGGACCGGGGCAGCGGAGGCGGCTCTTGGGGAGCCCGCGCTTCGGGCGGTCACTTGCTTCGCGCCTCCTAAGGGGAGAGGGCGACTGAGGGGGGGGGGTGTTTCCTCGCCTGCTGGGCGCCGCGATTTGGCTGAGGAGTGCGCGGGCCCCGAATGGCAGCTCGGAGCGAGGGAGCGGAGAGTGAGGGCTTTCCCTAGAGCCGCGGCCACAGAGGACATTCCTCGCTTCGCAGGCTGCCGAAGCCCGGCCGCTAACGCCGCTTCGCCTCGGCTGGATTCTGGTATGGAGCGAGCCAGTCCACTCCTCCAAATAGCGGAACCAGAGTCTCCGGCCAGACTCACCCCGAAAGGTGGGCGGAGGAGAGCGCAAGAAAGGCGAGACCCCTTTTTTTGGTCTTCCTGAGGTAGCGCTGTTTTGTGGAAGCCACCCCCCACTCCCACCCACGGTTGCCACGTCCGCCTCTTGACACTTTCCCGGTGGCCCCCTTTTTTTTGTTTCTGTTCCCGAAATGAGATACAAGGGATGGTGGTGTGGATTCTTTGACCCTGTCCGAGGAGACAGCTGGGGAGCTTAATTCCCTGACGCTCCCTGGTCAAAGCTCGGGCTGCCCGTCTCCTGGGCGGCAGACTGTTTTAATTCGCCTTGTCCACCGTCAGCAGCGGAATCTGAGACAATGTACGCGGCGGGGGCTTGGAAACTCCCTCGGCCACCCGCTCGTCTCCTTGCTTTTGATGAGTATTTGATTTGTGCAGGAGAGGTCCCCGCCTCCCCCTTCGCCGCCCGCGTCTTTGTCAGGCTTTCTTGGGTGCTTTAATTATCACTTCACCTCGCCCGCGTCTGCCTTGTTTGCAGGGACTCTCTGGATATGATCTGACTGATCAACCTGATCTTTGTGCCTCGCGGTGGCGGGGTTGCGTTGCATGCGGAAGGCAGACGCGTCGCTCATTTTAAAAATAAATAAATATGGAACTGCAGGAAGAAGGGGAAGGGACTTCATTCGGCTGGGAGTTCGGTCTTAGGTCTTGCGGAAACTAAGGCACCTCTGATGGAAGCCGGTGACACTGAAACGACTCGGATCTGATGCCTCTAGGTCCGGGCAGCCGAAATTTAAAGCTCCCGTGTGAGGCTCTTCTGATGCCAGTCGGCAGGAGTTTAAAAGACTTCGGTGTTTTGTTTCGAGTGTGGTTTAGGGCTTTAGCCGCGCATGGACGATGGCGTGTCTCCGATGGATAATCTTCCTATGATTCGCCGCTGAGCTTCATTGCAAACTTGCACAGGATCTCTCGCCTTTCTTGACAGTAGCGGTCAAGGGATCAAAAGCAGGTTGACCTTCGGGAAACTCAATTTCGAAGGCAAGGATGATTGCCTCCCCGCGGAGGAATAGATAAGGTAGCTTTAATTAACTAATGAGGATGATAGGGTCTCTTTGGTTATGTTGGATGCTTTTTCAGTAGTTTTGTTTACTTTGGAGTTTTGCCCATTGGTCTGGGCATTATAAAAAATAAGTAAGTCACTGTCAGCCTAAAACTGGGAAAATTTGGTATAATCTGATTGGTGGTTATAATTCATTGTGTCTGATGCACAGAATAAAGTTATACTTTATCCCTTCAAAATCATCCAGCTTTAAACAATTGTGACAATAAGTACTTGTATACAATCCATAACACTGTCTTGATCTCTTTGGGGGAAGAGGATGGTACATTCTATCACACACACACCATGAGTTGCTAAAGAAAATTGTTTTTAAAAAAATCTCCCAAAAGACTAAAGGACATTTCAGTACTTGATGCTGAAATAGTAAATAATTTTGTATACTATAAAAAACTTTCTTCAAATAAGATTGGTAATACCTCAGTCCAATCCATTAATTTCAGTAGACTAAGACACTATTATTTCTGCTTTGAACCAAACTGCTTAAAATTAGCCTGAGTTCACGAAGGGGGGGGAGAGAGAGAGAGACATAGGAGAGAGCACAAGCAGATCTTGTCTTGAAATCTTTAGTTCCACTTATGTAAGTATCTGCACAACTATCTATAATTCAAAGTGAATGCTGTGATTAAAAATAGGGTATTGTTAGCCTAGCATATATTTTTTTCCTTTTAAAAAATTAAATGGATTTCACTATAATTTTCCTCTGTGCCATCCATGCATTCAATTTGACAACTATTAAAAATACAATTACATTTTTAAGAAAATAGTTCTGTATTTAATACTAATAATAATACTAATAAACCTTTTGCCTCTGTTTAGTTACAACTGAGCTCTATAGAGAAATACAATAAAGATGAGTGGCTATTTAGGAATACTCACACAATTGTAAATGGAAAGCCTTAAACAATGAAGCAAGGCTTATGTTCGCTTCTTACTATGTACGTAGTCCATGATGCAATATGTGAATGCTGTATATTTTTCAGTTCTAAGGATTAAAAGTTGAATAATTCACCTAGAAAATTTAAGTGTATTTATTTACATTACATTACTTATATCTGATTTTACGGTAGGGGGGAGAGAGTAGATTCATTATATTGTAAGTCTCACTACCTATTAGTTACCTTTTGCAATAAAAAACAGCTATTAAAACAAAAAGATGTGAAGAATGCACCTAAACAAGACTTTTGTGAAATAATTTTGCTGAGTAATTGAAAACTGGGTAGAATTCAGAACAAACATACAAAAACACACATATAATATTGTGTAATGACAACATTGTGTTGCCATTATCATTTAAAAGAGGATGATACCCATATACACAGGAAGGGGAAAGTTCAAAAGAGAAAACAAGAAAAGTATTGCAATAAAGTTTTCCTCCAGAAAATAGGATGATTTTCATTAGCTGAAATTTCATTATATACAAAATCACTAGCTAATTGGTATATGATCAATTTAACTGAAAAATGAAAAACTTATTTGGAAGGTCCCTTAATGATACATTTTTAAAATGTGCTACAGGTAAATCCAGCATTATGTTTATATTAATTATGAAAGTATTGTTTTTTGTATGTATGGTATTTATGAACTTTTTGGCGGAAGATTGATGTTCCCAAAAAATATGGACTGGAAGTTTAAATCCAACTCATCTGTGAGCTACAAGTTGGAGGAGACTGATCTACGTCTTGCATTGTATCTAATTTTTCAGTTTTGTTGACTATGGTCATAAGATGATATTTTAAAAGATTTGAAGTGTGATACCTTCAGTTCTAAAATAAATGCAGATACATGTTTAGACCAGAGGCCTTCAAACTTGGCAGCTTTAAGACTTGTGGACTTCAACTCCCAGAATTCTCCAGCAGCTGACTGGAGAATTCTGGGAGTTGAAGTCCACAAATCTTAAAGCTGCCAAGTTTGAAGGCCTCTGGTTTAGACCATTAAATTTGAATGGATTTCACCAGAATACTAGACCAATAATTATGCCACTTTGGGAACTGTGATCAGTTCTCAACATATCTGGAGACTACTAAGCTATATTTTAAATTAATTATGGTTGTTTTCATACCTCTCACTAATGGTTTCTTAAGTTTTGGTTTAGCAAGATGTGTATAGATTTAGCTACTGTACATATAGCTTGATTCTACCTTTGTGTATTCATACTCAATAGAAAGTACTTTTCAGTTGAAGTGTATAGGATTGTACCCTTAAGCATAAATAAATCTTATCACTTCAGGTGTGAATCTGGTTTTAAAAATAAGAGAATATAGCACAATGGTGTAATCATTAATGATGTAATCATTAATTATATTCTTTATATAATGTCAAATTATTTGTTCCTTAGTCTAGATAGGTAACCTATTTGTTACCTATCTAGATGGCAGGTAGTTCAACTATACAAAATAGGAGGAGGCAATCCCATTAAGGAATCACTTTGGAATTGCAGGTGTCATTGGAAATTGTGGTTTGGGCACTTTTATCAGCTTTAGCTAATACCACCAATTGTGAGCTTATTTGGGCATATACCTAATTATAACTGCTGATATTTAAGCATCTTTTGTCTGGATAATTGCAATCTATTAACTATGTGGTGGCCTTTGGCCCTGTATAATAATTTCAGTCAGTCCAAGTTAGGATAGTGAGATTATTGCTTTCAGTCTGAGATGAATTCTTCAGTTATATTTCGCAAATCTTTTATAGTCTTCACTGTTTTAAGTGTTAAAACTATGGAAGATAAAATGCTGCCCTTGGAGGTTGTTTAATTTCCAATGCATGTTGAGATGGCAGATAACATCAAGCAGAACCTATGTTCCACAGCTGAACACATGTCACCCAGTGTCCACAGGGAAGATAAGATGATCAAGTGATGTAATTTGTGTCATAATCTCATTGTGAAAATGGTACAAATATATAATTTGCATCAGTTACATCACAACATTACCGATACAATTTAAATAATTTGTATTATTTATACAATGAGATCATGAGGAATGTGAAGTCATTGTGACTTGTGGTTTACGTGCCTACCCCTATGTAAAAAGCACCTGAAATCCCCATGATGATCCTTCACAACTTAAAAGATTCTGCCAAATGACATGGAGTGCTGCTAAAGCGAAGGCGTTTGCACTGATGACACAGCCGTCTTTAGAAGCTATACTGGTATCAAAACGTCATGGTACAAATGAAGCAGATTATGTAATTCAGATCATTTCTTCACTGTCATGATACATGTGCTGTCACTTGCTTCACTCCCTCAGGATAGTCCTCCATTCCTGACTATCCTGAGGGAGTAAATCAAGTGACATCACAAGTATCATGACACTGAACAAATGATCTGAATTAAATAATCTGCTCTCATTTGTACTGTGACATTTTGATACCAGTATAGCTTCTAAAGATGGTACCCTGACTACAGTAGCCTCACTAGGAAATGATCACATCAGATAAATTGCTTGGTTGTTGTTGGGGTTTTTTGCGCTTGTTAAAGATGTTTTCTTTTGACAATTATTTAGTTTTTAAAAGTGCTTATACTTTTTTCATTTTGCATGTCATACTTTTATTTTCATTTCAGTTGTATTTTTCTTAATTTGTTGATACTATTTTTATATTTCTATTCACTTATTAGCATTTTAGACTGAATATGTCCCGGTCTGGAAAACTGTGTATTATTTATGAAAAATATTTCATATAATAAGAATGGGAGAAAGACTCCAACAATGTATTTCTTTTGAACAACAGTCTTTTACAAATTCTAATCAGTATAATTGTAGAATGATTAATATTTAGACTTTCAAAAGAAATAAAATATCTTGAGCCATTTTGGTAAGATTTATGTAGTTTTACTCATACATTATTCAAAGTAATAACATTCTCTCCTCGTGTTGAATGAGCTTGTTCAACAAGAAAAGGACCAGTTTTCTATAATTTTACAGCCTATTTTGCATTCAAAACATACAATATGATTTAAATAACTGAAACAAAAAGAAGTATAAAAAGCATTTTTGTTATGGAATTGTAATGGTAATTTGTAAAAGAAATCCATAATGTTTTGAGAAGTTATAGGCCATGGACAAAAATGAAAAAAGTACACTAATAAGTAACTATTTCATGATACAATATATAGAAACATTGCTAATTTATCAATCAAACCTTGTTAAAAATAAAGGGATAAAGAATCATCCCATTGCAATATTCATTTTGAAGATTTTAGGACATAATGAATTTGAGTATGTGGTATATTTTCCATATTTTCAGAGGATATTTTCTGAAAATGTATGAATGCTGTTGCAGAACTCTTATAGAGGGGAAAGCTTTCTCGTTCTACCCTTTTTTTTTCACTCAGATGAGTACACTTTCAAGCAAAGCATTGAGTTGTAGTACTTTATTTTATATTATTATTTTAGGTGTAAAAACTTGTAATTGGTTACAGGTAGTCATCCAGGCATTAGTGTGTGAGTAAGGGTAAAATTAGCCTTTGACACTGCTTATGATGTGCTTGACAAAATGTGTGTGAGCTAACTGTTAACATGGAATGATGCTTGTGGGTTGGTTAAGTTATGCCAGTAACTAATCTATTTTCTGTCTTACTAAAAAGCATTATGTGAAAGTCTGATTGACCAAAGCGGTCATGAGCAGCAGAGGTCGGCATCTTTGGACTCTTCTGGGACATAGAAAATTGGGACTTAGGATGTAAATCTTGGAGAACTTTTATTTACCCCATTTTAAAGAAATTACCTGGCGAAAATTATAACTTCTATTTTACCCTTTTCCTGCCTGACCACTGCTCTGGCATTGCCCAGTTCTGTGTTTCCATACATACCATCTGCTTTTCTTTTTTTTTTCAGATTTGACAAATGGTTATTAATGTTCTTTCTTTTTAGTTTTAAAATATCTCTATTTATATTTGTTTTATTTTTAGTTTGACTTCTGGCCTAGTGGCTGTGGTAAGATTTGAGCTCATTCAGATTGATTGGAATGGAAGAGGACTAAACAACAACAAGCATTAATTAACAGGCAAAATGAAGTAAAGAAAAAATAGATATGTAATGTGCTCATGAAACTGAGAAAAAGGAGAAGTATGTAATTAAGTGGTCTGATCTTGTGAAATAGGGAAGTAAAGATGTACAGTAGGTTATGATGTCTCCAAAGGTTGAAATGTATGTCAGCAAACATGAATGGGTGACATCTAAATTGAAAGGTTGTTGGTGTTCTTGAGCTTGGTTGTTATTTATTTTATTTTATTTATTTTGTCGCATTTCTATGCCGCCCAACTCCCAAGGGACTCTGGGCGGCTTACAACAAAGAATAAAACAATGCGAACAATCCCATAAAAAATATTAAAAAGAAAAACATTAAAACATTAAAAACGTTAAAACACATGCAGTCCGATTCGTGGCCGGGTATCGCAAGATCATTATAACGAGATCAATGGCCCCAGGCCTGCCGGAAGAGCTGAGTCTTTACCGCTTTGCGGAAGGCCAATAGGGTGGGGGCGGTCCGGATCTCAGGAGGTAATTGGTTCCAGAGAGCCGGGGCAGCCACAGAGAAGGCCCTCCCCCATGGGCCCGCCAGCCGGCATTGTTTAGCTGATGGGACCCGGAGGAGACCGACTCTGTGGGATGTCTCTGTGGGTTGTCTTGCAGATATTTCATTTTCCAAACTAGGTAACATCATCAGTCTGACTGATATATTACCTAGTTTGGTAATGGAATGTTTGCAAGAAAACCAAGCTCAAAGATTATCAAGGACCCCTAATTCAGCTCTGAGCTACAAATATTATCCTCTATCGACATTAAATTATTGTGGGTGCTGATGAAAGTAAGAATTCATAGGCTGATGATAATTGTATGTGGGAACTCTAGTGAATCATGATAATGGAAGAACCAGACATGAGTTTTGGGAGGACATTTGGAGATACAGAAATTTTGCTTACTTACAGGGATGGTCATTGAATGTTGATTGAGGTGATGTGATATTTTTAATTCTGTGATTAGCCTTCTGTAAGCTCTATGTATATTATGGCATAGGAGCCCCAATAAGTACATTAAAAAAAAAAACAACTCAAAACAAGTAAACATTTTGAATGTAATCTAAGGGGGCAAAATTATCCTGTTAACTGACACTAATGGATAGATGGGAAGAATTGGGAACAAGATAACAAGTTAGAGATACTTCCTGAACTGTATTATTGATGTAGATTACAAAAATCCCAACACTTTATATCTGTGACACTAGTTGAAGAGAAAATGTTTAATTGAACCATAATTAACAGCAACCAAAGATATCTAACCAATTCCTTCTTTTCTTCCCTTCTTGATAAACTGTACAAAGTGACAAAAAAACAAAAACAAAAACCAAACCCAACTCCTCAGTATCACGTTAAGGACTAACTCATATAAAAGTGGATCTTTGGCAAATTAAAACAAAAAGACATAATAAATCCATAATAAATTGCAAACATAATGTGGACAAGAGAAACAGATTAAGGTATTTAAATCTAGACCTATTGGTCTGTCTGCTAACAAGAGTGACATTAGGCTTGTGTCAAGAAAGAATGAGGATCTCATTCTTGAATGAAATCCTAATATATTAACCACTTTTAGTAGAAAAAAATTGACCTGGGTATACATATTGTTCCTTTCTCACTTGATGCTAATTACTATTTGCTGTTATATAATCTATTTATTTCTTCAATTTCTATAACTGCTCATCTCAAACAAGTGACTCTTTTTAAAGCATGAGCTAAGATAAGATACTTGTAAAAGTAATTGTGTAACTATGATAAGAAACTTAAAATTGAAAATATATAAAGGATAACAAGTGGTAAGGAGTTATTTTATTTTTGATACAAATAACTTTTCAGAGGTGAGTCCTGGTTCACATTCAACTCTCAATTATGTTAGAACAACAAATTGTAAAACAATGGAAACACTTTTCAGCTGCTTTTAGGCATTCCACACACCATTTAAAATGATAATGCAATTATAATGTTGGGCACAATTAAAATAGACAAATATTATGTGGCTTTCCTGTTCAATTATCCATTATTATTTACAACATAACAAAGTACACGTAAAATGACTGACACCAAGTATTCAACACAATCATATGAATTGTAGAAGAATGTGAATTCATGCAGTGTATATGTATTAGGGATGTCTCAAATGTAGAATATTCCTCATATTTTGTGTGTATTCAGAGTGTTTGCAAGGAAATAGTTAAATAGTATATTTTTTGTAGTCTCTTTCCCTGCAACATTTATGGGCCTATAAATTTAAAATAAATTATTGACTACTTATTTTTTAAATAAAAATATATTAGAACTGATAATGATATTCACATTCTTCATGAATTCGTTTGAAATTATAGCAATTATAATGTGCTAATAGCATAATACTTTTATTAGAGTATAATCTCAATGCATTATTATTTAATGCAGTATATCAAATGTACAACTTTTACTGATCCGCTTTTTTCCGTTCACATTAATCAGAAACTACTTTTGACAAACAAGGGCTGCATACAGATGGTTTAACTATTCAAACTTTTTATGTAAAGATGTAAGATGGATCCGGAAATTCTTCTGTATCCTGTAGGTATATTGGATTGAAATCTGCACAGAATAAATAGTGATTAGGGAAAAGGTAAATTTAAAGTCCATATACTTTTGCTTTTCTAAGAACTATTTGCTCTCTATGCATAAAACATAATTACAGCAAAGTTTGGGATGGAACAAGTTACTCAAATTAGAATTTTATGTATGTGTAGCAATAAAGTTAAAGAATAGGACAAGCTTTATAAACTAGGAGCTAAGATAAGCTTGTAAAAAGAAACAAAATATAGAAACAAAAACAGACATATGGAAATGTCTCTTTCCAGAAAAAGCACCAATTACAGGATGCAAGTTTGTGTCTGAGTTCTGAATAGTTTGTCTTAACTTTTAACTTCTAACTGATTTTAATATTAATTTTAGTATTAAATGTAATGTATATTTTTGAGCTTTTATATTCTGCTCTTAAAAATTGGTTAGCTTTCTTGAATATTTGTCAGAATAGATTGATAAGCATGAATTAAATAAATAAAAATAATAAACTAGAAAATTAAGTTCAATTTATATATATCCATTTTTCATTTACCATTATTTTATGTGGATTCTGTATACACTACTAGATAAATTGCATTGTGAGTTTAATTTAATTTAATTTAATTTAATTTAATTTAATTATTTAATTTAATTTAATTTCCAATTTATATACCGCCCTTCTCCCTGAGGACTCAGGGCGGTGTACAGCTAAAATAAGAACATAGAATACAAATATTAAAAACAGTTAAAAATATATAGAAATTTGGCCTAGAAATTAAGAAATCACAAACCGATTAAAAGAATTTAAAAAAATTCTTCTTAAGCCAGCCCGGCTTGCTGGAAAAGATGGGTTTTAAGGGCACGACGGAAGGCACTGAGGTCATGGATTCTCCTTATCTCAGGGGGCAACTGATTCCAGAGGGTAGGAGCCCCCACAGAGAAGGCCCTCCCCCTGGGGTCACCAGCCTACATTGTTTGGCTGATGGCACCCTGAGGAGGCCCTCTCTGTGGGAGCGCACAGGTCGATGGGAGGTCGTCGGTAGCAGCAGGCGGTCTCGCAGATAGCTAGGCCCTATGCCATGGAGTGCTTTAAAGGTGATGACCAACACCTTGAAGCGCACCCGGAAGACCACACATTTAAAGAGTTAAATGCACTTTAATAATTTGATCCAGTTCCTGGATAATAGAGCTGGTTTGATGTAACAATTAAGATGCCTACAAATTAGGAGACTATAAATTCTATCTTCCCTTTGGTGTAGAAATCATCTGGATGACTGCCCTTATTCTCAGTCTACTCTGAGGGATGTTGTATTCAGTGCAAGAGGGAACATTATGTACGTTGTCTTGAGTTGTATAAAATTCTTATAAAAGCAAGATATAAATCAAAATTTAAAAATAGATTACTTAAATTTTTAGTACATGTGATAGAGAGAGGGGGGGGTTTCACATGTTGCTTTAACGACCCTGATTGTTGGGGGCAATATGTGACTCTATAAACTGCTTAGAGAGTGCTGTAAAAGCACTGTGAAACAGTTTATAAGTCTAAGTGCTGTTGCTATTGTTATTTCTATTATAGGGATTTCTCTCTGGAATTTATTGTTTATCTTTGAGGATTCACCAACAGGTCCCTTTAATTGTAGGCCACAATGCCCCACAACCAGTTTTAAAGGGCATCGTCTTAAGATGTTGCATTTGTTCCATTCTTAAATTACTGTGGAGGCAGCACCTTATATCTGTATAGTTCCATTTTTTAAAAGTAACATTTTCTAAGCCATTTTTTTTCTGCGGCCACAGGCTGTGGAGCTTCTTTGATGATAAGGTTGATAATAAATCAGGTCCTGAGATCAGTCCAGCTCCACGTGCATTGTTGCTTCCTTCCCTCTGGTGTATGAGGAAGGCTGTTCATGACCTTTTTGTTTGTATGCAAGAGAAATCAGATCCCTGGTTTTCTGCAGGGACATTTGCATACATAACGCCAAGATTAGCGCTTTGGAAAGGACTGGTAAGATATTATACTGGAGACTATCAATAAAGGAGAGTATTAGTAGCTCAGGGTTGAAATTAGGGATCCTTGGTGCTCTCTGAATTTACTGTATTTTTCGGAGTATAAGACGCTCCGGACTATGAAATGTACCTACCTTTTTTTGGCAGGGGTGAAATCTAAAATTTTTTGCAACCGGTTCTGTGGGCGTGGCTTAATTAGTGGGCAGGGCTTGGTGGTAAGGTGACTGGGTGGGCGTGGCCAAGTCAATGTCACTTCTTTGCCCTATTGTCACGAGTGTTTCCAGGATTGCTGTGGCTATCTGCCTACTCACAAACAGTATGGTTTTAATCAAGCCATCTGCTGTTGGCAATTACCTGCAAGCCTTCCCCGCCCTAGTTAATTGCAGGTTAACTCCCTATATAAGCAAGGACCTTTTGCTTGCTACTCGGGCCTAGTCTGATCTAGGCCTAAATGCACAGCTCCTGCAGGAAGCTTGTTGCAATGCCGCAGATGGGAGAAGAATGCAGATAAGGACTCCAGACGCCGCTACAGAGAGACTCCCACGGATGCTTGCCTTTTGCTGTTTTGTAGCACGCAAGCTATCATCGGGACTGCTGTTGCTGGACCTTCTTCCTCCCACAAGCTTCAAGCAATGTTTGCTGTTTGAACTGTTTTTACTTCAGGTGACTTTCAGCTGTGAAGCTCGTGCTGCTCCCATTAAGATTGCCTTGATGATGTATCGACGCCGAAGCTGCTTACCTTCATGCTAGCTTTATTCTTTTGTGAACTGTTTCGGTATTGTGGAGAGGGATCTAGGGAGATAGCCTTGTTTCACATACCCAGATAAGACTTTGTTTTTAATGTGTTTTCTTAAAGACATAGTGCTTTTTAAATGTTTTAAAGTAAATTATATTTTTACACAAGACACCTCTGTCAGAATCATTTCAGTCTCAGTGTGTTTACTCATGAGCTGGTTCACGGTCCGGGGTACCCCTCAACCCCATTTCGTCACACCTTTTTTAACCTACAAAACACAACACAACACAACTGGCTCACCCACAATGTAAAAGCAGCTGTGCTAGACTCAAAATGGCCCCACAATAAGCAGGAACCTCACACAGCCACAAAAAACCAACTTTCACACTTTACACACACAAAATTCCACATACATTTTGTGTGTTTGTGTAGTTAGAGTGAAACACTACAGAAACACACTAAATCTCAGAAAGCTGCACAAATATTTTATTTTAATTTATTTTTATTTTTATATAAAAGCAGCTAAATTTAAAACTTCCTAAACTTTAAATGGCTAGGTCTAAAAAAAGAACAACTAAAAAAACCCCCAATTAACTATTTTTTTTAAAGCTCCCAAAGGGGAAAAATCTTACCCAATAGAACAGGGGTCTCCAACCTTGGCAACTTTAAGACTTGTGGACTTCAACTCCCAGAATTCCTCAGCCAGCTTTGCTGGGAGTTGAAGTCCACAAATCTAGGCAGGCAGGCAGAAAGAGCTGCTTACCAATGAGCTTGATTGTAGGCAGGGCGATTCAGTTGCTTGCTGATGCATGGATTGCGATCGTCATGCGATCAGCAGCTAAGGTAGGTAAGCAAGCTGGAGGCTGGGGGGAGGGGAGAAAAAAAGTAACTTTTTTTCTTTTAGATTAGCAGGCAACTCAGCTGGGATCGTCAGAGCTTGGCTGGTCAGAGCCATTTAAAAGGAAAAAAAGGCTCTGATGATCGCGGGGCTCAGCTGGGCATGGGGGGGGGCAGGGATTTTTGCTACCGGTTCTCCGAACTGCCCGTTGCCATCGCTACCTACTCACCCGAGCCGGTCCGAACCGGGAGCATTTCACCCCTGTTTTTTGATGAGGAAAACAAGAAAAAGAAATCTGCTCTGCCTCATTGCAGCAAACAGCAAATAGCCTGCTTTACTTTCATTTTCGTTTTCAGCATAGCTTGATTAGCAGAAGAAAAAAATATATGCTCCCAGCAATTTACCTCCTTGCAGCAAGCAGCAGAGGCCCATGCAAAATAGCTGAGAGCAAAACAGCTGAGAGTTGAGAGGCCGATCTAATCAACTTGTGCTAATTAGGCTGTGCTGAAGCTGAAACGAGCTGTTTCTTCTTGCTGCTTGCTGCAAGGAGGTAACTGCTGGGAGGCAGAGGCCAAAGGGTGGGGGCCAGTGGGTGGGCAGGGCTACATTCGGTGTATAAGACGCACCTAAATTTTCACCCCCTTTTAGGGAGGAAAAAGGTGTGTCTTATACTCCGAAAAATAAGGTAGTTGTTTTCTTGCAGACGTTTCATTGCCCAAACTAGGTAATATCATCAGTGACAATTACTCCTGTGCTTTCAGCATGCTAAGCAACAGTTGAGTCAAATTGTACTGTATCTGCAAATTACATCAGCAGTAGCTGAGGCAACCACATTTTTCTGCTTTTAGCACTGGGCGAATATCAATCCAATAAACTATAATAGCATTACTGGATAAAAATAAAATACGTTTTCAGTTGCAGTGTGCCTTTATTTTAGCCATGGTTTACTGAACAGGCCATAATTTCTCGATCCAAAGGATTATATAATATATAATAATAATATAGGCGAACCATGAACCAAATAATATCCAGCAAAGAATATGAGGTTTTATCATTTGAATATTAAAACATCTAGCAAAACAGGTATGACATCTTCCTGCTTGCTTTGTTCTGTATAACATCAGTAACAAAATATTCCAATTCAGGATTTATGTTTGAAGCTATAAATGCAACTTATTTATCATTTTGACAAGAAACATCATCATAATATAATAAACAGAGTTTCATAGTTTGCAAAAGTCAATTACTTAAATTTGAAATATAAACAAATTGGGCAGGAATCTGTTTTTAGTACAGCAAATTATATGAATAGCTGTTTGAATGCCTCTATTTATATAGTTTTGGGCTTCTGTTTTGATTATAGTAGTTGCTGCGCAGCACACTTAATTGCAGTTTTGATTTTAGTCGAATATTATTTTGGACTGGATTCTGATTAATTCATTTTTATATTCATATTTTTAAAAAGCAACTTGCATATGTTAATAGTTTTAAAAACCAGTTTTTCTCTTTGTGGTAGTAAATTTGATGTATGTCTCTTTAAAGATTAATGTTATTTTCTAAGAAAATGAAGATTATTTATTCCACCTCTATTTTGCCTCATACATCAGGAAGCTGATAAAGAAGAGTCAGTTTAGTTGGTGATTCACCACGAGCATTTTGCAAAGTTCTCAATGAATAACATGCTTGGCATGCAATGTCAAGGCACATTACAATTTTGTAACAACAAAAATGATTTGTTGTGTTCTTGAAAATCTTTTCAGCTTGTTCACTTAAGGGTGCATATATGGAACCTGGAGAGGTGATGACATTTGCTCTGTTAAATCAGCTAGTTTAGAACTTGTTTCATTACTAAGAGAAGTAATTAAATTTAGGAGTGATATGTCTTTATCAAAAAGCCTTTCCTTAGCCCAAATAATCCATTGAAGGGTCTCAGATATCTCCTTTTTGCCTAAGGTGACTAGGAATATTGAGATTTTACATCTCCAAAATATATTTGTATAATATTAATTATTCTGATTCGTTTGATTTGAGCATTTGCTGGCATAAGACGTTGACGCTACTTTAGTACACTTGAGGAACAAGATGAGTGAATGTGCAGCCTTGTTAGTTTTTCTGGATCTTTAGTGGTTTTAAATATTATCAACCAGGATATCTTCCTTTATTTTGACTGTCTGGTGAAGCTGCATTTGACGGTATTAAGTGATACTGGGGACCATTATTTAGCAATTAGTTTTTTGACCTGGGATATTACATAGAATTCCATCTTGTCCTCTGTGTTGCCCAACATCAGCATGAAACCACTGAGAGATTTCTAGAGTCTTGGAATAAGGTACTATAAGTATTCTGATGACACCCAGCTCTGCTGGTCATTTAATTCTAAAGAAGTGGTTTATTTCCTTTTCTGGTACCTAAGTCTATAGTGGATTGGATAAGGATGAACATTAAATTAAATTCAGTCAGCGGGGAAGCCAGATTCGCTTAACAATTGTGGCAAAAAAGTTGTGAAATGGCAAAAGCCAAATTCACTTAACAACTGCCTCACTTAACAGCTGAAATTTTGAGATCAATTGTCATAAGTCAAACACCATCTGTAGATATTTTCTTCTTTTTATGTACAAGTGAAAGTACCTTTAGTGATCTAAAAGACTTGAGGCCTTGAAGGATTCCCAAATTCAATATGAACCTACCCAGTTCTCATAAGATCATCAGGAGATGCTCTTACTTTCTGAGGTCCTTTTGGACAAAGGAGAAAGTTCTTTTGCTCTGTTGTGGCTAATCTATAGACTGTGTTATCCCAGGCATTACATGAAACCCTTACTTTGGAGTGGGGGGGTGGGACTTTTCAATTTCCCAGGCCTTTTCAATTTCAATTAGTCATCCATTTTTTTTTTAATTAGATGTGATGTAAGGGTTCAGGTCTTGGACTTGGACTGGAGAGACCCAGGTTCTAGTCCATTCTCAGCCACTGAACCTCCCTAGCTGATTAATAAATAAAGTACATTTATTATTAGACCATCCCCTGAGCAGAAAGATAGGATCTGAATCGCAACAAAATTTCCATAATTTGAATAACTGGATTTAGCTTTCATGGGAGAGTATACATGATAAGAGATTCATGACAGTGGTTTTTAAATATGCAAAAGGCTCTTATGTAAAAGATATAACAAAACAGTTCTGTACTACTTCTCTGAGCAAAATTAGAACTTGTACTTGGAAAGAACAGATTTTAATTTATCATTATAAAAGCTATGATAAATGTGAGAATTAAATAAACTTGGATTTATTTGGAGAAAGGATAATCCTGCACTGAGTAGGAAGTTGAACTGGATAATTTTCAGAATTCTTCCATATGGTAGCATTTTGGACTTCCCTTTGGCCTAGAATTCCAGCTATGGAATATTGCAAAAATTGTGGTAGATACTGCTGGACATCTACTAGCTTTTAATAATAGAAGGAGAAAATGTTAGACTGCTACCTAATTTATTTTTTTAGAATGGAAATTGAACAGAAATCCTTTAAAGTTGGGAAAAGATGTTATAGTACTGTAAGGCAAGGTATATTTTCACAATATAAGCAGATCTATTCCCCTCCCCCCCATTTGAGGGCTGTTTTCTTGAAGTAACCAACTGATAATCAGACAGGTTTCCTGCTTCTCCAAAAATAAGGTGTTTATTTCCTATGGATGAAAAGATAACAAATTAATAGTACCATAGCATCAGTCCAGTTTTGATTATTATATCAGATTGCTATGCAGGGTGTGGATTATAATGACATCATTAATAAAATAATTGCATGAAGTCAAGAGCACATAACTAATATAGCTCTAAGCAGAATTGTATATGTCAATTACAGTGCACACATACCTATTCTCACAATTGTAAAAAGTTGAAGCTTTTACTGTTCAGGACTGAATTAGTATGAATGGTTGTTCCTGTACTTGCCTCATCATTTTTCTAAATGAAACAACATTTTACACCACTTCCATTGAAAAGCAGAATAATTAATACAGCAAGATCCCAGGTTAAAAGACCATCTATAGTTAAGAACGGGGCCTATTTTAGCAAAATTTGAGTAACATACACAACAATTGAAGTTAAATACACAGCGGTTTAAGTTCATTACATACAAATTCAAGTGAAGGCAGACCTTGGGAACAGAATTCTTACACTGGGGCTATATATATATATTTGCATCTTTGCAACAACAGTTTTGTTAATTTTATACAGTTGTGTATGGTTGCTTTCAAATAGCACAGTTCATCAGAATTTTTCAGAATTCTATGGAAATAAGTAACATCCTGATGAATATAACTCAGTTGCATTGACCCAGCTTCTTTCCATGGAAGTTATGGGGAAGGGATCATCCTCCAAGTGGACTAAGCAGGATATGCAGGATAATAGTATACCATGATGCCTGATTTTGGCTTGTTAGGAAGATACAATATAAGACAAGCTTGTTAGGCTTGTCTGATAGATCATAATAAATAAGTCATAGAAACTGCTTCCAGAATTTTTCTATATGCTCATGATGATGATTGTCATTTTGATGCACTCTAGCTATATGCGTCAGACGGTTTATTCTCAGTCTAAAGACCTATGGCTTTCTGTGATATATCTACAGGGTTTTTTTTTTAATTACCATGTTTCCCCGAAAATAAGACAGGGTCTTATTTTCTTTTGACCCCCGAAATATGGCTTTGGCCTTATTATTGGGGTTTTTATTATTTTTGAGGTGCAGGGGGACTGGTGCCGGAGCGCCGACCAGCTGCTCTGCTGGTGCTGCTCAGGCCACTGCCTCTAGCAATCATGTCAGCTGCCCAATGCCTGGAAACTTTTCTTCCACCCCCTCCACTCCCGTAAAGTTGGCAGGGCTCGGTTGGGTGGAAGGATGTCCTGGAGGAGGGTTCTGAGTCCGACTCCTGAGCTGAGGCGATGCCCAGTGCAGAGCAGGTCAAAAGGGAAGTGAGCGGGGTTCACCTGGCATGGGGCACAAAGGCCAACAACACGTGTCTTCTCAGGCTCGGCTGTGGCTGACATTGGCCGGCACTTCTCTGGCCAGCTCTGCCAGGCTCCATGGCATCCTGGACGAGAAAGGCTCCGGAGCATGAAGCGGGAAGGAGGCGGAGTTTCTTGCAAGCCTGTACACAAGCAAGCTCTGCGTGATTGGCTTTGTGTGTGAAAGGAGGGTGAAGGGGCAGGAGAAGCGCAGTGAGGCAGCCCGGAGGTCTTCTTGGACCTTCTCTCCCCCAACCTCACTTCACCAGCTGCCAACCAAGGAGGCTGGCTGGACTGGCCTGAGTTGGGCTTGCATGGCCACTCTCAAAGCGGCCAAGGGGGCTAGGGTTGGGGTCTCTGCCCTGAGGGTCGCCCGGCCAGCCTTGCCAAAGTTCTCCTGAGGCCTCCCCCAGCCAGCATGGGGTGGGATGGGAGTTGGTTACAGCTCCTGGAGCTGAAGCAGAGAACAAAAGGACAGCTGGGAAGAGTTTAAAAGAGAGAATTCAAGTTCTCAAGTTACACACCGCTCGGGGGGAGGAAAGGGGAGCAGGAGAAGAAGCCCTGGCTTGGATTGCAAAAGCCATGGACTGGCTTGGTTGCCTTCTACTTGAAGAGCCTGCAGGGCAAACAGGAGAGCTGGGGTTTAGGCGAGTGGCAGAATTCTTGCTTCTCTGCCACCCCACCCCTCCCCACCTGCCACTCCCCCTCACCGGCTGAGATCAGCAAGCCAGATTCGGGGAGCTGAATGCGCTGCCACCTCCCGGGAGGAGAAGAACGTGAGAAATGGGCGCTCTCGCAGCACCTCCTCTCTGTCTTCTTCTCCCGAGTGGCAGCGGTGTGTCCGGCTCACCGAATCTGGCCTGCTGATCTCAGGCGGCAGTGGCTCTGATGTTCCTCCTCCCTTCCCCCCCTGCGCATGTGTCTAAGTATTTTTTGGGGGGGCTTATTTTCAAGGGAGGCTTACTTTAGCGCATGTGATCAAAAGCCCAATTGGGCTTATTATCCGGACATGTCTTAGTTTCGGGGAAAAACGGTAGCTTTAATTGGACCTCCAGTTCTGTGTTGCAAGGTACCCATAAAAGTGCACAACTTTTCTTTTTATTAAACAATATAAATATATTCTTCTAAAGTAGAAAATGTTTTAATATTTTAATTGGAATTTCATACATTAACTGAAAACTATATTAAAGTCTGTTAGAAACACTGCAAATAAATGAAAAGTCATTGGAACATCACTTTCCACAATGTGTTAGGGTAGTTTGGTTGAGCCATTATAACTTGTAAAGCTGTAGTAATCATATTTCACATTATTATATTTCAAGAAACTCTGTTTTCTTATTTTTCTTTGTTCAACTTTTCTCCAATATCAATGGTTCGTAATTGCGATTAAAAAAGCATTTGAAAAGTTTGTCTCATTTTCCCACTAGTATGTGAATATCGCTTGTTTAGCTGTTACAAGTAGCTAATTTGTTACTGGAGATTTTGTTTTGTACGCATTAGCAAAACTATTTTTTCATTACTTTTGGTATTTCTTTTAAAATGTACAGTATTTTAAAAGGTATTTTTCTTGAATTTATCTTGTTCAGAATTTATCCAGCACTGTATATTATAATCTCAAATGGATATAAGGTTCAGTTTTATTATATCCACACAATATTTAGGATATAAGATTTTCTTCATATAGCTAAATATTACAAGGTTAGGTATATTAGTATGTAATTTTAGAGCCTTTTTTTTTTTTTTTTGCTAAGTTAAAGTTTTATGACATAGAGAGTGGAAATCTTTTGTGGATCAGCCTTGAATAGAGTTTCTGTATCTCTACTTAATATTTGCAAATTAGTGGACCGGCAAATTCTTTCTCCAAAAAACTGTATAGAATGATAATAGTACTGTGATATTTGTAATGCTAAAGTGAAATCTATAAATTGTATTAAATTCATTATTTCTGTTAAATGAGTTTTTGATTAAACTCATATCAGAAACTCCCTTCGGGTGCCCTATACTTCAATAATTTAAAACTACTCTCAGCTGAAAACACAAATTCTGAAAATGTGTGCTTTGTTTAGATGTAAAATGAAATAATGCATTATGACATGTAGCCCAGATACCCTTTGCTGTGCCTTTGCAAATATATACTCTGAAAAATACGGTATGTATATGTATATTTATCTATCTATCTACAGTATCTATCTATTTATCTATCTATCTATCTGTCTGTCTGTCTGTCTGTCTATCTATCTATCCACCTGCACCTTCCCCCCCCTAAAAGAGGGTGGAAATGTTGGTGCATCTTATACACCCTTTGGGGAAGGGCAAAAACACCCCTGGTTTTGCAAATAATGGGGCGCGCAGAGGGTTTGGGAGGCCTGCAGAGTGCTCCTGAGGGCCAGGGAGGGCAAAAACATTTTTTTTCTTACTTACCTCTTCGAAATCTTGGTGCGTCTTATACTCCGAAAAATACGGTACACACACACGCACAGACACACACACACAGAGTATGTATGTATGTATGTATATATGTGTGTGTGTGTGAATGTCTATATATATATATATATATATATATATATATATATATATATATATATATAAATATAAATACACACACACATACACACACACACAGAGAGAATGTACATTCATATACATATATATGAATGCTGACTATTCTTTTGAAATAGAAAAAAAGCCTCCACACTGATAATTAAGAGATTTATAAATTAATCCTTTAAATATTATACGACTCAGATTTCTTCTTTAAGACAACATTGTGCTAGGTGTGTACAGGGCTTTGGAGGATAACACTTGATGCTACCTATAAAGTATTCTTGTGACTTGAATTGTTACAAAAACTTTAGTAGAATTATCAGCTGGTCAGATTGGTACAAGTTGGCCTTGATTTACAACCATTCATTTAGTGACTATTCAAAGTTACAAAGTCACTGATTGGTCCTCACACTTAGCAGCCATCATAACACCTCCATGATCACATGATCAGAATTCAGGCCCTTGACAACTGGCATGTGTTTACAATGGTTGCAGTGTCCCTGGGTCATGTAATCACCATTTGCGACCTTTTCAGCTGATATCTGACAAGCAAAGTCCATGGGGGAAGCCAGATTCGCTTAACAATAGTGTGATTCACTTCATAACTGCAGTGATTCACTTAACAACCATGGTAATAAAGGTCATAAAATGGTGTGTTACTCATTTAACAACTGCCTTCTTAAGAACAGAAATTTTTGGTCCCAATTGGGGTTGTAAATTGAGGACTACCTGTATTTCTAATATGCCAACAGACAAATAACTTTAAACGAAGGTGTAGACTTCACAGCTTTTTAACTTAATATCTTTTAGTCAGATCCACTTCCCAGATTTCAGAACAAAACAATAGTTCTCCTCCCACCCCCAGCACTTCCTAGTGGTTTAATATCTACTACTACATTAAACAGAATCTATTGTGTTTGTTTTCTATTATAGTAGTAAGCTCAGACTCAGTAATTTTCAATAATAATAACCATGCCACTTTTCAATGGTTGCTGTTCTTTTATATTTATTACAATTCATTCTGTACAAAATACTAAGAATGCAATGTGTTCATGGGTGAGAACATCCACATGCCCTGATTTTATCTTTATTTGTCAAACACATTTTTCTAACAAGAGAAAGGTGATGCCGCTAGGCTTGAACAATCTCAAAGTGATATCATACACCCATTACAGAAATGCACCTATTGCATTTTCAAAATAATAATAATAATAATAATAATAATAATAATAATAATAATAATAATAATATAGTTCAGTGATAGAGCACAATACCATACATAACCCCCTCCCCCCCAAAAAAAACCTCAGTTGAAACCTGGCATCTTCTCCATATAAGCTGAAAAAGAATGTATCTGAAACGGGGGTGAAATTCAAAATTTTCCCTACCGGTTCTGTGGGCATGGCTTGCTGGGTATGGCAGAAGGATATTACAAAATCTCCATTCCCACCCCACTCTGGGGCCAGCCAGAGGTGGTATTTGCTGGTTTTCTGAACTACTCAAAATTTCTGCTACCGGTTCTCCAGAACCTGTTAGAACCTGCTGGATTTCACCCCTGATCTAAAATATTAATGAGTCGCTTGTGTATGAGTAGACCAGAAGAAGAATTACACTTATCCTCTTAGTAAAAGATTTTTATTAACTAAAAAAATTTGAGTGTTTTTGAGAAATGTTAAGAAAGTGCACGAAGGAATTATGTCAAGGAAATGTGAGAGGTGATGGGTGCAACTAATGTGAAGAGGTTGCTGAGAAGTGAATGGGGGCAGGGATGAGACAAAAAAGAAGGAAGAGGAGGAGGAACTTAAAGTAGTAGTCATAGGTAAATGATTGGTTTGTTAGTAGCATTGTTGAAAGTTATGTTGAGTAAGGGTTGGTTATCATATAGAATTATTATCATATAGATAATAATTAGATAAGTTTGTCTAATAGTTATCTAAATAGATAATGTTATCATATAGAATTACCATATAGAATTATTTTTCATACATATTCCATAACTACTTGTTATATAAGTATAAGTATTGAATTCTGTAAATAAAGTTATACTTTCCTGGACTATTACCTTTTAACAATGATTTTGGAATCCTACTGCTGTCTGCAAGTCAGTATGAATTATCGGCAAGGTATTTGGGGAGATATTAAAGGAAATCTTTAGTAAATTGTCAGTTGAATTCTACAGTAATAGTTCAGATTGTGGAGCTTTTGGTGAAAGCCTTAGAATATCATATAATAATTCCAAAGAAGGTCAATGGACAATATCTACCTTGATTTTTTTGGTTTCTGGCACTAAAGAAATGGAATAGTATCTAGAAGCCATATTGAAAACCTTTCTTTTCCCCCTAGGACCGTGATGGCGAACCTATGGCATGCATGCCAGAGGTGTCACGCAGCGCCCTCTCTATGGGCATGCGAGCCGTCACCCCAGCTCAGCTCTGCCTCCCACCAGCCAGCTGGTCTTTGGGTGTCTGCCGCGCATGCGCGGGTGCAGGGCACATGTGGGGTGGGGCATGCACGCATTGCATTTTGGGGGTTTGGGTGCATTTGAATGCATTTGCGTGCATGCGTGCACGCTTTGGGCACTCGGTCTGGAAAAGGTTAGCCATCACTGCCCTAGGATATAACTCCTTCTTAGTAACATCCCATGAACATAACTTGAGAAAGTGAAACAAAGTCCATCATCACCTGACTGGAAAAAAAAAAGAAAGAAAAATTAAATGGAAATGTTGTGATTAAAGTGTTGGTCTGGGACTAAGAAGACTAAAGATCTGGTTTATACTAAGCTGTAGCACCATTAGCTTCAATGACATAATGGTAATAATAAAATTGTGGCTGTATCCCAGTCAGTTCTGGTTATCACCGAGTAATCCCAAGGCACTTTTTTCCCTTTTACTTCACAGACTCTTTAAAAAACCCTACAAAACTTAGAAAAATGATCAGATGGGCCAACCTAAGTGGTAATACCATACAGTATGTACAGTAGCCCTGCTGCTAGGAATTTGGATCCTGTATTGTTTCTTAGTAGAGTGTCTTTCTTACACATTTTTTCTGCCTGATGAACAGAACAGAAGTGACAAGGTCTAGCAATGGACAATACTTGCAGAAGATGTTCTTTGTTACCATATACCTTTTAAAATTGTGGCAGATTGCTATCTGAGGATTAGAAGACAATCATGGAAGGGAGAACTGTGTTTTCTTCCCCCCTTTGCGTTGCTTTGATCATAATGTGCTCAACAGAATTTTGAATTGGTTGTCCCTTGTTCTCTTTTTTATGGATTTAAGAAAATATTCTAGAGTGTAACAGGAAGATCTTTGTGTTTTAAAAAATCAGCTTGGTTTGATAAAAAGAAAAAAAAAGAGACAATATATTAAGGATGCAACATTTCATTAAGTTCCTTTTTTGTCTTTGTCTCTATTTTTACATTTCTTTTTAAGAAGAGAAGTTCAGGTACAGAATAGGGTACATTACATTTCCTTTCAATTCAAGAAACAGAGTAACAATTTGTACTCTTGAGAGACACAAACTGTGTTTCTTAGCTTATTGTCTTTAAAATGCAGTTGTTTCCATTTCATCTGATGTAGCCTTCCTGCATATTGCAGTGTGTCCTAACAAATTCATTCTGGACACAAACCCTTGTGTAGTGCAATACCTCTGCCCTCTCTGCTTGGAATACAAATGAGATGGGAATGAGGTAGCATAATCTTGACATGATGCAATAGATTGGGCCGTTTTATGTACCCAGTTTATTGGATCTGCCTTCTTGACTGTTGGATTGTCAGTCTTCTCTGCTCAATGTGCCAAGATCTGACTTCACAGCCTGGGATAGAAGTTCTATAAGAGCCACGGTGGCCCAGTGGTTAGAGTGCAGTACTGCAGGCTACTTCTGCTGATCACCGGCTGCCAGCAGTTTGGCAGATCGAATCTCACCAGGCTCAAGGTTGACTCAGCCCTCCATCCTTCCAAGGTGGATAAAATGAGGACCCAGAGTTGGGGACTATATGCTGACTCTGTAAACCGCTTAGCGAGGGCTGTAAAGCACTGTGAAGTGTTTTATAAGTCTAAGTGCTATTGCTATAGTGCTATTGCTATCTCCAGCTTCCCTGAAGGTCAAAGATCACACTCACATGGTTTGGGCTGTCTGCCGAGATAGTATATTCGGTTGTGGCCGCTGCATATGTTACAGCTCCTTGGAGCCACAAGTGAGAACTGAGCACTAGGTGGGGAACAAAGATGAATGAGCAGTTCTAAAATGGCCCCACCACCACAGCTGGGCTTCCTATGCATACCTGCAATGTCACATATCTATGTTTTATTATGTTTTATTAACTTAGCACAGGAGGGAGCTGTTTGGCATTTAAGCTTTCTCCCTGAATGGTGTAGCAGGAAGTCCGTGGTATTGTGGTGTTTTAGTTTTTAAGTGGCACTTCTCCTTGAAATGGCAAAGTGTATTTTTCTAAATGTAAATTCTAATCCACCTGTCTGTGACAGGATATGAGAGTTTGACGGAAAAATAACAACATCTGTTATACCAGAACTAGTCCAAATGCATGATTTATGGATTTTTTTAATGACTTAGTCCTGCCTTATAGACCTGCTGTGGTGTGCTGTTATTTTGGGAAGGTGATTCTGTAATTTTGATTAACTCTGCTCCACCTCTCCATTTGTAAATAAAACAGTATATTACTGTAATACTGTAATCAGGAGACTAGAACAGCCCAATAAAATGAGGTTCATGAAGAATAAAATATGTGATGGAGATATTTATTAAGTATTAAAATTATTTGTGGAATTGGCCTTTGTTTCTTGGTAATTTACACAGCCATTACAAAATCCGCCTCTTCTATTTTCTCTTTTATGTTTGCTTAGCTTAAATTATGTGCATCCTGCAGGGAGGCCATCTTTCCTTCCATTTGATTACCGTTTTCCATGTCAGGTAAAAATGAGGAAGGTATGAATTTTATAAGCAGATGAATCTTCAAGTGGCCTCAACAACTCTCTAAAAGAATGCAAATGACCAGCTGTCTGCAAGGAGTATAAATCCTTCCATTCCCTGCCATCCAGCCAGAGCTAAAGAAGCTTCTTGAATGAGAAGCAAATGTCTTCAAAAAACAACAAAGTCCAGTTGCCTCTTGGAAACAGCACCTTTGGAACAAACATGACCTGGATGACTAATAAGTTCCATAGACATTTATAAGCAGAAATAATTTTATTCTAAGCAAGAGTTTCTATGATATACATATAGATTGCTTTTGAAAGAAATTACTTGTGTTATTGAAAATTGAAAACTTTAAAGAAGAATATTTGTAGCTCAGGGTTGACATGAGGGATCCTTGGTGCTCTCTGAGCTTGCTTGTTTACTTGCCTACATTTCATTACCCAGACCAGGTAACCTCATCAGTGCTGGTAAGGAGTGAGGAGTGCAATTCTAGTGGCTGTTAGAAATAACTTTTGAAATGATTGAAAACTTTAGTTTAGTACATTTTGTTGTCGTTAGTGCTTGTATTATATAATTGTTTAGCAGATAAAGATCTCTGATAA
Organism: Pantherophis guttatus; assembly: GCF_059756535.1. Lineage (NCBI taxonomy): Eukaryota > Metazoa > Chordata > Lepidosauria > Squamata > Colubridae > Pantherophis > Pantherophis guttatus. The sequence goes on along the minus strand of NC_142064.1, from coordinate 218,137,853 downwards.
TTTTTTTCAAGTATCCCAATTACCTGATCTGAATTCCAGATATAAAACAATCTTATATTTGATTATTAGAAATATTGAAAGATAACCAGAGTATTTATTTTTATTGGCCTATTCTAATTATTATTTAGATTTGTAGATGACATCTTCAACTGAAGAACATGTACTGTTATTTTACTTTGCATAAAGTTTTTACTTATTGGAATTTAAATGATTATTCTATTTTAATGTTTTTGTTCCAATGTATAAACAGCTCAGAGAAGCTTTTGTGTCAGAGAAACCATACAAATTATTTGACGGGTCTGTGTAAAATATGTTTGAAAGTAATTGTTGCTGATCCTGGTTTGGATATAGCATGTATTGAAGTTTTTGTGGGAACCTCATGTTAACTAGTAAGAAATATGCTGGCTTGACTATAATTGATATTCTCATCTTCTCATTTATAGTACGTCTCTTCTTCATTTATTTATTTATTTATTTATTTATTTATTTATTTATTTATTTATTTAATTGAATTTGTATACCGCCCTACTCCCGAAGGACTCAGGGCGGTGAGCAGCCATAGAATAAAACGTATAAATACAAAATTTAAAATAGAATAAAACGAATTAAATAATTTGGCTGAACAAATTTAAAACCCCAATAATTTAAAACCAAATTTAAAATTTCCATTTAAAAAGGGGAAAAACTTAGGTCAGGCCAGCTTGATGAAATAAGAAAGTCTTGAGCGACGGAAGGTATGCAGATCCGGGATCCTCCGTATCTCCGGGGGGAGCTCGTTCCAGATAATAGGTGCCCCCACAGAGAAGGCTCTCCCCCTGGGGGCCACCAGTCGACATTATTTGGCCGACAGCACCCGGAGGAGCCCATCTCTATGGGAGCGTACTGGTCGGTGGGAGGCTATTGGTGGTAGCAGGCGGTCCCATAAATAACCAGGTCCTAAGCCATGGAGCGCTCTAAAGGTGATAACCAAAACCTTGAAGCGCACTCGGAAGACCACTGGGAGACAGTGCAGCTCACGCAGGAGAGGCGTTACATGGGAGCGCCACGTCGCTCCCGTCACCACCCACGTGGCCGCATTCTGCACCAGTTGGAGCCTCCGAGTGCTCCTCAAGGGGAGCCCCATGTAGAGAGCGTTACAATAGTCCAGACGGGAGGTGACGAGGGCATGAGTGACCGTGCGTAAGGAGTCCCGATCTAGAAAGGGACGCAACTGGCGGATCAGGCGAACCTGATGAAAAATCCTCCTGGTCACGGCCATCAAGTGCTCTTCTAAAGCCGTGAATCCAGGAGGACACCCAAGTTGCGAGCCCTTTCCGTGAGGGCCAATGATTCGCCCCCAATAGTCAGCGATGGCACCAGCTGATTATATCGGGACGTCAGAAACCACAGCCACTCGGTCTTGGATGGGTTGAGCCTGAGCCTGTTTCTCCCCATCCAGATCCATACGGCCTCCAGGCACCGGGACATCACTTCAAGGGCATCGTTGGGGTGGTCTGGGGTGGAGATGTACACTGGGTGTCATCAGCGTACTGGTGGTACTCCACCCCGAAACCACATAAATATATGATATGCCCAGGAAAAGTTTATTTATTTATTTTGGTTCTTCGTTTTAATTGACTTACATTGGAATGCTAATCTGAAAGTATCTCACAAAATTTTAAGCCAAGGAGCTTTAGGAATAACTCAAAAAAATAATACTAAATGTTAAAACAAGGCACATCCATTTGAAAGCATATCTCATATTTGAGGGCTGCTTGGAAATACACAATGTACAGATTTCTTGATAAGATTACTGTCTTCAAGTCTTCTTTTTGTTGGTAGAGAAGATGGAATCACTCCAAATAGGATGGAAACCCTTAAGGATCGGGTTTCAGACAATTGTAATTAGGAGGAAAGAACTAAACATTATTTATTCTTACATTAAATACAACTAGGGCTCATCCTGCTTGCTGTGAAATGAAGATGTTTCTTACCCTGAAGCTGGTTTCCATATTAAAGTGTAATTTTTCTGTTAACTTTATGCAGACTCTTCCAGGCCAGCAATAAAGGGTACCTATAGAAAAATCCTTGAATCAGTTTTGGTCAGGGAGAGAAATCTGTTCAGCTATAGAGTCAATCCAGCAAATCTGTTATGGGACTAGCCCTTCTGACCAGTTCCTGAGCATTGCACTATTATTTGGGTGCAATACATATTTGCATTGCTTATTTCTTCTGTTGACAGCTGATCCTAAAAGGCAAAAGCTATCCACTTCTTCGTTTTTTCATTGTCAGTTGTAAGGCTGGTTGTCATACTTTCTGTGATTATATTGTTCTTTTTTCAGTTTTAATCTCCTTGACTTTTATTAGTAAGCTTGCAGATCTTTTGTTTTGATTACAAGTAGCATCTTCAGCATTGTGCAGGTTATACAAAGTTAAATTGTGTAAAAGCAGAATAACTAGTTTATTACTGAGACTGGGATGTGGTGGCGATCCAATATATTAATATTGGAAAGTATATTAAGTACATTAATATACTTTCCTTTTCACTCTAGGATGGGAAGAATTAATGTGTACATTAATGTAGCTGTGAATAATTTTTCTGAACATTTCTTCCTCGATGAATGTTGAAATTCTATGTATAATTGTCATAATTCCAAACCTTCTTTGGAAGGTCTCCTCCAGTTATAAGCAGAAATTGTCTTATGTTGAAAATAACATTGGCAAATATGTGTATTTGTGATTTCTTTGCAAACCCATTTATGTTCTAGATCTACATTTCTAAAATGTATGAAATTTACATTTTTAAATCTGTCATTCCATGCAGATTTTGAAAGGAAGACAATACAGGTAGTACTCACCTTACAACAGTTCATTTAATGACCTTCAAAGTTACAATGGCACTGAAAAAAGTAACTTATGTAACCCATTTTTCACAAATACAATCTTTGCAGCATTCCCATGATCATAGGATCAAAATTCAGATGCTTGGCACCTGATTCATACTTATGACCGTTGCTGTGTCCTAAGGTCATGTGATCCTGTTTTGCCAACTTCTGACAAGCAAAGTCAATGGGGAAAGCCAGATTCACTATTTCTGTAGTGACAGATTGGGCTGATGGTTATAGGTAACTAGTCTGCAAATGAAAGACAAAGCAGTTACTGCCTTCTTCTTAACACTGTATACATGTTTGCATTTGTGAATTTAGTATTAAAATAAAGTCCATGGTTTTATGCTGGTTTGCTCTGGGATAGGTTTTCCAGCCTTGTGTAAGTACTGAACACAAAAAATTCACGGGGCCAAAATCAAACACGTAAGTGTTACACTGCTCTCACTGCCTCCCTTTTTACAAAACAACAAAAAAAGTGCAACTGATGTTGTTGTCTGGTTTTGAGAAAAGCAGCTGTTTCCTTTACAGAGGAGCACAGCTAAATGCCTAACCAAGAGTTAGTATTTTTTGTTAGCTTCAGCTGTTGGCATACTGTACTTGCCAATGAAATGGTGTAGCTCTCCTACAGAGTCCCAAAAAAGAAAAAAAACATACTGAGGATATTTCTGGTTTTAAATTGGTTTTTGATGATTTAAATGTATACCCAAATGCTTTTACTGCACCAAATGTTTTTAATATACAGTATAGTGTTACAAGATAATTCATACCCTGAATTGAATGCTGCTGGGAGCTACATTAAAATAATTTGGACTGACTTCACAAGAAGCTTTGAATTTGGTTGGCTTGCTCTTAGGGCTACCATTTTGGGGTGAAAGGTTGGTATAGTAGTAGGCTTAGAAATGAGACTAGCCACCTCCTCTCGGCCTTAGAAAGAAGGCAAGGGCAAGCCACTTCTAAAAAAATGTGCTTCCAGGGACTTCACCAAGTGGTTGCCAGAAGTCAAGACTGACCAAAAGCCACATTTAAAAAAAAAAAATTGCTGTCAAAGAGAGAAGAAACAGTGGTTTTGTTCCTATCACAAACCTAATCTTGAAACCACTGTGAATAATATTTATGAACTTGGTTTAAGGAAAAAGTCCATTTTTTTTAGTGTAGACATATTTTCCAAGTTTGCATTCAGATAAATCTGTGGTTTTAGAAAATCATGGCAAAGAGAAAAGGAGGAAGGAGAGAGGAATTTGATTAGGATGGAACTGACTCATCTAGAATTTGGATAAGTTTTTAAATTTGTTTTCCCAACTAGGAAAACAAGATTCTTTAGCTATTTCATCTTTGCTTTGATTATCCTATGGCCAGCAACATTCACTGCTAGATCATTTCTTAAAACTCGTTGTTTTATTATTTTTTAAAAAATGACAAAAATCCTATAAATATAAATATGCATACAGTGCAATATATGCATAAAAATGTTTTTTTTTTAAAAAGAAAAACCAACAAAGAAAAAAGATATATCAACAACCTGTAATATTTTTTAAAACTAAAATTTAAAACTAAAAGCCTACTATTTGTTTCTATATATATTAATTATTAATAAATAAATTTTCTGTGTTGATATTAAGAAATGAGCGCTATAAAAAATCAGAGGTTCCTGTATTGCTTATGCAATGATAGACTTTTAACTTCCAGGAAAAGAGCATCAGTGGACTCTCACAATAAAAATAATATTTAAAATATATTGGGATTCTGTTTTGCTTGTATAGAAAATCACTGCTATAGGCAGCATTTTGTTGGAGATATAATAAGAATAATACTTATCTAAAACATGTTTTTACACTGTCTTACACTTTCTAAAGTTTTGGGAAAAAGTACTGGATTATATAAATACAATTGTTATAAATACATTTTGTTACAATTGTAACAAAAGTTACAATTTTCAGATGATAATATTCTTTTGAACTACATACCTATTACTTGGAATTTGGCTATTGGACAACATACGTGGATTCTCCGTGCCCTTTATTATGATCAAAAGACTGATAATGCAGCATTGGAAAGACGCATGAATGGCCCCTTTCACTCAATGGATTGAGGGCCTGATTACATTTGCCACCTATGAGCAGATTCCCTGTAGACGTAGATTTTGAACGTGCAAATATAATGAAATATTAGAATATTTTGCACAAAATACAATAGATTAAAACATGATACTAATATAAATCCATTACACACACACATAAATAATAATTGCATTAGATAGCTATATATAGAATTGTAGCTCTGTACTATTGACTGGTAGAGCACATTCCAGACTGTGGGCTCCTATTTCACATTCAAAGCTTAAAGCTAAGAATCTTAATTTAGAAATATGTGTTAATTTATGTTGCATGCAATATTTATTAATGTATTGTTTCAGTATATCAATTCACTGTTAATGATATGAACAAAAATACACACAATTAGAAATTATAAAGCAACAAAAATTATAATTGGTAAAACTTAAAGGCCTGACTGAAGGGAAAGGTTAGGTTAAGAAAAGTTTAAGAAAGATCTTAACCTTGAGCAGTGGTTAGAATACAGTATTGCAGGTTAATTCTGCTGACTGCCAGGAGTTCGATCCTGACTGGCTGAAGGTTGTCTTAGCCTTCCATCCTTCTGAGGTTGGTAAAATGAGGACCAAAATTGTTGGGGGCAATATGCAGACATTGTAAACTGCTCAGAGAGTGTGCAAAGCAGTGTGGAGCTGTATATAAGTCTAAGTGCTATTGCTAATTCTATTCTTGATAAGCTAAGGTTTATCTGAATTAATTGTCTGATCAGTTATTGTCTAATTGCTGATTCAGCTTAAACCATGCTGAATCAGTATTATTATCTATGAGACATACTGAATGACATAGAGGTTGAAATGTAATTGGCAGTCTTACATGAGAAAGGCACTGGTGTCAGCAGGCTTCATATGTTGAGTTCACCATCAGTTCTTTACCTGTTTTGTTCTTCACTGCTTTTCATGGGGGACAATGTATTAAAAATTCATTTAGAATCTGTAACAGCTTTTCTATGCCATCTTAAATATTCAGTTTTTCATTTCTTATTTTGATAACAGGCACACTTGTTGGGATTTCAAGAATTAGGATGACCATTTGATAGCAGCAAAGCATGATTTTATGATTGCTTGCAAGTCCAGAGTCACTTATTTGAGGTGGGCGGCTATAGAAATTGAAGAAATAAAAATAAATACAGAAATAAAGTGAAAAAGAACTATCTAATTCTTTTCTACCATATGATGGGTATCTGAATATTTGAAGCCCAGATAGGGAAACTTATTTCAATAGCATAATGCATCTGGAAATTACTTTGGGGAAGAGAGAGGAGCAGTAGGGTTAAATCATCTGTTTGTAAGCTATTGTGAGGCAGTGATAGGTAAAATATTCAATTAATTACCTCTAGCTCCACTAATTAATTAATCAATTTGTATAATCACCAGATAAAGACACTTCTCCCTGATCCATCAACTGAGACTGTCATCAGGCATTCACCTGCCTACCACTGCCATTGAACTGAATATGGTTTGCTTGCAAATAAGAAATTCTTTCTGGAGAATAAAATATTATAAAAATAAATAATATGATTGTGCTGCAAAGAACAGTATTCCTTATGAATAATTTAAGTATGCTTTCCCAACAATGTTATGTTGTGTGCGTGGTATACATCCAACTGCGTCAGTTTGGAATTAACTACATCCTAACAAGTATACTTCTTGTCCTCTAAAAGTTCCCTTGTATCTTCTTTTAAGTTCTTGCCAGTCTTCTAAAGTCTCAGCAAAACTGATCTGCTGTAGGCTTGTCTACCCCTCAAACACTGCAAATGGAGCAGACTGTGGTCTTTTCAACCTATGGAAAGAGATGTTAGATGCTATAATTTCCATAGTTTGCCTGGGAGAAACTTTTGAGCGTATGAATCCTGAAATGTTAGCAATGTGCTTGCTGAGGAAGGCAAGAAACTGTTAATAACTTGATTATCAGTGGAACAGGTATTTTCAAGGGTGCAAAGGCCAATATGCTTGCTATCGTTATATTGTTGGACCATGACAGAGTTATTCACATGATTAGGTCCCATCATGCCATAATAAGTGTAGCAATCTTACACCATGTCATATTACCATTCATGTATCAGTTCTGAGATGAAAAATCACTGATCAGCCTTTAGAAATGACACCAGTGGACATTTTTTTGTTTTTGTTTTAATTTATATGCCGCCCTTCTCCGGAGACTCAGGGTGGTTTACAATGCGTTAAGCAATAGCCTTCATACTTTTGTATATTTATACAAAGTCAGCTTATTGCCCCCACAATCTGGGTCCTCATTTTACCTACCTTTGAAAGGATGGAAGGCTGAGTCAACCTTGAGCCTGGTGAGATTTGAATTTACAGTAATTGCAAGCAGCAGATGTTAACAACAGTGCTTAGTCCACTGTACTACAGGCTCTTATTATAATCCAATATTATGAGTAGATGTTATATTCTGTAAGTTTCATATTTTTAATTTAGCAATTATGCAAAATAGGCCACATATGAGCCTCCAGGCATTTGATAGTTTGTTCCCTCCCGCCTTTATTATCTTTTATAAGTAATTCAAGATGACAAACATCTAATATTCCTTCCTCTTCCTATTTTCCCTACAACAACAACCCTGTGAGGTGGGTTGATCTGAAAGAGAATGACTGATTCACCCAATCACCCAGGCTTTTATATCAAGGAGGGATAGAGTTGCCAGGACTGCTTCCAAAAAATAGCAGACAAGCGGGGGTGGGTGGGTGGGGGGAGGTTTAAATAGTAAAAAAATTAAAAAAATTTTTACAATTATATATTTTCTTACAAACATTTTAACACTTATTAAAATAATCACTTCAAAACTTTACTTAAAATTCAAAACATCAAATATATTATAATAATATGTAAAATATTAAATTACATTTTACTTTGCTGTCATGTGTATTTTTTATTTGACTGCGCAGCTTTGATCAATTCTTTGTGTTTAAGGAATAATTCTTTAATTTCAGTACAATGTTGAGAAATATTTAAAAATATACAAAGTTCACTTCGAACTGATACAAGCAGTCGGTTACGTTCGTCAGTCCACAAATTTCCCATGACGCTGAAAATTCGTTCAACGTTTGCATTTGATACCGGAATTGATGCACAATACTGGAACAGTTTCAGTAAACTTCGAGCTGGCTCTTTCTTGAAAAAGTACGTCCACTTATCAAGGGATGAATCGCCCTGCAGATGAACATTTCCAGTTTAAAAGAAGTCTTTCGACCGCTTTAAACAAACTTAACCAACGTGTTGGACTATGGCGCAAAATTTCATGGAATTCTGACTCGCAAAACTCAAAAAATGATTTCAACTCTTCTCGTTTCTTTGCAGAATTCGAAAATTCGGCAAAAACCTTCAGCACTACATTTTCGATATCAAAAGATAACGGCTTTAATGCATTTTTTGCGCTGTTGTGTAAAATGTGATTATTGCAATGAGCAGCTACAATATTGTCATTTTCCAGCAATAATTTTTGGTAAACAGATTTGTTCACTCCATAATTGACCGATGCATTATCTGCTGAGTAAGCTGACACATTATTTATTTCCAATTCGTTGTCACTAAGAACTCAACACAGCTGATTTTTTATTGATGTAGAATCTTCGAAAGAATCCTCATAAAAGTCTAAAATTTTCACACACAGTCCTTCTTCACAAGTAAAATATTGTGCAACAACGGGATACATTTTGCGATTTCCCTTGTTTGATGGGTCAGTGGAGAGAGAAAATGGAATTCCAGTTTTAAGATCATTGAGAACCAACTCAATAGAAAAAGGATACAAAACCTCATTGACAATAGCTGATGATTTGGTTCTTCCACAAGACATCTTTTTTACAATTTCTGAATCATCAAAAATTTGCTTCATTAACTTAATACCGCAATCTTGAGCCAGGAAAGAAATATGGTGTTTGATCCCATGGTAAGTTTCAGCCATTTCAGCTACAGTGACTTTCTCATTGAAAGAGGAGTCTTTAACAATGAAAAAGAATTGATTCGCTTGTTGCTGGAAGCTATTTTCTCCTTATCTAAATGATTTTTTGTGCTTGCATGCTGTGTGACAGCTTTTATACCATTATATTCAATTGTGAACGATTTCTGACACAATTTACAGTAGGCCGTCATATTTGTTCTGTCGGTTTTGTTGTTGGTAATCCATGCAAAAGTAGCTTCCCAGTCTTTGGTGTATTTGCACAATCCTCTCTTTCGTTTTAAAGAATTTGAAATCTTGCCGCTGTCACTCTCATCACTCGACACCATTTTAGGTCAGTCGACACAAGCTACAATACATTTTAAAAATGTGAACTGTACATAATTTTATAATATATTTTTATTTTAATCTCATCATTAATTTTTTCGGAGAATCGAGTTCAATGGATATTCGATCTTTGTCTCATTCTAACTTATGAAAAAAAAGACAAAACGCGATTCTCCTATCCTTCTTCTCTTAGACTGTACAGCTTTAGATTACGTACCATTTCATCATAAAGCTTTTGAATAAAAAAAATGTCCACTATTTTGTGAAAAAAAATAGTGAACATAAGGTGAAAAAAGCGGACTGTCCGCTCAAATAGTGGACACCTGGCAAGGGTAAGGAGGGACTAGAACTCACACTCTCCTGGTTGGTGCCTAGACCAAACTGGCAAAAACTAGCTAGACTACATCTCACAGCAACCCTTGTTGGATACAAATCCTGAGAATGGGGGTTTAGAAACAACTAGAGGGGCATATTTCTTATTTTCAATCCTAATGGTTTCCCTTTCCACAAAATTTTTGAAGTTGTTGCAGCTGCTGATGATATTTTTACTATTCTCACTGTCTTCCTGAAGATTCAAATACGGTTCTTATAAGTTTGTCATGACCAAATGGGTAATTTACAGTGTTGTCTAACCTGAGGTTTTGTTTGTTTTTTTGTTAGTGGAAGTGGAATTCTCTGATATTATACCACACACTGGATGTTATTGCATCAGCGGAGCCAAACTTGCAAATAAAGAAATTATTTGTAGTTGTAGTAACAATTAAAGCAGGAATACTTAATGCCAAGAGAGACTAGATTAAACTTCCAGCTCAGTTCCCTTTTGTTTCTTTACTTGAAGAACTAAAATAAAATGAGGGAATAAGGGCCAATGTTATGTGCTGCACCAAACTTGGATGTTGGTTCCTGCACCTGGAACTGTTTAGGAACTGACTGTTGTTTATATTACCTACTAATATCTCACAGCACTGGAAAGTTTGGGCATATTTGATTTTTGATTCTGTATTATTCATAAACAAGTGCCATTGGCTCTGTATGGTGATGATTGGTATTGTCTACTAGGTGAATGAATTTAAAAGGCTACGAAGCTAAGTTTTTTTAAAAATGAGTTGTTTGTTGAATTGTATTTCAAAATAAAATGATATATTCCAGTGATATTCTCTTATCTGCTCTTCTTATATTATGAACATCTCTTGAAAAAAATGCCATCTACATTAAAAAGAGGGTAATGGTTTTGATTTATATCAGCCTTTCCAACCTGACATCTACCACATGTTCTGGGATTGCAACTTCAAGAATTTTCAGGAAGCAAGCTGGCTAGGAATTGTCTGATTGCAGCTCTGACATGTCTGGAAGATGGTAAGTCAAGGAAGATAGGTTTCAAGAATTAGCCTGCAGATTTTCCTTGGAAAGTTGGTGTGATAGTAGGTAAGGTTTTTTTTTAAAAATGAGGAGAAATACTCCAGGGAGAAAAATTATACTAATTTTGCCAGTTAGTACAATAATTTATTTTTATTTTGTTTGTTATTATCCCAGTCATAGATCCCAGAAGATTTAGAGCCGGGGAGATAATATCATAAAATCATTACACATCTGAAACAAACTGAAATAAATTTATAAAATACAACAACTAGATTGAAAAAAAAAACTATGGAAACAATATGCTATAACCATTTGTCTGAAGTGGTGGGGTTTCCTGCCTAAGCAGGGGGTTGGACTAGAAGACCTCCAAAGTCCCTTCCAACTCTGTTATTCTATTCTATTCTATTCTATTCTATTCTATTCTATTCTATTCTATTCTATTCTATTCTATTCTATTCTATTCTATTCTAGGTCTGGGGAGAGAGGAGGATGTTATTTATTTATTCATTTATTTAATATTTATGGTGACCAGCTCCTTACAAGGTGACTATGGGCGGGTTGCAGGTTATAAGGCAACTAAAAAAACAGTTAAAAGATGAAAACAATATAAAGTTAAAATACTTTTTAAGAACTATACTAAAATATTTATGCCCTTTAGGAGAGATAATAGCTAGAACGGGCTCTACTAACCCAGGACAGAAAGAATGGACTCTTTCTGAGCCTCTACCTAAACTGTGTGGAAAAATATTCAAATAGGTTGCAAATGTTCTTTGGGCTGCCCTTTTTATAAAAGAATAGAAGAAAAGAATTCTTTTCTATAAAAGAATTGGTAACATCATGTTGATGATTTTGTTCCAATCTGAAACTCCAAAAAGTTCAGTTTACAATATCTGCCTTCTTCTTAAGTTGCAATATGGAAATATCTGCACATGTTCTCTCATTGCATAGACCCAACTGACTGTCTGACAAAGAAAGGGACATTTAATTTTTTTTTTGGAGGGGGAAAAGAGGTGGGAGCAAAAATATACATTCCATATTCCTTAAATTGTTCCCAAATTGTTAACCTTAGGAAAAATGGGGAAATTATGCATAGAAAGTAGTGAATTTTTCCAAATATTTAAATAACCTTCAAATGGGATCCTCTTACGGTAGAAAATTGCATCTTCAACTATTGAAAGTAAAGTGAATTTTCCAGAGAAAACAAAGCAACTTTAAAAAAATTGGCAAACTGTTAAAACAGTGTAAATTGCTAATGAAAACTATGTGGACTTGTATTGAGTTCCAATGCATTGAGAAACATAGCTTTTTACAATAACCCACAGTGGTATGAATGTGTTCAGGGGACATTAACCCCCCCCCATCTAAAGCCACTGCTGTTTCATAGAGAATATAGTACTGATCCTTCCAATTTCAGGCAGTATGAAGTTCTGCCTTGGCAATGTTTAGCATGGGCTGGCCAAACTTTAAGTAGTGATGAGCTATGAAACAATGTAAACTGTTAATATTTGAGTTGGACTGAGGAAGAAGCACTTTCTTCATGTTTTGGAAACTTTGAAAGTTTCTCCTGTTTGTCCTGTTGAGTTAGGCCAGTTCCAAATCAGTTTGCCATTAGTGTGATCTTAATGGGTTTTCAACAAAACTAAACAGAAGGCCTTCTATATTGCAGTTGCTTGTGCTCTTAAAATGGCACCATTTGAACAGTATTGCAAATGGAATCAGTGAATGAAGTTCCTGTAGGTTTTATTTTATCAGTAGCAAGAATGAAAATGGTTTGGCATATTTTAAATAAAAGAATCTTTCTCAGTTACTGCCCCGAGTAATGCTACTGCTTACCCATAACTAAGATCAAAGTAAGCCCACTAAACAAATAGAATGATCTTGCTAATGCTGATTTGGGAATTCTAGTTATGTTCATGAAAACCATTTTGTGTCTCCAGAATTTACTACTTCTAAGCAGAACACTGCCTCCACCAATAACAAAACAAAATAAAATGATGGTATGGTTTAAATTGCTGTGATTTAGCAGCTATGTATGTATTCCATTTAGAAAACATCATCATTTTATGTCTTCAAAAGACATAAATGCTATTGGCCATACAGCAAACAGTATTTTTCTACATAATTCTGACAAGTAGTGCAGCTAAGATGATCTTGCCTAATGCACATTAAAATTGCACATCACTGAAGGAAGGAAAAAAATAATGTGGTATCTGGTTGTACATGATACCACTTTCAGGGTAAAAACTGACATACTTTATTGTTCAATGTGAAACTAAAATGAATGGCTCCAATTTTTCTGTCAAAATGGGAGTTACATGATCTCAGATACTTAAGAGAGACTTTATGTTATTATCTGCGCATCATAACAGTGCAGTTTGGGACGACAGCTTAAAAGCAATTGCTCACTATGATTTAACATAATACATTAACATTATGTTTAGTACTGCTTTGCATAGAAAACATTTCTCAACATGGTACTATGTGTGTGTGTGTTTATTGTGTGTGTGTACATATGTATGCATATGTATAAACACACACACACACACACACACACACACAAAGAGAATATCCAACTACATATCCTTCATGTGAAAAAAAAGCCAAATATAACACAATAATCATAATTCAGGAATTCCTAGTATTCCCCAAATTTGTGCATTAATTTAGAAATAGAAACATCAGAATTTCCAATTATGTAATGTGATCAGGAACTTGGATATGATTTTTTTTTTTTTTTGCTTTAATTTATATGCCGCCCTTCTCCGGAGACTCAGGGTGGTTTACAATGCGTTAAGCAATAGCCTTCATATTTTTTTTGTATATTTATACAAAGTCAGCTTATTGCCCCCACAATCTGGATCCTCATTTTACCTACCTTTGAAAGGATGGAAGGCTGAGTCAACCTTGAGCCTGGTGGGATTTGAACTTGCAGTAATTGCAAGCAGCAGATGTTAATAACAGTGCATTAGTCCACTGTGCTACCAAGGCTTCTTGCCTATAGTCATCTGTGGTTTGATAATATAATTGCTATCATGGGAATGTATAAACTACTAAAACTCCTGTTGTATTTATCTATTTATCTGACTGTACCCTCAAATTAGCACAAACAATGCATTATACTACAACAATTTTTTAATCCAAGCACCAAAAATCTGCCAATTTAAGAATGCCACTACAATTATTTTTTTCTATTTATGTTATATATACTTCTTAAATCAGGGGTCCCCAACCCTTGGTCCACGGACCAGCACTAGTCCACAGCCCGCCCAGATCTAGGCTGTGCAAATAAGCAAAACCCCAACCGCACATGCGCAGGTTACAGGTAGCGCATAAAACCATACACCCCAGGTCCATGGAAAAACCACGCTCCATGGAACCGGTCCCCTGTGCCCAAAAGATTGGGGGCCGCTGTCTTAGATGATCATGGAACCATCCAGCATTGGGGTAAAAAATGTGGTTAAGCTAACATTTAATATTCATTCTGTCATATCAGTCTGCATTATCTTCCTGTCAAAACATGACCCAGTGGGTCACAAGGTTGTCTAATCTACTTTAAACATATTAGGAAACTTCAAATGGTTCAAAACACAGTGGAATAGTATTGTCGAAGGCTACAAACTGTCAGAGATTATTCAAAATAAAGCATAAACATTTTGAAACAATTGTTTTTGCTTCCTGCACATTATTGTGTTCAATTCAAAGGATTGTTAACCAGGGCCAAGTTGTGATGGGCTTTGCAAATTGTTTCCACAATTGTGTGTTTTTGTATTAGCTTGCCCAGTCTTGAAAACAGCCTTCCTCAATTTAATGCCTTCTTGGTGTTGGGAATGGAACATTACTTTGTTTCAAAGTAAATTTTGTTTACTTTAATCAAAGTAAATTGTTTCAAAGTAATTTGAAACTTTTTTTTGGTGCCCTGGCTTATGAAGAGAGATGATAACCAAGATCAGGCTTCCTCTCATACTGTATCCAAAATCTGATTTTTTTTTTCCAGAAATAGTTTAATTTTTAAAAACATTATTTCAGACATTTCTATAGTTACCTTTCTTACAATGAACTCTGGACTGCTTCTAATTTAATCATTATGTTTTCCCATATAGATATACATGTCATAGTTGCATCTACTTATGTAAAGTTTTTTAAAAAAATACTATTTACTAAAATTGTACACATAGAGTAAACATAGAAACACAAGACATAAACATATATAAAAATATAAACCTGCTAATGGACAACTAAACATCTAAGATATTTAAAAAACATATAGTCTACGTCTGGCCTTCACTTTCCTAATGGATGCATTAACTATTTCTTTCTGGTTTATTCTGTTGTATTTATTATTTATTTTTGTTATCTCTCTGTTATCTATAAAACTCTTTATCATCCAGCTATTTTTCTCTTCTTTTATAACATACCCCTTTCATGGACTCTAGTCTTTAATAAAAGCCTCTATAGATTTGCCTCTCTTGAAACATGTCAGCTTTGCCATCTCCACTAAGTCTTTAAATTTAACTATCCAATCTTCAACATTTGAAGCAAATTTTCCATTTTTCTGCATATAATATTCTGCAGTGATCTTATATACAATATTAAGATAGCATGCTTTTACTCAGTTCTTGTTTCATAAACCTTTATGTCCAGTTCCGGTTTCATCTGAAAAGGGATTGCCTGTTATTTTCATGAATGTCCTGTGAATCACGGACCAAAATTTTTTGGCCACTGCTCAAGTCCACCATATGTAAGTTCCATCCTGTTTTCTACATTTCTAACTTTTCCTAGAAACATTCTTATAGATTTCACAGATGTCCAATGCCTTCTGTGCATCTTTTTATTTTTTCTTAAATTAATGCACAGAATAATTTAATATTTTTAGTCCACATTTCCCCCAAATATTTTGTACCAATACAGTGCACCTAATTCAGCATCCATTTAATGTTAAATTCTTCAACATTAGCTTGGATATGGATATGTGTGTGTGTGTATTCACATTTGTTTGTTTGTTTTCCTTCCCTTTATCCATTTAAACACACAAAAAAAATTCATTAGGATTCACTATTGTTATTTCTTTTAGAATTTTACTGTCACCTCTACTGTTCTAATGGTGCTTCCCCATTGTCTGCTGTAAATTCATTCACAACATCTGTGCATAGGTATATATAGCTTTATTTTTGTTTTGCATGCAATTTTTTTCTTCTACATATTAGCATGGAGACATTTACCAAAATGTATGGTTGTCTTAAAGTGGGAAGAAATCAGGATTATGGGTACAGTCTATCCCACTTCCCTTTACTCTTCATGTATTCAGGTCTCAATCCGGGACTCAAAGTAGGGGTTCTGGATTTTATTAATATGTATAAAAATACATTTAGATGGAAAACATTGTTTTCCTGTTGGTTTATATTTGTTTCCATTGTAATTTCATGTATTGATTCAATTTTTATAGCATACCCTCCCCACAATCTCAATACATGATTCTGGGTGGCTAACAATTCCAAAACTATAAAAACATTGAAAACAATAAAAACATCCAAGATAAATAAATAAAAACATCCAGCAGCCAAGATAGTTAACCAGTTAACAGTAAAACCAAGAAATGAGGTCCTTAACACATTCAGCACCCCAGGATTGGGAACACATTGCATTGGCCCTCTTTATTATGGCCAGAAGCAACAAAACAAACATTCAGCAAATAAAGAAACAAATAAGGTTCATGTGAGTGGAACTTTGTATTCGGCAACAATCTGAGGCTGACTGGAAGCTAAATAGCAAAACCTAGTTCATTTTAGGTGATCTGGATGTTTTTATCAGCTTGTAGGAAAGTTACGAAGTAATCACCTGACTGCTCTGATATTATTGCTAGAAAAGGGAAAATGAAATTTTGACACAATATCCAAATACAACAGTGTGTCATTGTTTCCCCCTGGGGTAGAGGCACCAAGATAGAGGAATATTGTGGTATCTACCTGAGAATAGTGCAGAGGAGAGGGCTTTTGAAAACTGCCTTTGTGAAAGCCTAATAATATTTAGGTGTGTGAAGATAAGATGCCATCACTCTCCCATTAAATATATTCAGGCCCTACTAAAGCTGGGGAAAGTATGAATGTAACTGTCAAAAGATTGAAGATGTCAACATTAACATTTGGGGTTTTTTGTGAGGAGAAATCATAAAAATAAATATGTGCATGGTGCATTAATAACAAAAAAGTGAAGTAATATCATATATAAATACTTAGCTTCTATGTATGTATACATATGTATAGTTTTTTTGGCCTATTTTCAAAGCACACAGAAAGATCTGTGGTCTCTCACACAAAAGTAAGAACTCTGTGTTATGCACTAATAAAAATATAATTAATATTGAATTGAATAGCAAAATAGGTTATTCAACAACAGAACAATTGGTTTTTGAAAACTTCAAAATGTATATCAATACATAAAAGGGAAAGGATTAAAGAAAAAGAACAATAAAGAACAAAAATATTAGTAGAGATACATATGGAATGATGGAAGTAAAAATATGTACCTCTTCCTCCCTTCTTTACTACTTTACAAAAGTAAAATATGTGTTACTTTTGCAAGGCCAAAAATTTGGCAAACAACTGTACAGTTGCAAATAAAAACGGAGCTGGAAATTTGGAAAGCCTTATAAACATACAGAAGAATGCATAAATAACAGAGAAACAAATGAGAGCATTTCCAGAAAATGAAGATAATGAAATTAACTAAAAATATACATATCGAAAGGAAAAGAGAGACTAATATCAGTTACAAGAATGACCTTATAAAAATGTTAATGATCTCTCATTTCAGCAATAGACACAAATTAAAAAAAATGTAATTATACAGATATATCTGCCTTTTTTTTACATGACCAATATTTATTTATTTAAATTTATTGGCCACTCAACTACAGTGGACTGTGTAAATCTTACAGAGTAGTGTTTGCATATATATATATTGCTGCGTCCAGGCTACACTCTGGTCCGCACCCAACACAGAAGCCGCTGATTGGCTATCACACACACACACACACACACGTGTGTGTGTGTGTGTGTGTGTGTGTATGTATATAAAATTTATATTTGCTGATAAAGCAAATCCAGCAAATACAAATTTGGTATAAAATGGTTTGTTGTGAATGCGACTGCTTGAGGGTTCTTGGATTGGAGCTGAAAGGTGAAAGGGAAACAGTATGCTTTTGGGGTAGACCAGGTGCTTCATCAGAAAAACACTTGAGGGTTCCTGGGTTGGAGCTGAAAGGCAAAAGAGAGCAGAATGCTCTCTCTCACATGTTGGAGTAGACCAGGTGTCTCAATAAAACACTTAATCTTTCCCCTGGCTCAGGCTGATAAAGGGAGGAGAACCTGTGGCTCAGTGGTTAATCCAACTGCCTAACATGCAGGCAGCCCAGGTTCAAATCCAAGTCAGGGTAAGGCTGGCTGATGAGAGCTAAGAAGCTTGAAATAGATCTATACCAGTCTTCCTTTATTTCTTTATCAGTAAAATATATTCTTTATTTCTTTATCAGTAAAATATATTTGGTATATATATATATATATGCATATTCTTTCTAGCCAGGTTTTACCTACGTAAACTAAGATGTATATATATATATAAATAAATTTGGACCATAACATGATCCATTGTTTCTATTGTAAAAAATCTTTTATTTTACAGATTAAAAAATGTGAGCTATAAAGGACATATATGTGCTATGTATAGCGTTGTTGTTCATAAGAATGAAAAAGCGTGCTTCAGTGAAGTTGAAAAATAGCTATGTCAGAGTGATTATATTTTGGAAGCTGGTGTACAAACTATTTCTCCTCCAGCTTCTGGCCATGAATGCTAACGTATCATTGACCTAGAAAGCTGAGCGTTGTCTTCTTTTTTTGTTTTTGCTGCCATGGTTTCTTTTGGGATAAGAGAACTTAGTTCTTTTGTAAACATTCAGAAGATAATTCCAGATAACATCCAATGGCCATGACAGGGATTAGAAAGGCAGGCATGAATGATAAGACTGTCTATTGAAATAGGAGCAATATGAGTGCAAACTAACTCCAAGTGTAATCAGTGGAATTATTTGCTATTGGAGTTGTCAAGAGCTGTCCAATGTCATTGGATTTTACTGTTTGTCTCTATCATTTCCTGAACCTGTCAGATCAGGTTGGAGAAGCTGTGGAAAAGCCAAACTCATACCCACTAAGAAAGAGATCTAAAATAAAACTTCCAATACCATACTGTTTATGAAAATACATGATTATAGAATAAGAATAGACATATTTTTGTTCTGATAATACTATACCCCATAAAGCTGATTGGTGGGAATTTCAGGATTATTGAAGCTTGGCACTTGGCAAGCAATTCCATCAACAGACACATCAACCTACAACCAGCCTCCAAACCCCTGAGAATTCAAATAAACTGTACAACCAAACAGTGACAGCACCACCCCTCAACCAGCCCTCAACACCCCAACCAGCATTTCACCTCCCAATGACCCTCACCTGATGTGACCCGCATCTGACCCCCTCATAGCACCCCTCACAAGATGTTCACCTGACGTGACCCACACCTGACTCCTCACAAGATCCCACACAAGTACCTCACCTGATGTCACCTTATCATCACAAGACCTACTAACCACACAAAGCCCTAATAAACAGAAGAACACCAACACTGACATTCCCTAAATTCTGCTGTAGATGTTACCTAGCCTGGTAATGAAACGTTGGAAACCAACCCACAAGCCCATAGAATGAACCTCCACTCTCATAACTCATTATTAGTATGTAAGTGCACTTTTTTTATTGACAAGTAATTTACTTGAATGGAAATGGATTAAAAAATGCATTTCCATTTAGCATTGTTTATATCTCATTAAATCATTTTTGTATTGGAATTAAGACATTCCAATTGTATTGGAATGAGCCTGGATAGCTCTGCAGACTAAAAGCACTGTAATTTAACACCAGCTGTCTGCAATTAAAGTAAGTACGAATCTCGCCAGGCTCAAGGTTGACTCAGCCTTCCATCCTTTCTAAGGTAGGTAAATTGAGGACCCAGTTTGTGGGGGCAATAAGATGACTTTGCATAAAATATACAAAAGTATGAAGGCTATTGCTTAATGCACTTTAAGCTGCCCTGAGTCTCCGGAGAAGGGCGGCATATAGATCAAATTAAAAAAAAAAAAGACAAGTTAAAAAAAGGACAAGTTAGACTGAATCAGTCTTTTGGCATTTCCAATTCAATAATATTTCTACTGAGAATATTCTGAGAAGAAATAATATATGATTTTTTAAAAACTGACCCTATCGGGAATTAAATCTGGCAATAAAGATATAGAAAATGCATGTCCTTGACTATGTTTTCTTATGGCTACCACATAATTTAGAAGTAGGTGTTCATTCTCTTTTAAGTAATGTATTAATCTGTAATTAATATATATATTTTACACAGCCAAGTTCCCACCCAATCAGCTCACACCCCCACTAGCAGTTAAAAGGAAGAGACAGCTGCGATCTCACATTGCTCCTGGAAGCACGAAGCCGAGAACACCAGCCTGAAGATGACGAATGAGACTTCGTCGAAACGTCGCCAAGACACTTCCAATTTTATGTGGGAGAAGACCCGAATAACCAAAGACCTACATACAAACACCCGCGAAAACCTGAGAAAACATATATATATATATATATATATATATATATATATATGGAATATTATATTTATGTGTTTCGTAGAAAATATCAGAAGAGAGAAGTAGTATACAGAGGACTAAACAAGGCTGATGAGCTTGTTTGCCAAGTATAGCTGGAATGTCCAGTCAATTTAAAGGAATGTATCTTGGAATGTTGTCTATACCTAGGTACATCCGTTTGTAAATAGATATCATCAAAGGGGTTAGTATTGAAAATAAACGATAACTCGAAGTGCACAGCTTTTTTATTATTTAACATTCTGGATAAGAGGCAGGATTTATCATAAGCTTAGTCAACCAACTAGTTAAAAATTAGATATTATTAAATAACGGTCAAATCTCTAAGGCACAATTTTAGTCAGAGAGAAGGACAGAAGAATGATTATATGATCAAAGCCAGGTTGTTGAAATAATAAAATCAAAATCTTATCTAATCATGGATATTACTTATAACTTTAGTGTAAATTAGTTATGTGTAAATGAGGCCCGAGGTGGAACAGAGAGTGATTTTTATTTCAGAGTTCGGAAACTATCTTGCAGTGTAACTTTGTCATAATGGATGAATTTGGGGAAAGAAATGCCTTTTATTCCTGAATGTCCATTATTCACAGAGTCCGTCATCTGTAGCAACTTTATTTCTCAAATTATGTTTGCCTCCATTTGTGTCATTTCTGTAAGATCATTATGCAAATTTATGTAAGATGCAAATGACACAATCTGAAAAATGAAGGTACATTATATGTAAATAACTAAATAACCTAATTTAACTAAAATAAATACAATGAGAGTATTGTTATTTGAAGTGCTCATTGCATTAAGGTTTACCAAATTGTGGTTTTCATTCTATTAAGATAGTTTAGGTTTTTTTTTAAAAAAGTATAGAACTCTTTACTTTACTTTTTACTTTTATTTGATTTGTATACCGCCCTAATCCCGAAGGACTCAGGGTGGTGAACAGCCAACAATAAAATACATACTTACAAAATTTAAAAAGCAGAAATAAAATTGAATTAAATAGGTTGGCCCAGACAGATTAAAACCCCAATCAATTTAAAACAAATTTAAACTTTGAGTATTAAAAATATTAAAAACATATAAAATATTAAAATTAAAATTGTTTTAAAAAGAGGGAGAAAGTTAGGCCAGGCCTGCCTGGTGAAATAAAAAGGTCTTTAGAGCGCGGCGGAAGGCGCGCAGATCCGGGATCCTCCGTATCTCCGGGGGGAGCTTGTTCCAGATAGTAGGTGCCCCCACAGAGAAGGCTCTCCCCCTGGGGGGTGCCAGTTGACATTGTTTGGCCGACGGCACCCGGAGGAGCCCCTCTCTATGAGAGCGTACCAGCCGATGGGAGGCTATTGGTGGTAGTAGGCGGTCCTGCAAGTACCCAGGTCCTGAGCCATGGAGCACTTTAAAGATGGTAACCAAAACCTTGAAGGCCACCCGGAAGCCCACCGGGAGCCAGTGCAGCTCGCGCAGGAGGGGTGTTACATGGGAGCGCCATGTCGCTCCCATTACTACCCATGCGGCCGCACTCTGCGCCAGTTGGAGCCTCCAGGTGCTCCTCAAGGGGAGCCCCATGTAGAGAGTGTTATAATAGTCCAGGCGGGAGGTGATGAGGGCATGAGTGACCGTGCGTAAGGAGTCCCGATCCAGAAAGGGACGCAACTGGCGAATCAGGCGAACCTGATAAAAAATCCTCCCGGTCACGGCCGTCAAGTGCTCTTCTAAAGACAGCCGTTAATCCAGGACGACGCCCAAGTTGCGCGCCCTCTCCGTGGGGGCCAACTCTGAAAGGAATTGAGCTTTAAATTTTGATAATGGTTAGAATTTAGGCTGTATTTAGGCTGTAAGTTATAATGTATACTGATAAATCCTTCTGTTTTGTTATTGGGCAGGCAAAACTTTATTTTATATCAGAAGATATTGTGATACGTTTAAAAGAGGCATTCTGTCAGGCAGGCAGTTTATTAGTGATTGAAGCCCAACAAATACTATAATTTCCTAGGAAAGGAATTTTAGCCCACTTTTCTTCTTACTCTAAACTCTAGGACATGACACCATAAAGATACAATTTTGTTGAATTGCTGGAATTTCATGCACAGAACTGAACTGCACAGGACCACAGCATGCTCAGAACTGTGTTCAGACATGAATTTATTTCACAAATATGTTGTTATTTTCAAAAATGCTATTGCTGGAAGATCAAATTGTGCATAAGCTCATAACCATTTTTACTTTCAAAATGTTGACATGGCCATTAAGAGGTACAATGGAAAAGTCTCCAAGAAGTGAGGTAGATAGCAGAAGTTGAAGTGGCAGATATGGCAAGTGGCAATTTCGGCCAACACTGTGCAGACACATGCTGTGACTTGAGTCAAATAAAACTCTCATGCTTATTTTGCACACAGATATTTCATTCAGTCTTGCTAATGTCATTCTTGAGGAATTTAGTAGGGTGTGTTTACTTACCTTGAATTTTCAACAAGAATTACACTGCATCTTCTATACTTTGATACAGTGGTGAAATCCAATTTTTTTTTACTACCGGTTCTGTGGGCGTGGCTTGGTGGGCATGGTCTGGCTTGGTGGGCATGGCTTGGTAGGTGTGTCAGGGGAAGGATACTGCAAAATCTCCATTCCCACCCCACTCCAGGGGAAGGATACTGCAAAATCCCCATTCCCTCCCCACTCCTGGAGGAAGGATATTGCAAAATCTCTATTCCCACCCCACTCTGGGGCCAGCCAGAGGTGGTATTTGTCGGTTTTCCGAACTACTCAAAATTTCCTCTACCAGTTCTCCAGAACCTGCTGTATTTCACCCCTGCTTTGATAGAGCTGGAAATGCATATGAGTTTAACAGGGGAAGCTGGTGGAGCAGGAAAAAGAAGAAGAGGGAGAGAAAGGAGAAGAAATATTCCCCACAATAAATCTGTGGATAAAATATTAGCAGGAGCTAGTCTTTGGCCCATTCATTACATCAGTGAAGTACATGTTATGGAGATATGAATATTAAGCTGTAAGTCTTCAAATTACATCTTTATAAGAAGAGGAACATCTGAGAGTACAATCTTTGAGTTAGATGTGCTGCCTTTGAAATAAGTATCCTAATTATAGCAGTCATAACTGAACATTAATTTAATGAACATCCTCATTTGTTAAGAAAAGCTTGCCACAGAGTATGTATTGCCATTAAAACTACAAATCTCCAAACGAGCAGAGACAGCAATAAGTAGGATAAAACAGGTAGATTAAAAGTAAAATCTGCAATTGAATGCTAACTACCATGGCAAACCATATATTCATTCATACTTCCTTTTTCACTGTGGTATCCACAGACTTTGAAATTGCCCATGAAATAACTGCATTTGTGATGGATTACATGTCCCAGTGACCACATTTTATTTTATAATCTGCATTAAAGCATAAAGATCCTTTTTGATTCTAGTTGACAAGCTTAATAGCAATATAAGGATTAGAATTAAGGATCAAGTAGGAGCAATCCAGAAGACCAACCATTTGTTTGAACATATTTTTAAATTTGAGCACATTTTAATTCTGGCTGGACATTTCTGATTCAAAGACAATCTACCTATAATCTTTTCTGAATTCTGAAATTATGATATACAGTATATTGAAATGTACAGAACATGTCCACGTTATCTGTAGCTTTTTAGATAGCTTTTTATAGCCATATAAACAGACCTGCACTTATTTATGAAATTATATAGGTTGTATTTGAATGTAATTCAAATCTGAAGTATTGGGAATGAATATCAGTGACCCTTTGCCTAAATTTATTCTGTCCCATCTCTCTTCCAACATAGTTCAAGTAAGATCTCAAAACTTCCCTTTATATTAATTCAGTTTAATATGTTTGCTAAATCTTATACTGTACTGTATACTGATCTTTAGTTAGAAATATGCGATTGTCACAACTTGCTGTGATCAATCTAAAAATGGAAGCTTCCAGACTTCTTTTTACAGGCATGCTGAATGGAAAAGGACACAGAATCCTCAATTTTATGACCTTGTAACAATCAACTAGAGTTCCAAGCATTCCATCTATACAGCTCAGTCCTTAGGAAAGATTGTTGCTAGATAAAACTTTGCAAACTACAGTGTTATTTCCTTAGGATAAAAAGCACAAATAGTATAATATATTTTACTTGGACCAGTTAAAGCATTTGCTAATTTCTCCGTCTTTTATAATGGTTAAAGTAAGCCAATGTGGAGTTTTGGACTAGAATTCGGAAGATCCCTAGCTGTTGACACTGGTAACTTCAAACCACTCATTGTTTCTCATCCTGACCTATCCCAAAGGAATATTGTAGGAACATCCCAATAAAGGTAGTCCTCAATTTAGGACCACAATCGAGCCCTACATTTTTGTTGCTGAGTGAGAAATTTAAGTGAATTTTGCCTCACTTTACAACCTTTCTTGCCACAGTTGTTAAGTGAATCAATACAGTTGTTAAGTTAGTCACATGGTTGTCAAGTGAATCAGGATTCCCCATTGATTTTGCTTGTCAGAAGGTTGCAAAAGCTGATCACATGATCCCTGTAACCGTCGTAAATATGAACCAGTTGCCAAGTGTCCAAATATTGATCATGTGACCATGGGGATGCTGCAATGGTCGTAAGTGTGAAAAACAGACATAAGTCACATTTTTCAGTGCTGTTGTACCTTTGAACGGTCACTAAATGAATTGTTGTAAGTGGAGGACTACCTGTAATACATAAATAAGCTACTGTTATTTATTTGTTTTACATTAAGTGGCATGCATTTCTAAACCAACTATCCTACAGTTGAGTTAGATGAAGCAATATCTTTAAGTTTGAAAACTTGACATAAAGATTATTTTTAGTTAAAATGAATTTATGCAGCAAAATAAAACACAAAATTAAGAAACACATTTAAACCCCAAAGAGTTTTCAGAAGCAGCCCTATGTGGAGTGCATTACAATAATTCAACTTCAAAGTAATTGAAGTGTGAAGCTCAGCAGACAGCCAACAAATTAGTTTGCAAATCATAGAGAGTAGTCTGGGTTTCTAACACAGCCTGGAAATTCAATAGCAAGATTAGATATACTAATACCCACATATTGTAAATTGTGTCCTTACAGGAGAATATCATCCTACCCAAATGGCTGAACTCTTTTCCTACTGAAGTGTAGTCAATTTTCCCTCATTTAGATGGTCCCCCCCCTTACTCAGATGCATACTGATCATAGCCACTTGTTCAGGGACTTCCTGTTCTCATCTGGAATGAATAAAAACAACAAAATATACTTAGTCACTTCTTTTAGCATGGCTTTAGTTAGATATTAACATCAGAACTGTGAAGAATCCAATAAGGCATATCTTTTGAAGAATAATGGCAGTTATCAGCAGTATTCTGAAAAACCGTCTTCTAGAAGCCCAGCCGAGCATCCAAAGAGCACTCAACAAGAATAGAATGAGTTGTGTTTTTTTGAACCAGGCAGTTAACAGATGGTGAGTTTGGTAGCTTGTTTCCTTGTAACGGTTTCAACTTGGTTTGAAATAAGGTACAGAGAGATTTAAATTACCTACATCCGGAGTGTCAAACTCGATTTCATTGAGGGCTGCATCAGGGTTGTGTTTGATCTTGGAGAGGCCAGGTGGGTGTGGCCAGGGTGGGCGTGGCCAGCTTGATGTCACTCGGGGGACGCCTGTGGTGGCCTGAGCGCTCTGCCAGTGAAAACAGGTTCCCAAGCTCGGTTTTCGATTGCGACAGACTCCTGCAACTCTCTACCAGGGGAAACAGAACTCAAGACGGCTGCATGTAGCCTTCCTGAGCTCCATTTTCACTGGCAGAGGTGAAAGAAGAACCAGGCTGGGCCAGCGGGCCAGTTCTAAGCACCCCGGGGCCAGATCCGGCCCCTGGACCATGAGTTTGACACCCCTGACTTACATAATTTGAAGATGTTTGAAGCAAAACATTCTATTAAGTGATTTATCTTTAAAAGACAGGTTGGAATTGGCCAATGATTCATCAAAGCACCCTAATCAAGGATAGCTTTTCTGGATGGGAACTAACAATAGTCTCTTTTACACAAAGACAATATTTCCCTTCTCTTCAAAAAAAGATTATTCCTACTTTTGTACCTATCAAGAGTCTGGTTCAAGAGAACAAACTTCTCATCTGCATACTTGAATGCTATTAGGATTTAAGACAATCACATTGTTAGGAAAGTGAAAATGATAACATGTCATTCCCTTAGTTGCCTCATCAGTTAGTTTTATATTTACTGTCTTTATTCCTGTACACATACTTTAAATCACTTTATAATCCAATTAACAGAACCTGGTTAATGGTTCATATATAGTTATATTGTTTAAATGTCTCTTTTCAGGTTGACCTTAAAATATATACCATATCTTCTGAGAATCTGGAATAACTTTTGGCTGCATTGCTGAAAACTAATTTCTACTAAAAATAAATATTGAGCTAAAGTCTGTTCTGAGATTACAAATTTGATAATCTAGAGTGACAAGGGAAGGTAAAAATACTCTAAATATTGTTACAGAGAATACTATGTGGAGTCCTTGAAGCTCTCTGAGCTTGATAGTTTACTTACAGGCAATTTATTATCAGACTAGGTAACATCAGTGCTAGTGAGTGTGGGGTTTGTTCATTAAGCAAAACTCAAACTCACTAGCATTGATGAAGCTACCTAGTTGGGTAATGAAATGTCTGCAAGCAAACCAGCAAGCTCAGAGAGAACCAGGGGCTCCACAAATCAATCCTGAACTGCATATATTCTATTCTATTCTATTCTA
Organism: Pantherophis guttatus; assembly: GCF_059756535.1. Classification (NCBI taxonomy): domain Eukaryota; kingdom Metazoa; phylum Chordata; class Lepidosauria; order Squamata; family Colubridae; genus Pantherophis; species Pantherophis guttatus. The sequence continues at coordinate 218,110,781 of NC_142064.1, read as the reverse complement.
TTCTATTCTATTCTATTCTATTCTATTCTATTCTATTCTATTCTATTCTATTCTATTCTATTCTATTTGTGAGAGCATAGTATTGTTCATGAATTAAGAAATAACAGTATAATATAATAATAATATAATATAATATAATATAATATAATATAATATAATATAATATAATATAATATAATAATATAATAATATAATAATATAATAATATAATAATATAATATAATATATAATTTATATAAGTCAGAATTAGAATCTATACCTTACTACGGTATGTTATCAAGTCAATCTGTAAGTATTACCCAAAATAGCATACTACCATATAAATAAGTTTCTAAATAAAAGCATCAGAGTAATTTATTTTCAGAATATTCCATCCATGAGGGATTGTATATAATCTAAGCAAATTTGAAAGGTAAAGAATCAGAAACCACTATATTGCTTAATATAGCTGTAGGGCGGCCCTTTGAAGCCCCATGGCAAGAGTTTAAACAGTTTTTTTTTCCCTCTAGCCATCAGCTGGGACTCAGGAGGCAGCAATAAATTGGGGGGTAGGGCCAAATAAAAGGTAAGAATAACGCGGGTGGTGGTGGTGCAGGAGGGGGCAGAACCGGTTCGGTGATGTCATATCGTCACCACTACGGGCTCGGGAGAACTGGGCTGAACTGGGAGGAACCCACCACTGACCCAATTATGTTAATTAACCATTTGATACTGATTATAAATAATATTTTTGTTTGGCTCGAAAGTGACCTAATTTTTTTAGGTTTAATAATGTTTCTAACTTTAGGAAAGAATATATGGTTAAAGTATTTCAAAATTCAACTGCATTGCCAGCAGACTTTGGGTGGCATATAAAACTAAAAAATCCATAAAAACAGATACAACATAAAACCACACATACATCCCAGACTATAATAATCATAAACAACATAAAGTTTGGTCTAAAGGTTAAAGCATCAGGCCAAGAACCAGCAGACAGTGAGTTCTAGTCCCATTAGGGATAAAAGCTGGCTGGGTGACTTTGGACCAGTCTCTCTCTCTCTCTCTCAGCCTAACCCACTTCATAGGATTATTATGGAGAAAATAGGAGGAGGAAGAACCAGGGGTGAAATTCTCCCAGATCGGACCAGATCGCCTGATCCGGTAGCAATTTTTCCCTGTGGTTTGCCGATCCAGTAGCGCCCGGGTGTCATTAATTCCTGGTTTTAACCAGGAAGTAATTTTTTTTACCTTCTGCGCATACGCGGCGCATGTGCTTCCAAACCGGTAAGGAAGGTAAGTAGATTTCACCCCTGGGAAGAACTATTAGGTATGTTTGCTGCCTTGAGTTATTTATAAAAATAATAAAAGATGGGATTAAAAAAAAATAAAGACACCCTCCCACAAATATAATAAAAAATACAAAATATATTAACAGCACTGGGACCAAAGCCAGTTTTAAGAGCTTTCCAGAACCCTAGGAGAGTGGGTGCGGTTTGTATCTGTGGGAGGAGGCTGTTCCAGGCTTCCACAGCTGTGGAGGCTGTGACAGAGAAGGCATGCTAGCTACCTTAGTCCCACTAGATGACAACACACACCTAACTCTGCAACAACATAAGGTATTATATAGGCCATTAACAATTGTATTACATAAACAAACTTTATGAGATCATCCAATATATTTATTCAGTATTGCCAAGTGAGATGAGTATAATATCAAAAATTGAAGTTTTATGTAGCGGATCCATTTTAAACCTGGAGTATGTGGGGTTTGATCTGCAAATGATTTCAGCTGTCAGTTTTAGTTCGGCTAATTCTGTTCCCTACCACAGGTATGATGGGTGAGGGAGAGAATTCAGCAACAGAAAATTCCACGTTTGGCACTATATTCCTCAGAATCCCTCAGAATCTCTACAGCTCCCTCAGACTTTACATGTAAGAGTTGCTTGCTCCAGCAATAACTGGGAATAGAAGAGAGCATTATCATCATCTTTATTAGGCTTTTAATCAAGCTTCAGTGTAGAAAGGAAAATAAACAGATCAGGAACATATTTCCATAATGAACCAGCTATTAAAGCATGTAATTAGAGGATTATTATTAGTATTAAAGTATTTGATATAATAGCTTTTAACAGGAGCCTTGGGATGGAAGAAGAAATACAATCAACTGCTTCACTTTTCTGTTTTGTATAGCCTTTATAAAAATAGCTATAGCAATAATCTAAGCCATGCCAGAATACTCTTTTCAATATTTTTGGAATTGCAATATCAGTGCCTCTTATGCATTGTAGTGGAAAGAGGTTCAGTTCTAACTATATCAAATGGTCAGATTTAGGATAGGTATGCTTCCATAGGTATGAACCATCACTGCTTCCATAGGCTAAGTAGCAGTCAGGTGCTGCTAATCAAGCGCCCTTGATCAATTGATCATCACCAAATGACTTTCTCTATAAAAGCTGACGTTTTAGGAGTTCGTTGAGCACCAGCAGTTTAGATGTGTCTTAACACAATGTCAAAGAGGAACTCATCAGCAATGATCATAGAGGAACAATTATTGCTGCCAGCTTGCTGAGAAGGTTTATAAGGCCATTTCCAGACAATTTAAAATTCATCATTCTATAGTGAGGAAGATTATTCACAAATGGAAAATTTTCAATATAGTTTCCAATCTTCCCAGGAGTGGAGTGGACATCCTAGCAAATTCACACCAAGGTCAGACTGTGCAATGCTGAGAGAAATTGCAAAACATTGCAAGATGTTGAAATTGCAAGAGTTACACCTCAGACTCTACAGGTCTCAGTTATCATGTTAAATGTTAAAGTTCATGACAGTACAATTAGAAAAAGACTGAACAAGTATGGTTTGTTGGAAGGGTTGTTAGGAGAAAGCCTCTTCTCTCTAAAAATGACATGGTGGCGTGGCTTAGGTTTGCAAAGTTGCATCTGAACAAATCAAAAGACTTCTGGAACAATGTCCTTTGGACAGATGAGACCAAAGGGAAGGTGTCTGGCCATAATGCACAGTGCCACATTTGGTGAAAATAAAACACAGCATATCAGCACAAATATCTTGTACTAACCATCTAGCACAGTGATGGAGAGGTGATGATTTATGCTTGTTTTGCAGCCACAGGACCTGGGCACCTCACAGTCATTCATTTGACCATAAACTTCTCTGCATACCAAAGTATTCTAGAGTCAAATGTGAGGCCACCTATCTTACAGCTAAAGTTTGGTCGACATTGGATCATGCAAAAGGACAGTGATTCCAAGCACACAGCAAATCTACAACAGAATGATTGAAAATGAAAAGAATCAAGGTGTTGCAATGGCCCAGTCACAGTCCAGATTGAATTGCTGTGGAGAGACTTCAAGAGAGTTGTGCATAAACAAATGGCCACATGCCTCCATGAACTGAAGCAATGTTGTAAAGAAGAGTGGGCCAAAATTCCTCCGCCATGATATGAGAGAGTCATATAGAAAACTATTACTTCAAATTATTCTATAAGCTATTGAATTATAAGAAGTATGTATTTTTTCCACACATGGCTTCTCATTTTGGCTTTTCTTTTGTAAAATAAATGATGACATGATGTAATATCATGTTGCTGTTCATCTGAGGTTGTATTTTATTTACTTTTGCTGAGCACATTGTAAGCCGCCCTGAGTCTCCGGAGAAGGGCGGCATATAAATCAAATTAAAAAAAAAAAAAAAACTTTTAAGAACTGCTAAGCACCAGACGATTTTTACTATGTCCTGACTTGTAAAACCAGAGAACTCAAAGAGAGTGGACTTTCTTTTCCACATGACTGTGTTTGGATGCTGTATAAAATAGGCAGTTAATGCTCTACAGCACGGGTGTCAAAACTCGCAATGACACGTTATTGTCACGTGACGTATTGCAACTTTTTTTTCTCTTTTGCTAAAACGGGAGTGTGGGTGGACAGCCCATGATGCATCTGATATACGGGCCGCGAATTTGATACCCCTGCTCTACAGGCATTTAGTTTGTATCACAAAGATCTTTTGGAATGGTGATCATACCTTGATGACTTGGTGACTTTGTTTTGTTGTTAAGAACCAAGGAGTAGGAGTTGCGATAAATGTCCAGGGTAGTTGTTGGTTGGAGTAAAATTGCTACTGTTCTGTTCTGGGTTATATATCCTACTTCTCTCAGCTTTAAAGATCCAGAAGGGGTCAGACCTACATTAGTGAAAGTACTAGGTAGACTCCTGAGACCAGAACAGTTAATTAGGTGAGCAGATGCTTGTATAATTGCACATAGCATCATCAATTAATGGAAAAACATTGATTTATTCAGGGCATTTCAGGTAGACTCTTAGTAAATATGGGAGAAAAATACTGTCCAGAACAACTTTTTCCTTCAGAATTTCTAGCATGGCATCCCGCCCCCATTTTTTCTGATGAACTTTTTGAAATCTGCTTGATTAACACGAGTAGTAAATATTCAGTTAAGCTGGTAGATCATATTTTGATATTATTTACTTATTCATTGCAATTATATCCTTCCTTTCTTCAGGAGTTCAAGAAATATACTATAGCATTTCTTTTTTCTTTATAGCAACCATCTTGAATTGTATTTGTATTAGAGATGGTGATTGTCTAAAATTTATCCAGACCTTGAATCCAAACTCTTATCCATGATTTCACAGTAGATTTTAAGTTTCCGAGTTAACATGTTCACTTTTCTTTTAGAATTGCTAATTCTTTTTTTAGAATAACATTCTAAATTTGTAATAATTAAGAATTAATTTTTGACTGATTAATTGTTCTGTCAGGAAATTTCTCCTTAGTTCTAGGTTGCTTCTCTCCTTGATTAGTTTCCATCCATTGCTTCTTGTCCTGCCCTCAGGTGCTTTGGAGAATAGCTTGAGTTCCTCTTCTTTGTGGCAGCCCCTGAGATATTGGAACACTGCTATCATGTCACCCCGAGTCCTTCTTTTCATCAGACTAGACGTACCCAGTTCCAGCAACCATTCTTTATATATTTTGGCCTCCAGTCCCTTAATCATCTTTGTTGCTCTTCTCCAATGCACTTGTTAGATTTACTGTGTGTGCCAGTTCTATTAGTTAAGATTAGATACAAACATAGCAATGTCTTTTTCTCCTCCTTCCAAGAAATGAATTAAGCAGCAGGACAAATCAACAATTCTTTGCTAGGCCATTTTTAGCATTGATTTTTCGCAGATGTCAGGCTATTGGTGCTCCCTATTGGTCCTTGGGGAGGACAAGTTGGCACCTTCTGTCTTGTAGCTTTGCTTTGCGTAGTGCAGGCAATGTACAGCATGAAGCTGCCAACTGTTCCACCTTGTCCAGCAGCCTTACCTCTTTTCTCTGGTGGGACCCTATTTATAGAATGCTCTCCATAGAGAAGTGCCACATTAAACAGCACTACCTGAAAACCTTCAGTGGTATCCTAATTGTATACTAATCCATATTGTTTACATGCTGGTTTCAAGTTCATATGGTGTCTTTATTTTTGTTTGTCTCAGTTTGACTGGATATGTTTTAACTTGAATTTCACAGGTATATGAAAACAATTGGGACCAGAATTTCCATTGCTAAGGAAGGCAGTTGTTAAATGAACAGAATGCGATTTTATAACCTTTTATGCCATGGTTCTTAAGCAAAAAGCTGGAGTTATTAAGGGAATCACATGGTTGTTAGGTAAATCTAGTTTCCTTTATTGAGTCTGCTTGTCAGAAGCTGTCTGGGAATATCGCAAGTGGCAACCAGGTGACCCCAGGCCTCTGCATCCATTGTAAATATATGCTGATTGCCAAATGCCCAAATTTTGCATCTGAGCATGGGAATGATGCAACAGTTATAAGTATGAGGACCAATAATAAGCAGGGGTGGGTTCTAAATTTTTTTACTACCGGTTCTGAGGGTGTGGCTTGGAGGTCATGTGACTAGGTAGGCGTGGCTAGCTGGTCAGAGTCATTTCTGGAAGGTCCTCGCACTTACGACCAGTCCTCGCACTTATGACCCGACTCATTTGTTTGCTTTTAACACTGATCAGCTGTAGGACAGCTCTTTGAAGCCCCGTAAACAGTTTTTTTCCCCCTAGTCATCAGCTGGGACTCAAGAGGCAGCAATAGATTGGGGGTGGGACCAAATAAAAGGTAAGAATAACGTGGGTGGGTGGGAGGGTGGGGGGGGAGAACCGGTTCGGTGACGTCATATCGTCACCGCTACCGGCTCGGCCGAACCGGACCGAACCGGGAGGAACCCACCACTGGTAATAAGATACATTTTTCCAAGACGTTGTAATTTCAAATGAATGGCTTGTAAGAGAGGACCAACTTTAATATACTTTGTGTGTGTGTGTGTGTGTGTTTACTTTAGCTGCCCAGACAGCTTTTGCTTTGTGGTAAGGCAAAAGAGATGGTGCTTTTCAATTATAGATTGAAGACTCTAGATTTTGCTAGAGTCTTACTAGATATCAAGCGTTCCCCTTGTTTAATGACATTTTGGAAGATGTTAAAGTCTGGAGAGCTTTTGCCAATACCATGCTGATTCCAAACACATGGAAAGAGGCCTATATAACCCTGATCTCCAAAGAAGATTCGGATATAACTCAAATTAAAAACTATAGACCGATTTCGTTACTAAACGCAGACTATAAAATCTTCGCATCAATAATTGCGGAAAGATTAAAAAGCTTTTTAAATGAATTTATTTATCCAGATCAGAATGGGTTTTTACCAAAAAGTCAAATAAAAAATAATATTAGAATAATCATGGATGTACTAGAATATTACAAAATACATTATGAAAAACAACTAGCATTAATATTCCTGGACGCGCAGAAAGCATTTGACAATATAAATTGGCAATTTATGTTGCAACAATTAAATTTTATGGAATTTGGTGGAAAAGTTAGGAATATGATTAAAGCAATTTACACTCAACAGAACACAAAAGTATTGGTTAATGGAGATGTAACCGAAAGCTTTAGCATACAAAAAGGAGCAAGGCAAGGTTGTCTCCTCTCTCATTATTATTCATTTTAACATTAGAGGTATTGACAAGGAACATAAGGAAAGATACAGAGATAAAAGGAATGGAAATTAGAAATGAAAAGTACAAATTCCAAGCTTTCGCTGATGATTTAGTGTTTATATTAGAAGAACCCATAGAAACTGATATTAGTTAAAAATTTCACCAACAAACAGAAAAAGGAATTGACAGAGAAAATTGACCTACAGATAGAAAAAAAGGTTAAATACCTTGGTATTTTCTTAACAGCTAGGTGTGAGACAATCAAAGAGGACAACTATACAAAGCTGATACAACAAATTAAAATAGATTTGGAAAGGTGGAAGAATGTACAGTTATCGATGATCGGGAGAATTGCGGTGGTGAAAATGAATGTACTACCAAAACTATTTTTTCTATTTCAAATCATACCAATAAAATTAGAAAAGAATTTTTTTGATGAACTAAATAAAATGACTGCAATATATTTGGCAAGGGAAAAATTGAGAATAAAATTGAAAGTATTACAGGATTCTAGGAATAAGGGTGGTTTTGGGTTCCCAGACTGGGAATTATATTACCAGGCTGCAGCTCTCACCTGGCTAAAAGATTGGGTAAACTTGAATAACAGAAGACTATTATTACTAGAAAGGCACGATTTACAATTAGGCTGGCATGCCTTTCTCTGGTATGGCAGAAATATGGCGCACAAATATTCCCAGAGGCATTATGTGAGGAACGTGTTACTGGACATTTGGGAAAAAATTAAACTACAACACTATAGGGAAGTACTAGTCTGGCTCTCTCCAATGGATCCAATAATATGTCCAGATCTTATAAATTGGGGGGAAATTGTATGTTGCAAGGACATTTTAGATGAAAAGGGGGGTTCTTAAATCTAGAAAACAATTTGCAGAAGCATAGGTTGGACTTATCTTGGTGGCTGTATTTGCAGATCTGAAAGCAAGGCACGAAAAAGATGTTAAATTATGGGGTGTAAACAAAGAACAAACAGCATTGGACAAAATTTTAATGGGAAACAGATGAAAAATTGATTTAAAAATATATAATTATTTACTGAACTATAAAATGGAGGAAGAGATAGTTAAAGAAACAATGATTGCCTGGGCAAGGAATTTCAGATACAACATAGAATTGGAAAAATGGATAAAAATTTGGGAGAGAAGCTACAAACTGACGATGGCCATGGCATATAAAAAAAACTTTTACAAAACGTTTTACAGGTGGTACTTGCCGCCAGCAAGATTGGCTAAAATGTATAAGAACTCCTCCGCCAATTGTTGGAAATGCAACCAGACTCCAGGATTATACTACCACATGTGGTAGACATATAAGAAAGCAAGGAGTTACTGGGAAAAAATTCATAAATGGCTAGAAATAATAACTGAGCAACATATTGAGTTCAAATCAGAAACGTGCCTCTTAGGTATATTGTCGGAAAGTTATGACAAAGCAACCATCTACTTAGTGTTACATAAATTGATAGCAGCTGGAATTACATATGCTAAATATTGGAAAAATGTGAACACCCCACTGGATGATGACATAATTAGGAAAATTTGGGATTGTGCAGAAATGGACAGATTAACTTTAAAAATTAAAGATAAAGAAGACTCGAAATATTACAGGATATGGAATATATTTTACAAATGGATAGAGACAAGAGGTAGAAATGAGAGGGAAGTTTATGAATGTCAGTAAAACAAAGATGTATAAAACTATGGATATAATATGGAAAAATTTGTAAATAAGTTAATGTAAGTAGAAACTTAGTTGACATTTTCTTTTATTTCCTTTTTTGTTGTTGTATTGTTGCAATTATTGTTAACATAGTGCAGTTATAGTTATTAGCATGTATGTTATTTATCATTGATCTCTTTCTGGTTGTGCTTTATTTGCATTGTTATCCTGACATGGCATTGTCTTTTCAATAAAATAAATGAATAAATAAAAAGTCTAGAGAGCTTTGCCAATACCATGCTGATTGTTATGTGCTCTTCTCTTGCTCTCAAATTATTTTTAAATGGATTATTTATTTATTCATTTAAAATATTTTCTATGGCTGCCCCTCTTAAAACTTAACTCTGGGTAGCTCACAGCCAAAGAAGAAAAACAATATGTATGAACAGCAACAACAGGAAACGATAAAACCATAAACAGAAAAACCTGGCACCACAATCAAACTTTCCCAATGTAGCCCACAAATCTCTCCAGCTTTGATATCATTGGGGAATAAGCCAGATCTTTCGAAGGCTTTCTGGAAGATTAAAAGCATGGAGAACTATTTGATCACAAGGGGAAGAGTGTTCCACAGGGCAGGGGCTGTGACAGAAAAGGTACGCTTCCTTGTCATTTTATGCAAGATAGCATCATCTAAAGGACTTGGAGAATGCCTAATCTACCCAATCTCAGGCAGAGGGAATCCAACATTTATTTGCTCATTTACACTTCCTAACAATTCCAAAAGGAGAGCTTCTTTCTGAACCAAATTTCTGCATCAGAACAAGTCCAGATGGGGAATTCTTTTAGAATTGCAGTATAGGAGGTTATTTTAAGGTTAAAAATCATTGACTGGTTTTCTCTTTCATTCTATTAAATGAAGGTAGGCATACTCATGACCTTTAATGTCTAGCCACAGAGCCTAGCATCAAGAAAATACTTGCACTAATTGCTGCAATATGTGGCAAAGCAGTAATAATGTGTGTGTCCCTGCTTATTTTCATTATGTGCATTCTTTCTCTTGAGTATTTGTTGCAGTATCTGTTTTTGATCATTACTTGTACCATGTCATGAATTGTTTGAAAAAAATATTTCCATTTGCAGTGCAGGCCTTAGGCATATCTTATGGGTTAATCATTTCTTCACAGGCAGAAATCACCCTAACCCACTTCTGGGCTCCTGAGCTGATCCAGCCACTTTCCCCTCCCCAGAGATATTCATCTACTGTATGCAAAGGATAAAATGAATGTGTTGTTGGCTTTGCCAATAGCAGTCACTGCTTTTAGGAAGAAATCACCAGATAAATGCAAAAATATATAATTAAAAGCATGCACAGTGTGACACAGCATTCCTTATTGGACAACTGGGGGAAATAACTGGTATTCTCAGTGGTTTGAATGGTGGCAATAGAGATGACCATGGGTTTCAAACAGCTTTTGAGGGACGAGGAAATGAGAATATGGATGTGTGCCCATTTCTTTGGTTCTGTTTATGCCATTTGAAGAAGGAGAGGAATTTTGAGAGTCTTGATTAAGAGCGTAACCTAATGAAAACCATTAGATAGTTAATTTTACTGCTATGATATATACTTCCCTTTCCAGGTCTGTTCATTTATCTTTCTTGACTGTCTCTTTTTCAACTCTCATTGAACTATGGTGGTGCAGTGGTTAGAATACAGTACTGCAGGCTACTTCTGCTGACTGCTGATAGCCAGCAGTTTGGCACTGGTAGCGCAGCAGACTGAAGCACTGCTATTAACATCGGCTGCTTGCAATTACTGCAAGTTCAAATCTCACCAGGCTCAAGGTTGACTCAGCCTTCCATCCTTTCTAAGGTAGGTAAAATGAGGACCCAGATTGTGGGGGCAATAAGCTGATAATAGTTAATAGTTTGTTTCCAGGCTCTGGGATAATTGAGGCTCGGCTGCTATGTGTTTTAGTTTTAGTTTTATATTCTATATTTGTGTCTTTTTATTTTATTGTAAGCCACCTAGAATCATGGGTAGCTCTATAAATTGATTGATTGGTTGATTGGTTGATTGATTGATTGATTGAATGAATGAATTTCTTGTGTGAGAGAAAAATAAAAATAGAGGAAGTGTTTCAACTCTAGTTGACCTTACAGAAGAAAACAATGTGTCTCCTGGCACCTATACAAAAAGGAATTTAAGGAATTCATTAAGTAATTCTTCTTATTTATTGTGCTTGCAATAAATAAAATGTAATATGTTGGATGATTTTTCCACCAAATTACAAAAGACCCTTAAACCTCTTGTCTTATTTTCTGTAAGAAATATTTCTGCACTCTACTTGCAAAATAGATGTAAAACAATACAACTAACTTGCTAAAAAAAACTCCATTGATTGCATTGTTGTGCTGTCAGGAATGATGTTAAGATAATGCTGCCTTCTTATTATCCAGCCTTCTATCAATAAGCACAGAGTCTTGCAATCTTGACCTACTATTTAGTCAGCAGTGTAGACTTGAACCTATTGGCTGGCTTGGAGCTATAGAGAAGTTCCTTTTAGAGTGAATCTGCACCCCTTCACAGATCGTTGAGGTAAATATTTGGTGGTTAATTGCAATAATCCCAACAGGATCAGACACAGCAGCTGCAATCTCTTGATCAATGCCACCAATCATCTTTTTAAATAAATTGTTATATTTTCATTAAGAATTCTTTAAAAGGGGGAAAAAGAGAAGACAAAAACAGATAAAAAAGAAAGCACAAAGTGAATAAAGAGCACTTTTATAAGCATAATAAAATTAAATAAGAATGTTCAATATTGCACTAATTAATTTTACATAACTGAATGTATTTTAAAAACACATCATTGTTAAAATCCTAATAGTATATATATATCAACAGAATAATTGTCTAAAATCTACATTAAGGGTGGAAATCACACATTTCTGTACATGCAATAGATTTGTCCTTATTTAACAGATCATTGAATGGTAAAATAATTTATGTTAAGAGAACACAAATTTTGGATGTGATATGTGTGAATGTGTGTGTGTGTGTGAGAGAGAGAGAGGGAGAGAGAGAATTATAAATCCCCAAAAATTTGATTCTGTGTCAGATTTGCTTTTCAAACATGAAGTTATTTTGGATATCAAAGCAAACTCCCATAAACTATTCTTCTGAGGAATTATAGGTGTTTTCCGATACAAACCATAAAATGTCTTTGCAGCAGTTACTATGTGTAAAGCTAGTTTCTGGGCATGTAAGATTTAGTAGGAGTTTTTAAAATAAGTTGGAAAGGAAATTTAGCTTTTGGAATTTGTCTCCTCCTATTATAAATCTTTTTTTCAAAATTGCTGAGCATTACAGCATAGCCACTAAACAGGAAAAGCGATTCAACCTGATTGTTATGTTTCCAACAATTTTTAAAAATGAACTGTCCATTTTATCAATCAATAATGGAGTGATTTCCAGCAGTAAAAATTCCTATATCAGTTTTTTCTAAGTATGATATTCAGTATAAAAGTAATGTTTTTTTTTCTTGAAGCCCTCATTGCTGTAATGGGTATCATATTCACTAGGAGTAATGGTATATGAGAATGATCTTGGGAGACGGGGGAAGTGCCACAGAAGAACAGCTGGATAGGAGGCAGCTTTGCCTGTAAAAGAAATCTGGGCATGGCAAATATCTCTGAAGGGATATTCTCTAGTTTCTTGGTCTTTAAAGGCAACAGGGGAGAAATATACTTTCAGACTTTCAAGATTCTGCTAATGTAATCTTATAATAAAGTAGAATTAGTCCATCTGGTTGTGCTTTCTGTTTGGATTACCTTGCCTGGATTACCTTACTAGGCTGACACTATTTTTTGGTTTTGAGGTTGGAATTTTAGTATAACAAGGATGTTTGTTATAGTATAACAAAGATGATTATGATTAGGAGACTGGAGACTAAAACATATGAAGAATGGTTGCAGGAATTGGGTATGACTTAATGAAAAGATGGATTGGGGTGACATGATAGCAGTGTTCCAATATCCAAGGGGCTGCCACAAAGAAGAGGGGGTCAAGCTATGCTCCAAAGCACCCGAGGGCAGGACAAGAAACAATGGATGAAAACTAATTAAGGAGACAAGCAACCTAGAACTAAGGAGAAATTTCCTGACAGAATAGAACAATTAATAAATGAAATGACTTGCCTCCAGAAGTTGTGGGTGCTCCAACTCTGGAAGTTTTTAAGAAGAGAGTGGACAATCATTTGTTTGAAATAGTTTAGGGCTTCTTGCCTGAGTAGTGGGTTAGATTAGAAGACCTCCAAGGTTCCTTCCAATTCTGTTATTCTGTTATAGTTACAGATACTATGGATCACAGGTAACAATAATAGTGAGAAGAATTTGGACAGGTTTTGATCTCATCGTAAGGTTTTTGAATAACCAAATAATGTCACAACTAAGATACAGTATCTATCTATTTATTTGCATCCTGCCTAATCACCAAAGAAGATGGTGTTTTATGATGGCAAACTTAATTCAGCAATTCTGGACAAAGAAGAAAGAACTGCAGCTGTCACATTATATAGCAAGAAATTAATCTTCACTTTTTTATCCTAGAAATTGGATGAAAATTTTCCATCAAAAGTCAGAGAACAACATATGCATTGTCCTCATGTTGCATGTGGAAGGATAGAGCATGTGGAACCTAATCATCATGGGAAAAATCCCATGGATAACTATTTGGAGAAAATCTTATGGATAACTATTTGAATAAATATTTTTCTGTGTAAGTTGGAATTTCTCTTAAGTATTCAAACATGTTTTGTGGATTGGATCCATTGATTGTTCATGGATCCATTTTGCTTTCATAGTAACTAGTCTAGGATAATGTGAATATTACTATAAGAGAGAACTTCTTGCAGCTACATGTGCACCTAGCCAAAACTCACATTAGACACTGACAAAAAGTTGCCATCATCAAAGTGTCAAGAACTCATTCTGAAAATTTTAACTTTTAATAGAATTATATACCACTTCACAGTGTTTTACAGCCCTCTTTAAGCAGTTTACAGAGTCAGAATATTGCTCCCAACAATCTGGGTCCTCATTTTACCTTCTTTGGAAGGATGGAAAGCTGAGTCAACTTTGAGCCTGGTGAGATTCAAACTGCCAAATTGCAGTCAGCCGGCAGTCAGCAGAAGTAGCCTGCACTCTAACCACTGTGCCACCGTAGGTCACTGTAGCTGTGATCAAATAACAATAATTTAATAGTTAAGAGAAGTATTTTGAAGACAGTATCTCTTAAAAGTAATATTAATTCCTTGGAAGATTTTAGTCTCAGTATTTTTAGTTTAAAGACACATTATCAGTTGAGATTAAGTTTTGTGAAAGTGCTTCAATTAATATCATTAAGTGTTGTACCTTATGATTCTTGATGAACGTATCTTTTATTTTATGTACGCTGAGAGCATATGCACCAAGACAAATTCCTTGTGTGTCCAATCACACTTGGCCAATATATAGTAGTTTCAGCTCTGTTGCTATTTCTTTTTGGGGATAATGGAAGAAGACAGCAGAATCACACAATTTGTGCAGCATCAATAATTTACAAAGCTAAAAGAATGGAAGATAGATGCTTGTTATTCTTTAATGTTTTGTACAGGAAGATTTAGATGCTTTGCTTAGTTGCTTTATTAGCAGCAGCAGTATTCTATACTATTAAAATAAATATAAGTAGTCCTCGATTTACGACTATAATTGAGCCCAACATTTCTGTTGCTAAGTGAGATGATTGTTAAGTGAGTTTTGCTCCATTTTATGACCTTTCTTGCCACAGTTGTTAAGTGAATCACTACTGTTGTTAAATTAGTAATAACGTTGTATTGAAACAAACAAAATGTTAAAAAGTTATGATATTTATAATTATGTAAGTATACATAATATACTTACTTATATTAAAATAACCAAAATATCCCTCAAGGCATGTCATAACTGTTGAGCACCCCTAATGCTTGGAAATTGAAAGTTGCTTGTGAGAAGGTCACAAAAGGTGAGGATACTTCAACTCATAAATAAGAGTCAGTTCTCAATCGCCTGAATTTGATCATGTGACCCTGGGGATTCTGCAATGGTCCATTGTAACTCCAAATTGTCATTAAACAAACTGTTGTAAGTTGAGGACTTATCTGCATTGCTGAACTCTCCAAATATCACTGAAGCACAAATTCCAATATTTCCTACTTCTGGGCATGTTGACCGTGGCTGCTGGATGAACAGTAACATCTGGAAGGCTACCAGTTCCTTCACCTATTTGGTCAGCTGCATTCTTTGTCCTCAAGATGATTTTTTTAACCCGATACCCCGTGAGAAAGGTCTTAGCATTGGATATGTGGTTCCTTTGCAGTCTTGTTTCGTTGCTGGCCTACATTCAGATGACAGCACAGTGTTGCATCATACTGTATACTACTAACTTCAGTGGGTGTTCTGAATATGTGATATGTTTCTAGCATTCAAAATGCATTTAGGTCCATCTCTGCAGCAGAAATTGATTTTGGTAGCAAAATATTCTAAACAAGTCAGATATCCCAAATTATATATGATTAGGTGTCAGAAAAGGGCTAAATGGATAAAGTCAGCACACTGCTTTATGCTGATTTTCCAGAGTTATTAAGGATACAATTCTACTCTGCTCCGATAGAATTTTGCTCTATAAAACTTCAATTTTGGTAGTCAGGGCAAATCATATAGAATAGGTGTACGTGCATGAAGTTTCATACTTAAAATTCGTTGCTCAAATTATTTGAGTATTGCTAGATTTACTTCTGTGTGTGTGTGTGTGCGCGTGAGAGAGAGAGTGAGAGAAAGAGAGAGAGAGATGTAGTCAGAGAAAAAGTGTAACTATATGGGTGTGTGTTTGTAAACATTTGGAACAATAACTGCAGTAGTAATTCTTGGAGTATGTTAAGAGTTTATTTGCTGTGAACGTGGTCGATTTAGCAATTTTTAACTATTCAGCAGAAACATCTTTTGATTTTCAAGCTTTCCTTTGCAGCTATAATCTAGTAAAGGAAAACATAACGGGAACAACCACCATAATATTAGAAGATCATCATAATTCTGTATTTGTAGCCAAGTCATAGATGACAGCTTCCTATACCCCATAAGGATAATCCATATGGAGCGGACCATGAATTAAAATGGCATTTGTAAAACAAGTGAAAAATACAAGATAGGGCCAATTCCAATTAATTTGTATCCAATGGCACTCACTGTATAATTTTTGGGGAGAAGGGCTTTCTTCTTTAAATAAAAGAAATACCAATTTTAACTAAGAATTAGTGATCCCTATTGCCTAGTTTCACTCAAATGAAAAATATGTATGTCTTTGGTATTGACTTTTGACAATTTATCTGCAACAAAGAAGTAGAGTTATGCTATTCTATTGCACTCTATTCATGGGGCTCAGGTCCACTTGCAATCTGACACATTATCTTAGTAGGGAGACTGAAGTACATTAATTTCTCAGTATTTCACACAAAACTGACAAAGGTCATAAAGAGTCAGCCAAGGCCCTGTTATAGAATTTAAGAAAATTGGACCTTGGTCACAAGAGTTGTTATGTCTTGAAATATCTGATTATTTTACTTATTTAACCTTGCTGTTTAATAATGACTTGTTCTTTTATAAATTTCAGCTGTGTTGGTGTAGAGGAAGATGAGGCACCAGATATTGATATTTACCACTGTCCAAATTGTGAGAAAACCCATGGAAAATCTACTTGTAAGTATATTCCTTTGTCAGATCATTCTCTTGTTCGGAAAACTGACTTTATGGTATTTGCTATCCTGAATATATAAATTTTACTAGAATTTATGGTATTATTTACAAATATTAAAGAAAATGGAAGCTAATCAGGCATTTTAATATTTCGGTGCAAATGTGATATGAGTTGATTCATAGGGATTCGTGTGTATGTGTGCTTGTGGGTGTGTGGAAGAGAGGGAAGGATGGGGGGAGAGAGAATCAACTTGAATAGAACTGAAAAAGCTTCTTGGATTAGAAGCCAAACATTTTCAAATAAAAAAGTAAGAAAGTCCAGTTGCCTTTTGGAAAAGAACCTTTGGAACACGTGAATAATCTTATCTATCTGTTTGCCTTAACTGGGAACCACCACAATCAATGCAATATACTTCCAGATAAATATGAATAGGATTGGGCTGCTCATAAGAGTGACTCAATATGGTTAAGATTATATTAATAATAATTTTGTGTTTGACATAATGTAGCAAACTGTTTTGGGCAAGCAGTAAGAATATATTATAAAGTCTCAACATTTACATCTTCTTTAAAATAGGACTGAAATTGTAAATGCTCTTTCAGAGTGTGAACATCTAAAAGAATTCATGTCAAGGGAATAATTTTCAAATTGAATAAGTTATCTGGGAAAGAAGCATTGTGGCAGAAAATCTCCCTTGTCAATAATGACCTCCTTATAAGAGATAAAATGTTAATTTTCTTTTTTGGTTCCTTGGATGGTTTTCTTCCCTAATAACAGAGCAATACATGTGATTTTTAAAATTATGACTGATAATTTCTTCAGTTATTGAATGAATGAATGTGAATCAGCACTTGAAAGATAAGTATGCTAGAAAGAATGAAAAAACAGGTAGATACTATTATATAAAATACTTTTCTTAGATAATTTATTGTACAATTTAAGATTACATCTGTGATAACCCTAGTGATACGTTAAATAAAGAGGGAATAATATGTTAACATTTGGGTGCTCTTTTTTCTACTTTTTCTTTGTCAAAATTCTATTAGCTGTGTATCTCAAATATGTTTTACTATTATCGATTGCAGCATATTTTCAGAAATAACAAATTCCACCTATCTTGTTACTTTTGAAAAAAAATCCTCTATACTTTTGATGTTCAAAATAAAAAGTACTGAACTTTTTTGAAAAGATGACCAACTATACTATTTCAGTGTTAATGACAAGTATAGTGGGGATTATTTTTATAACTGACTTTGCACCAGAGAGAAAGATGAGTGGCTCTTCCTGCAGTGTCACTCAAGGTCTCCTCCTGTGCCAGAGCTGCCTCGCAAACTGGTGCCACAATCAGGAAGGTTCAGGGCCATCAGGAATCAGACTGCCTGCACAAAGCACCAGCTCAAGTGGTACTTATTTGTCTACTTGTACAGAACATGCTTTCAAGCTATTAGATGGACAGAAGCTGTAACGACTGACTGGTAGTGCTAGGGCTCAAACCACTAGAGCTGAGACCATCTCAAGCATCATTCAGCCTCTGAGCCATCGTGTCTCCCAATATTGAGGATTGGAACAGTCTATAAACTTAATGCATACATACATACATAAGCTAATGTTCCAGCATTTGAATGTATGACTCACAACAGATGGCTTCTTTTTGTAAACTGTTTTATACAAATACATTATATAGAAAATCTAAATATGATATATATCTGTTTAAAACTATTTAACCATTAATTGCTTGGCACTTCAGAGGTTAATCGTTGTGCACTAATGAGCACTATGTTTTGAAATATGGCTAAAATATAATTGATGATGATGCTATTTATTCATCATCAGTCCGACTCTTCACAATTCTATGGGCCAAGCCTCTTCACATCTTCCGATATTGCACTGCAAAAAAATTTAATTAGAACTGGGCAATAATTATAACTTTGTTATAACTTTGTCATAACTTCCTCATGGTTGCAAAAGCAATTGAATCTCTGTAAATTGAAGCCAAATATGCAGTTCAAGCACTAAACAACTTCTGGCTAAACACAGTTTGTTACAATCTTGGTACTTCCTGAATCGAGACATTTAGAATTATTTTGACTACTTTCAGGGAGACTGGAGGCCATTTGGTGTCATGATCTGAAAAATATAATAACTGAATTTGGCTATAACATTGCTTTGATGAGATTGAAAGAACATTGAACAACATGGCAGGTTTGCAAAAGCATCTCATGTCAGTAAAAATAAGCTTTCTAGGTTATAAATCAAAGCTGAAAGCAACGTTAACATGTTACCATTTTGTACAACCCTTTTATTTCCATTTTATTTGGCCAGGAAACATTTGAGATAAATTTTCATACTATAAAATACAACAACTTTAAATAATATGTCTAAGGATAGGGCTGTGATAGGGCTGTATTACTTTTATTTTTCTCTTTTTCCTAGTACCTTCTGCTATTGGTATCTTATGATTATATTACTTTATGGTTTTATGTACACTGAGAACGACTTATTCACTGGAGATAAATTCCTTGAGTGCCCAATCACACTTGGCCAATAAAGAATATTCTAGTCTAGTCTAATACTATAAAAGTCATATTGCTAAACCCAAACCTTAGTCTGAATTTGCTCTGAGAATCTACATAAGAAAAAATTCTCACATCTAACTTTGGCACAACAATGCTCTAGTCATTCTTTAAAAACATATCTACATGTCACAGCCTTCTTCTCATTCCCAATCCATAACTAGTTTAACCAAATATTTTTTTTCCTGATCCAATATGGAAGCAGTGTTTTCTGTCTAACAAAGCATGCTATATAAATGGTTGTGTCCCTGCAGCTGCAGTAATGACTTGCTCATTCTTTTCAGCTGCCAATCATGTCCCTTTCTATGCAATGGTTGCCTTTCCTGGCATTTTGGTTAGTGCTGATGGATTTGGATAATGTTGGACGATCATCATCATCATCATCTCATCAGTCATTATTATTATCAATATTGCTACAAATACTAGGAGACCCCCATCTGTTTAAAGGGATTTACCTATCAGAGGGAACCTATTTTCTCTAGTGATCTTGTGCTACTTTGTCAATAGCTAATAGTTTTAGCCTCTCTGTTGACTATGATGCGCCAAGATCAATAGACAGTACTGTAAACCATGATTTCTCTAAAATGGCCAACCTGCCAGCCAAGACTTCTTCCTTTGTTTGACAGGCACTTTGCACTAAGATTCCTACAGAAGCACTTACGTTTTAAAAAACGTTCTGACAAATGGCTACAACTCCTGTGTTGGCATATTTAAAATCAATTCACATTCTAAACTTAGCACTTTCAAGAGACACAGGATAAATAAGAGATGAGAATCCCTACCGTAGGAATCTTGAACATAAACTGAATTCTAAACAGGGAGGACAGTCTCGTCGCTTTGATTTCTGTAATTACATATCAACCTAGCCTCTTTCATTAAATCCTGATAAAAGTAATTCTGAAAGATCTGACTTTTTATGGAGGTGGGCAGCCAAGAAGTTGATTCACATCTCAGCCATCTGGCGGAACTTTTGCCCTCCCCAGTCCAGAGGGGGAACAATTGGTGAATGTTTTTCCCCACAGCTAATGGCCCCTTTCTATGCCTTAAATGCCGCACAGAAAATTGTGAGGATAGCACTAATCTTCATCTTCATTTCAGTTCCAGTTAGAAAAGATACTGATACATTACTTTCGTGCTACCTCCCAGACTATAGAAAAGCATATTAAATTGATTGTCCTACTATGCTTATATATTGTGTACTTGATTGGCTTGAAGAAGGCTGTGAAGGGCTTCAAATGATGCTCCCTCTTTCATGACATTTTGGCTGGTGTATATAAAAGGATTTGCTTAACATTAAGCAAGAGCTGTGGTGGTGCAGTGGTTAGAATGCAGCATTGCAGGCTACTTCTGCTGACTGCCAGCTGCCTGCAATTTGTCAGTTCGAATCTCACCAGGCTCAAGGTTGATTCAGCCTTCCATCCTTCCGAGGCGGGTAAAATGAGGATCCAGATTGTTGAGGGCAATATGCTGACTCTGTAAACCACTTAGAGAGGGCTATAAAGCATTGTGAAGGGGTATATAAATCCAAGTGCTATTGCTGTTAGAATGTAGAGGGAAATTAATGTATTTTGGGGGCAAGTCAGAAAAATGTTCTGTCTTCTCATATCTGTCAGCTCACTGTTATTTATTGCAGAATTTTAGGTACAAAAGATAAGGGCTGATTGTTCTTATTATGCAACTTATAGGATTTTTTTAAAAAAAATATGATGCAAGAATGTCTGGCACACACTTTCAGTGATGGATGCCTTCCAAATGTCAATATAAAAATAATTTCTTGTGCTTTCTACTTTGCCACTGTAGCCTGCTGGCTTGCTACTTTAGAAAAATGTTTTCCTTATACAACATTAACAGTAATTTTGATTTAATGGTGTTTTGGAAGGCTACTAGTATGTAGAAGAAATATGCATTTGTTAAAAATGTACTTCTTGAATAACTTGGGGAAAACAAAATGCCCCAAGGAAGCCAGAATTGCATATGAATTTTATAATAGAAAACATGATCTAAATTTTCTCTTGAAAGAGGTCTTAATTCATGAGACTTCTGGCAAATATTTTGAGAGCTGGATTGTTAGTGGTTTAACTCTTGAACAAAATTATGGGACTGTTCGCACATTAGAAAGAGGGACTACAGCTACATGACAAGCATGTTAGGATAATACTCTACATCTTAGCAACCTTTGTTAGCAGCCATAGCAAGATGGTTATTACAAGTTTCCACATTTTTTTATAGTGAGGACACTAGAGTAATAGTTAAGGCATTATGTAGTTATCAGGAAGATCTAAGTAGCCATGGAAGCTCATAGGCTGATTTTGGGCTAGTCTCTCACTCCCAGAATTATTATCAGAAAAACTGAGTGCATGAAGTTCTACTTTGAGCTTCAGGAAGGAAAAGTGGGATTGAAATCTAATAAATAATCTGACAGATGTCATATTTCATGTTTTACTAGCTAATGTACTTCCACATTTCCTAAATATGTGTTCTTTTTTGTTTAAAAGTTTTCCTCTATTTTAATATTCATACATGTGCTAACGATGCGGAAAAACACTGTATCCCTCATGGCTCTTTCATTTGATTCTGTATGTTTCCTAGGCAGAGAATTGCTTTATGAAGGAAAAAAGCAAATTGGATTTAGTAAATATACAAGAGATAATTTCCCATATAGTAAATTATTTGACAAAACTGTTAGCAAATTATTATATCAAATGGTGATTTCAATGAAATTTCTTCACAAAAGTTGAGTATGTTTGTTTGTTTGTTTGTTTGTTTGTTTGTTTAAAAGATGTGTTTGTCCATCTTATTCATCATAACCCAGGATGGCTTCCAACAACATACAACCCCCACCCCCTCCTCCAAATCCAACACACACAAAACCATTTCACACAACCAAGGCATCATAACATTTGTATCCCAAATACACATATTCTGAGTTCATCCTATGCCAATGTCTGGGGAAAACACTAGTTCTTAAGAAGGCCAGGAGTGCAGAAGCTCTCTGGATCTTGGGAAAGGGGCTGTTTCATAGGGTAGGCACTGCTATAGAATTGTAGTTTGTTTATTTATTTAATTATATCAAGAAGAATGGTAAAAACAAAATGCAATATATGAAAGATGTATGGACAAGAGGTTGACAAGAATGATTTGGAAGTCTAGAAAGGTATAAATATGTTTAGGAAATGATATTAATGTAAATTATATTTAATTAGATTGTTTTTCTCTTATTTCCTGGCTTTCATTTCTTTTACTCAGTACTTTATTCTTTGCTTTGTATAATGGTCATTTTCTCAAAAGGAAATGGCTTGACAAATAGGCACATATGTAGACACAGATAAAGATACAGAGAAAATCAATGTGCAAAGTGGTTAAAGCATAGTGTCAGAGAGTCCCACACTCTGCTACAAAGAAAACTTGTGACTTTAGGCCACTCATTACCCTTCAGCGAAACTTTCCTCACCGTTTTTGTAAAGTTAAAATCTTTACAATTAGTTCCCATTTTAGTTCTAGTTAAATGGAACACACGAGCCATTGCATCAGAGTTTATCTTGAAGGAAATGTGTACATTTAATGAGTTGATAAGATACTGGACTTTGGGAACTGCACTACTAAAGGAATCTCTTAAATATTCTCTATATAGAAAATTAGGGATGCTTTCCTCTTCCTTTAAAACTTCTGTATCAGTGGTGGGTTGCTCCTGGTTCAGTCCGGTTCTATAGAACCGGTAGTAAAACTGACGGGAGGCTCCATCCACCCGCCACGACATCATCATGGGTGATCTGTGCATGTGCAGAAGAGCGCGCGCTCCCACTGCGAACTGGTAGTAAAGGTAAGTGGAACCCACCCCTGTTCTGTATGTTCTATTAGATAGCTCATTTTTTCCTGACCTGAAGCAGAGAAGTTTGGGATTTACCTTAGGAAAGTTAGATAAAATGAGAATCAGAATCCACTGAGGATGAGAAGATACCTCAACAGGAATTATATATAAATGCTGTATATAAACCCTGATAGGGACTGTCAGACCTTATCCAGTTCACATGCTAGAACCATTATATCTAAATTGTAATTTTTCATAGGCCATGAATGTTGATATAATTAAACTTGCATTACCATCTAAGCATCATAATCATGAATAATAAATGACTGAAGGGGTTGCATCAGGAGGGCTTATAAATGTAGAGTTCAGTTTTCATGTCTTCACTTAATCTGATCCGACACATCCTTTGTTTCTTATTGAATAACAGCTAAACAGTGAGCCTTCACTCTGGCAATAGGATTTAATTCATCAATTTTTCAATTGCACATTTTAATCAATAAAATAAACATTATGAAAAGAGACAGATTATGCCTTTGTTATCTGCCTGGGCTGACTTTCTTCCTTCATACATGATTCAAAGCCTAGGTAAATAATACATTGTACCATGATTTAATTTTATCTTGCATCAGCCCTTGACATGTATGATATGTTTCTACATTGCAATTTGAAGTGCTGCTCTTAACAGTGGAGATTAAAAGTGTAGCTTAGTAAACCTGAACTCTATCCAGGATTTACATTTCGCTTTATAAAAACTGTATAGCTCACTACTTAATTATATGGCTGGCTTGTTCTCAGGGTTACTAAATTATCGCAGTTCAGCGTACTTCATATAGGTCATAGTATTAACATTTATAAACAGATGGAAAAAATGTCAAATGTCTCTTCAGAACAAAAATTAACTTTATACTATTTTGTTAGAGGTAGCATTATTATCATTATGTCACCCAAGAGGTCCTGTCAGCCTTAATAGGCAAACCAAAATGACAATTTTCTTCATTGTCATCCTCCCACACCCATTATATCTAATCCCCTTAAATTTGTTCTCTTTCAGTAAAAAAGAAAAGAAATTGGCACAAACATGACACTGGTCAAGCAACAGAAGTAAAGCCTGTCCAGAATGGTAGTCAAGTGTTTATCAAAGAACTTCGAAGTCGTACATTCCCCAGGTAAGTTGCTAACCCTATTCCTGTATCATTGATATTAGAAGGAAGATTTGGGGGCAGGTAGGTTTTCCTTGGTAAAGTATATGTAGCCAATAGCTATGTAGCTCATAAGCTTACAGATCTTGGCCTCATAGCTTTCCGCATAATTTCCTGATGCAAACAAACAAATTCCCTCGCTCTGCTTATTGACAAACACTAGGCCGTATTTGATCCTTAGAAAGCCTGGAACAGCTCCACAATGGTGGGTGGAAACAGCATATGGTATACAGTACAACTAAAAGAAATAAGTGGCGTAAGTAGTTTTCACAACTTATTGGGACATTTAGCACTCCTGAGGCATTGCTTCTCCATAGTTAGTAAGAAACAAAATTAACGTGGTGATTATGTCATTTTATTAAGGTATCTAAAATTCTTATGTTCTTCAAAGAGATTTCATTTTATGTAATTATGTAACAGTGGCTTATCAATTGGCAAGTTTCTTTTATGATTAATGAAATATAATAATGTTGCAATATTAAATATATATGGCCAAGATCTTTCTATAGTATTTACTTGCAAAAATATTGTTCAATAAAATCTCTTGCATCTTTAATTAGATTATTTTGAATCTTGTGTTCATATGAAGCATCCTAACGGTAAACAAACTACTATAGTTCAATTCCATAATATTAAAAAAAAAGGGTGGGGAGGGGAAATAGAACTGCAATTAATTCCTCACCATGTAGTGAACAAAAACTAAAGGTTATTCATGAAATTCTTCATTACAAATGTTGAGCTGAACAAGAGGCAATTAAAGGCCAAAGGTCAAAGTCTTCATTGGACAGACTGCAATGGTATGAAACAGTGACCCCCAACCTTTCCGGTTTTGGGGACCAGTGTGTATGTGGGGGAAAGGGAGAGGGAATGGTTATGTGCGAACAGTGGGAAAGCATACTGTGTTTCCCTGAAAATAAGACCCTGTTTTATATTTTTTTAACCCCAAAATAAGCGCTTGGCCTTATTTTCGGGGAGGTCTTATTATTTTGGGGCGTGAGGAACAAGGTGGGGCTCTTCTTGCCATCTTACCTGATTTCCAGGTCTGCATTTAAATATTTTGGGGAGGGCTTATTGGGGGGGGGTTATTTTAGCGCATGCGCTCAAAAGCCCGATTGGGCTTATTATCAGGGGATGTCTTATTTTCGGGGAAACAGGGTATTTGCCCATTCCTCAGGCAAGTGGAGCTGCACATGTGCTCTCTCACTGCTTCCACCGCCTGGTTTTGAATGGACTGTAGCCCAGTAGTGAGCTGCAGCCTGGGGGTTGGGGACTGCAAATTCAGGCTGCAACTCCAGGCTAAGTGTTTGATAGAAGTATCACTGGCTGTAAAAGTTTTGATCTCTTTGTTTTTACAGTTTTGACCTGGAATTAAAATCAGAAGTATGCATAACAGTATGGCATTTCTGTAAATTGAACTGTGGAGTTTGAGTGCATTGGCAGGCATAACAAAACAGTCAGCATTTTTTTTAAAAAAAAAACCCTGCTTCCTTCAACAGCAGTCCAGACTTATCTGTCTTTATAGACTCGGGTCGTTAATGTTCAACTGCTACTTGCATTATACAGCAAAGAAGACCCTTCTATTGTGATGGTTTATTCTTAAATTAAGGAAAAGGCTATAAGCTGATGTACCTTTGTTAGTGAATGGAGGAAAAGAGAGATAGGAGAATGTATTTTTTTCTTCAAACTACCATATTTTTTGGAGTATAAGACACACCTTTTTCCCCACTAAAAGTGGACACAACTTTGTAGATGACCCTCACTCTGTCAAGGACCTTGGAGTACTCATATCTAATGATCTAAGTGCCAAAGCCCACTGTAACATCATCGCCAAAAAGGCGTTAAGAGTTGTAAACCTAAACTTGCGTAGCTTCTTCTCTGGTAATATTACACTACTAACCAGAACATACAAAACATTTGCTAGACCAATTCTTGAAAACAGCTTATCTGTCTGGAACCTGCACTGATTATCGGACATTAGTACAATTGACTGTGTCCAGAAATATTTCACAAGAAGAGTCCTCCACTCCTCTGCTCACAACAAAATACCTTATGCCACCAGACTTGAAATTCTGGGCTTAGCAAACTTAGAACTATGCTGCCTTCGGGATGACCTAAGCGTAGCTCATAAAATTATCTGCTACAATGTCCTACCTGTCAGTGACTACTTCAGCTTCAACCACAACAATACATGAGCACACAGTAGATACAAACTTAAAAGTGAGCCACTCCAAACTCGATTGCAGAAAATATGGCTTCAGCAACAGAGTGGTCAATGCCTGGAATGCACTACCTGACTCTGTGATTTCATCCCAAAATCCCCCAAATGTTAACCTTAAACTGTCTACTGTTGACCTCACCCCATTCCTAAGAGGTCTGTAAGGGGTGTGCCTACCGTTCCTGTCCTAAGGTTCCCTTTATCTGTATTCATTTTATGTATTCAATTCATACATACACCTTCATTGGCTATCCCCCTTGAAAGCCACTTGTGTGCTTAGAATAAGAGGTGTAGTTTCAAAGAGGCACAGAAGAGGGCGCTCATGCCTTACCCTAAAAAGATTTTGGTACTTTATGGATGCATGTTTTTATCCCAATGAAATCCTGTGCTTTAGGTGTAAGTACAAAAAGTAACTTAATAAAGTTGGCTAAAGTAACATGCCTGCTTAGAAGAAGCTTTGACCACAATATTCAGATATTTTTGAGTAGCCTTGGATGATGAGATGCTGTTGACAAAACTGACTATTCTGATACTATATGACTATTAAGCGTGTTTTGCATCACTTCACAAACTGGTAGCTGATTAGACTATTACACCTAACCTTTCTCTAAACATCCAAACAGAATTTAAGTTAGCATTTGTCAAACTAAGATGGTAGTTTGTATTTGGTTATAAATTTGGTGGACAAAAACACATCATCAATCATTGGGTAAACGGTTTCACTGAAGGATTTAACAGCCAAAATGTAATGAGTCTTGATCATGCTAACTTATACACTTCTTTATATAAAGTCTGATGTGCTGTGTAGATGAATATTTTCATAACATTGTTATTTAAAATGTATAATTCTAGTATGTGAAGTCTGAACATTTTTAAGAACACAATTGCAGTGTTTGGGGATCATTTGAGTCAAATATTAACAGCAGAGTCAGGACAAAAAAGTTGTTTTCTTGAAAGTCATAGACTGCATGTTGTCATTTGCTAGAAATATGGTCTTCATCTACAGCAGAGTTATCATTCATCAGACAAAGGAGGAAGTATTCACTTCAGAGACTGAAAGGACTATTTACAAATAAGAGTGATTAATAGTCTGCGTCATCTCATTCGTTTTTGGATGGATTTTGAGATCCTGTGTGGTAGAAAAGATAGGAAAAGAGTCGAGTATATAATAGCTGATGCTGTAGTCAGACTCTGTGTAATGACTCTTTCTCTTGCAAGGATCATCTCAAAACATTTTTTCAAACCACATCTTCATTTCCATTGTCCTTGTTTCTTCTTCAATTTATCTTAGATAAATTAGTTAGCTCAACTACCTGCCTATCCTTCTATTTCCCCTCTCTCTCATTTTCTCCTTCTGTGGTCTTCATTTTGTTTTTAAAGATAATAATTTGATTTTTAAAAAAGATTTTCTTTTTTAAACACATTGATTTGATTGTTCATTTTTAGTTGAATTAAGCCAGAGGTCTTCAAACTTGGCAGCTTTAAGACTTGTGGACTTCAACTCCCAGGCTGGAGAATTCTGGGAGTTGAAGTCCACAAGTCTTAAAGACCTGCCAAGTTTGAAGACCTCTGAATTAAGGCTTCCTCTTCATTCAGGGATGCATTAAAATATTATATTCATTTCTGATTTTTTGATTCCATAAACAATTTTATAGAATATTAATATGTACATGTTTGCCTTCTTTGCTTGTCTTTATCAGTAGTGTCTCCCATATTGATCCCATTAATAGGTTTCTACTTTTGTGTATTTGACTCTCTTCATTTGTTTTATATCTTGCATCTGTTACTCACATGGGTATCTTTAAGGGTGATTAGGCAGAGGTAGCGGAAGAGTGATGTCTGACTTTTCTCATGAGGAAGTGTCATGTCCCCTCTCCCTAAAAAATTAATGGCCAGTATTTGGCTCAATTATTGTTCACTTTTAATACAGAAGATTGCACTATTCTGGAAATGTAGAAGAGAAAGAAGAATTTGTAAGAGCATGACTAGGAGACTCACCATCACCCTGGAATAGTTCCAGAAGAATGCCAAGAAAATATATTGGTTTTTTAAATCCATGGCACTAGAAGAGGACAGGGCGATTAAGGAAAATGGTGATGATATTTTTGCTGAAGAAGAGGATGCAGCAAAGTGACCCAATGCTCTGACATAATTCCTAATAACTTTAATGTCAAGCTTCATAATTCTAGCAGTAGACAGTATTCCTGTAAAGAGATTTGGGATGGTTTTGATGAGCCGTGGTGGCACAGTGGTTAGAGTGCAGTACTGCAGGCTACTTCTGCTGACTGCCAGCTGCCTGTAATTTGGCAGTTCAAATCTCACCAGGCTGAAGGTTGACTCAGCCTTCCGTCCTTCTGAGGTGGGTAAAATGAGGACCCATTTGTTGGGGGCAATATGCTGACTCTGTAAACCACTTAGAGAGGCCTGTAAAGCACTGTGAAGCGGTATATAAGTCTAAGTGCTATTGCTATTGCTATTTTGAACCATTTGGAAATCTTAGCTCTAAGAAGAATATGAGCCAAGGGAAGTAGCTATGATAATAGTGTATTATAGTTTGCTTTTCTATCTAAAGAAATGTCATCAGGCTAAATCAACACATTGCCATATATAAATATGAATGGGGCAAATATGTATGTACCTGATGGTGATTTTCAATAGCGGCCTCCTTGAACATCTCATTGTTAGGTGGAAAATTACGAACATGGAATAACAATAACACTTGAGCTAAACCCTCCAAGGAAGATGTATAGGCACTTGAAGGAATGATACTATAGATTCCTGAGAATCACAGCAGGTTGTAATCCTGTGATGAATGAATCTTCAGAATTTGCCTTTCCATCATTATCTAGGGCAGTTTACCATACCACTATGGGAAGGTCCCTTGGGGAGGTGCACACAGAGCCCAGGGCTTTGAAGAACATTTCAGTTGTACATTGTTACAATAAATCCATCTTTCCCAAAGTTTCATTGTATTATTTTCATTGTTCACTTGTGTTCATTTTATTTATTTATTTATTTATTTTATTCGTCTTATATGCCGCCCTATCTCACAATGGACTCAGGGCGGCTCACAACAATAAAACACAAGCCACAATAAAAATAAAGACTAAAATCTAAAAAATTTAAAATTAACCCATTAAAACCCTTAAAACCCCATCATCAGACCAGGTCAAGGGATTTGAAAAGCCAAGTTTTTAATTCCCGGCGGAAGGTGTGAAGGTCGGACGCTAGTCGGAGCTCCAAGGGGAGTTGATTCCAGAGGGTGGGCGCCCCAACCGAGAAGGCTCTACTCCTGGGGGCCACCGGCCGCCACTGTCTAGCCGACGGCACCCTGAGTAAGCCCTCTCTATGGGCGCGAACCGGGCGATTTTGGTGTTTGGATTACGATAAGTTTACACTAAAGGAAGGTGCGATGGCAAAAAGTTGAGGGATCTCTGAGCTAAGGGCTTCTGGATTGACCACAGCAGAATGACTGCAGAGATTAAAAATCGTAAGTGTAGAAATGGGTCTCTCTCAAACTGTGCTATAGAAGTGGTCTGAGGAAGTGGTTTTAATGATCAAGAGATTGTGCCCCTAAATGTTCAAGATCCCTATGGATCAGGAATAAAAAATGTGATTCAATTTGAAAAATGTTGTATGTCAAGAAATGCAGTCAGAAAACTGGGCTTTGGGAAAAGTATATTACCATCCCTCCTTTCTTTGGCAAATGATCAGCCTGTTCTTTTTCTTTCTAAGAAACTTGCTGCTTGTATGATCTCATGGTGGAATCTGAATATAATACTTCAGTTTCTTCCTCTGGAGATGTTCTTGAGGATTGCCATGGGTGCCCAAGAAAGAGGGAATAAAAAGGAAGACAATGTTTAGCTCTCAATATTTTTTTTGTCAGTCAGAGAAAATAGGAAAGGAAGAAAAAATTGCATAGGAGGGATATTCAGCAATGGATGAAAACTAATCAAGAGAAAAGTAACCTAGAACTAAGAAGAACTTTCCTGACAGATAGAACAATTAATTAGTAGAACAACTTGCCTCCAGAAGTTATGAATGCACCAACATTGGATGTTTTTAAGAAGATATTGAAGAACTATTTGTCTGAAATGGTATAGGATTTCCTTCCTAAGCAGGAAGTTGGACTGGAAAATCTCCAAGATCTCTTCCAACTCTATTATTCTATTCTATTTAAAAATAAATATTAAAGTTAAAGGCTTCAAATAATAGGCCAGCTCTATACTGGGTTGGTTGGGCACAGGGCTACCCTCTGTTAATTGGTTTTCCTAGTGCAGTGATACAAGCCTAATGAACTTTGGCCATAACAAAAATTATGGATATGGAATTTACTGATGAATTTATTTTACTGTATTTTGAATAAAATATTGTAGAACTGATAAGACTTATCCAGATATTAATATTGTATTCCATTGTATGTAGCACAATTCATTTTACAAACTGCTTGCCAAGCTCTAATCTAGAGAAAGTAAGTTTGTGCTTCATTGATATTAACAGATTTAAGTTAGTTCAAAAGTTCTAAATCTGAATATAGGATCAAATTATATATGAATAAGCCATCTGGCGTATCTATGACCACTAATATTTTCCTAGACTTAACTTCTTTAAACTTTTGTTTAAATGCTTTTTAGATTTTGACTCTATAGCCCTGGGAATTCCTGGTTGTTCCTCCACGCACTAAGCAGATGTACCTTTATTTAGCTTTTTGAAGATCAACCAAGATTGAATGTTACATGACATTACAACTAAACTAAGATTTCAACTGACCAGCACAATTTTTAAAAGAAAACAACTAATTTTCTATGAAAATTTAAAAGTATGCTTTTCCTTTGTCTTTATGGTGATATTTTGGATGAAATTTTGGATGTTGTGTCCTTAAATAATAAGTTATTGTGAGCATAATGGGGCCATGAGGACATCCTGAATTTAAGGATTCCTAGAACATGTAATTTCAGGGCAGTTAACATTTTGGAAAACTATATGTCCCAAAGTTCTGTTAATTTGCATTTGCTCATAAGTTCCATTAACAATCCCGAACCAGAAAACAATTTCTCAGAAAATTATGAATTATTTAAAATACAATCAAACCTTATGACCTGGAACAGCCTGCATTTCAAACTAGGAAGCAATAAATTCAGGGATTAGCTTGCATATAACACAAAGGAAAGATACTATTTTGAGGTTCTTCACAACTATGTAGCTGTCTGATTAAATAAAGCCAGTGGGTCAATACAGAAAGCAGGAGTTTCACAGTCTTAAAAGAAAATACTGACTTTGATGTGAGTTTATTGTATAATTGGACAAAACAAATTTGTTTTGTTTTGAATTTTTAGTGCTGAAGATGTGGTAATAAAAGTGACTGGAAGCCAACTAACAGTTGAATATTTGGAAGAAAACGGATTCACAGAGCCTATTCTCATTCCGAAGAAGGATGGCTTGGGCTTATCAGTACCTGCACCAACGTTTTATGTTAGTGATGTTGAAAACTATGTTGGTATGTATTGTTGTTGGTGTTTTACTGTAAATATGAATAATCCCTGGAGCTTTCAACTTGAATAATTTCCTATCAAATGGTTAGTAAACGATGCTGTTCACAGTGTTCATAGGATCTGTAGTCTGAAAGTTATCGGATTGGGAGGTTTACATTTTTACATTGTTTCTAATTTCCAATTAAAAATGTATCTTCATGTTTCCCAAGCCATGTGGTCATATCAGGCCCTACTGCAAGAATTGTACATTGCAGCCTGGATTTCCTTTTGACCAGCAGTCCTCTCTTTCAGACTTAATTTATGACTCAAAAAGGCAGTCCTGATTTAATGAATCTGAAACTACACAGCTTTAAATAAAGATATTTTTCTGACTATATTTCTGACTTGTTGATAAGAGGAATATAGGTAGTACCTATTCATTTTTTGGCTGTCTGAAGTTATACAATGCTGAAAAAAGTGACTTACGACCAGTTATTCCATTTATGACTGTCACAGCGTCTCCCTAAAGTCATGTGATTGCAACTTGGATTCTTAGCATTTATGACGGTCACAATATCCCATGGTCATGTGATCATCATTTGCATCCTTCCTAGTCACTTCTGGCATGTACAATCAATGGGGAAGCTGGCAGGAAGTCGCGTTTCATGGTCACAGGATGTCTTGATTAATGGCTGTGGATGATTCACTTAAGAACTGCAATTGAGATTGCTGGAATTTGCCATTACTAATTAGGGTGTTCATGTGATGTTTCGCTTAACAAAAGCTTTGTTTAATGATGGACTTGCTGGTTCCAAGGAAGCAATATCTATATGCAAATGTAGTACACTTTTTCATTCCACTTACTCTGTTTCCCCGAAAATAAGACATCCCCTGATAATAAACCCGATTGGCAAGAGAAGCCCCATCTTGCTGCACCCGCCCCAAAATAATAAGATCTCCCCAAAAATAAGGCCAAGCGCTTATTTCGGGGTTCAAAAAAATATAAGATAGGGTCTTATTTTTGGGAAAACACAGTATATAGCTACTATCTTATTGTCATTTTGTCATGCAATATACAGTACGACACCTTTAAGCTCTGAAGTTAAATTAAAATTAAATAAAATGTTAATACCATTAAAGTGGATTGAGTCTTGTGAGCTGACCAAATTTGGAATATTTTAGTATTTGTTTTATGCCAGTTTCTAGAGATGCAGTTGATTGAATCTTAAAAGACTATTGGCACTGTTGACAATGTGATGATTTCTTTTCCTATATTAATCCAAAATGTTACTTGCAAGAATCATTCACATCTTTTTGTATAGTTTGGACTAATTAGTGATTTGAAATCAGCACTTCATACTTAATTATGTTTGTATATAATCTGTGTAATATTCTGTTACTATTTACCCTTTGATTTCCATTATTGTCTTTAGGATTCCTAGGTCAACCAATGACAATACCTTGTTTTTCCTATGCTACAAACATCAAACATTTAGATCCCCCCCCCCCAAATTGTAATGTTGTAGTATATGTGGCATTTAACTAACAACCCATGCATTTTATTAGTTTTATCATGTATTATTATTTCATGAACATACAATAATGTAAAGCAAATATGATATTTACATTGCTCCTTTGTAAAGTTGTTATGCTGGTGTATGCATAAAACTTTCAACTATAATTTTATAGCAGGTCCCATCCAATTTGTACCTGGTGGGAATATCATGTTTGCTGATCCATCTCCTGTCCTTGGCAGATTTTGCTGCATTACTTGGACGCTTTTAATCTCTACTGTCTGCTTCTTTTTTAATATATATATATATATATATATTATTTTATTGTTTTATCATAAAAAGTAAAATAGAAAACAGAAGAAAAAAAACAAAATTAAATAAAAGAAAAGCATACATTCAACACTAGCAACAACAAAGAAAAAAAACAGTGTACAAAAAAGAGAAGAAAATCTGATAAAATAAATTTAACACTCAATATGTAGGATCCGCTTCTCTGTCTATCGACTGAAGTAACCCTGTTATGAAGAAGAGGGTCATCATAAACCAGAGAACAAAGCAAAGAGTTTAGCCTATGGATCTGTCATTGAGGGGTCTTTGTGCTTTCTGAGCCTAGTTGCTCTTGCAGATGTTTCATTATCCAAGCGAGGCAACATCATCATTACTAGCATTGATGAGAGGCTGATTAAACATTCTAGATTTAGAAACTTTTTCTCACTACACCTCCATTTAGTATAATCTTAATGTATACACCTTCCTTAAAAAAATCAAGCACCAAAATGAACACAAAGGAACAATGGAAACAGTGCAGTGAAACTTTGGTGGATTTATTTTAACAATGTGACTAAAAGATTCTTGGACTGTATCTGGACTTTCCCAAGGGAAGTTGACCAGAGAGTTTGGGAAATGTTGATTTAGATACACAGGCAAATGAATTTTACAATCAACATATGTTTTTACAACATTGATTGAAAAGATGGGAGGGATGCAGATGCCACCAATACGTTACTTGAAAAGTCATGTGCCTTTCACTTTTAAATGACCTTTGCACATCAACTTAGAAAAATGAATAAAAAATAAATTGTCCTGAAAATAATTATTAATTAGGAAAATATTTCTGAACCAGCATAATAGAATATTATTCTATTTCATTTTCCCAGGATTCCTTAGCTGCTCTTTGCAGCTCTCATACAATCCTAGGAACTGACAGTTGACTTAAGGAGTGGTGCATATTTGTGCTCCCAGTCCCTTCAAACTCTTTTGGGGTCTTCAAATTGAAAGTGTCAGACAGAGCAACCATAAACATAACCATAGGCTTGGGTTGCCAGGTGAACTATCTCACTTTCTCAATTTTCAAAATCGGCTTCCTATTTCTTAATATCCTTTTGCAAGTCCAGTTCTTTTTGTGCCAAAGAGCAAACTTTTTGCATGGGTACATTTTCATGGTTGCATGGAATGAACTTCTGTGTATTATACTTTGCCTTATAACTTGCACTGTATCCATGTTTACATTCCTATTTTCTTGGCTTGGTTGTTTTTCTTTAGGACCAGAAAGGAGTGTGGATGTTACAGATGTCACTAAACAGAAGGACTGCAAAATGAAACTAAAAGAATTCGTTGATTATTATTATAGCACAAATCGAAAAAGAGTTCTGAATGTAATTAACTTGGAGTTTTCAGATACAAGGTGAGTGTCAGGTTTTCAGGCCGTCTTCAAATAAATTGCTGACAGTGAGATAGTACGTGAAGCCACAGATTATAAAGGTCTTCTTTTTTTCCAATCATATTTAGAATATTTTTAAGAAGAGTAACATATGTAGCCTGTGGAATGATGGATCCAGAATTTGACTTTATTCTATAGATTAGAATACACTTTCCAGAGAAATCATTCAAATTTGCATCTCCACCTGCTTAAATTTTGTATTCACAAATTAGCAAACTATATGATTTAATTTTTATGTGGAGTAGTTGTTCAGAAAATCAAACAAGTGAACAAAAAGATTGCTAGGGAAATAATTCCATTTTATTTGTCAAGAGACTGCAGTGATAATTAATGTAGATTACAGAAAGGCTGAAGGTTGATGGCAAAATTTATTTTGTAAAGTCCACATCTTTCTATTATTTATTGTTTTAATA
This sequence comes from Pantherophis guttatus, assembly GCF_059756535.1. NCBI lineage: Eukaryota > Metazoa > Chordata > Lepidosauria > Squamata > Colubridae > Pantherophis > Pantherophis guttatus. Next base: position 218,075,415 of record NC_142064.1, on the reverse strand, counting down.
ATATAATCCCCTTTCCTGCACAGATAAAATATTTTTTTTCTAAGCAGCATGATTACAGTTTAGGTGTTTAATTTTTTTCCAGCCTTCAGAAACTATTGTAAAGAAAGGCATTATTTTATTGCAGAGAAGTGCGCATATTACAGTATCCTCATATACTACTGATTTAATAACTGGTTAGCAAATATGTTCTTCAGCAAAGAGTATAGCATTTTAATAAGCTCTCAAGGTCTGCCTTGACATAGAGGATAACAAAAAAATAGGTTTTCAATGAGAGTATTTTATACTTAATACCTCACACAAAGAGGCATTTCAAAAATAAATTCACATCTCCATCTCAGTTTAATTAAGTTGTTTTCTATCCATTTTGAATAAATAAGCATTCAGAAAGTGCTATTTGCTTGCTCTTTCAATTATGTATGCATCTGGAATAATAAATCCTTTGCTAAAACAGTCTTCATTTAATTTCTGCTCCAATTTATTTAGAAAAGATTGTTGTATTAAACTAAGTGTCAGATTTATTTATTTATATTTAATGCATTTGTGCACCACCTTCCATTATTGGAAGGTGGTTTACAGAGCACAAAAATGCAAAATGCAAACAAATTAAAAAGTATAAAAGACCATGAAACTGTATATTTAATTGCTGCCTAATATAATATTTATCTACAGTTTTTATCCTTTTATGTTTTGTTGTACACCATCCAGAGTTGCTCTGATAGTGACATGGGCAGTTTATGAATGTGATATGTAAATAATTAAAGTAAAATAATTTAAGTAGAAGAAACATGAGACCAGTAAGGAAAAGTTCCACTGTAGAATGCTCTTTTTAGGATGTATCACCATTCGTTACATTTCCCTGTACCCCTATATTTCTAATAGCTAATAGCTCATAAGTATGCCTGTGAAACTGAGGTATGCTCCCATTCTAAACTTTTTTCCTCAAAAATAAATAAATAAATTCTACACTTCTACGACTTCGTGAATTTCTCAAGCTTACCAATTAGCTCTTTCTTTTATACAAGTGATATTAGTTTGTTTACACGATAACTACATTTGTAGAATTTAGATTCCTAAAGGTATGTAGAAATAAATAAGATTCTATCCACCCCATTTCATTTATCCCACTTTCCTGAATTTCCCTTTGTGTTTCAGAAAATAGAATGTATTTCTGGGTTGTCCCTCCCTCTCGCATCTTCCCATTCTACCTCCTCAAATAGACCTGTTTGTATGTCAATGGCCCTAGTTTGAACACTTAATCAACAGCACTTATAACTGGATTATTGTAAACCATGAGATCCAATATAAACTCTTTGAAGAGTTATGGTACCCCATTTGAACTCAATGGATTTCTTGCTTGCTTTTCACCTCAAGATGCCTAAATGTAATTCAAATGCCAAATGCACAGTGTTTTTGAATCTCATAAATGTTAAAGTTAAAATTACCATATTTTTTGCTCTATAAGATGCTCCAGAACTTAAGATGCACCTAGCTTTTGGGAAGGAAAACAAGAAAAATAAATCTGACTCTGCCTCCCAGCATCCATCTGGTATTCATCTGGCTAGCGTTCTTGCAGCAAACAGCCTGGTCAGCTTCAGCATGTTATTGCAGTCTGGCACGTGGCTTGTCAGGGCTCCGCTCCATTGCACCCACCACTGGTCAGCTGGGCTGAGCTGCTGCCGCCACTGGGGAATGCTGGAGCCTTTGCTGCTGAGCAGCTGATTGGCGGTTGGATCGGCCTCCCGGAATACCACCAATCAGCTGTTCTAGACAGCAGGGTAGCCTCCGTTCGCCACTGCCATTCACCACTGCTGAATGGCAGTGATTGTTGGCGGCGGCAAACAGCAGCAATAGGTGGCAGCGGTGATCCCCGTCACCTAGAATATCAGCAGTATTTCGGGAAGCCGATTTAACAGCCAATCAGCTGCTTGGCAGTGAAGGCTTCAGCATTCCCTGGCGGCGGCCCTCCCTCCCTGTCTCAGCATTCACTCCATAAGACGCACAGACATTTCCACCCACTTTTTTGGGGGGGAGGGGGAAGTGTGTCTTATAGTTCAAAAAATATAGTAATAAACAGTTAAATGCCTGGTAGAAGAGATGTATCTTAAAAGCAATAACAAATACAATTCCATGGGGAATGCATTCCTGGCAGGGATGCCTCTTCCTGATCTTGCCATTTTCTCAGAAACAGGAGTGTGAATCAAGAAAACTCTTTCAATGTCCTTTAATTGAGTTCAGATGCTTTAATTTTTCTTTCCTGTTTTAAAACAGAATGTCCAGTTTTGTAGAGTCTCCTGAAATAGTGAAAAAGCTCTCATGGGTGGAAAATTATTGGCCTGATGATGCTCTGCTGGCAAAACCAAAAGTGACCAAATACTGTCTGATTTGTGTGAAGGACAGCTACACAGATTTCCATATTGACTCTGGTGGAGCCTCTGCCTGGTACCACATCTTAAAAGTAAGATGCTTTATTCTAGTTAATCATGAGCAATGAATAGTGTAACAAATTCACACTAAACTTTGGAGTTTGCAGTTCTTGAAGGTAGAAATAAGAAAAATTAAGACTCAGCATATGTTGACATGCAGTGCTGGCAGTAATCTTGCTGATAGGATCATCAAAAAATTTATTCAATATAAGGAGGGGGAAGCATGGAGAAATAACTTACATTGTTTAAATATCTAAAATGTGGCTAATTCTAATGTGCAGGTATACATGTTTAATGATGGATCAAAAATACATTTGAATAAAATAGCAATAGCACTTAGATTTACATACTGCTCCATAGTGCTCTCTGTGTGGTTTACAGATGTCAGCGTATTGGCCCCAACAATATGGGTCGTCATTTTACTGACATTGAAAGGATGGAAGGCTGAGTCAATCTCGATCATGTCAGGATCGAATTCCAGACTGTGGGCAGAGGGGTTGAATAATAAAAAAACAGACTACTTTTTTGGAATTTAAACTTACTATTCCTTAATCTGTTTTCTGGAAAAATTCTGAAAATTCTGTCCCGTTTTCTCTATAATAACCCTTCAAATACTTGAAGACTGCTATCATGTCTCTATATATTTTCTGTCTCCAGGATAAACTTATAGTCAATGCCCTAGCTACTTCTCCTAAATTTTTCCTTCCAACCCCTTAGTTGCTTTCTTCTGGACATACTGTCGTTTATCAGTGTCCATCTTAAAATAGGAACCTAGAACTGAATGTAATATTCTAGTTGTATATATATATCTGAAATAGATAGCTGCTTTATGCTGGGTAAAAACCATAGTCATAGAAGAAGCTTAAGCTATTGTTTATCATTCATAAAACTATTATATATATAGAATATATATAGAATATATACAGAATAGAATAGAATTCTTTATTGGCCAAGTGTAATTGAACACACAAGGAATTTTTCTTGGTGCATATGCTCTCGGAGTACATAAAAGAAAAGATACACTCGTCAAGAAACATAAGGTACAACACTTAATGATAGTCATAGGGAAACAGTCAATATAAATCTTAAGGATACTAGCAACAAGGTTACAATCATAAGTGGGAGGAGATGGGTGATAGGAACAATGAGAAGATTAATAGTAATGCAGACTTAATAACTAGTTTGACAGTGTTGACGGAATTATTTGTTTAGCAGAGTGATGGCGTTCGGGAAAAAACTGTTGCGTCTAGTTGTTCTGGTGTGCAGTGCTCTATAACGTTGTTTTGAGGGTAGGTGAAACAGACATTCATACTTACAAACATACATACATACATACATACATACATACATACATACATATCTATATGGGTTTACTATCGAAGCAACCTGGTCTACCCAAATATGGGAAGGAGCATATTGCTTCCTTTTGCCTTTCAGCTCCAATCCAGGAGCCCTCAGGCAGTCGCTTTCACAACAAACTATTTTGTATTGAATTTATATTTACTGACAAAGAAATAAAGGGAGACAAGTATAGATCTATTTCAAGCTATTTAATTCTCATCAGCTAGCCATACCCTTCTAGATTACTCTAATCTTTGCTTTTCTACTACAGAGAAATGGGTTAAGAGAAAAAAATTTCTAGGGTTTGAATTCATGTGATCAAAGAGCTTACCATTCATGATTCCATTCTTCAAAGGCTGACAGACCCGGAAAGGTTTGAAGATAAGAAACTAAATCTGAATCGATCTAAAACAATTTTTCTGTTTCAGGGAGAAAAGATATTTTATCTCATCAAACCAACCTCTGCAAATATCTCCCTCTATGAGCGTTGGCAGTCAGCAGCAAATCACAGTGAGATGTTTTTTGCTGATCAAGTGGATAAATGTTACAAATGCACAGTTAAACAAGGACAAACACTCTTCATTCCATCAGGTAAGGAAGTGGTTGCAGTTGCTTTCAACATGTTTGTTGGTTTGAATCCTGGAAGTACAAATCTAAAATGATGAGAGCTAAAATAGAGTTATAAAATTTCCAGTTAATTTCTCTAGAATATGAATCCATTGGTTCTGCAGCATGCAATACTCAGTTATGTATCTGTGGAGAGACTACATTCCAAACAACAAATAAATAACACGACCATGTCATCTTTTAGTAAACCAGATTTGGATTTTTCAAAGGATGAATCTCAATTAGGAATAGTCTTCCAGACATTATTGAACTACATTTCCCAGAATCCTTCACAATTGGCCATATTTGTTCAGCTGTTAAGTATTTTAGTTCAGCAATATTGGTAGGGGTGCATATTCTTGGACTAGATGTTACAAGGGTCAGAAATTCATATGTACAACACTAATATATGAGCAGTAGAATGGATCATTCCATATTTAACTCTTGCTGAGTCACCTTGTAAATGCCTCACTGAATTTTTCATCATTAAGGTCTCAACTGGAAAGCCAGAGATAAGTCTAGCAAAGAATAAGGTGTTCACAAAGAATGTCTATAGGAGAGGATAAATTACAAAGGAAGGGCATATTCCTTTTCTCCCAGCAGCTGTCTCTTGTCAGTTCCTCCAGTTTTCAGAGCACAAAGCTGTTTCCACAAAAGATTGAACAAATATAAGCAGGAATAAGTGAAGCAAGTGTACTCATCGTATGTTTAGTATCCATTTTTTGACACTTTAGGTATACCCAAATTAGACTATTTTTCATTATACATCATTTATTTTAAATTATTATTTGAGATTCTTGGGTGCCTACTAGAAGTACTGCTCAGTGGTGGGATGCTGCCGGCTTAACAACCAATTTGGTGATCATGCACTTAGTGTGCATGCACACAGTTTTATAAATACTAACCTTCTGTGTTACCACTTGGGAGTAACACAGCTGAGGCACGGCAATCTACTCTGCCACGCCAATCAGTCAAGAAGATAAAGGTAAGTAAAGTGCAGGGGCGGGCGGGCAGGCCGACCTGATCTTCAGAGCGAACCGGTTCGCCCCCAGCTGATTGTCGGAGCTACTGATTCGCCTGAACCGGTCCGAACCGGTAGAATCCCATCCCCAGTCCTGCTCACAGATAACCAGATTTGAAGCCTTATTTGTGAAGTTATGCACTAAGGATCAGCTGGGACAACTATTGCATTGCAGTTTCTTTGCATGAAGTTGCCTTTCTTGGTCTTGGAATTGAGAACAGGTTGGGAATTCATGGCTATCTTGACAACCATGGACTTGATCCATGTGTCACAACCTCTTTCGGGGAAATCATATGTTAGTTTTTGGGTTTTGCCTTAAGCAGTACAATATGATCCCTGCCACAGGGAGGAAGGACTATTTAACTGGTTTGCCCCAGTTATATCATGAACCCTACTGGAAGGAGGGGTCTTGTTGCAAGATTGTTGCTTGGAATGACAAGGTAATAGCACTTTGGATCAGATTGCACCAATCTGGACAGTATGCAAAACCTGGAGGCTTACCGGATTTTAACTCTAGGACATCACATGATATTATTTAGACTGAGATTGAAATGGCATTCATTACAGTTGTTTATGATCTTTGAAAAGCTCAGGATAGGGTGGTGCATCCAGCCTAGCCTTGCTGGATCATGATATCCTTCTGGATTAGTTTATGGATTGGGTGTAGGGGGCATCATTCTATGAAGGTTCTTCTCCTTCATTTGAGGCTGATTCTAGTTGGTGTTGAAGGAGGAGAGAGATCCATTTTAACACTTAACCCTACATTGTGGGGTCCCCATATGTTACTCTATACTGACTTCTGTTTAACTCCTGTTAAATAACTTTGATAAGCTGAGGGTACACAGTTGTATATCTCTGCCCCAGAATGCTCAATTAATTTCCTCTAGGTTCTTTATCAGTATCTACGGACAGTCGTGCTATTTTGCCCTTCTTCCCACACATACCCTTTCTGTAGCAAATATTCCATATATCATGGAAACTTTGAGAATGAAGCCTGCTTCCAGCCCTAGGTCTTTCTTACCTAGGAAGCTTTGGAATTTACTGTCTGAAAGGTAGAAGTATTTCCTATATAGCAAACATAAACTAGTTTCCAAAATCTTCCTGAGTTGAAAGGAGTTCCCAGTGAATTGAAAATATGAACAGTGTAATTAAATTGGTGATTATAATAAATGTTTAACAAAAAAATCTTATATGTTTCCTTGGTTTTTTTTAAAGGATGGATTTATGCAACTTTAACACCTGTTGATTGCCTGGCCTTTGCAGGACATTTTCTACATAGTTTAAGTGTTGAGATGCAGATGAGGTGAGACAATTGTGGATAATTAACTATATTCCTTTTTTTAAAAAAATAAAAAGATGAAAATTGGTTACAGCTTTAGGCACATGCCTGAACATGTATATTGAAATAGATTCCCAACTTGTTCTTCCAAACCGCTATCATATCACACTTTACAATTTTCTAAAGCACAGTTGAAAGGTGTAATAACATTTTCCTGTATTTTTATTTCATGTGTTGCACCAGCTTTATTAAAACAATTTTATTTTTTTTAAAAAAGAAACATCATTATTTGCAACATTGTTCAATTACTGTAACTGCAGACATATAATATTATGAAATTGATTATTTCCACTTTTCTAATCTCTGTTTCAATATATTTTCTTGTATTTGTTTACAATTAATATTCAAGTCCTCTGAATAAGTATGAGTAAATTTTGTGTTAGGCTTCAGGAGAATAAATTTTTGGCTACATTAATGATATGATACATTAAGTCAGATTTAATTTTGAGGAATTATGTATAGCAGGGGTCTCCAACCTTGGCAACTTTAAGACTTGTGGACTTCAATTCCCAGAATTCCCAACTTTGCTGGCTGAGGAACTCTGGGAGTTGAAGTCCACAAGTCTTAAATTTGCCAAGGTTGGAGACCCCTGATGTATAGGATTGTAGTGCCTCCTGTGTTATAAGTCCAACACTGTATGTTGTGTATAATTTTGCTGTACATTTGTTTGGAGTCTGTTATTCCTTTGGTAATGATTACCGAGTTATATAAATGCTAGCTGTTCATTTAAAATCATCAAAGATCATGTAAGACACTCTTTGTTTTAAATTTATGTATTTCTGTAGCAGCTGACAATTCCAGATAAGTGCCTGGAAATTAAAGCCACACCGGATATATTCTGGGCAATGATGGTATTTTTTCGGTGGGGAGGAAAGACTTTTTGTGATCTTTGCAATTGAAACTTTTTTTGCTGTGTTTCCTAGAGCATATGAAGTTGAAAGACGATTAAAAATTGTCAGCTTAACCCAGTTTCCCAACTATGAAACAGCATGTTGGTATACAGGAAGACATCTGCTGGAATCATTTAAAGGTAAATAGAAGTACCTTTCCTGCTCCTGTTCTATACCGTGGTGTTACTTTCCATTAATATTTAAGGTGGCAACCATACCTAGCCATTTGTTGTAATAATCTACAAGCTTTTTTTTTGGAAGGGGGTGGGATAAACTTCACCAATGAAGCACTCAGATTCAATCCTAATTATGTATTTATTTATGTGTTCATATCTCACTTTCTTCTAAGATCTCAGTGACATATATACAGGTGTTCCAAAATTTTATTTCCTTTCAGCAACAATATGAAGTAGGTTAAGACTGCAATGCTCTCTACATGGGGCTCCCCTTGAGGAGCACCCGGAGGCTCCAACTGGCGCAGAGTGCGGCCGCGCGGGTGGTTATGGGAGCGATGTGGCGCTCCCATGTAACACCTTTCCTGCGTGAGCTGCACTGGCTCCCGGTGGTCTTCTGGGTGCGCTTCAAGGTTTTGGTTACCACCTTTAGAGCGTTCCATGGCTTAGGGCCTGGTTATTTACGGGACCGCCTGCTGCCACAAACGGCCTCCCACTGGCCAGTACGCTCTCACAGAGAGGGACTCCTCCAGGTGCCCTCGGCCAAACAATGTCGGCTGGCGGCCCCCAGGGGGAGAGCCTTCTCTGTGGGGGCACCTACTATCTGGAACGAGCTCCTCCCGGAGATACGGAGGATCCCGGATCTATGCACCTTCTGCATGCTCTTAAGACCTTTTTATTTCACCAGGCTGGTCTGGCCTAACCTTTCCCATTCTTTTTTAATGTAAATTTTAATGTAAATTTTAATTTGTTCTTCACCTGGGGTTTTAAATTTGTCTTGGGCTAAATTGATTTAATTAGATTTTACTTCTGCTCTTAATTTTTGTATTTTATGTGTTTTATTCTGTGCCTGTTCACCGCCCTGAGTCCTTCGGGAGTAGGGCGGTATACAAATTAAATAAAATGAAAATGAAAAAAAAAGAAAGATTGGTCCACATATCCCTGTTAATCTTTGTGGTTGAATAGTACTTTCAATTTATATCCCCTTGTTTAAGACCAACCTTTGAATTGCAGTACTACAAACAACTAGCTCTAAACTGACCTTAATGTTAATATTATTAACATAATATTGACAACACCTTGATGCTGAAGGTGATTTGGGTATAATACAAGACTGTTTGAAGAAAGGATTGGAATGGTAGCAATCTAGAAGCAAAGATTAACAGGTGAATCCTCAGTATATTTGCCTAACTGCCTTTTAACATTATCACTGTATTTTGTGGTAAACAAATTCCATAATTTCACCACCCATTGTATCATGAGTGGGAAATAAATGTTGTGGGGTGGGGGGCTCACAGCTTGTGGCTCTGTCATTGGAATAATGCTCAGATAATCAGAAATGACAATACCATTTTTCCTGCACATTTTTTTTCTTTTAGGGCTTTCTTAAGGGCTATAATCAGAAAAGATGCCTGGAGGGCGGTTGGAGATCCTCCCAGTTGGAATCTGACCGAACACATATCTGACCCATATTAGGTCTTATCTTGTGGCGATGGAAACGGTGAAACGCCATTATTTCACCGCTCTCATTGCATCTGCAGAAAACCACCCAGCAGCCCTGTTTAGAGTGACCCACTCTCTTTTCAATCATGGAACGAGGGAAGACCCCTTGCAGGGCAGAGCTGAGGATTTTGTACAGTTTCTGCAAGATAAAATCGCTCAGATCCGGACTGGGTTGGACTCTGACTGGGCAGAGTCTATCGAGGAGACGAGGGCTTGTCTTGAAGGTAACATCTGGGTTGGGTTTGAGCCTGTTTCGGTGGATGAAGTGGACAGGATTGTGGGTCGGCTCGGTGCCTCCACCTGTTTATTGGACCTTTGTCCCTCCTGGCTTGTTTCTGCAGCCAGAGAGGTAACTGGAGGCTGGATCCAGGCTGTTGTCAATGCTTCTTTAAAGGAAGGGGTCTTCCCCGCCGCACTTAAAGAGGCGGTGGTTTGACCCCTCCTTAAGAAGCCTACCCTGGATCCAGACTCCCTTAACAACTATCGTCCAGTCTCCAACCTTCGCTTTATAGCGAAGGTTGTCGAGTCCATGGTGGCACAGCAACTCTCTCAATTCCTGGAGGAAACAGACTACCTTGACCCGTACCAATCAGGTTTCAGGCACGGTCACAGCACGGAAACGGCATTGGGCGCCCTGGTGAATGATCTCTGGTGGGCCTGGGGTGGGGGCTGTTCCTCCATCCTGGTCCTACTTGACCTCTCAGTGGCTTTTGATACCATCAACCATGGTATCCTGCTGCAGCGACTCGGGGGGCTGGGGATAGAAGGCACTGTTTTACGGTGGTTCTCCTCCTACCTCTCGAGTCGCTCGCAGTTTGTATAGGCGGGGGGACAGAGATCCTCCCCGACGCCCCTCACATGTGGGGTGCCTCAGGGGTCGGTTCTCTCCCCCCTGCTCTTTAACATCTATATGAAGCCACTGGGTGAGATCATTCGTCGTTTTGGGGTGAGGTATCATCAATATGCTGATGATACTCAGCTTTATATCTCCACCCCAGGCCACCCTGGGGATGCCCTTTCTGTGATGTCCCGCTGCCTGGAAGCGGTGTGGGCCTGGATGGGAAGACACAGACTCAGACTCAACCCATCCAAGACTGAGTGGCTGTGGATGCCGGCATTTCAGGATCTAGTGGTTCCGTCATTTGTGATAGGAGGGGAAGTACTTACTCCCTCTGAAAGGGTTCGCAATCTGGGTGTCCTCTTGGATTCATGGCTGTCTTTAGAAGATCACTTGACAGCCGTAACCAGGGGGGCTTTCGCACAGATATGCCTGGTGCTCCCGTTGCGCCCTTTCCTAAACTGGGATGCCCTCGCCACAGTCACTCATGCCCTTGTTACTTCTCGGTTGGATTACTGTAACGCCCTCTACATGGGGCTGCCCTTGGGATGCACCCGGAGGCTTCAGCTAGTCCAGAATGCGGCCGCACAGGTTGTTACGGGAGCCTCTCGTTACTCCTGTGTAACACCTCTCCTGCACAAGCTGCACTGGCTGCTGGTGGTCCTCCGGGTTCGTTTCAAGGTGCTGGTGCTCACCTAAAAAGCCCTACATGGCTTAGGCCTGGGGTACTTGCAGGACCATCTTCTGCCATCCTCCCATCGTCCTGTGAGTTCTCACAGAGCAGGCCTCCTCAGGGTGCCATCAGTCAGACAATGTCAGCTGGTGGCTCCCAGGGGGAGAGTGTTCTCTGTGGGAGCACTGACCCTCTGGAACGGTTTGCCCACCGAGCTTAGGACAGCCCCCGACCTCCTCTTGTTCCGCCGTGAACTGAAGACGTGGCTTTTTCATCAAATGGACTGACCCGTTAATGGGGTTTTTACATTGTAATAATTTTAATTAATTTTAATTGGATTTTAACTTATATTTAATTCATATTGTTGAATTTTTTTATCTTGTAAGCCGCCCTGCGTCCCTTGGGAGAAGGGCAGCATATAAATTGCAATAAAATAAATAAATAAATAAATAAATGACACATATCTTGGAGGCAAACTTCCCCCATTTCTGTCCTTCAATCCGCAGTCCCCTTTCACAATTAAAAATTGTGTCTCCAACATTTGGAGACACACTGCACACTGGGTTAATTTCACCAAGCTTGTTTGAGGGAATTTAGGCAATGTAAGTGATTAGCTTTGTGGTGGTTTCCAAATCATGTTCATACTTTTATTTTGGAAGAAAATATTCTGTCACCCAAGTTAACATTTTGTTGTCCTATTTTGCCAGTGATCACAGTAGCTACAAATGGAGTACTGAAGTAGCTTGCAGGATACTTGGTGGCCACTCCTGTACTAGACAAATTGTTACTTGGTCTCGATCTCAAGTTTTGGCCTATATTCTTCTGAAGATAACTTTTTAACATCAACTTTCCAAAGCTTCCTAACTTTCCCTACATAAATTCATTCTATGTGTTCCTTTCTTCTTTCTTCTTGTATTCTTGGAATTATTGTTTACTTTGGTCACATGGTTTTCATCTTCTTATGATTTTTAAAAAATATAGTATTGAAAGTGTTCATCATTTCTTAACTGTTGTATCAATATAAATGGCCAATTCGGATATTGGTTGCATTTGTCCAAAATGCTAAACTTTAGCATTTTGCATTAAACTTTAGTAGGCAAGGAGTATAGAAAAAGCTGAATTTGGACTGATATGGCAATTTTTGTCTAACTAGTCTGTTGGTACACTTTTGAGATGCTTGCATATGAACATATAATAATGAATCAACAGATGAGGACTCATAGAGTGGAAATGGATGTTTTGCTTAAATGCTTTACTTTTAAAAATATGAAAGTACAGCATTGAGCATGAGAAGCCTACTTGAGTGATGAATTTCTCAAAATCCACAACTTCCCAGTAGGGAAACACAATGAGTTGGGTGAGGGAGACTGAAGTGGAATCTCATATTGATAAAGTAGATAGAGGATGGATTTGCATAAATCATGTAAATTTCATTTGCCTAATTTTTAGCTAGGGACTTAGAGAGGGGGCAACATGGAATAGAGTACTTGGGAATGGTGTATATACTAAGGCAGTGTTGGCTTCAATTCGATGTCTTTGAATACCAGCATCCCCATTTGGGTCAGCACAGCTTTTATCAGTTAGAATATCATCACTAAATCACTGACTCTGCTTGTGGTCAATCAGAAATTACTGACTCTGCTTTTGGTCAAGTAAGAAAATTAGCTCAGCAAAATACAAATGGGAAGTTCAGGAAGTTCAAGCTCAGATTCAAAACTAATCTTCAAGCTTTGGAACTACTGATTTATGGTCATAGAAGTTCAATTCACAAGCTTTTTGACAGCCAGTTTAACCTCTTACATATATGATTTTAAAAAGCTACATCAATAGACAATTGGTCAAATTCATTGAATGGAATTCTATTTTTTCCCCTCTATTAAGGATTGCACAAAGCTGGAAAGCAGCCTCCTTCCCATTTAGTCCAGGGAGCAAAAATTCTAAATGGTGCTTTCAGGTCTTGGACTAAAAAGCAGGTAGGGATCTTTCTGTTGTATAAATTTGCATGGCAATTCAGAAAAAGAGGAAGTGAACAACTTTATCGGTAACAGAATTTTCTTTCTGTAAGAGCAGAACAGTTTTACATCCAGACTTGTACTGTCATTCAGATGTACTTGTGTCGTAGCACTGAAATGAATGTTTAGGAAATGCACTTGGAATTCTAAGAGGGGGACGTGGCAGAATGAAGTGCAAGAAAGTGGGGGATCACATAAAGGATTTGGGTTGGGAAGGAAACAGATTTTTAAAAATGCCACTTTCTTTCCATAAGTGGCTCTGGACCCTTTCCATACGTAGGAACTTGCTGTGAATGCATAAACGTCCTTTCATAATTCTAAACTACTAGTTTTTTTTCTCCTTTGAATGCTCCATAAAGTTAATATTGCATGATTTTTAAATAGCATAACCTGATAAGATTTCTTGACAATGTTTTAACCTTTTGTATTTTGTTTTATTCAACTGAAGGCTTTAGTGGACCATGAAGATGAACTCCCAGAACATTTTAAGCCAGCACAACTGATTAAGGACCTTGCCAAAGAAATAAGATTAAGCGAAGTAAGAATCCATTATTGAATAAAATACCTCATGCATTTTCTCATAAAATACCAGAAAAAGTTATTCTCATGTCTGTATGATCAGTCAAACTCCTTCTCCTTTAATTACAACAGCTATGGCTTGTAATTAAATGTGGGAAAAAAGTATTCATTTTAGACCATGTATCAATGATGTACGTGTTGAAATGTAACAACTGTATTCCATTACAGTTTGCTTTATCTAATACATCTTTACAGGTACTTCTTGACTTATGATTGACTGTTCACTTAGAGATGGTTCATAGTTATAGTTGACCCTCCAAAAGCTACTTACAACCTGGTCTCAAAGTTATGGTTGCTGCAGCATCCCACAGTTGTTCATCCTTACGGCAGGCTCCATAACCGTCATGAGGCTACCCATATATAACTTCTATTAGATACCTCTCTTCTTTTATCTGCACATAAAAGCAAGACATATATTTATTTCTCACGCTGAGTTTGGACTTAATTTGGCAACTTGATAGGGCAACAAAGAGTAAATGATGAAATAGGAGAGGTTTGCCAAGAGATATGGGAACTCCAGGTTGAAGAGATGCTTTGTCATCTTTGCAGCCCTCCAGGAAGCTTTCAGATGTAATTTTTACTGTAAAGGACAGTAGATAAAATCTCAATAAAATTGTCTGATTTATATTGGTCTTTTACTGATCATTTTACCTTGACAGCAAAATAAAATTCTCTCTTGTATCTCTTTCAAATTAATTTTAACTGCATTCCTTTAAAACTGATTAGCAATTAAAATAAGAGGCTGTCTTCATTTCTTTTTTATTTCTATTGTTTTAGTAAAAAAGAAAAATAGGAAAAACTAGGATTAAAAAAAACCCCAAATGAATAATAGAAAAAACAATTTAACAAATCTCTATATTTAAAATTATTATATTTTTCTGTTATAAAATATTGGTGGTGACGTTTTCTTAATAAAAACAACATTTTTTATAGTATAAGACATGTTTAAGTGAGGCCTTTTCAGATTTATTTATTTATTTACATTAAATTATATGCTGCCCATCTATTTGTTGAGTGATTCTTTTTCTATAGAATCTATAGAAACTATACAAGACATACAAAGAAATAAAGGCAACCCGCCACATTAATGCTCAGAACCAAAGTATGTAACATTTTATGTTGGTGTATAAGGTACATTTTTCTGGAAAAACATACCAAAATGGCATTGCTTTATTGCAATATTACATGTAACAAAATAAAAACACTGTACAAATTACAAAGTGAAATAGTAAGTGGTATAAATTGTTTTTCAATGAATCATACCATTTGGGTTCAATATTCTCAGTCCCATCATGAAATTTAAAAATAAACTATAGGAGAATAACCAAAGAATGGATTATATCCTCAGTTTTCTATAGTTGTCATAAGTGGAGCAAGATACGATAAAACCGTAAAGCAACTCTGGCTTTCTCTCTGAGTACTGTCAATCTTCAGTAGTTTTCTTTAGAAATCTTTGGGAAAATTCTGAAAATAATGTAGAAGTTTAGCTATTTTGTAGCAACAAAAATATGAACGTTGACCTGACAATATGCTTGTGTTCTCTTTTCCTGAAGAATGCTTTGAAAGTCAGCAAACCTGAAGTGAGTGTTAATGTGAATGTTGAGGAAATCACTCCTGTGGAGAAAGAAGAAATACCGTCACCTCCACCACAAACGCCTCCGCCACCTCCTCCGCCACCATCGCCGCCTCCACCACCACCTTCTCCACCACCAACACCGGCTGAAAAAGTCCCTAAGAAAAAGACTCCCAAAGCAATAAAAGCACCGAAACCCACCAAGCTATCTAAACCTCCCAAGCCACCTAAACCTCCCAAGCCCCCCAAGCCCCCCAAGCCCCCCAAAACCCCAAAAGTAAAGGGGGAAGGGAAGAAAAAAGGCAAAAAGGTTAAAGAACCGCCTCCACCTGCCATTCCAAATTTAGACCTTCTTGAGGCCCACACAAAAGAGGCCCTAACAAAGATTGAAACACCAAAGAAAGGAAAGGTGAGCAGAATATTAACTGAATATTCAGTATTAATTTGGGGCCAGAGATCTCTTGGTAGTTAGTTAGTTAGTTAGTTAGTTAGTTAGTTTGTTTGTTTGTTTGTTTGTTTGTTTGTTTATTTATTTATTTATTTATTTATTTATTTATTTATTTATTTATAAAATTTGTATGATCTCCTTTTTAGCTCATGGGAATAGGCGAGCTTCCAAATTCTCAATATCCAAGCATAATTTATAAACATCATTTCCAAAATTGATATACCTTGCTCAGTCCATGCCCTTGACTTCTAGCTGCCCTGGTTTTGTATGGGTTCCCTCTATGAAATTAGATGTGGTGACAGTGACAGTTTTCTCTCTGTGCTTTTTACTAGTTTATTGGATTGTTTTATTGTATAAATCAGTGGATGATCACACTAGAGTGGGGATCTAAGATGGTAAAGGTTGTAGTACCTTTACCAGTGTCACTGGCAATATGAAGAATTTGAACCGATTCTCACAACTTGTGCAATCCATAGAGTTCTCCAGCATGTGGACTAATCAAAAACAGGACTCCATTACTTCATTAAGAATTTCTAGGACTTAATGAAGTAATGAAGTTTTGTTTTTTATTAGTCCACATGTTAGAGATTGCTATGGATTGCACAAATTGTGAGAATTGGTTCACAATATGACAAATAGAATATTAGATTATCAGATTAACCCGTTTTCCTTATTATCTGCACCTTATAGTGCTTTTAAAATAAACAAAAAAACATTTTTTTTCTTTGATGACCTTTGATGTTTTAACTTTTGGTGTCATATTATTTCTAGACAAATCTCAGCTCCTATTATTTTGAAAATTCATACTAGCCAAATTGACATATGGGAATTAGTAGGAGAGAGACATGTTTTGTTGTCTTTTCATTTGAAATTAGCTGCCAATCTCTTTATTACTTTTAACTAGGCTGCCAAGAATGCTTTGAATACCCCTGCTAAAGAATCCGTTGATAAGCAAAATGAAGTGGAAAAGTTTGAGATTCGGGAGCAGAATAAATCCAAAACGGAAGCAAAATGGAAATATAAGGTACAGCCTCTCATATCTTGGGTGTCAATAAACATTTTAGTAAGGACCATACTTAAGTTTAGTGCTCATTAGGAATACCGATTGGAGAAATGTTCTCTGAAATTTCTCCTGGTATCTTTTTTGGTGCTATTTAGATAGTTTGCTGCTCCAACGAATTACTTCTTTAAGATTTTTTTTATTGAACTTTTTCAGAGATGGAGATCTTTTTTTTTTTTTTGACTTTTAGAAATGATTATCACAAACTAATTGAGAGTGAGGGCAAGATTTGGTGCATATCATTAGCACAAAAATACCTGAAAGTTAATTTGTTTTTTGTTTCTCTTTTTGGGGTTTTTTTGGGGGGGAGGAGTTACAGGGAAAAAAGGATATTTTGCAGTTTCATCTCAGTACTAGAAAACTATTTCACTTATTGACTGATTGTTTTTTGTCCGTTTTGGGGACAAATTGCGTTGCCAAAAATGATTGCAATTGAATTGATTCAGTTCAACTAAAGTCAACTATTTATTTAATTGTTGACATATATGCTGCCCATTTGTTAACAAACAACATTTAAAGACAGTTTGCAATTAATACAGCATATGAAACACAGAATGTAAAAAAAAATAATTGATTAAATGATTAAAAATGAAATAAATTAGTAAGAAATTATTTGGAGTTCAGAATCATAGAATATGTATGAGAAACACTAATTATTGCCAATATTTGCACAAATATTCATTTAGCATAGTTCTAACTATGAGAAACTTCTGCTAAGGTGAGGAAAAAGAAGCAATTTTTGCTGATACTCTTTCTCCAAATAATTTTGAAATACCAGTGTAGTAGTGAAGAGGAGATTTGAATAGGATTCTGCAATGAGGCAGGAAAATAAGTGAACAATGCACCTTGACTCTCTCCTTTCAGCTACATTGTGCATTGGATTTCATTTTGTAGATTGAAATTCTTCTATTCACAAGAGATCTCTGGATTCAGTTTACTGTGCAATTAGTATAATCACTTGACCAATGTACAGTCCCATTTGTATTGATGTATTTTTAATTGATCCTATAGATGCACATTTATTTCACAATTTGGGAAATAGTTTTCATCAACACAGCAGAGGCACAGAGCTAGTGTGCGAGTCCATCCTGTCTCTTGTGCCCTGTCTCATCATAAATCTCACTGGAGCCTGATTCACATTTTCACATCCATACAAAGTAAGATGTGAGCTTTTCTGTGTGATCCAGTTGCAGATGTCTGTGAAATGTCACGACCCATTGGATTTGTTTGTTGGAAATTTAAGATACAGCACATTTTTAACCAATATCTTGTGCCCTTACATACATAACCAGTGGAATGGTAATTGTTTTCTATCACCCCCAATTTCGTTCTGCTTTCCTCTTAGTTTTGTCACATAAAATTGAACTCAATGTTTTAGACTGCAGTTAAAATTCCATGGCAGTTTTAAGGCTCCAAGGAACATTATTGTTTTAAGCAGCCAACCATGAGGACCATTTCAGTACTCTTGTTGCTGTGTTACTGAACTATTTAGGGTTTTCCTGAGCAGCCCTACTACCAATTAAGTCAACATATGTATTTTCACTTTGTAACAGATTATATGACTCAGAACAGTTCTTATGGAAGGAAAGCTGGGATGTACACTGTGCTATTTATATGCCATTGATTCTATGCAGCAACAAATAGTCTAGCAGCTGAAATAATAACTGTTGCCCTCTAATTTTCAGAACAGTAAACCTGATTCATTACTGAAAATGGAAGAGGAGCACAAACTGGAGAAGACACCATTATCAGGAAATAAAGACAACAAATTTATGTTTTCTTTCTCCAACAAGAAAATACTGGGGTAGGTGAACACTGACTAATAAAAATAGTACTTGCTCTGATTTTTGCAACCCTTCCACATTTCATAATTTGCTAGATATGTCCTATAATATTATTCCCAGTTAAACATAGATATAAGTACATATGTACTTATATATGTATACTATATGTATACATATGTATACACATATATACATATGTACTTATGTAGGTCTTTGGTTATTTGGGTTTTCTCCCGCGTAAAATTCATCATCAGAAGCACGAAGCCGAGAACAGCAGCCTGAAGATGACTGAATGAGACTTCGTCGAAACATTGCCAAGACACCTCCAATTTTAGACGGGACAAAACCCGAATAACCAAAGACCTACATACAAATACCCGCGAAAACCTCAGAAAACAAATACGTACGTACGTACACACACACACACACACACACACACACACACACACACTCATATATATAATATTTACTTATACATATATAAGTACATATAGATTTGTACCGCTCTTAACATTTTATTTTATTTATTTGTTAGATTTTTATCCTGCCTGTTTTACCATATTAGCAACTCAAGGTGGCAAACATACCTAATACTTTTTCCCTCTCCCATTTTCCCCACAATAACAATCCTGAGTAGTTGGGCTGAAGACAGATTTGACCCGTCACCCAGCTGACAGGATTAGAACTCACAGTCTCCTGGTTTCTGAGCTAACTCCTTAACAACTAGACCAAACTTTTATTCCATTGGGCTATTTGTTCTCAGCAAATTGAAGTCTAGAGCTAGAACTACAGAAATGAGTTGATCCCATCTAAGTTGATTCAGTGGTCAGGTCGTTAAGGGAGAGAAGGAGGGAAGAAAGAAGGAAGTGAGGAGGCAAGGAAGCTTTATTTGCCCACAGTCCTATAGTATGGGAAAAAAACAAACAAACAAACAAAAGTTAAGGGCCTCATTTCTCTCAATCAGAAAGGGAGGGAAGAACTGGCTCTTTAAAAAAGCATTAGAGATCTGAGGTTTTATGGGAGGCACCTGCAAAGTGACAATGTTCTGATGACATTTGGTGCTATCTTTCATGATGATCATAGGCTGAATTGTTGTTCCAGTAATGCAAGGTATATTCAATAGTATGATTTATTTCTATTATGTTAGGAATATATATTCCTTGTTTGGTCATTAGGGCTCTTATCAGTTCATAGTCAACAATAAAGAACAAAATAAATAATATATATTTATTTTGTTCTTTATTGTTGACTATGAACTGATAAGAGCCCTAATGACCAAAGCAAGCATAAAAGCCTATGTAATTAAGGACTAAATAAGCAAAGGTACACTATAAGCCTTTTGGATTTTAATTAGAAAAGAGTGATGTATCCAGAAATGATTTATCTCTGTGGAGATATAGAAGGCTAGAGCTATAGTTTAATTAAAATCTGACTCTTAAAAGAACTGTCAATAAAGATTTCATTTTGGGATAAAATTGTAAGCATAGGAGGCAGACAGAAGAGTTGATAGATGATGGGCCCATCCCTTAAAGATAAACCTTTGACTTAGTCTTGGTAGCTTAGAGCATCAGACTTGACAGTACAGTCTTCAGATCCTGGTGGTTTCCAATGTTTTTTTCTCACACCGGTGAGGATGTGGAGGCCCAGATTCCCTGCCTTTACTAGAAAATTGGCATGATACTAAGTCAGGCATGACTGATTCAAAGTTAGGATAAAGATTTTCTGTTTGCAGGTGAGGGTCCTTGTTACATAATGAAGAATCTGGTCAATTATTAGGACATGGGGAAGGAATGGTCCTAGTAATGCCTGGTGAGAAGTAGTGTTGGATCAAGAACAGCTTCAAGAATATTTTAATTTAGAAATCTACATATGCCATTGCATGATGCTATAGGTGCTGACTTGCTATTCAGAAGACCTTCCATCTGTCCTTCTTGCCTAGTCATTTGACTCTACTGGAGTGGGCAGCCATTATAAATTCCTTTTCCTTTTTTCCCTAACTTCAGTGTGCCTTCATCCTTTCGATTTATAATTTGGGGAAAGAATAGAAAGGAATATAGAAGTCATAATGGATGCTACTTATCTGTAATCATAAACATGTACTTTCATATTGGTACAATCCCATGTCAGCACCCTCCCTCTCAATTTTTAACAGTCTTAAACATCTGCAACTGCTTTAATCAATGTTATCACCATCATTAATAACATTTCATTTCATTCAGTCTAACCTGAAAGTAATTATTTCATGCTGTGTCTTGACAACTAAGATAAATGAACTCATTTTTGTTACCTTTGTTCAGATTTTTCTTCTGAAGTAAGAAAATCTCATTTTAGTGATACTAATGATACTGCTCAGTTGGCAAAGACTGAATTCAATAGTACTAGTGGATATTAATAATAGAACATTTGGTTGATAGCATCTTTCATTTTTCATATTATTTTTTCTGCATAAATGAGTTTGTCTGTAGAATGCATATGAACTATTTATTTCAGAGTTTTTATATATGATTATATTGTGGACCAGATGGTGCTGCATTTGATTTTAATACAGTACATTTTTTCTAACTTTCAAGATCAATAGAGGTCGATCAGTTCCTAGCAAATGAACACCTAGTCTATCAGATGAGTTTTAAAATAAACCACTTAATATTAGTCTACCAATGCTGGTCAAGCATTGATAATTATATTTAAGTTGATTCTCTTAGCAGAAAGATAAATACCATCTGCCACATAAAAGAGATAGAAGTTTTATTCATAATTATTTGTTTGATTCTCTAGTAATCTATTTTTTATACTTCTATTTAAACCAGACATATAATTGATTTTGTTATAGACCTATTATATTGACCAAATTATGAACAAGGAGAAAATAGGTAACACAAGTTGAGTATTTATTTATTAGTCCTTTATGCTGCCTTTGTTACTTTATAATGTACCTAATCAGTGGTAAAATCCATTTTTTTTTACTACCGGTTCTGTGGGTGTGGCTTGGTGGGCATGGTGTGGCTTGGTGGGCGTGGCTTGATGGGATTGGCAGAAGGATACTGCAAAATCTCCATGCCTGCCCCACTCCAGGGGAAGGATACTGCAAAATCCCCATTGCCACCCAACTCTAGGGGAAGGAGACTGCAAAATCCCCATTCCCACCCCACTCTGGGGCCAGCCAGAGGTAGTATTTGCTGGTTCTCTGAACTACTCAAAATTTCCACTACCAGTTCTCCAGAACCTGCTGGATTTCACCTCTGTACCTTATACTCCTTCCTTCTGTTATTTTCCCAACAACATCAACCCAGTGAAGTGGACAGAGAGTGATTGGCTCAAGATCATCCATGGGCTTTCATACTTAGGGCAGGACTAGAACTCATAGTCTTCTGGGTTCTAGGCCAACACCTTAACCACTACACCAAATTGGCTTGGAAAGCTCCATTATGTGTGCCCACTTGAAGTACCCTTAGACAATTCTCATTCATTCTCAGGGGAGTTGTGCAGAATAACTTTTCAAATGATTGTTTCCTGAGCATAATTGCTGATGACTCAGTGCCAGAGAGCTTCAATGATTATTATAAACTTAACCTACTCTTGCAAATTCACTGTCATGGTTTGTGAAACATACATTTCCATAGCATGTTATTGTTGTTGTTGTTATCACTATCCCAAATAAATCCACTGTAGGATAAGGCCTCTTTATTGAAGGCAATGGACCATTATTTGCCACACAGATCCAGGCACAGCATGTGTACAAAGGAATCCATGAATTTATTTCACATTGTAATCATGTGCATGAACAGATAAAACTTGTAGCTTAGCAAACGAATTGAAGAATGAAAACGAAATAAGCAGAATAAGAAATGTCTCATTTTTAATAATAAACTTGAAATTGTATCTTTTTTATAATGAGAATATTTTTTTTAAAAAAAGTTTTATTTTTAATGAGAATAAATGTTACCCTCTGTATTTCTATTGTTTTTTCTTCTGTAATTGGAGTGTGATATCTCACTTCCTTAGTAAAGGTCAGGGGTGAAAAGTTACCGGTTAGGACCGGTTCGGGCAAACCGCTAATAAAAAATGCTACTGGTTCGGGTGAACTGGTATTTCTGACGATCAGCTGGGCAATGATCAGCTGTGATGCACGATTTAGATTAGCTAGAATCATTGGATTTCCTGCTTTCTAGCTAATCTAAATTGCGTGGCACAGTGGATTCCCCCACCTTGCTGTTCTACTTACCGTTGCAGACTTGAAAGGCTTCAAAATGTTCATTTTTTAGCACTGCGTGGGCGTGCCTCAATACAAGGGTGTGCTCAGTAGCAGACTCACAGAACCAGTAGCAGACTTCACAGGATTTCACCACTGGTAAAGGTTATATGTTTCTGAACTGTACCATGTAACATGTATGTGTGCATGTTTGAGAGAGAAAGCCAGAGGTAGAAATATGGAAACAGAAACTGATGGCAGAAAAAGACCTAGTGGTCCATCAAGTCTGCCCTGTGAGGGATTTTTTTGTTAATTTTTGTCAGAAGATGGATATGTGTTTATCCCAAGTATGTTTAAACTCAGTTACTGAGGATTGACCCACTACCTCTGCTGGAAATTGGTTCCAAGCGTCTACTATTCTTTTTGTGAAGTAATTCTTTTTAACATTACTTTTGAACTTCCCTCCTGTCAGTTTGAGATTATGCCCTTTTTCTTGTTTTTTGCTTAATATTGAAAATACTTCCTTCTAGAACAGGGGTGTCAAACTCAAGGCCTGCAGGATGGATCTGGCCCACAGGGTGCTTAAATCTATCCTGTATGGCCGGCCTGGAAATAGCAACGGACTGGCCCACAGTGCCTCTGGCAGCCACAACGGGTCTCTTGTGCCCAAGCTTGCATTACTAACATTATGCAATGGACTTACGCAATGTCACAAGAGTGCTTGGATCTGATTTGGATTTTTCTACCACTGCAAATGTGGTGCTAACAGCTTTCCAATTAGCTGAAGTTTGGCTTCCCCTGCAAATACGTTGGACTTCAACTCCCAAAGTTTCTCAGCTAGGCTACCTATGGATTATAAAAGTTGATGATCAACATATTGATTGGCTTGTTTATTAGATTAATTTTACAATACAATACATTTTGGCTGGCAAAGTGCTGCAGGAGGTCATCCAGGCCGAAAATGTGATGTGTGGGGGGGACGCATGTGGCTCCCCCACATCCCGTTTTGGCCGACAAAGTGCTGCAGGAGGCATCTGGCCTGTCTTCCCCCCCGATCAGCCTGTTGAGAACTACAATGCTGATTCAGCCCTCAAAGAAATCCAGTTTGACACTCCTGTTGTAGAACCTTATTCACACCATTAATATATTTAAAGGTAATGTGGTGTAGTGATTAACATGAAGCCATGAAATTGACATTCTACTTGTCTCTTGTGCACAGAAACTGGCTGGGTGCCTTTGGGCTGGTCAGTGTCTTTCCTCCTTAGATTGGGAAGTGAAAAACTGACTGATAGTCAGCACTGAACAAGGGTGGTAGATTATTGTCTATAATCTTCAGTGATGATTCATTCAGCACTGGATTGATCTGGGATACTGCTGATGATGATGTTGATTGTAACGATGGTGGGTTTAGATACCTAGTTGATTAAAAAATCCCCAGAAGGGATTTTGGTCATACTGTATATCTTGCTGGCTACTTTCCAGTAATATTGGAAAATGTATTTATATAGTGCACTGTTTGTCTACATATACCCATTTGTGGATTCTAAGTATTTGTTATTTATTGTAGGTCAAAATGGCTCTAATGTGATGAAATTTCTTATTTAAAACTTGTTTCAGTATTGCCCTTCCTGATTTAATTTCCTTTATTTTAATAGATCAAAGGGAATGAAAACTCAGTTGAATCCTGGTATATTTGGGTCACAACAAAATTTCAAAGAAGATAAAGCAAAACCTGTGAAAGATGAATATGAATATGTCTCAGATGATGGAGAATTGAAAATAGACGAATTTCCAATTAGAAGGAAGAAAAACACCACAAAAAGAGATTTATCATGTAAGACTGTTTCTACTCTTGTATAAATTATGCTATTCATCACAGCAAAGCAAAACCAAAACAAACTGAGCTGAGGATAACTTTCTGTTCAAAGTAATGACTAGCAAAGTCTCTGTGTGGCCCTTAGAGTTGCAAATGGCAAGTCACAGACTGTTGCAGGTGTGAGTCTAATTGTTTGGACAGTATTATTTTTTACCCCAGCTTTGTTTAACCTATTTGCAGATTTGTTATATTTTGGGATGATTCAGTACATATGCATGAAGGCCTTTTAGCTAAGAGTGTATGTGCAGAAATGAAATATTACCAGGGTAATCGGAAATACATTTTAAAAATGAGATGGATTGCCTACATGCTGTTTTTTTATTTAGTAAATCTAAAAACTCTATTTCAATTTCTTCCTAGTTTTATCAGATAAAAAGGAAACCACACAGCACACTCCAGTGAAGAAGCCAAAAGTGGAATCAGTATTATACAAGGTATTCTGTCAGTATATAATTACTCTCATGCCTAATAGGATTTGTGCCACTTACCAGAATCATAGACATACATTGCATATTTATTGCTTTTTATACACTGACAAGAAAAGTATTTTTTCCCTACAGTAATGCACATTTCTTTCCCAAAAGAATTTAACATCTGTCTATATCCTACAGAGAGTTCTATTCATTTCTCTTTAATATCTTGCAATCTTCTTCAATTGGTTCTTCAATCCTCTGGAATGTATTTAGAGCTCTAGGAAGAATCCATTCCACCAAGTGTAATTTCCAGTGATGAATAAATACATTTTGACATAATACTGTATTTATCATTTGGTTACACAGAAAAAAAACTTCTCCAAAAAGGGTAGAGGACGTTTTCTGCTGAAACCCTGGGTATCTATTGCAAGTCAGTTGTTAATTATGTTATTCTAGTTGGATGAGTGATTTGACTGGTTTATGGAAACAGCTTCCATCTGGAATCTAGTGCCCCTCTGGTGGCCTTCATCTAACATAGGAGATTTCTTTTTCTCCTCTCTTTGGTGCAACCAACCCTTTGCTCCTTAATAATAATTAACTAATAATTCTGTGAGTTGGAGAATCTTCAGGAACTGGATTTGAGGATACAGAGGCAAACAAGAATTGTCTTCTTCTCAGTACATCAGCAGACTCCAACAGAATCATTTAGGATATATCTTTCTAGATTACTACCGTAAAAGTAATTTTTATTGTGCAAAAACATTTTTCTAATAATATCTGTCAAATAACAGCTGAGTCCAATTAGTACAATTTTTATTTATTTATTTAGCAGGTTTATATAGCTGCCCATCTCAGAGAACATGATTCTGGGCAACGTACAACCATAGTGACAACCAAAAAAGTATAGCAATCATTAAAATACTAAGGTACAAATAAAAAGAAAAAGTAGAAAAACCAAGACTGTGGGAGAACTCTTATAATGCAACCATCTCCCAGGCTCCCAATGGATTCCTAGAAGTCATTGGAAAAATCATGTTTAGCATTTCTGGAAGGCTAAAAGCGGTGGGGCTAATCTCAGGGTAGGTGGTAGGATGATGCCACTGTGGAGAAGGCATGTCTTCTGGATCTCATCAGATGGAAATCCTTAGTAGATGGGAACCACAATATACCCATCTAGTAAGGAGTTCCATCTGATGAGATCCAGAAGACATAGTGGCCATAGTGGCCACAGCTGCTGGCCCTAATGGGACAGAAGATATAATTGGGAAGAAGTGCTCCTTCAGATAACCTGGTCCTATGCTATGTACGGCTTTAAAGTGCTGCTTCAAAACCAGCAGGTTGAATTACATCCAGAAGCTGACAGGCAGCCCACATAGCTCAAGGACATGCACCATACTGGGGGCTCAAATGAAACAAACAAAAAGTTTAAAAGTTATTATATTTATGTAATTACTTACCAAGGACATATAAATTATATTAAAGTAACCAAAATATCTTTACAATCCCCAAGGCATATCACAACATTTGAGTATCCCTAACGTTTGGGAATTGAAAAATTTGCCACCCCCTACACCATGCAGCCACACTCTGCAGCTTCTGAAGCTTCTGGATGCTCTATAAGATCAGCCTTATCTAAAGCATGTTGTAGTAATCCTCTCTAGGTGATCAGGGCATGAGTAACTGTTGGGTTATACTCTTCCTTTGACTTTTGCAGAGTGATGACTCCTCTGATGAAGATTCTCTTCACATTGACACAGAGGCCAAGCCAGGGCGCAATTCTAAAGCGAAGAAAGAGGCTGCAAGTTCAGCTGGCATTCTAGATCTTTTGCAGGCAAGCAAGGAAGTTGGGGGTTTAGAGTACAACAGCAACAGGTATGCATAAGGATAGTTAACCTCTTTCTTTACATAATATGTATTTCAGGGGTGAAATGCTCCTGGATCGGACTGGATTGCCTGATCCGGTGGCGATCTTGGCCGGTGGCTCGGTGATCCGGTTGCGATGGCGGAGCAAAGCTCTGCCCACCCAGGGTGTCATTACTTCCTGGTTTTAACCAGGAAGTAATGTGTTTTTTACCTTCTGCGCATGCAGAGAAGGTTTGCGCTTCCAAACCAGTACGGAAGGTAAGTAGATTTCACCCCTGATGTATTTATAATATTTCTTTGATTTATATAGCTTATAAAGGTTAAGACACAGAGAACACACCCCAAAATGATGGAGAATATAGTGGCATCTTAAAGATTAGTAAATATATTAAGGCAGAAGTTTTCCTGAGATACTTTTCATTTCACTAGTCCATTAAAGGTTGTGCAAAGTAACCTGAATTCTTCAGTGAAGAATTAAAATCTGTTTCTTATTAATTATATTTCATATAGTGTAGTTTAATGGTTAACACATCTTTTTCACCTAGCCAGGCTGGCTTGATCCCATCCCTTCGGTTTTAATTTGTAATTGGTTTAATCTGGGTTGTTTTAAATGGATAGCCAAAATTATTTAATGTTTTTAAATTGCTTTTAAATTTTATATGTTATGTTTTACCATGGCTGTTCACCGCCCTGAGTCCTGTTGGAGAAGGGCGGTATACATATAAATAAATAAATAAATAAATAAATAAATAAATAAAGAAAGAAAGAAAGAAAGAAAGAAAGAAAGAAAGAAAGGAAGGAAGGAAGGAAGGAAGGAAGGAAGGAAGGAAGAAAGGAGAAAGCTTTGTGTAAATGTAAAGATCTAACCAATGTTGGTAGATTCTTTTTTACAATGCATCATATACAACCCCTATTTATTTACCCAAATTTATTAAAAGCCATGGCCCTCAGAACCCAGTCAAAGGTCACCACAATATTACATGATTTAGTGTAGTTGTAGGAGAAAATGATTAAATATGCCAAAGTAATTATATGTATTCATTTGATATAATTTATTATGCATTAATATAATCAAATTTTGGAAGTTCATCTGATTCTGTCTACCTTTTGAGATTCACCCTCAATATCCCACCAAAAGGCAAATGCAAATCTTAGGTCCCTCCACTTCCCAGTTTAAGTTATCTATCCTAGGGCATTACCCTAAGATAGATATGTAGTATGTGTAACCATTAGTAATCCATTGAATTGATGATCTCTGATTTGTTGAGACCAATTAATTTGACTAATACATATTTTTTTTCCAAAATGGACACTTTGCTAGAGGCTGCATAATGAATTTATCTCACAATTAATTTCAAAGTAGAACATTATAAGTTTGCTTCAAACAAAGGATTGGGAATAAATGAAACTCCAGAAAAACTCAAGGTATAAATCATTCAGTACTTCATTGAGAAGGACTTCTTCTCAACTCTTCAATTTGGAGTTGGTCAAGCAAATCTGGACAGATGTTATTAAATCTATATTTGAGAAGTTTGTGAACAAAATACCCCTTCCATTGTTGGAACAATCCTTTGTATGGCACAAGTGTCTGGTGGGTGAGCTTTGCTGCACTGCAGTATCTCACAATGTATGGGAGTAGTCCTGTTCTAGAGCAATTCAGAAAACTAATACAGCAGTTGATAAATAAATAAAGATCTGGCTGCCTAGTACTCCTCATTGCACCAGATTCAATTTATTTGTTTAAATAGGTATCTATATCAGTGTTATCCTTCTGAAATCACAAGTAATGCCATACACAAAGATGCAGGTATTGATTCATAGCTAGAGAGATTCTTAGCTAGAGAGATGCTAGATCTCCCTGTAGAAATCAAGCTATTCTTTGCAAATTGGAATTGTATTTGAAGAATCTCCAAACAGGCACAAATTTCTGGACCTGTGCTGTAGAAATAATACATCAAGGTACAGAGTAATGTTTCACCAAATTTCACCCCCAATAAGATTTCTAATACTTTTTATCACAACCATGTTGCCTTTCTGAATTATTCTGAATTAATTGGATTCTTGAAATAGCAGAAATGGAAAAACAAACAGTCTGTGTCTGGATAAAAGAACTGGAATGATCTTTTATACTTCATTTTTAGAGAAATAATTATTATTCGTAATGCACTGGAATTTATATATTATATTTTCTTCACAGAGAAATCTTTTTTTGTAATTACATATAGAACTTTTTAAAAATTACATATGTGGCAATCCTTGAACAGTTAAAGTTTGTTTATTCAAAACAAAACTGGCAGACTGACAGAACTAATCATGGTTTTGACACATAACAGATAAAATTAGGTGTAAATATATTTTACTACACAACTTTCATTTTGCATATTTCTCCTTCCTAGATACCTTTTTAAATTTAGTTAGTACTCACTAATTAGTACAACATAGTGCAACAGCATTATATACAAAAATCATTAAAGGATCAACATCCTTTAGCCTGGTGGCTCAGCAGATTAAAAGCATTGTGATTAACACCAGCTGTCTGTAATTACTGTAAGTTCGAATCTCACCAGGCTCAAGGTTGACTCAGCTTTTCATCCTTTCTAAGGTAGGTAAAATGAGGACCCGTTTGTGGGGGCAATAAGCTGACTTTGTATAAATATACAAAAGTATGAAGGCTATTGCTTAACGCATTGTAAGCCGCCCTGAGTCTCTGGAGAAGGGCGGCATATAAATCAAATTTAAAAAAAACATAACCTTACTTTGATAAATATAAGAATAAAAAGGAGAAGGGACAGGGGCTGGGTAGGCCTGGGAACCATGTTATAAACAGAACAAATTGATCAAAAGTCTTCCTCCTTACCTTTTCTTGAAAAAAAGATTCACTCAAATGTTGACAGTCAAGACTTATCATACATATGTTTTTTAAAGAACAAAGAGATCTATGATTATGCTATTATTATATTCAGCCAGAGAACCAATCTTAATGATGTGTAGAATTCTGCACCAGCCATTCATTATGTATGAAAAAAAACCTTTCTTCGGTATTTGCTGTCATTAAAGAAAAATATATGCTAATAATCACTACAAGTACAAAAAGGGGATATGATTTTCCAGGGTTTAATAATTGTTTCCTGTTTTATATTTCACTTTGAGCAGATCCAGAATTACTAACACACAAATATCCTTAATGAAAAACACATTGGGCGCAATCCAATGTAAACATTTCTTGCACAGATTTTATTGATATTAAGGAAATTGTTCAAGAGTAGGAGCAACAGAATCTTTAAACCCAAGGCAAAGTGACAGGCAATTCAGTTTAAAAAAACACAGCCCTTTAGGAGTCTCTTCCATTTGAGTTCGTGCTTGAATGCTCTGTCACTTTAAGAGTTTGTGAAGAACTTGGTTTCCCTCTGCCTGCCCAGCCACTGGTTTTGATCAGATCCCACAATTTATTTGCTAACACTCACCTTCCTCTAGGCAGTTCCCCTCTAATTTTCCCATTTGGCAGGCAACTTTTGATGGTCCATTTACATTTGATTCAGGGTTCAAGGTTTTAAGAGAGCTCTTGGAGAAAACAAAGAAATGTCTTAAATGCTCTTAGAGTTGATGATAGTAATAAAATCAGGTTTGCTAATTTTTGGCATAGCACTACAAAAGGACAAATTCCTTAAAACACCAACTCTATCCAAAAATGATCCAAACATAACCTGCTGAACATCATAGGGTGTTTTTCCAGAGTCTAACATATTTTAGAATAGGTTGATGTATTGTCTCTCTTTTCAGGAATTTCTCTTTTGAACTCATTTTCTTAATGAGGGGAAGCAAGTGCTCACCCATATCCTGTATTACTAAAAAGAGCTACTGTTGCTGTTTTCATTTCTTCAGGGCTCCTCTTCAAGAAAATTGACTTATAAATACAGTTGCATGGCCGCTGATACATTAGCATGATACAAAGCTCAACAACACATCTTTCTGCAAATATGAATGCATGCTGTTTATGCATTCAAAATAAACAATTATCACGGCAGGTGCAAAACTCCCTTCCAGTCAGTAATTTGCAACACCTTTGGTGGAAATAGTAGCTTCACAATATTGTTTGTAGCCAGTTGAGCCTTTGGAATTTTCTTCCCGCAGATGTCTTCCAGCTCAAAAATAGACCTCCTGTATGCATTGAAATCCCCCCCCCTCATTTTTGATAATATTCTGAGGCTGTGTAGGCCAGTCTGAAACATTTATTTTTCTTTTCTGTCAATACTTCATGGTCAATTTGGAGATATACCATCGTTTGGTTTGCCTTCTTGCTGAAATAGCCAGCTTGTTGTCAACTTCAGTTTCTTCACTGACTGTGGGACATTAGGCTGTCTTAGGATATGTTGGTATTTAGTTGAATCCCCCTCCCAGCATTTTCTATGGCAATGGCTGTCACACATTACCAAAGCATAAAGGAGCCATTTTCATCCACCTTTCCCCCCAACCCCCAAAGTGTATCTTGTGCAATTGTAGCCAAATCAGTTATGGTTTTGTCAGTCCAAGGAACTTTGCTTGAAAACATTCCAGGCTTATAAAGTTTTCTGTTGCATATTTTGTTGATGGTTCTTACAATGAAGTCAGAGAAAGTGTTTCCTTCACTCATGCAGATTATTGTGGAATCAGCAACATTGTGATGTGGAACTGTAAACAGCTACCCCAATGGCATCTAGAATTATACTGTCATCTGCAGTGATCTATAGATTCTGTGTTGCAGATTTGATCATGTCCCAGGCAGTTCCAGAAGAGATTTTTCTTGGACTTTCACTTCACACCTTGTTTTGCTTTCAAGTATTGCATGCAAATTTCCATTTCCTTACAGTGTTTTTCACTGGAAAAAAAAATAATTGGAAGTATTTAGATAATTTTTTAATGCTTTCCCCTACTTTGTTAGACTAGACTTTGTTTAACAACTTACCTTGAAAGAAAAAAATACAATAGCATTTGAATCAATTGAAAAGAACCATCCACAATTCCTAATTTAGCAATGCAATGTAACATCACAACATCCATTCTAGAATTTTCATGACAATTGTCCCTTGGTCTTTTGTATTTAAATATAATGGATGGATCCAATTAAAATATTCAATTGATAAAATTGTTTCTTTCAGCAGAACAACAGGGAACAATTCTATCTTCTCCTAGAAGAAGGAAATGTTGAAAGTTATTATAACTTCAGATGGGAAGTGAAAGTACTCTCATGTTTCAAATGTGCCTCTGAAATCCCCTTCTTCTGGTTTCTGTATGTTTTTCACCGCAATGTCTAATTTTATCCTATACATTTGCCCATGTGGGGTTGACCTGTTTGACCAGAAAAAAAGCCACATTTTCCCATGTGGGGTTGACATGTTTGTGGAAAAAAGCCACACATATGACAATGGATGACATAATTAGCAATTTATAACAGGGTGGATTTGATTTAAATCGAGTTGATTTAAATCACAATTTAAATCATGATTTAAATCACTAGTAAAAAGGCTTGATTTAAATCAACTTGATTTAAATCATAATTTTAAAAGAGCAACTGTCATCTCTGCTACTCCTTTGACCCACTGTTGACTCACCGATAGTCCCAGTGTTGCAGAATATACAGCCTCATGCTACATAACTAAGCTCCATTTCATGCTGAATAAACTAAATTATTTATGTATCTTAAATAGAAAACTATCTTACGATAGATCGTTACCTCAAAAGTTTTTTATTAAAATAAATTCGATAAAAATCAAAAAAATCCGATTTAAATAAAAAAAAATCTGATTTTTTTGGTTTTTTTAAAAAAATCATTGATCTTTATCCACCCTGATTTATAATATTATGTATTTATTCTATAACTTGCTTTAATTTGAAAGGTTTCTTTTTTCCCTCTTCCTTCTCTTTTAGTCAACCACCTGCATCTCCCAGCACACAGGAAGCTATCCAAGGAATGTTATCAATGGCAAATCTCCAGTCTTCAGACTCTTGCCTACAGCCTTCATGGGGCACCAATCAAGCTAAGAATAATGCCATCTCTGCCACCAACTCCAAAAAATCTGGAAGCAGCAATAGCAAAAATGCAGGCAAACGATTGTTGAAAAAGACTGCAAAAAACAACATTGATATTGAAGATTATGATGAAGACCAGGATCACTTAGATGCTTGTTTTAAAGATTCTGATTATGGTATGAAAATCCTACTTAAGCTCTCCCCTGGATAGTAATCATAGAAAGGCAGTGAAATTTCCAAAGATAGCTCTTCTGAAGCTGAAAAGAGTAGCACCCTGTTTCTTTTTTTTTTTTTTTTTATTTATTTATTTTTTTAAATTTGATTTATATGCCGCCCTTCTCCGGAGACTCAGGGCGGCTTACAGTGCGTTAAGCAATAGCCTTCATATTTTTGTATATTTATACAAAGTCAGCTTATTGCCCCCACAAACTGGGTCCTCATTTAACCTACCTTAGAAAGGATGGAAGGCTGAGTCAACCTTGAGCCTTGGAGAGATTCGAACCAGCAGTAAATTGCAGGCAGCTGTGTTAATAACAGGGTGCTTTAAACCACTGTAGTACCAAGGCTCTTTGTCAAAGTTCCTGAAGCAGAGGCCCAAATAGTTGCCGGTGGTTTGACCTGCACAGCTGATACAAAGTGAACATCACATGCTTTCTCTTTGTGACATAGGGGGAGTTTGCTATAAATTTTTCAGCTGAGAGATTTCAAAATTTCAAAATAAGACTAGCAAAAACTTATGTTTGAATGTGTGTTGAGGCTTATGATACATGGGTTGATTGAAGGCAAGTGTGTAGACAAATCTCTCAGTGTTACTCTTCATCATCCTATCAATTAATACTTTCTCTTCCTGCTTCCAGTTCATTCTGTATCATATTTTACACATTTTAAAAGCAGCTTATGTTGCAGCATGCCAGTTCAATTCTGGGGTAAGGAGGAGAAAAGGGGAAAGTTGTGTACTACCTTTTAAAATTAATGATGGAGTGATTCACTTATTAGTGCTTCATCAAAGTTAGAATAACTTTATTTTTAATGGAATGGTAATAGTAGAAGGTGGGGCGCAATGGCTCAATGGTTAAGGACACTGAACTTGTCAGCTGGAAAGCTGACAGCCCAAGTTCAAGACCGAGCATTGTGCAACAGGGTGAGTTCCCATTACTTGCCCCACCTCCTGTCCAACTATTAGTTTGAAAACATGCAAATACAAAAGTAGATAAATAGGTAGCACTTTGGTGGAAAGGTAACCAATATGTGCCTCGGCATATAGTCATGCTGGCCACATGACCATGGAAACAGACAATGCTGGCTGCCTCAGCTAACCAACAGAGATGAGCACCACCCCATAGAGTTGAAAATGAGTGGACGGGGAAACTTTTATCTTTATCTCTAACAGTAGAAGGAGAACCAGTTTGGTGTAATGATTAAGGCACCGGTCTAGAACATGGGACACTGTGAATTTTAGCCTCCCTTTAGATATAAAAGAAAGTAGGGTGACTTTGGGCCAGTCATTGTCTCAGTCTTAGGAAGAAGGTCATAGCAAGTCACTTCTGAAAATATTGTCAAGAAAACTGTACAGACTAGTTCAGGCAATCACCAGGAGTCAAGACTGACTTAAAGGCAGCAAAAAATAAACTAAAAAAGTGACAATTTGAATATATATAAAATAGTTAGCTAGGCAGGCAGAAACACAGTATTATTTAGCTTCTAATAAATATATAGATATTAGGGACATGCACAACATGCACAACATTGCATTAAAATAGCTGCCCTTGGTACAACTCCTTAAAAAGATGTAATTTCTGCTTTCCGTATCTGATGCGATGAATATATACATATTGAAATTCTCTTAAATTAAATGAAAACGTGACTCTTCATTATACAGATTTGACAAAACATAAACAGATGTTAAAATTACATTACCTGAAGACATATCACTCAAGTTAAATTAACTTTAAAACTCGGCAAAAGTGTAATATAGAGACACGCTCTAAATGTGACATTCTGAAAGAAGAGAAGTTTGTTCTGGGGAGATCAACTTGCTAATTATGTATTTACGCTACCACTTAATAGGTTTGCTTTGTTGTAAGATGGTTAGTCCACCAAGATTCCATTAGTGCCACATCTGGTCAGCACATTTTCATTCAGTGGTTAAACTGATGCAATTACTTCTGGTGTATAAACATTATTGGCCTAACAGAAAAAATGAAAACAGAGTCTCCATTTTGGATAGGTTATTTGGTTAACTTGGATTTATTTCAAACTTTAATGCAATTTAGACTAGAAACTGGGAAATACTGAATGGAAAAGAGAAATGTCCCTACAAAGTAAAAATGTAGTATTAGGGAGCATTGTTGTGGAGAAGGCAGCACACACACACATGTAGGCCTCACTTAGCAACCACAACTGAAACCAGCAATTCTGTTGCTAAGTGCCTCAATTGCAAAGTAGAAAAATCACGTGACCATGACAGACTTACAATTTAATTTAATTTAATTTAATTAATTCAATTTATATGCCGCCCCTCTTCGAAGACTCAGGGCTGCTCACAATACATTTTAAAAAATCATTATAAAAAACATTTAAAAATTAAAAACATTAAAAACTCATTCAAGCCATTTATGGCCAGATCTCGCCAGATCACAAGAGCGTGATCAATGGCCCCAGGCCTGCCGGAAAAGCCAGGTCTTCACCGCTTTTCGGAAGGCCAATAGGGTGAGGATGGTCCGGACCTCAGGAGGTAACTGGTTCCAGAGACCTGGGGCAGCCACAGAGAAGGCTGCCCATGTAACTTCCCTTTAGGTTATTAAGTGAGTTACCACACTTGTAAAGTGAAACATCACGTGTCTCTGACTTGTATTTAACATCCACCTTGTCCATTAATCCTGCTTGTCACCAACTGGTTGGAAAACACTCAAATGATCAACATGGTCATAAATGGACATAGGTTGACAAGTGCTCAAATGGCAATCACATGACCATGGGCACTGATGATCATAAATACAAGGACTGGTTGCAAAGGGTTTTTTTTTTTTACATTGCTATAACTTCAGATAGTTCCTAAACAAGGCAGTCAGTAAGCAAAGGCTACTTATAAAACACATATACATACACACACACACTTATACACACCTACACACACACATAGGTAGTTTTAAACGTCATTCGTTTAAGGACCATTTGAAGTTACAATGCAACTAAAGAAAGTGACTTATGACCAATCCTTGTACTTACAATTGTTTCAATGTCCCAATGGTCACTTGATCATGATCAGGTGCTTGGCAACCAGCTCACATTTATGATGGTTGCAGCATCCCAGGATCACATGACCACCATTTATGACCTTTTCATCTGGTTTCTGACAAACAAAATCAATGGGGAAGCCAAACTGCAGGTCCCAAATGTAGTCCTAAATGGAGGAATCTCCCTCCCTCCCTCCCTCCCTCCCTCCCTCTCTCTCTCTCTCTCTCTCCCTATCCCACTCTCTCTCTTTCTCTCTCTCTCCTCTCTCTCTCTCTCTCTCCACACACTCTCTCTCTCCTCTCTCTCTCCCCCCGTCTCTCTCTCTTTCTCTCTCTCTCTCTCTCTTTCTCTCTCTCTCTCTCTCCACGCGCATGTATAGGGACAATGTGTAGTAGGATTAATGTTTTTGTCCCTGTAATGGAAAATTTTCCTTTCTGTTTGTTTTTCTTTTTCATGTAGTATTATGGTCCACTTACATATTTGTAACTATAAATAAGAGACAGTTTAAAGTTTTTAAAATTCAGCAAAAAATATTTTTGAAAAAGTTTAAGAACATAAATCACATTGGTCTCTATCTCCTTCCTACTGAACTTTGTCTCATCCTGGGTTATTACCTGAGTAGACTTATTCCGCTGTTTTTCCAATTTGGGAGACCACCCAGCTGCGAAACATAGAAGAGGCAGGAAAAAGCTTCACTCTGCCAGTAGCTAAATCTGTGGCTGCTTCAGGTTCATAGCATGGAAAAGCCAAAGTCAGTTATGCAGCCGAATTGTTTTATGAAAATTGAGACGGGTCCATTTTCTACAAGCATGACAGGGTTGCCCTAATTTTTTAATGCCATACCAGACTCTTATTTTTATTTCTTTTTCATGGTTTAGTTTATCCCTCCCTTGAATCAGATGAAGATAATCCAGTGTTCAAATCTCGATCAAAAAAGAGGAAAAGTTCTGATGACGCACCATACAGCCCCACAGGTAATTTTTTAAAAATATATATTTTTTATTTTTACTATATAAAGAAAGAGCAATAGTTTCAATGTCTATATAAACAAGTGTTTTACAGTTAATTTGAGCAATGGTCATCATCATAATAGTAATAATCTTCATTAGTAGTGATCATATAATAACAGTATTTTCTCAACATAATATTAATACTTATTAATTGTTAATAAGTAACAATTATTACCACAGGTAATATTTTTGATATTTTAAATGCAAACTCATACAGGACAAAAACTTGATTGATTCCAGTGATATGTGTACATGGCATACATTGAACTACAATCAAATAAACTTTAATATGGAAAATATCTTGATCCGAGTAGCTTGTCCTTGCCTGTTAGTACCCAATTTGTTTTCTTTTAATATTACAATTTAATATTACAATTTAATTTATTGAATATTACCTTTTAATATTACAAAAGACAAAGATAGAGAGAAGAGAACTGCACATCATGATTATTTTAAGGATTGGACTTTGGAAGTCAGAACCATAGTATTCTTGAAGAACTTCTACAAAGTTTTCTTGGATCTAATTAAGATCTTCTCAAACCAATTTTGTATTTTGTGCACAAATCATATAATGGCACTGCTTTTACATTTTTTTTGAATATTCTGAGAAGTTTGGGGGCAAATATTCTAAATGCTTTGAAACATTGAGAATGAAAATTGTACTCGGGACCCAATTAGTTCTCTCTCCCGGGGGGGTGGAGGGTTGGGTTGGGGGGGGGGAAATTGTGGAAATCATGGTAAAGTTTGCTTTAATTACAAGAAGTTAATAATATGATCATAGAAATATATTTAATAAATCTAGGTTTAACAATGTATGGGAGTCCAGTCTATATATTTATGGAAATAGCGCTTAGACTTATATATATTGCCCCACAGTGCTTTTTAGCCCTCTCTAAGTGGTTTACAGAGTCAGCATTTGCCCCTAACAATCTGGGTCCTCATTTACCAATCTCGGAAGGGTGAGAGTCCACCTTGAGCCCCATCAGGATCGAACTCCAGACTGTGGATAGAGTTAGCCTGCAATACTGCATTCTAACTACTGCGCCACCAGGGCTCAGGGGTTTATTTTTTGTATTACAGGGTTTGTATTTGTTTCTTTGTAGTGCCTGAAATAGTTATATTCCTGACATTAGCAATATTTGTGGATTGTATATGCACTCCATTACCTGTTAGCTTTACTGTCCATTTTTTCTTCTGCATTTAGCAAGAGTTGGTCCATCAGTACCACGGCAGGACAGACCAGTCCGAGAAGGTACAAGAGTTGCTTCTATTGAGACTGGACTGGCAGCAGCTGCTGCCAAATTATCTCAGCAGGTGAGCTTTCCAAACAGGGCCCAGCCATCGCTTTCCCAGAATGTTGCTTTTGGGGAACATTTCATGGAACATTGTTGTCCGTGAACAAATTACTAATGAGAAGATTTATCAAAGGAGGCCCTGCTTTTGGTCTAAAGAATTATTCTATTCTACAATCCTCAGAGTTATATGGAAAACCAGCCAATGCTGAACATTGTCCTTCTAAATCATTTTGAGAAATGTGCTTGGAATGCCATGTTAGTCTCTCAAATGGAAGGACTTTTTGGAATTGATATTGACTTCACTTCCTAAAGGTGCAGATACCTGAAGGCAGCCCCTGATCTGCTGCTTCCCTCACCACTCTGCCTCTGTTGCCATTTGGCCCTCCTTTTCTCCACACAGTCCCTCTATTCACTGCTTCTCCAATGAGGCAGCTTACTGCACACACTTACTCTCCAAGTGGCCACCCAAGAAGTGTCCTTCTGAACTGTCTTCAGCCCAGTTCAGGTAAACATGCCAACCCCATCACAGTGCATTGATCTAATGCACCTATTAGAGGACTACATATAGGGCAGCAAAGTAAATTTCGGATTGCTGCAAACCTTAGTCCCAAAGGTTATTTTTTTTCCAAAAGGCAATTGGACTATCTTGGTTTTTTTTTCTGCTGAATCAGTTTTTGAAGTTGTATCAATTGATTTGAGGAGTTATGGTCAATAAAGGTCCATAAATGGTATCCTTTCAGAAACCAGTTCTGCACTTTTTTTGTGTGATATCATTGTTTCACATCACTTCTCAATGAAGTCCATAGCTTTCTGGCTTGATTTGTTTTTTTATTAAAAGTGTAGCAGCTGTGTAGTAAGATATTTCATAATATGCATGACATCTAAAAGCTAAATACTGCATTTCATTTCTTAATATTTGTCAGTATTTTTTCCTGTTATCACAAAGGAATCGCATGATTTCTAAAAAGTATAAAACAGTTCTAATCATTAATATGTTTTCAGCAACCTTAAATTACTTACAGAGATACAACACACACAATTCATGGAAAAAACTTACACAACAGGCAAATATCAATGGAGCATTTTTAGGATCAACACCCATGAATGGTTCTGGAAAATCAAATTATTGACAAATAATTTGGTGTAAGATTAGAAAATCAGCCACTCATCTATTTTTTTAAAAAATATTCAATTATGTCTCTTGGTCTGCATTTTTCCCAATGCTCATCACATTTCTTGCATACATTGTTTGAGTAGGTGTCAGTTACAAAGAATCAGGGCCATATTTTACTTCGCAGTTCAGAAGATTTATTGCTTAAGCCTATACACAAGAATCTAGTCAATTAAA
Source organism: Pantherophis guttatus (assembly GCF_059756535.1). Classification (NCBI taxonomy): domain Eukaryota; kingdom Metazoa; phylum Chordata; class Lepidosauria; order Squamata; family Colubridae; genus Pantherophis; species Pantherophis guttatus. Next base: position 218,035,915 of record NC_142064.1, on the reverse strand, counting down.
GTTCAGTATTAAATTAGCATCAGATAAGGCTCAACAGAATTCAAGAGGGGTTTGACCAGTGGTAAAATCCAATTTTTTTTACTACCGGTTCTGTGGGCGTGGCTTGGTGGGCGTGGCTTGGTGGGCATGGCAGGGGAAGGATACTGCAAAATCTCCATTCCCACCCCACTCTGGAGTCAACCAGAAGTGGTATTTGCCGTTTCATCGAACTACTCAAAATTTCCGCTACTGGTTCTCCAGAACCTGTCAGAACCTGCTGGATTTCACCCCTGGTCTGATTTATAGTTTCTGGGAATGTAAGGACTCTAGGCTAATGATTTGTTTAACTCTGACCCACAGCGCTACCTGATCTTCTCCTACCTCAGGACACTGTCCTTAATGACTATTTATCACTTTTGAAAGCTAATGAATGTTATTTCTCTCTCCCCCTCCCCTTCCTTTATCATGTGAAAGGAGGAGCAAAAGGGCAAGAAGAAAAAGAATACCAAAAAGAAACTATCTCCCAACAATGCCAATAAAATCCCTCAGGAAGGCAGCTCTCCTGAACCTCGGCTGGAGTGCCATAGCAGTAGTTTAGCAGACCATGAGTACACAGCTGGTGCCAGCACACTTGGGGTGGCCCAAATGAACAGAGGCCCTCAGCCCATGGCCCCGGGAGTTTTCCTTACACAGCGGAGAGCCTCATCATCATCACAGAATAATGCAGCTGCCAAAGGTACTTTCCATAGATTTGTCTCAAGAATGGTGTAAGATTTGGTCAGCCAATCAAAGGTTTTTTTGGTGAGGCTCAAAATTATTTATTGATTCATTTGTGTATCTGTTTGTTTGTTTATTTGTTTGTTATTTACCTTTTTATAAAATTTATTGGCCACCCATCTTAACATAGAGTAACTCTGGGCGGCTTACATATCTCAACATGTCTTGCCTTATTATCCTATTTTATTTTATTATTTATTTTCTTTAAATTGAAAGCACAATCAAGAAAAAAGAAAAAAATGGAAGAGATTTACAAGCAACATCAAATGGAATAACTTTCAAAGTTGCATTGGATTAATACTGCATATAAATATGTTTTTCTATCAATGAAGCACTTAATTCATTGTTAATATGAAATCCATATTCAGTAATTAACGGAGGCAAGCGGTATAATAAGAGTCATCAGAATAAATAATTAACAGTGAATTTCTATCTTATCCAAGATCTCTATTATAAAAAAGTGTAATATTCGTATTGAAAAAAAAGCAGCTTTGAGACAACCATGACCTGGATAACTGAGAATCTTCATAGACATTTGTAATATTTATAGTAAATAATATTTATCTTTCATGAGTATTCTCATTGTTACGTATTAATTGTCATGCTTAACTTATGAATCCATTTAATTATACAATCTTGGACATGTTTAATTTTTGAGTCGCATTTCCATAATAATTTACTCAGTGTTCTGAATTTTGTTGAAAGTTTTTCAAATTCAACTAAGTTTCTAAATGGTCCACCTTAGTTTTGCAATTTGTTTTCAACTGCACTACTAAATATATTGAATATATATGAATATATTAAAACCAATGAGGCATTTCTGGTCAGTCTAAGGGAGAATTTTGAAAGATTTCACCTTTTCTTTAGTTAGGCATTCATTCAAACAAATTTATATAATTTAGATGTATAAAATTGATTAAAATTTCATCAATCAATGTTTTCTGTATTTTTTAAAATAAATTCCCAAGTACTCAATAAGGTTAATAGTGATGTTAAAACCCTGGTACTTGTTATAAATATTACTTTTCCAATTCAGATACCTTCCAAGTAGTAATTTGAATCTTAATAATCGATATGTTCTTCACATTTGTCTGAAAATTAGTACTTCAGATATTTTGAGGTTCACCTTCACTAAGGAATGTCTCCATGCCATGCTGAGTGCTACATTCCCGAGGGCAACTCTCTTGTAGACTCAGTGTGTCAGGCACAAATAATCAGGAACATTCATTGAGTACAAAGCACAGAAGAGTTTATTATTGCTACCTTTAATACAAGAATCCAGTCAACTAACAGTCAAATCTAAATTGGCATTAAATGAGGCTCAACAGAATTCATGGGAGGCTGTACTTGTGGCAATGCAATGACTCCAAACTGATGACACGTTTAACTCTGCCTTCTAGTTTAGCCTGCTCTTCTTCTACACAATGACAGAGAAAATAAAGGAAGAGGTAGTACCAGAGAAATTACTAAGAGAGCTAAGATAATTGCATTCTTTACACAGTTCATCCTCAGATATTCATTAAATAATACTTGAAGAGAAGTTTAGCTTTTTGTATTTTGTAACTTTTTTCTAATTGAAAGATTTTTCATTCTTAGAAGTGGCAAAGCAAATTTCATTTAATTTATTTCCCAATGGAATTGGGTAAAATATGGATATCAAGAAAATGTGAGGATCTCTTAAAGCAGCAGTCTCCAACTTTTGTGGCTTGGGGGCCCAGCTGGGGGAGGAGGGAACTGGACCACGTGAGGGGCAAGTCTGTGCACATGTACGCATCCTTTATGCAAGCAAGGGGCTGGCGCATGAGCATGGCTCACTGGCCCGCCACTTGCACAAGTTGCACTTGCTCCACCAACCACTCATGTGGCCCAATTCCAAACAGACCATGCTCTGGTAATGGGCTGCCAAGCCACAAAAGTTTTTAACCAAAATCAAAGTACTTAAACTTTGAATATAGCTTTCAGATCATTTAGCTGCTGTCCAGCAATTATCACACATGTAGTATTTGGCAAATCTCAGTTTCTTGTAGTACTCTCAGTAAAGAAATATGCCCCCCCCCAAAAAAAAACCATACAGGTAATATAAACTAGGAGCATCTAGACCTGTTTTGTTTTTCTTTCCTGGTACTGTAAATATTCCAGACATTTGTTCATATATGTTTGGAAAGGTGAACAGATGTGGAACTGTTCTGAAGAATTAGATGAGTAACAACTGGATTTTACATTTTTCAGAAATGGGGCTTTTGTTAATACTTGATTCTTTATCCCAGCAGCCTTTGGAAAAGTCCTAGGTTCAACCTGATACTGTAATAGTACCCGAGAAAGCTTAGTTTGAAGCCATCTTCCACGTTTATTCTTAATGATCAAATGCTTCCTTTTCTGTTTTTTTTTCCTTTGACTAGGAATTCTGAGAACTGTTGTTCAAATATATTTGACGGCATTAGTTTGGAGAAGACTTTAGTGTATTTTCAATAGTATGATTGCATACATATGGATTTTGACTAACATAAAACATGAATAATCAGTCTCTGTATTTCTTACTTGTCCTGAAAAATCTATGTGAAATACTGTAAATCTTTGGTTTTACAAGTTACTGAGAGTTTATTCACAAAACCCACAGAGATTTTGTTGTAGCTGTCAGATAAAAAAACTTGTACTCATTTTTATCTAAAAGTAATTGTTTTTATAACCTGAATTGACCATCCAGGATATTGGCACATATGAAGTATTTGTTTTATTATGAGAGAGGCATGAATGGACAAAACAACGTATAACGGATTACATTATCCACAGAAACACTTTGGAAATGGGTCCCAAGATAGATCAAATTGTAGCCTTTCCTAATTCAAGAAGCAGCAATGAAGGGAGGAGGCAGGAGATGTCATAAAGAGAATACTTTTAACAACTCAAATGAATTGAAGATGACACCATTTACTACTTGTTATAAAATCTAAGCACTAATCTGAAATTACCAGTTTAATAAATCAGTTTCATAAACTAATTTAGGATAAAATGGAATAACTAAGCAGCTTTTTCTCAATAGATGAAGACAATTCTACTACACCTTAATGTAGAAGATGATACAATAATAGTTCCTTCTGTGATGTGTCATTTCTGATAGATCATTTGTACATGCAAAAAATTAGTTAGAGCTGCAGTAATTTAATAATGTATGTGCTTCTTAAGCCAACGAATAGAGTCATGCAGTAATATAGAGGATTTGGGAATTATCCAATCAAAATATCATTTCAATTTTGAATTGATTAGGTGGCTATAAGCAACTCTTCTCTTCATCCTCAGCCTTATGGGGCAGATAGAGATGCTTAAAGCATTTAACTGGATATTTGTTAAATGCTTTTGTGTTGAAGAGAAATGCAGTTCAATGTTTTCTAAATCAATTTTCAGTTGCATTTGTTTCATCCTTCTTGGTCTTCAACTTCTAGGTTTTTTTGGTTGCTGCTGCTATTGTTTTCTGGCTTACCGTGTCTCTCTTCTGTTACTTCCAGGGAAACGTACAAAAAAAGGCATGGCTACAGCTAAACAAAGGCTTGGGAAGATTTTGAAAATTCATCGGAATGGGAAACTTCTCCTTTAAAATCCGGTCATAATTGGGACTATCAAAGCTCAGCATGTCCTGAGCTGTCACGCTAGCTCTTCAACTCTTGAAGGACTCCAGTAGTATTGTGCAACATCTTAGGGACAATACCAGTTAACTTTTTGCCACCACTTTAATAAATTCTTTTTAACTTTCGGCAGTTAAAACCTGTACAGATACTGCTATAAATATTTTTTAATATAGATGTCCTTTCTCAAATTGCTGAGAGTGACTAGTTCGCAAAAAGTTAATACTCCAAGACACTGAGGATCATTCCAGTTTTAGGAAAGTATCCCTTTAACTTGTTTATAAGTAAGGAAAAAGCTGTTGTTTTTAAGAGTATGCACATTCATTTCAATTATGCTTCTTTTATCAAAGTTGAATCAATTTTAAGAGGTATCTGGTTAAAAGGCAGAGTTTTTTTAAAAAAAGTTTCTCAAATTGACTTGTAGACAAGGGAAAGAAATTTATGCCATGAATAATTGAGATACAATACATGCATGAAACAATATGCATAAAGAATTAATCTAGCTTTCTTTATCTGGCTCATGATAAATATGTTTTATTCAGAAGAGAAGTTAAAATTGCACTTCAGTACTGCTAAAACTTTCCCTATAACCAGACATTGGAGAACTATTGTTGACTTAATTTATTTTATGTGCAATGCAAGATGATTTTTTAAAAACATTATGGATTACAAATCCAACTTAATTGGGTAATGATTTGGATATAGTAATTAATGAACTGGTGCAGTTCTTTGGACATCAAAAGGGTTTTTTAATTAGCTTTGGTTGGTGTTGGTTTGCATCTCTTTTCATTGATAATTTTTTAGCACTCCCACTGTTTCTTATATATATTGTTTTAACTTTGGTCCCATGGTATATTGTCCACGCTCAATGTCTTTCTTCTCATAATTGAATATCAATGAGTGATAGGAATTAAAGATCAGCAAACAGATACAACCCTTCTCTCCCTGCTAAACTCTCACAATTATGTGTAATTGAGTAAAACATTACAAATCAATTGGTACCTCAAAGTTAAAGTCTGAGAACACTGACTCTTACTGTACTTATATAACATGGTTTACAGCCTACAGAGGCTAAAGCAAAATCAAATCAATTGTACTATATCTTAGTATGTTGCGTGGGCCATCATTTTAAACTGTCATTGTTTGCTTTGGCTTCTCATGTTGTGTGAATAGAGCCACCGTGTTTTTGTAAACCATAGTTAATGAATTAATGTGTTTACATCCAGTCTGAATTTGATGATTTATTTATCTTTCTCTCACCTGTTCTAGCTAAAAATTTGTTTACATGACCATGGAAACTGGAAGTATTTCTTCCCCCATATACATAAAAAATGTGTATTTTTTATTCAGCATTGCTGTTTTGAAATTATATCACCATTAATTTAATTTCATGGTAGGGTGGAATCCACCATTTAACTTGATGATAGCATTGTAGCTTCTGCTTGGGTGCTCATAATGCACTGATAACGTGACATTGGAGAATATGTAGGAAAAGAGACGCCAGGTTGATCCCAAGATACTGCTGCCAAAACCTTTGTTCTGCAAAGTGACAAAGTGTCAGTTTTCTTGATGCAACCTGAGTGGGTATCAGCAGGGGTGAAATCCAGCAGGTTCTGACAGGTTCTGGAGAACCGGTAGCGAAAAGTATGAGCAGTTCGGAGAACTGGCAAATACCACCTCTGGCTGGCCCCAGAGTGGGATGGGAATGGAGATTTTGCAATATCCTTCCCCCAGGAATGGGGAGGGATTGGGGATTTTGCAGTATCCTTCTCCTGCCACGCCCACCAAGCCATGCCCACAGAACTGGTAGTAAAAAAATTTGGATTTCACCACTGGGTAGCAGGCATATCACCATCATAATCATTAGACAGGGCTGTAAAGCACTGTGAAGCGGTATATAACTCTAAGTGCTGTTAGTATCTTATAAAATGGCATCCTTAGTCAAATATCTCTGTCCTTATTTCTTTGAAGGGGCTTTTAATCTCCCTCTAGCAATTCACACTTAAGTTCATGACTGATGATTTACCTCATAAATCACTTACGTTATCTTGAGATGAAACGGATGAAGACAATGGTTCCTTTTTCACCTCCATTTCCCTGGATCATGGATTAATTCCTGGATCATGTAAACAAATCAAGCAAAGAAGCTGTTGTCCTGGGACCCCAAGCACTTATTTTCTGATCTATAACCAAACCCTTTTCCTTGAGCTGCATATCAGGAGAAAAAGTGCCCCAAACAAGATTATTTTTCCCCCAGAAAGGAATACACACAAACTTTTTAAAGCTTATGAATCCATTTAGTAATATAATAGATCAGCTGTTTATATATAAACCACAGTTGCAAATCCTGTAATGAAGTAGCAAGAATGTGCAGCCCTATCAGAGGTATTCTGACATTCACATCCATCCAAGCACTTCCTTCAGATATGCTTGTCTGAAGGAACAAGGGCTGTGCTCACCTAAGGGTCAGGCCAGATGAGAGCCAAGCTTATGGACAGTTTAACTGGATACTTATTGCTTCTGAACTCTCTTAGTTTTTGGTGTAGAATGCATTATATTTTACATTAAACTAGCTTGTCTGCATATAAACACTTAGAGCACAATCCTATGCATGTTTACTCAGTTATCAAACCTGTCATGTTCCATGGAACTTACTCTCATGTGTAGAGTACTATGTACAGGATTGTAGCCTTAAGGCGTTGCATTTGTTTCTCAGGCAATTCCAGATTTTCATTTATAGATATGTGTCTGAAAGCATATTTTTTCATAGAATCTAGCCTGTAAATAGCTTTTTAAAGTACCTTCTTTTTTATAAGATCGAAGTATCTTTAGACATTTCTTTCTATAGAATAGTTCATTAACCTTTATACAAATTTTTTGCTGAGTATTTTGCCGAGTATTTTAGGTTCTTGACTCTGAAAGAGATACTCTGTTTTTGTCCTCGATTTAATTCCTTTTTCTCCCTTTTTTAATTTTGGCATTGCCTGAAAAACAAGTAAAACTTTGTGCAGCCTTATACAGAATCAAATAATAGTACAAAATTATCTATTTAAGATACAATATGAAGAAGAATCTTCGACTTTATAATACCAGCTCCTTGTCTCAATTCTTGTATTATGAGGGGATACAATTATTTTATTAGCACCTTGTGAAGTGTTTCTGTGTTTTGTGATGATGTAATTTATTAATGTTTGTAGCTTTTTATATTTGTACATTTCTTATGAGCTTTGTTTATATACACATTACCTGGATGTGATGTCCATGAGGAAAAAATAAAACAGCTATAGAAAACAACTGAGGCCTTATTAACTGACCTTTCTAGTTATGGTGAGGGACTGGGTCTGAATTCTTGGCGTCAAAAATGTTAGTTGAATAGGGCCCCAGAGTTAAGCAAGTTTTTTAAAGCTTCCCTAGTATACTGTTATTGTCAAGCATTTATATAATATAACACAGACATCATGCTGGTTTTATTATTATTATTATTATGTTTATGTTTATGTTTATGATTATTATTTTCACAACATGTACATTTCTAACAAAGTTTATTGTGGCTATCTATTACAGTGTTTTATTTACCAATTCATATCAAATGCTCTTGTATCAAGTCCATGAAATCTAAGTAAACTTAGATCAAAATTTTAAAAGTAAAATATTTCAGGTTTTGTATAGAATTTGTGTTGGTGTGTTTATTTATGTACTACATTTAAGTTGTTCTCCACCAGTGATTGAAGAGCATTCCATGCTTTGTTGCTTTCAGAGATGGTTTCCTACCAAAGCATGCCAGTTCTTAAAGGCACATCTTCAGCTTCAAGTCAATATAGCGCAATCAGTATAGGAATCCTAATAAAATGGATGATAATTCTTGGTCCCAGAAAATGAAAATTTTCCTGTCCTACACAACCTCAATAAAGAAACCAGTTTGTCAATTCCCATCTTTTAAAAGCCATTTCTCTTCCTGAACAAGGATAATCATAGTGACTTTTAGTTCTTATTGGTTTGTGTGTTATTTAGCCAGTGACCCAGTCACTTTAATTTCATACTGCAAGCACTGTTTGTGCTTATATTAGTCTGGCCTTATGCTTAGCTCAGCACAACCGTGCCTTAGCTGCTGCCATTTTACTCTGTTCCAACAGTAAGGAATATAGGGAACTCAAGAGTTGAACAGTTAACTTCTTGGTATTCTCTGGGCTTTATTGCTTTCTGGAAGACCTGTCATTACCTGGCTGGGTAACATCAACAATGCAAGGGAGAGTAGCGTTTGCTGGCTGTTTACCCAGTATATAGCCATGATGGCGAACTTATGGCATGCGTGCCAGAGGTGGCACATAGAGCCCTCTCTGTGGACATGTGCACCGTCATCAGTTTCTCTTCTGGTTTTGCGTGCAGGCCAGCTGGTCTTTGTGTGCACCAGAGCACCAGAAACCCGAAGATCAGCTGGCCAGTGCACAAGTGTGCGCCAGAAACCCAAAGACCAGGTAGCCAGTGCGCACATGCACACCGGACAGCTGGTCTTCAGATTTCCATTGCTCTGGTATACGTGTGTGCAAGTGCGCATGTTCCAGTTTGGGCACTTGGTGCTGAAAAGGTTCGCCATCACTGGTATATAGCTTGCCCAGCCAATTTTAACTGGGAAAATATTAAAATTCTACAGCAGAGTTTCTCAACCTTGGCAACTTTAAAATGTGTGGATTTCAACTCCCAGAATTCCCGAGCCAGCACGTTGAGAACAAATCCTGGGAATTCCTGGAAGCTTGACATTCAGACAGATTGACCATTAACAGACACATAGAAACAAACCCTATCCATGTACCATTTAAGAAAAGATGTAACAGAAGTCAGTGAAGGAAACAAACAACCCATCTTCCTTAGCAGCCAACATCCAGATAAGCAGGGAACAGCACCAGCTAAACATCAAAGAAGAAACAATATCCTAAACTAGGTACCATCAAGGAAGAAACTGCACCTCAGCCAATACTGGTAGGGCAACCTTTATATTAACAGCCAGAAAACTCCAGTGTGGAGTAGGAAAAAGAAATGCAGTGTTAATGACGCTGTATTATAAATACACCAGTCAAAAAACAAGCATCTCATTCTCATGTAAAGTTTATTTAGGGATCACGAGATGCATGTCAGCCTGTAGAGCAGGGCTGTCAAACTCACGTTGTCATGGCGGCATCATATGACATATCAGGATTTCCCCCCCTTCACTAAACCAGGTGTGGGCATGGCCAGCACGTAACGCATCCAGCTCATGGGCTGGGAGTTTGACAGCCCTGCTATAGAGTGTAGGGTGTTTAAACTGTACAATAACAACCCTAACAATTATCTATTGATTTGGATCTAGATATCTGTATGTACTATATGTACTTTTATTTAAATTGTAAGTGCAAACAGTAACATAAAAAATGGTATTTAAGAGCTGACATCTTTATATCTCCCATGAGTAGAAGGAACCATGCAATTAGCCTGAATACTTCCTTGCTGTTGGCAATATCAAGGCAAAATTGCTCTTTCTGTTCGTGAAGAATTGTAAAATGGGGCTGGGGATTTATTTACTATACAGTTTTTATATGGCTGTCCAAAGTGTGACTAATGTGACTATAAACACTATACAAAAAAAAATTCAATAAACAAAGATATTAAAACATGGCAACTAAAAATATAATTAATTAATTAATTGGGAATTCAAATTTATTGCATTCTTCTAACCATCCTGACTCAGGTGTTCCAGGAAAGAGCCAGGTTTTCACTGCCTTTCCTAAATGGCCTGGAGGGTTAAGGCCATTCATATGCTGAAAGAAGCCAGTGGGCAGGAGCTGCAGTAGAAAAGGTTTTTTTGGTCACAAAAGATGACATTATTTCAAAGGGTGGGGTGGGGAGGCACCCAGAGCAGGCCCGCCCTATTGGGTATCATTGAGAGAAGACGATCCTGCAAATGGGCTGGCAGTTTGCCTTGTGGGCTATAGGTGATAACCATTACCTTAAATTGCATCCAGAAGCCTGTAGGAAGCTAGCACAGCTTGCAGGTAGTGGTGTTACATCTGGGTATTGAGCAACGCCAATAATTACCTGTGTCACTGTGTTCTGGACATTGTAATTCTAATTGTAGCTCCAAGGCATCCCCAGGCAAAGTGTATTGCAAGAATCAACAGGAGGATTGAGATGTCCGTAAGTGAGGCCTCTTGATCTGGGAACAAGGACAATGATGCACATGAAGGTTGTGCAAATTTGGTAAAGCAAACATGCAGGTGCTTAATGAAGTTGGCAACTAGCATAAGTATCTTGGGAGCAGTGATGAAATGTAAAATTTGTTACTACCGGGTTCTGTGGACGTGGCTTGGTGGGGTGTGTGTAATCTGACTAGGTGGGCATGGCCAACTTTTTTTTTTTTAACTTTTAAAAGCATTTTTTCTACAACCTTAAGAGGTTGCAAAAAAAAATGCTTTTAAAAGCCTCTGACGATCAGGCAACTCAGCTGGGATCGTCGGAGGCTTTTAAAGGCATTTTTTTTCTGCAACCATTTGTCTGAAATGGTATAGAGTTCCTGCCAGAGCAGGGGGTTGGACTAGAAGACCTCCAAGGTGCCTTCCAACTCTGTTATTCTGATCAATTCTGTTAAGATGTATGATGCATTTTGCTGCCACCAGAGACTAACATCACTCTCATCAATGTGCCCAATAGCAGAGCAAAGCTGTAGATCTAAGAGACTGGCAGGATGCATACTCAGAAAACCAAGGATTTAGTCTGAAAACTGTACATGGAGCATGTGGGACATGTGGGAAAGATAGGAAAGAACATGTTGCTAAAACTGGAAGAATATTTTTCTTGGACATTGAAATGTTTATTCTTGAGCTTTCTGTAACGTTTGAGTACCATAGCTTAGCACAAGAACTAATACAAAGGTGAGATGCATTGAAACTAATGGGGATTGTTCTAATTTTATAAGCACAGGGTATATATCTAATCATTTGTATCCTGATTTTTTCAATTCTGAAAGTAGTGACCTAGAAAATGCAAAATTATATGATAATCTATTTTACATCCTGGTTTAATTTCTTGTAACAATTAGTCTGGAAAGACACTTTCTAAATTCATTGTCTGTGTGCCAACTAGAAGACATTTTTTAAAATTTAATGTTTATCGTCCACAAGATGGCGCTCTGCTTCTGCATCAGAGATACCGTACCCTATAGTTACTTTTTATAAAATAAATAAAAAGGATAGTTCTAAAATGAGAACAAAACCTGTTTAATATTCAGTCTCAAGATTATTCCAGTAGTAGATATTCTCGAGCAGATGGCCATTTGCAATGATTGACTGGGTCAGAGAAGTTGTGCCTATCTTGACCTTGTACAGTGCAGGACCTCTCAGTCCAATGCACAAAAATTCATTCTGTATCATACCAACATTAAACCAGTTGGAGTGATAAAAAACAATTCCCAAATCCTGAATTTGGCTTGGAAATGGGCTGGCTGCCAATTCAGCTGATGGAAACGTTGGCAACATGATCCTATCAGTCAGATCCAATTACTAATTTTACAGCTGAACTACTTAAAGTTTCTGTATTGTCCTGAAAGGTAGTTCCCTGTGCAGCTCATTGCAACAATCCAACTGAGAAGTTATCAAAGTACAAACCGGTGTAGCTTTCCCAGCCCAGAAAGTCACAGTTTGTATATTAATCTAGAATAATAAAAGACGTCTCCTCGTGCGGGGATCCCATGAGCACCCTCGAAAGAATGCCTAACACCTTCCAATGTAGGCTGAAGGCCACTTATATGAACTCTCTTGAATAATACCTTCCCCACATCTAGAATGTTGTTCAACCCATTGGCCTTCATTACCTTGATCAGGTACAGATTTAGAACACCTATGGCCTATTAGCTGAACAGAACAGAACAGAACAGAACAGAACAGAACAGAACAGAACAGAATAGAATAGAATAGAATTCTTTATTGGCCAAGTGTGATTGGACACACAAGGAATTTGTCTTTGGTGCATATTCTCTCAGTGTACATAAGGAGAATAAAATACACTCTTCAAGAATAAAAAGATACAACACTTAGTGATAGTCAAGGTTACTAATAAGCTATCAAATCGTACTAGGAAACAAGTAAAAACAATATAAATTGAAAGATACAAGCACATGGTTATAGTAATAAATGGGAAGAGATAGATACTAGTAAGGAAGAGAAGAAGAATAGTAATACAGTCTTAGTAAATTATTTGACAGTGTTGTGGGAATTAGTTGTTAAGAAGAGTGATGGCATTCGGGAAAAAACTGCCCTTGTGACTAGTTGTTCTGGTGTGCAGTGCTGTTTAGCGTCATTTTGAGGGTAGAAGTAAAAAGAAGGTAAAAGTGGGTGGCATTTCCATATACAGACCACTGGGCATTCCATACACAGGTCATTGCTTGCCATCTTACTATTCTATGATTGCAGAAACAAACATGTGCATATACAGAGGCACATAACTGCTTGCATTTTACTACTGATTTCTATATTGTAGACTGTTCTGAGAATATAAGTAAAAGATTGCATATCTAAATAAATAAGTACTGTTCTTCTCTAATGTGCTACCTTCTAGATGCAAGGGATTGTGCTAGTTCATTAAGGCAATGCATACAGGTGGTCCTTGTTTAACAAATATTTATTCAGAAAATGTTCAAACTTACAATGCTGTTGAACAAGTGGTAGTTACGATCAGTCTTCGGAGTTCAGCGACCATGTGACCACGATTTCTGACATTCCCTGCTGGCTTCCCACAAGCAAAATCACAGGGGAAGCTGGTAAGATGTCAGAAGTCACGGTCATGTGAGATCCTCACTTAACGACTCATGTATTTATCACTTAACAACTGCAACTGGGACTCTAGGAACTGTTCTTCTCTAACGCTAGGCAGTGCAGTCTCACGATCTCATGTTTTACAATGAAATGAAATTTTATTTACAAAGACAATGAAATGTCACTTAATGCAATTCCAGTCCCCATTGCCATCCAAAACCAAGGACTTGATTATTATGGGATGTGCTTTGTCTGAACACAAAGCTGTCCTCTTTTCCTTAGCCTGTCCTCCCCAATTCTGCTCATTTACATACACCTTCTGCTCATTTACATACATTACATCTTCTCCCATATTTTCCATTGTCTAAACACACAAACACTTTTTACTGTTCCTCATTGGACTTGCTTTTTAAACTCCTCCACATTCTGATCTCCTTCCTTTAAAACATGCCAGTTTTTCAGTGTCCTTTGGGGATAATCTAACCTCTTGGAGGCCCATCCCTTCATCATTAGTCTCAGCAGATCTTGACAAAACAACTTGCATCTGCAAGCTTGTTTAAAAGTTCTAAAAGGGGATTAGCTAATCTAGAAGATTGGTCTGCTGGAAAACATCCTTTATATAAAGGGAACATTTATAAACATCCTTAGCAGATACTTGCATTTTTTTTCCTTTTGATTTTCCTAAAGAAGTGGTGACAAATAAAACAATGTCAACTTAATGGAAGATCATGTAGAAATGGAATGACCCCTATCCACTGAATCAGCTTGGTCTGTCTTTCAAGAAATACCACCTCTATACTTGTCCTTTAATTTCTTTTTAGTTAGCAGTTCTTCTTAGTGAGTTAATTGTGAAGAAAAATCTGGCATCTCTATGCTGACTCTTCTCCATTTCCTGGACTGTCAGTTTCAAACCTCCAAGTAGACAGGATTGTCTGATATTATGAAAGTAAGTAAATCCCAGATTGCCAATTGCCAAAGCAGGAACAAGTTGGCCAAAGAAGCTACAGATAGAAACAATTTTATCCTCTCTTTTCACTTCCGATGGCACAAACTGGAATGAGTATGAGAATGCAATCAGAAACATCCTTAGCTTGTCAAGAGTTACGTAAATTATTAAAAGCAGACAAACTTTAAATCAAAAATTTCAATAGCTTCTATTTGCATTTCAAACAGACACTGGGTAACTCCTGATCCAAATAAGTTCATGTAGACAAAGAGGGAATGCCTGTCTTTATTATATTTATTTATTTAAAATGTTTATATAGCTGCCCATCTTATATTGAACTCCGGGCAGCACAGTTCCCAAATACAACTAAAACATTATCAATAATAAAACATCATAATGCATAGAAATTAAGACCATAAACATTAAAAACTTGGCACAAAAGTTCAACTTCTGACATACAGTCCCTCATGAAATCTTCTCATTCACCTCAACTCATCCCAGCACTTGGGGATGTCAGCAGTTTGGCAAGAAAAAGAGGAAGCAGGAAATAAATGTATTTCCCTTTCCAATTTTTGAAATTGTTTTCTGATCAACATGCCCTATGCTGTTTTAATGGATTAAAAGGCAACACAACTTTTTGTGTATTCCTACCTACTCAGCCTGCAGCTGGACTGATGTGCTTGCCTTAGAAGATTTCGATGGCAGAAATCAAAGAGCCTTGGTAGTACAGGGGTTTAAGGCACCCTGTTATTAAGCTGGTTATTAAGACCAGCTGCCTGCAATTACTGCAGGGTTCGAATCTTGCCACGGCTCAAGGTTGACTCAGCCTTCCATCCTTTCTAAGGTAGGTGAAATGAGGACCCAGTTTGTGGGGGCAATAAGCTGACTTTGTATAAATATACAAAAGGATGATGAAGGCTATTGCTGAGCACATTGTAAGCCGCCCTGAGTCTTCGGAGAAGGGCGGCATATAAATCAAATTAAAAAAGAAAAAAAGAAAAAAAGAAAGGCAAAACAATGGAAGATCCCAATTTTAATGTTATATTTATTGTTTTAATGTTTTACAGTACTGCTTTTATTATATTGTAAACTGCACAGCATCATGTGACAGAGAGATGGGTGGCATACAAATTTAATAAATAAATAAAATCCACATTATTATGGACCTTTGCTACTTTTCCTATATTGCAAGTGCGTTGGGGAAGGAGAAATTATCATTATGGGTTGTAAAGACAGTCAAAATAGATGTTTCACAAGGACCGAGAATTATTGCTTTAAAGACAGTGTCTGGCTTTGAGCCTGTGTGCTCATCCATAGCCACATCGCTTTAGTGGAATTTCAAGCAAAAATGTTATTTTCCTGGATGTATTTCTTTTACTAAAAAAACCAATACAACCATTCAAATCGAGGAGGTAGGAAGTCTTCACATTTTGGTAGAGATCAGACACCATATTCGCACCTATGAGCACCCTACTTGTTTAGCAGATGTCCTAAAATGGAAAGTCACCTTGAGAGTTTTCCTCAGAACCATCTGTTTCAAAGCTGTAGGAATTAGGATAAGGATGAAAGAACGGACCAGATTTTTCCTAAACCTATTGGCAGTGTGAAGTCTTAAGCTAATTATTGGCCCTAAGCGTGGGTAACTTAGCCAAGAAGATAGGAGAAAGTAGCAGGGTCATCCACAGGAATGGAAAGAAAAATCCAGATTCTGGCTATGATTACATTAACACTTTTTAATTTATTTATTGAATAAGTATTCCAGGTCATCACACTTTTGTGCCTCTTTTTAAAAAGAGCCACTTCTATTTTGAGGTGATTAATGCCATCTCTTGATTAGAGTAATCTTTTTGCCTTTTTCCTTTCAGAAATATTTCCCTGTTAGAATTCTATTTCACCTTCTCCACAGCTCAAGGAGTTGTTGATAGTTCTCCTTGGTATATAACCTGGCTAAGAAGCCACAGATGGCCCCCAGTCACCTGGGAGCTTCCAGAAGCAATATGGCCTTGAATCTGGATCCTCCGGTCCTAATTTAACATCGCAACCACTACTATCCTTGTGTCAAAAAGTAAAAAAAGACTTGAATCTCAAGTCTAGGTAGAAATCTTTAAAACCTGAGTGGCGTAGGGGACATGCCAGAAAGTCTCAGAACATAGCAACGGTCAGTGATATGCTCATGGCTTGTGTGTTGGCCAAACCAGGCAATTCAAAATGAATGCTTAGTCCCTTGGCACAACTAGGTAGGACGGCTCTGTTTGAAGCCGGCCTGTCAGCACACCAGGCGTGAAACCGAGGGCTGTCAGTGTGCCATCTTGTTCATCAAATGAGGGCTCTCCGTTCTCTTGCAGTGTGATTAAAGCAAATAAACCAAAGCTCTTGATTGTGTGTATATATATTGAACACGGGTAAAAGAAGGAATATGGATGTAAACACAAATATTTGAAGTCAGGCTGTGTATATTACAAAGATCCTGACCATTTGTTAGACGGTTACTTGCTTGGCATCTATTCCTGAGGGTCTTGCTTTTCTTGGTGTGAGGAAGATTGACTCCCTGGGTTTAATAAAGCTCATAGAGCTGCCATTGTTGAGCCTAGAAAGAGCCAACTGAGTATGCAATTTGCCTTCCAAGGTCTTCAGCCGGTTTTATTGTAATTGACAGGTCAGGCAGCACTTTGAGGTAGAAAACCCACACATGTTTGGCACACGTTTTCTACCGGAGGTTCTTCCAAGTGATGACAGACGGGGCTAAATAGCTTCATGGCCATATACATCCCATTTCCTCTGCTAGACCCTCACCCCAAAAAGTGCCGGGATGGGTAAATTAACAATTGCCTCAGGGAAATCTCATTATTTAGCTTGCCCTATCTGGGTGGCAAAAGCTCATCTGGAGGAAAATGAAATGAAATGATAAAATATGTGAAGCTTTGTTGCATGTGATTTGATTGCTCACTATATCCTTCATTCTGCATTAGCACTGTTACAGAATAAAGGCCCAAGCTCTGGCAAAGGTAGCAATTCATTTCTTTTGATTGTCCCCTAATCATTAGTTGTAATGTTGTATAATATTTGGACTCCCAGTTCATTATTATTTTGTACAAAACAACATGCATTTACTTGGTATCTCAACTGTCTTTCAACAAGTTCAGGGCAGCATACATATACTCACCACATCTTATTTCCTCAATGATTTTGTGAAGTAGATTAGGTTGAAAACAACAATTCAAGTGCCATTGTCTCATGAAGATCATGACAAATGGGATGTTATCTTTCTCTTCCCTGCATAAAACCACCCAAAGAGATATACAGTTATGAATTAATACTACTGCTAGTAAAATAACAACAGATATAAATGCACAAGTCCATATAAAAAATCCATAATACCAAGATGGCATGTCAGCATATACTTATGAACCTACAAACTAATTTCAAATTTACTTTGGCAAAGGTAACAAAGGATTTTATTCTTTGTTCTAAAATTACTGAAACTCTTAAATATTTCTCATTAACAGCTCATGATGTCAATCTTAATCTAAGCAATTTTATTGCTTTGTTAGCCAGCATCTCTCCCTTCAACTAGCTCAAAACATATGTATCTGCTTTCTTAGTTCTTTCCTGAATTCTTAAAAAAAAAAAAATACTTTGTACATTTAAAAAAAAGCTTCCCTTTTGAATTCCCTTCCAGTTAGCAGAATATTTTGCATGGGTAAATTTGTGATAAAATACTAAAACCAATAATTTTTATTATTTTATTCTATTTTATTTTATTTTATATATTATATTTTATCATTTTAGTTTATATTTTATTATTCTATTCTATTTTATTATTTTATTATATTTTATTATTTTATTTTATTTATATAGCTGCCCACCTGGGTGGTATGCAACATTCTCATGATTTAAATTCTGAGTCTTTACTCATGCTGAATTATCATGACCACCAATGTTTAAGGTTAAAGGTAAAATACTTTTAACAATTTCATAAAATCCACCTGGATCAATTTTGCAACATAATATCTCTGCCATTTCATTTTTCTTGCATAATAACGGATATAGTAGAACTGACAAATTAAAGATAAACATTAATTACTAAATAGATAGTGTTTCCTGGAGAGCCTTAATTGGTTGCCCGTCAAAGCAGATCAGTCTAAAGTGTCTCCTTCAAAGGTGTCCTTATCTTTTGTTGTCTGCAGTTTCAACTATGTTTTCAACACCCGCATTACAAATGTCCATTACAAGCTTTTGGTCAGGTAAATTACACAATGACATGGTTGGTTAAAGTAGGCAAGCTGCTTTGTCTGTTAAAGCAATGACGGGTGTTTGTATAAATCTTTCATCTAAAACCTTTCAGTCTTTCTAGGATACATTTATCTGGCTAAAAGGAAAGGTGACTGCAGAGTCTCCTTTGTGACAATCATTTGATTTACCTCTTCCCCTTCCTGGTCTATTAATAGGAATCGGCTTTTTAACGGACAGGTTCATGGTTCAGCAAAATTCAGCTTTCAAGTCCATCAAATATTTGAGGGATACATACATTTACGCAAGACTATGTAGATATTTCAAGAACTTATGCAAATGACAAAGCTTGTTCATTTTATTTGCTAAGACTACAAAGTAGGGAACAAATGGAGACCCCAGTAATAAATGTTGATATTTCAATGGCATTTATTTGTGGCATGTTCTTCTCTCTCATTATGATTTTCCTCCCTCGTTGTAAGCCTCAGCTCAGTATAACACATTCCCCCAATTCCAGTTAATCTTTGTTTGTACTGGAAAAGGCTTATATGGACATCCAAAGGAATTTAGGGTTAGCTGGATTTAGACCATTCAAGATCTGCAATTTAGTCAAATACGAAGATTCAGCTAAATGGAATAATCACAGTTACATTTTTTTCTCGTTTGACCTACTGGTTTGTTGTAGTATTGCTTTTGATCAGCAGGAGACAGCATAAAACTCAACTCAAATATACCCGACTGTCTTCTTCTAGGACTCTTCTGCATAGTGAAATCTTTAACAACTGCACACTTCTATGTTTGACATGGATTAAATTTTGTTCTGTTCAGACAACAGAACAGAATTTAAGTCTGCAATTTAAAAAACAACAACAGGAGAAACAGGAGTGTGTATGTGTGTATGTGTGTCTGCCCTTGAACTACTCAGCATTTATCTGATCTTTTTCCTAGAACTGATGTGCTTAGGGTAGAAATACCAACCAATCCTAAACTAGCTATCCTGGTTCTCATTTTACCCACCTTTCAGCCATCATGGACAAAGTCAAAGGAAACTGGTTTTATAATATGGAGAACATAAAACATTGTTTTATTTCTGTTCTGTTGTTTCACTAAGAATCTCAGGAGGATAGGATCTATTTGAAGATTGCACCAAGGTTCATGCTTGCTTAAGTTGGCCAAGAAGAAGGGCTCACAGGTAAAAAGTTAGAAATGAGGTTTCTTTGTTTTCATCCTTTTGCTGGCTATATCCCAGCTCACTGTGTGAATAGCTAAAGGCTGTACTTTAAAATCAGTGATCTGAAATACAGTGATAGCACATGCTCCTTTAAAGAATTCACTAGGCTAAAAGGGCAGCATATGTCAGATAGGAGGGCACTATTGGCCAGATTTCTACAGAGCAAAGGAAGGACACCTTATCTGCTGCTGGCAAACATGTCACCAAACATCTTATCACTGCAGGTACTGAAGTGAATGCTTTCCACGTTATAGCAGGCACTCTATATTTAACAGAGTACAAATCAATCAATTCATTCACTATCATTTGAAGATGGCAATTAGGAAGTAGGGATTGCCATATATGTTTATTTCTGTGTGGTCCTAAACTAGGTAAAGTTGGAGAAGTTCTTGTAAACTTTATATTCTTGGAAACAATGCAACTTAAATATGATATAGCAGTTATTTTGCTTCAACAGGGTTTAGTTAAAATTAATCTAATCTACACTGGGAATGTGTGACCCCATTTCTCATATTTTTTTTTTAAAAAAGAAAAAGATATATGGAATCAGTTTTTTAATGAAGAAGCTCATTGTTCAGCAAAATTCAGCTTAGTGTTCAAAGTTGACTCAGCCTTCCATCCTTCCGAGGTGGGTAAAATGAGGACCCAAATTGTTGGCGGCAATATGCTGACTCTGTAACTGCTTAGAGAGGGCTGTAAAGCATTGTGAAGTGGTATATAAGTCTAAGTGCTAGTACTATTGCTTGCTAGTGTAGTGCCAGTTTGGTTTAGTGGTTAAGACACCAAACTAGATAAAATTACGATCTCTACAGGATAGTAGATGTAGGGGTGGTTTCGGCCATCCGGCATGGGAAATATACCATAAAGCTGCCACTCTGAATAAGAGATTGGGTCAACTTAAGGGATAAAAGAATCTTAACCTTGGAAGGACATGACCTACAAAGAGGGTGGCATGCTTTTATGTGGAACAAAAAGAATAAGACACAAACATATTTTTTTAGACATAAGATTAGAGAAGCACTAATACGAGTATGGGAAGAAGTAAGGAGGAAGCAGTATATGAAAATCCCGAGTTGGTTATCAACTATGGAAGCCATGATCCACCTCAATACAGTAGAGATTAGTAAAACGATTAGATATAAAGAAATTTTAGACAAGCATGGAAAACTCAAAAGTAATCAGGTTTTAAAAGAGCAAGGAATATCTATCGATTGGTGGCCATATTTACAAATACAGTCCAGATACAAGAAAGATATGGAAGAATTTGGTATTGAGGTAGAATTAAATCAATTAGATAAATTGTTGGTGGGCCCGGAAGGAAAATTAATATCTAAACTATATAATTACTTATTAGAATTTGATAGAGCAGAGGAGATGGTAAAAGAACCAACGATCGCATGGGCCAAAAATATAGGGAACAATATAAATTTAGATGAATGGGAATTTATTTGGAATAAAAATTATAAATTAACCAAATTGGCAGCATACAAGGAAAATCAATATAAAATGCTATATCGGTGACATCTAGCCCCTGCAAGATTGGCAAAAATATATCCGAACTTAAGCCCTAAGTGTTGGAAGTGTAATCACCACCAAGGTACCTTCTTTCATATGTGGTGGCTATGTCCCGAAGCAAAGAGGTATTGGAGCAAAATACAACATTGGTTACAAGAATTAATTAACAGTAAAATTGAATTAATCCCGGAAACACTTCTCCTGGGTGTACTAAAAACTATATACGATTAAAAAATAAGATACTTGATTTTACATATACTTACAGCAGCGAGAATAGCTTATGGGCAATATTGAAAAGGAAATAATGTACCACCAGAGATATTAATTATTCAAAAAATATTTGCATGTACTGAAATGAACAAATTAACTTTAGAATTAAAAGAAAGAGAGGATTCAGAATACTATGCGGTGTGGGATAAATGATATAGGTGGATTGATAACCGAAATAAAAATAGATAATGTTTAGAAGAAAAGAACTGTTGTTGTAGGGAGAATAGGAGGAGAAAGGTGTGTGGAATATATCTGCAACCTTGAGTTTTTTATAAAAATAATAAAGGCGGAATACAAATTAAATAAATAAATTGGAGGAAAAAGGCACATGACTCAGTATGATATAGCAAATGGAATTGAGGTTTTGATTCAAAGGTGTGATTCAATGCAGCTGCCCTCAGTCTCAAGTTTAATGATTTCTACTTACAGACTCCTAAAACCCAGCATTCTTTTCAAAGGGAATAATAGCTGGTAAGCAGTCACTGGGCCCTCCCAGGCCATGCCACAGAATGTCAGGGGGTTGATTGCTGAAAACTGGTGCAATTTTCAGCTTTCTTTTAAAAGCATAACAGATTTCACATACTGAAAAGAAAAACCTCAATAAAATATCATGGAAAATGAGATTAATAATTAAATAATTACAGATAAAAATATTTAGCATATATATTAACATTTTAAAAAAGTACTTTAAGAGCACTCAACCCGAATAGAAGAGAGAAAAAGAATACTGATATTATATTTATTTGCTTTAGGTGGGTCAACATTCACACTGCCTAATACCTGTATGATGTAAAATTGCAATATCAAAGATTGAATCACCAGTAATTCAGTGCCAACGTTAAGAAAGAAGTAAAATATTCTTGCCATAAACTAAGGGACATCTTAAGGAAACTGCTAATTCAAGTAATTACAACTCTTAAAGCAACAGCATCTTTTCTTCAGATTCTCATGAAAATGAAAACAAGCAGGTGGTGGACTCATGCATCACTTCTTCAAAATTATTTGTGGACATTACATGTACAGCCCTATGATCTTTATTTAGATGTAAGACATTTCCAACATCCTCTAATCACTAACTACCTTTAGCATTCAACATCTGGAAAACAGACGGATATAAGCCAGATTGAAACTCATGTCCTCCTTTGCATAGGATTGCAAGAAATTGCTTGTTTAAATTTTAGTGGGATCAACAAAAAAGCATTCTTATCTTCATTAAATGTATGAATCATTCATCCATTGATTTTCATGTATGTGTAAAAAAATCAAGTCATTAAACTGTATCAAGGAGAAATAATCATGGCTCTTGTAGAAAAATCAGAAATATAGACAGTCTTAGGAATATAATATTCTTCTAGTTCTTGAAAAAAACACTGTGCCACAGCAAAATTTTCAGCAAAGCATCTCTTCAAAGCACCTCTCCCAAGCAGAGTGGTGACCCACTTTTTAAAGGACTGAAATGGATTAGATGCACGGCTTCACTGTGCTCATCTGCAGTCCTTTCCTTTAGTAAAAATGACATCTCTTCAAAGCACTTTGTTACAGCAAGGCAGTATATATTGGTGTCCTGCCTGCAGATAACATTCATCATTCTTTAAGTTTTCAAAAGAAGGGATATGTTAGAGTCAAGCTTTCTTTCCCCAGTTGATAAACCATTTTTTTCTATACCAGCTTTTCTCAACCTTTTCACCTTGGAAGAAGCTCTTAATAATTTTTAGTTGTTAAGGAATTCTTCTCTCTCTCTCTCCCTCTCCCCCCTTCTCTCTCCTTCTCCCTCTCCCTCTCCCTCTCTCCCTCTCCCTCCCTCACACACTGAAAATTTCACAATACAATTTATTTCTAACCTATACAATCTACATTTTATATTCACAGTTGTAAAGCAACAGGCCTGCACATTCCAATTAGCTCAAGAGCTAAAATAATGCAGCACACAAAGTTCAAGAAATTCTTTAATTTTTTTTAAAAATCACAATCTTTCAGGAAATTCATAGCAACCCTCTTAACAGAATCCCAGTTGAGAAAGGCTGTTATAGACATCCCCAAACAAACAAACACCTACCTGAATCCACATCAGGTAGGCTGATTTCCTAAAGCTCAGCTTCATGCTGGACAGGTAGAATGGGAATTACCTAGAAAATACCTCATTGGATCTTTCAAGGTGTTTGAACTGAAGATACTTCCATCCGTCTGAAAAACCTTCTCTGAATCAATTTGCTTTGAATTCCAATGGCTGTTTCAGCTATGGGGTCCCTGAGAATCTTCCTGTAAATTTTTTAAAAATATTAAGGCTACCAAAGTATTTAGACAGATATATCCAATAGTAGAAATGTGTATATTTTATTTTCTTTTAATTTGCAGCTCATTGTCCTGACATGAGGTCCTGACAGTTGTATTCTTTAATTAGACATATACTGTCAAGAGGGAGCTGAAGTGGATTTTGCCTTTTTTGTCCCATGAGGGAAAGTGTTCTTCCCTTGTGTCTGGGGGCTTCTGGGGGCAAACATTTATCAGGCTCTCCAGGAGAGAAATGGAAAACTCTGGAGAAGAAGCTTAGCTATTTTCAGAAGTGAAACCCTTAGCCCTGGGTCTTTGTGTTCAGATTGTGGCTTAGCTGTTGGTCTATACCTAATGAATGTGGCAATATATCTACCTGAAATATACAGTATCAAAGGGTTTTGCTAGCCTGTTAAACAGAGATATGGTGGATGAGAATTTTGATTTTTAGAGTTTTGAATGCCTTTAGGGACATCTTAATTTTCAGGACAAGGTTTAGAGGTTTGGGGATTTTTGAGGGTTCAGACTTGGAACTTGACTTGAGGTCAAATTGTAGGCATCATCAGTCTACTTTATAATTTAAAAATTCAGAAGATGAAGTACTTTTTAATTATTAAACATTTTTATTTAATTTTAATTGTATCTCAATTTTCCATACAAAGGATAATGGTATTACAGATCCCCCCCTTTTTTTTTTACAGAACTATATATATTGTGAGATAATAGTAGGAGAAGCTGTACTGATCTGAGGAAATTTGGCTTTTTCTCTCCTTTGAATATCACTTGTGCAAGGCCATATAAAACCTTGCATTTACATTATATTAAGTATACTGGAAATATAGTTACAGTATACATATCTGAGAAACATGGAGAATAGCTTTGGCACATTTCATCCTTTATCCCCTTATTTCAATCTTACTTTACCCGAAGGTAAGAATAAAATATGTAGATCCCCTTTTAAAGCTTTTTATTTGATATTTGATGTTTATCTCAAGTGGTTTCCCTTCAGGTGTATGCTTTTAACTGCGTGCCTTGCTTTCATTTTTCTATTTCTTCACTGGGGAAGTAGGATTTAGTCATCCTAACCCTGTGCTGTACCATGGAAGACATTGTCATCTACTTTGACCAAAGAGAGCGATCCAACTTTGGACCTAAAGGTTTTCTGCAGATAACATATCTCCTGGTTCTCCTTATCTACTGCAAAAAATTATCTTAAATTTTACATTGCAACTAAAGTTATCAAAAATTGATAAATTTAGGATTCCATATGTCCATGGAATTACTGAAGAGAGGTGCTCTCTTGTTCACTTAAATTGAGGGCACAGCTATGTGTTCACAAAGGATGTGAGAATATCCTTTCCTGGGGTGGGGGGTGGGAGGTCACCAGATCCATAAATACAGTGCATTCCAGACCAAATCTTGGATTAAAGATGCTAGTTCCTAATGTATTCATGTGTGTAAGAGAAGCCAAGCCAGTGTATAATAGAAAGAGAAAATAGACTGATTTTTCATGATTCTAGCTTCATTTTACATCAGGATTTTGTCTATTATAACTTAACATTTTCATCCGCCTTCATTGTTTGTAGTAGTTAACTCCAGATGAGTTTCATTAACAAAGCAAATAAGTTTGATTAATTGTTGGACAGCGCTGAAGGTTTTTTTTTTTTTTTTTTTTGACTGTTGACCAAATTGACCCAGTCAAAGCAGTGAAAAACCAATAAGGCATAATAAAAACAGAAGAATAGTTAAACATTTTTTTTCCAGAAAAAAAAATCCTTTCTTTCATTTACATGAAAATTCAATTGAATTAGTGGGTTACACCCACATTAGGGAAACAATTCAGTTTTAAACATTCAAGGACAAAATTATTTATTAAATGTTTGCCAATATAGAAAACCTGTAAGAATTATTAGTGTACAATTTTTGGGGGGTGGGGGGTGGGGTGAAGGGAAGAAGTAAGTATACTTTATGATTGACTTTTATGGTGACCGGCAACTGGAAACACTTCATAAATCTACTACTTTCTAAACAAAGGATGCCATTAGCGAAGAGGTAATTTCTGCATGGATTATATGTGATGGAGCTGTCCGTCGCTGCAGATAAATTATCGCTAATAAAAATTTTGTTTCTACTGTTTCTCTGCTCAGACCAATGAGAGTCTTTCCAAAACTGACACTTGGCACCATCCCACATCAATCTTGCAAAGGTTGCATTCATCTTGGCAGTCCAGCTAAATTAGAGAAAAGCATGCGTGTTATTTTAAACAATGGCAGCTTGCCATCTCCCCATAAAAAGGATGAGATTTCCATTAGCATCTGACATCAGTTTGGACCCAGAAACAGCAGATTTCACAGCAGTTCAGTAAACAGTTTAAATTTGTTCCCCGCAGATGATGTGAAACCCTGCTTCTTCTCTACTCTTAAATGTATAATAATGGTAATGAATTAGAAGGTTTTCTGCTTTTCAGATGCTGCAGATATTGAAGGCTTGGGGCCTATTGCAGCTTATGTTATTTCAAACTTGAAATAATTCTGACCTTACTCTCCTGCATTTGATAAATATTTATCTCAATTGGGGTTTTTTTCTGATTAGAGGCAGGAAAAAAAAACAAAGACAGTTTAAGATTAACTATAATTTCCTTTATGTCACTGTGTTGTGACATAAACATACACATTAGAAAGGAGGCTTGTATATTTTCTTAAGAGGAATTGTGGGTACTCTGTTCCCCTACTATCCAACTCTGTCCGTTTAGTCCAAGAGTATTATTGGTGGAATGTTGCATTAATTTTAATAGATAGCAATGTTTCCTACCAGCTGCAATCAGAAATCATAAACTGATTTACCTTGATTCATTTCATACAAATGTGTATCATTTTATGTAAGCTCCCCTTATTGATAGGATTCTGTTTTGAAAGATGACATTATTCAATAAATTATTTTGTGTTGTCTCAAAAAAAAAAATCATAAACTGCACCATGTATAATCACAGAAATGATGGTTGAGGTGAAGATAAAGAAAAGACAACTTGTTTTAAAATATTTCTTTTTCAGAGATGCTGCTTACTATTAGATAAATTGTAAATGCTGAAAAATGTTTTTACCTTCTTTAAGCCCAGATATAATACTGGGCATTTATGAATCTGATAGCACGGGGACTTAGGGACTTAGGATAAGTTTCTAATATTTTTTTTCATTTATAGATATTCAAATAGACCTTATTAAAAGTAAACACACACACACAGCATCCAACACGTCTGTCAAATGCACTTCAGGTCCCCCAAGTGAGCAACAGCTGTCCTTCAACATCTGAACAGCAATTTTTACCCCAACTGAAGATAATATTCTGAGCTTTATTCAATATATCCTGCTCATTTCAAATGCTAAAAACTACTTCAATTCTTACAGATATAACAATGATTTCTAAACAGACATTAGTGCTCTTTTTTCTAGTCTCTGGCTACCCATAATCCACTACCTAAATCATAAATTATTCATACCAGTGGTGGGTTTCAAATTTTTTTACTACTGGTTCTATGGGCATGGCTTGGTGGGCATGGCATGTCTTGGTGGGCGTGGCAGGGGAAGGATACTGTAAAATCTCCGTTCCCACCCCAATCCAGGGGAAGGTTACTGCAAAATCCCCATTTCCTCCCAATCAGCTGGGACTCGGGAGGCAGAGAATAGATGGGGGCGGGGCCAGTCAGAATTTTTACTACCGGTTCTCCCAACTTCTCAAAATTTCCGCTACCGGTTCTCTAGAACTGGTCAGAACCTGCTGAAACCCACCTCTGATTCATACAGATTCCATTTATGAGCCTCTAGGTAATATCCACACTATATAAGATTTGTGGTATTGATTTCCCCAAATGTATTTGTGGATAACAAGCCATTCAAAAACACTTTGTATCTATAAAAATAACACTAGGAATAATTTCCAGAGATACCTAATCTCTGTTCATCTAGAGCTGTGTTTCTCAGGATCTTTCTTTAAGATGGGTCAACATCAATTCCTTATGCTGGCTGAGAAATTCTCAGAATTGAAGTCCACCCATTTTAAAGCTGCTGAAGTTGAGAAATCCTGGCCTAGAGTAAGAATGACAAAGAGCTC
Source organism: Pantherophis guttatus (assembly GCF_059756535.1). Taxonomy (NCBI): domain Eukaryota; kingdom Metazoa; phylum Chordata; class Lepidosauria; order Squamata; family Colubridae; genus Pantherophis; species Pantherophis guttatus. Next base: position 218,008,189 of record NC_142064.1, on the reverse strand, counting down.
AGGGGCACCTTAAATGTTGGTAGTTTATTACCAAGTTTCCATGTAATAAAATAAGCCAGTTGGTGGTACCAGCTTCAAACCACTGACCAGATTGTGCAGTGCTGGCAGATAAAGCTGAGCAAATTGACTGGAGGAAGGTTATGGCTTTCTGTTTAGTTGTGTCCTGTTAAAAGGACCCTTTTGTTCCTTTTCTTTAAATAATATAGAACACTTGCTATTTGTTCTGTAAAGGTGAATTACAGAAGAGAAAACTGTGGCTGAAATCTAAACATCAGGGTTCTTTCTTGACCTTTGGCAGCCCAAAGTCTGGTTTGGCAGCCAGATTTTTCTGCTGGTTCAGTGGCTTGCTGAGGAAAGATCACTGTCCACTGCCAGTGACAGCAGGCAATCAGCAACTTCAGCTGGGATCACTAAGGGGGCAGGAGAGGAAGCTTTCCCAGTCCAGCAACCATGCTTGACTGAACTCGCCTAGTGTCTGCCCTGCTGTCGGCAAGCAAGAGTGCTTAAAGAAGCCACAGTGGTTGGTGGGTAAATGTGTAAGGTAGGTACATGGATCGTGGCTTGTGTGTGAGCATGGAACTCCTATTTCTGCTTTTGATGCAGCTCTGGAAGTAAAACATTGCCCATCCCTGGCTTAAGGATCTCACTGGAAGAAAATCAAGTGTTCTATATTAAAAAGAGACTGGACAGCCATTTTGTCTGAAATGGTAGAGGGCGGGGGTCTTCAAACTTGGCAGCTTTAAGACCTGTGGACTTCAACTCCCAGAATTCTCCAGCCAGCTATGCTGGAGCTATGCTGGCTGGAGAATTCTGGGAGTTGAAGTCCACAAGTCTTAAAGCTGCCAAGTTTGAAGACCTCTGCTTTTAAAAGCATTTTTTCTACAACCTTTTCAGCGGAAAAAATGCTTTTAAAAGCCTCTGACAATCTCAGGGATCGTCAGAGCCTTTTAAAACAGGGGTCCCCAAACTTGGCAGCTTTAAGACTTGTGGACTTCAACTCCCAGAATTCTCCAGCCAGCTATGCTGGTTCTATGCTCCCAATTTTGAAGACCTCTGGTATAGGGTCTCCTGCTTGAGCAGAGGGTTGGACTAGAACAGGGGTGTCAAACTAGCGGCCCATGGCTGGATGCGTCACATGCAGGCCATGTCCACCTCAGCGCCATGAAGGGGAAAAATGTCGTGAAATGTCACGTGATGGCAACATGACGCGGCGAGTTTTACACCCGTGGATTAGAACATATCCAAGGTCCCTTCTGACTCTGTTATTCAGATTAGTCTGAAATAAGTGCTTTCATGAAGAAGAACTGTTGGAGCAGGCAGGCACTCTCAGCAATATTGAAGATTCAGGCAACAGTCATTCATGAAGCCAAAAGAAATAATAGCAAGAAATCCACATTTCCCTTTCCCTTGGCTCCACTAACCCCCATTTTTGAGGTCTTTGCTCTCCAAATAACTTTACTCTTGAAATAGCTTATTGTTTGAAAAACTTTTGTGAAAAACTGAAATCTTCTTTGCAAGCTCATATTAGGATTTTCTTTTGAGTTTCTTTATGAATACTGCAAAGATTAAAAAATGTACTGTGGATATTTTATTGAAGGCAGTCCAAATACCAGATATTCAAAGTACATGAATGGATTACCTATTCTTTGTTTGTTATATTTTTTTTTCCTTTTCTCTCTTGCTCCTAACTCCCTGAGGCTTTTTCACTTATTACCTGAATCATAATTCATATAATTATGATTATATGAATAAACCAGAGTTTTGAATTGTAATGTATCAGTGATTTCTCTTGTGGGGAGTGAAGGAATCATTGCTATTGAATTACTGATGACTGAACCAATTTTAAATCTAGAAAATGAAGGCATAAAATTTACAGCAACAGCTAGATGGCCTTCGTATTTCCTCTGAAAAATCCCCATTTCCTCTCGATCAGCTGGGACCTGGGAGGCAGAGAATAGATGGGGGCAGGGCCAGTCAAAATTTTTACTACCAGTTCTCTGAACAACTCAAAATTTACGCTACCGGTTCTCCAGAACTGGTCAGAACCTGCTGAAACCCACCTCTGGTTTGGACATAAATGAGAAAAAAATAGATACTTGTATGATCTCTTTATGGATGAGTCAAAAATATGCCTAATTCATTTGGCCCCTTGATCTCTCATTGTGGCAGTGTTGCAGCTACAGGTCAGCAGCCAAATTCAATTAATCTGTGGTGGTTCTGCTTTTTTCAGAAACACCAGCTTAGTTATTTCTTTATAATTAAGAAAATTATCTATGATAAAGTCTGGTGGCGCAAGTGGTTAGAATACAGTTTTATAGGCTAACTCTGCCCACAGCCAAAGTGGCACAAGATTGATTCAGCCTTCCATCCTTCCAAAGTTGTACATTGTAAACCTCCCAGAGAATGCTGTAAAGCACTATGGAGCAGTATATAAGTCTAAGTGCTATTGCTATAAATTGAAAGATAATTTACTTGGAAATAAATACAAAATATAAATACAAAATCATGTCTTGCCTTTTTTCAAATTATTCTTTATGCTTTGTTTTGGTGCCCTTGAATGAATGTTGACTCCTGACAACTGTCTGGACTAGACTCTGCAGTTTTTACTTGGCGAGGATTTTCAGAAATGGTTAGCCATTGCTTTCATCCTAGGGCTGAGACAGAGTGACTGGCCCAAGGACACCCAATATAGGACTACAGCTCACAGCTTCCTGACTTCTAGCCCTATGTCTTAACTACTACACCAAACTGGGTTTCTTTATACTTTAAGACTTTCAGAAATAATTTGTCAGCACTGATCACAGATGAATATTACTGAGAATCAACTGAATATTTATAAAATAAATTTAAGATTATAGTAGTTTCCCCAAAATATACTGACAATAATGCTATTCCCAATTAATTTGCATTTTTAATGTAACAAAATGTTTGCTTATTTGATCATTACTTTAGGCCTTAACCCAGCATTTCAACAGACTTTGCTTGAAGAAGAGGCATTATTTTGACACTTTTTTGTTGTTTTCTTGGCAGCATTTCGAAAGGAACACTGAAATCTATCAAGAAAGCACTATTTTTTTACAAAAACAAATTTGACAATACAGGTAGCCCTTACAGTTCATTTAGTGACAGTTCAAAATTACAAAGGCGCTGAAAAAAGTGACTTATGACCATTTTTCAGAGATACAACCTTTTCAGCATCCCACGGTCATGTGATCAAAATTAAGATGCTTGCAACTGGTTCTTAGTTATGACCATTGCAGTGTCCCAGAGTCATGTTGTTTTAATTTATGGCCAAAATATTTAATTATTTTAATACTGTTTTTTAAATTTTGTATGCTCTGTTTTTACTTAGGCTGTGCACCGCCCTGAGTCCTATTTGGAGAAGGGCGGTATAGAAATTTAATTAATAATAATAATAATGTAATCACATTTTGTGACCTTCTTACAAGCAAAGTCAATGTGGTAGCCAGATTCACTTAACTTATGTTAAGTTACTTAAGTTACTGCAGTAACTTATCAACTGCAGTGGTTCACTTAACAATTGTGGCAAAAAAAGGTCGTAAAATGGGGCAAAGCTCACTTAACAAATGTCTCACTTAACAACAGAAATTTCGGGCTGAAATGTGGTCATAAGTCAAGGACTGCCTGTATGGAAATACTTCTGTTTTCCTAGCCTAAAGAATCCAACAAACCTATAGGTATTATCAAATGAGTGCAGTAAATTGTACTGTGTGAGAGAAACACATTCACAATATAATTGGTATTATTTTATATAGTTGTGGAGATGCAAACATTCTGATCTGAAACAATAGAAGCTGTCAGTTCATTTACAAGGATAGTGTTATTGGTCTTGGCACACACTTATTGTCAATAGTGCCAAGATACTTACCTGTGTGACTAAAAGCAGAAAAAAAATTAGATTTTTTCGGAATAGAGGGGCTATAAAAAGATTTTTTAAAAAAACCTTTTGCTTTCACTTTTATTAGGAAATCTCAGGAATAGAGTTCCAACCATAGGATCCCTGGATGAAAAGCTCTAATTTTATTTTTAGGATTCATTTTCAGTTCTTTAACCTTATACATTTGTCTCATTCCAGCAATAACTTGGACACTTTAGTGATGGATGGGAATTATGAAAGCAGGGATCCTCCTTCATTATTGGCATCAGTGAATAATGAGAGATAACATTAAATCATAGTGAGAATTCATGCATGCTAGAAAGGACTCTGTCAGGCCTGTGAACATCTCCGATTCTAATTAGATGCAACTCACATATGTGTCTAGCATGCTGCAATTCTGCAGGTGACAAGCTGGGTTCAAATTTTGTACTAAGTCATAGCTTGTTTGAAACAGAATTTCTGGGCAATGACTTGGTTCTCACATCAAGGTAAACTGTGTGTCACAGTTTGTCATAATATAATTTGCTAGCCCAATTTATGAGTCTATGTGCAAATGAGCCATATAAATCCATGCAAGTACAAATCAATGGACAGAGAGAACTTTCTATGGGAACATCCCTTTTCCATCTTGCTATTGAACTGTCATGTGTGTGTGTGTGTTAAGTGTGTGATGGACATTGGATCTGGATAGTGACAATACCAGTCATCTATTGACATCTATGGTAAAAGAAATATAAAATTCTACCAAAGAGTCCTTTTCTTAACTTTCAGCTTTAATCCAGCTCCTTGACCACCTACTCAGTTTGTTTTTTGACACTGTAAGTGTAAAATACTTTTCAGTGGCTTTGGGTGAAAAAATTAATGCCTCAGCAGAATACAAAATATGATTGAGTCTGGGAAAGGAGGGATGGAATTTGTGGGTGGGATAGCAAAAAGGAGAATGCTGGAAATTTCTCAACAAAGTTGCAGATAAACATTTCAGCTAAGCCATAAAACAAGACATGGGATAATGTGCAAATTGCATACTATATGCGTAGCTTTTTGCCTCATAAAAGCAAAAGCTATAATTTCATTTGCTAGCTTTTATATGAATACCCCAAGGTGAACGGGGCAACTTCTTTTTCTTCATGTCTGCAAACTTTTCTCAAGAGTTTTTTTTTTAACTGATTATGGAATGAAATATTAATTGGGTTCAAAATGTAATGTAATCTTTGCCAGTTTGTGTGGCCTCTCTGAGACTATACCAAATTTGGGCTCTTTTCATCATACCTGGCCTTCTGAAGCCCTGAAACAGCTCCATTTTGTGGTGCTTTTCTTCACCAAATTCGACAGGAACTCCTCCCCCCACCCCATCAGCTTAATAGGACCGCTAACTCTAAACATGGCATGGGTCTCTAGAAGGGGTGAGTTGAATTCAGGCCGTGGCCACTGTTTAGTGCAAGGTGGAGTGAACACTTTTCAGTGGAATTTGGATGCAGCCCATTGACAAACCCCATGTCAGCAGTGACGAAATCAGGATCATACTAAAGTTCCAGTTAGAATGTAGTCAACTAAAGTTCAATACAAATTTGGCACTAAATAAGGGTCAACGGAATTCAAGGAGGGCTGGACTTAGAGCGTTTGTGGATATGTAATGATTCTAAACTGAGTCCTCTCTTGATTCCACCTCTAGGCTCTGCATGCTCTTCTTTGACACACTAGGCAGTCCTGGAAATAAAAATTCACATGCAAAATATTCTGAACACATGCAGGCCAAACCAATAGTTTGTTCTCCATTGGTTTCATCATTCCAGTATTCCTTGAACTGCTTAAGATTAATTAGTCAGTAATTAATTCCTGACTAATTTTAAGGAGGAAAGACAATCTGGGTAAAACCATTCCAGCAAAATAATAAGGTTTTTCAGAAAATAGAATCAGATTTGCATGTTGCCACTGAATAGTAAATTCTAATTTGGACATTTGAAGATCAATGCTTCCCATAACTGTTTATCCAAGGAAGGAGATCTGGTGAAATACTTCCAATGCTAGTCAAATTTCATGACTATTAGATTATTCATTACATTTATACTCCATTTTTCTGCTTAGTAAGCATACCTGAATTAAAACAAAATACAAATGCAATATAAATACACATAATATGAAAATAAAATAAATATAATTGGACTCAATTAACCACTAAAAGCTTGGTGAAAGATTCTGAGCAGGGAAGGTGTTGATCCATTCCAAAACTCCAAATTAGCCCCCCAAATAATTTTTATTTGTTGAAACCTGAGCTGACATGAGTCCAGATAATCAGTTTCTTGTAGTCATAGATGGCTCTGTGGCGCCATTCACTTCCCAATAATAGCAATAGCACTTAGACTTAGATTTTTTGGAGTATAAGATGCACCGGAGTATAAGATGCAACTTAGTTTTTGGGGAGGAAAATAGGCAAAAAAAATTCTGCCTACCAGTATTCATCTGGCTATTCCTTAGCCTGGTCAGCTTCAGCACATTAGTTGGCTCACTGGTTTTGGGATTGGGGCTGGTTGGGGCTAAAAAACAGCTTCTAAAGCACAGCTGATTGCTGGAGGGAGCTCCAGTAGAAGGGGTAAGAGAAGGCAGCCATTTTGGGCACCATGCGCAGGGTTACATTCAGAGTATAAGACGCACTCAAATTTTCAGCCTCTTTTAGGAGGGAAAAAATTGCATCTTATACTCCGAAAAATACGGTATATTCCACTTCACAGTGCTTTACAACTCTTTCTAAGCGGTTTCCAGAGAGCATATTGCCCCTTACAATCTGGGTTCTCATTTTACCTACCTCGGAAGGATGGAAGGTTGAGTCAACCTTGAGCCTGGTGAGATTCGAACTGCCAAACTGCTGGCAGCTGGCAGTCAGCAGAAGTAGCCTGCAGTACTGGATACTAACCACTGCGCCACCATGGGCTCTTGATAATAATTACAAAGATCTTCTGTTCCACAAAGGGTATTTTTTAGTTACAAAATTTATAACTGTAATATATAAACTGTAATAAAGTTTTTAAAAATATAAGTATAAAGTTAAAGTAAAACTGCATATAACTATAGTAATAATTGTTACTACTATAACATTATAACTTTAAGGGCTCGTTCCCAATGCATGAATGATTAAGGCCATTCATAGACTGTGGTTATGAATAGCAGAACCTCAATAATAAAGTTTGTATTGTCATATGATTCTAACTGCCATCTATTAATAACCCTTTCAGAACAAAATGTTTATCTTATGAAAGGATAAAAGGCTGCTATGTCAAGAGAATATTGTATCCCATTGTTCTTCCACATTTATGACAATTAGAAAGTAGAAATTAATCACAGTTTTTTTAACATTCCTGTGGAGCAATTGAATATGGCTGCTGTAGAAACATTTTAAGATTTTCTGTTTATGGTATTAATTGCAAGGGTATCTTTTCTTATTTTTGAAATGGTATTAATACTAGCCACTTTTAATTCTTAGAAAAAGTGGGACATAAATACTATCAAATGACAAATAGCATCAGTATTTACATTCATTCAAAGTAAGGAAATCCCATCTGACAAGGAAACTCTAGTTAAGGTGTAGTGGGCTGTATGCTATTTTCCAAGCTACTGGTCCCATGTGGGTCCTAAGGTGGCAATCCAACAGATCCTAGAACCTCTAAGTCCCTAGGATGGAGTGGGTTGTGATAGTTGTCTGAGGGCTGAGAAATAATGAGAAATAATGCTTAGTGGCTAAGATGCTGAGCTTGTTGATCGAAAGGTCGGCAGTTCAGCGGTTTGAATCCCTAGTGCTGCGTAACAGGGTGAGCTCCCGTTACTTGTCCCAGCTTCTGCCAACCTAGCAGTTCGGAAGCATGTAAAAAATGCAAGTTGAAAAATAGGGACCACCTTTGGTGGGGAGGTAACAGCATTCTGTGTGCCTTTGGCGTTTAGTCATGCCGGCCACATGACCACGGAGACATCTTCGGACAGCACTGGATCTTCGGCTTTGAAACAGAGATGAGCACTGCCCCCTAGAGTCGGGAACGACTAACACATATGTGTGAGGGGAACCTTTACCTTTACCTTTAATCCTAACAGAAATGTATAAAATTGTCATTTGATAAATGAATAAATGAATATATATAATCTCTGAAGGAGATCACAAATTAGGGCAAACTCTTTTAACAGTACATGATTTTGGTAATAAGATTGGAGAAACCTTAACAATAATATCAGCAGAAAACAGAGCTTGTCCAGAGGATGTTTGAAGGCTATGCCAGATATCTGGGATAGATGTTCTTGTATTTTGACCCACGGGCTGGATACGTCACGCACAGGCCACGCCCATCCTAGCTCCGCAAATGGGAAAACCGTCACAAAATGTCAAGTGATGGTAACGTGATGCGGAGAGTTTGACCTCTGTGGACTAGAGACTTTTTTTTTTAATTGTTAATCTCTCTCTTTCTCTCTCTTTTTATGTTTTAAGATGGCGAGAGTCTGCACACAACTATAATAAATAAATATTTGCCACTGAAACTATAAACATATATTATTTTGCCATAATAAATTAGTGTGGTGTCATGATAATAAAAATGTTTGGATATAACAGACCATGCTAAGTTCTGTTTTTATCAACTAGTTCTCTGTAAACTTTTGACTCCAAAGAAACATTTGGCATTCTGCTGTCTTCCGACTAAAGCATTTTCTACCTTGGCTGATGATTTTTTTTTTTTTATGCTATTGTAACAACAAGGTCTTTATTCCTTAAGCAAAGTTAGGCATGAAAGGTTTTTTTACCCATGATTTTAAACATCTCGACCTGCTGAATGACAATGATGAGAGCAGTAATAAATCTGTCATAAAAAAAGCATGCAAAGCAATTTTTTTTTGTTTAAAAGTCATGGTTAACTAGCAATGAAAAAGAGCTTATGGACTGTATTGCTGCGGTAATGGCAGTTCTTTCTTTTTTTTTCCTGTTTGTTCAAATGGATATCCTCAGGCATGTCACCTCTGACTAGAAGCCAAGATCGTTCGGTTGAAACTGTTTATGGAAAGGCTTATTATCCCTGAAATGAAAAAAGGATGATAATAAAGCTTTACCTTTTCACCTTACCTGAGAGTGGAAATACAGTTGGAGGAAACTACAAGCAATTTAGTCCAAGGGCCCTGCCCTCTCTGCACTCTATTTGACGAACTTCACTATTAAACACACAGCCAGTAATGTGATTTCGAAAACACCTACAAGTACACACCTCTGCTCAACAGACCATGCAAAATGTTGGCTTTGTCACATTCCTAGAAGTTCTAGCAAACAAGGCACCAGTAGACCATTCCCGGTCCTCGTTTTCAAAACATCAATTTACTAGACTTAAATGCTGATGTGTAACCAACAGATGCATCCACAAAAACTTTCTATTTTGAGCTGAAATTTAAATCTTGGGTGAAAGATAAGCCTCTTGTCAGATATTAAATCCGGACTGTTTTTCTCTCCCTTGCTATACTATAAACAATTATTTTTCATTTAAAAGCAAGACAATTCATAAGCTCTTAAAAGTTTCCTGTTTGGTCTTGTTCACAACATTTATTATAATAATAAAAAAAATCCCGAGTTCATCATAATTCATTATCTTTCTTTCTCCCTATGCCCCCAGTCCTTCTTTGTAGGAAACAAAGAAAAATATTCAACGAACCATAGTGAATCATTCAGAATTGGCAGTAGGATATTCTTATAGTAATTTATTTGTGAGAAGAAGGAAGAGTCTCACTATCTATTCTCTAAAACAAGGGTGCCAAACTCAAGGCCCGAGGGCCAGATCCGGCCGGGGGGGGCGCTTAGATCTGGACCATAGGGCTGCCTTGGGAACAGCAAACAGCCTCCTGCGGTGCCTCTGCCAGCAAAACTGGAGCTCGGGCAGCACTCCGAGCTCCAGTTTCGCTGGCAGAGGGTTGCAGGAGGCCATCCATCGTAGCCGAAAATGGAGCTTGGGAGCCCATTTTCACTGGCAGAATGCTCGGGCCACCACAGGCGCCCCCCACACTAGTGATGTCGAGCTGACCAAGCCCCCCCCTGCCCCACCAAGCTCAAACAGTGGCTCGGTGGCTAAGACACTGAGCTTGTTGATCAGAAAGGTCAGCAGTTTGGTGGTTCGAATCCCTAGTACAGGTCTCCTGCATGAGCAGGGGGTTGGACTAGATGACCTCCAAGGTCCCTTCCAACTCTGTTACTGTTACAACTCTGATGCGGCACTCAATGAAATTGAGTTTGACACCCCTGCTCTAGAATAACAGCATCATAGAGTGACAATGCATACCTTCTATAATTTGAGAGTTGTAGTAAGTTTACTATGGCAAGTAGATAATTTATTTATTTATTTTATTTATTTTTGAATTTGTATACCGCCCTTCTCCCTGAGGACTCAGGGTGGTGAACAGCCAAATAAAAACATCAAATACAAATATTAAAATACAGTTAAAAAATAAAAAAGATAATGAAAAATGGACATGAATAGAATATTTTTGGGAGCAGGGATCCAGAAACCAGAACAGTAAAATGGGTGCCTTTGGCAACTGTTTATGGGTGTTTAAGATTGTGGTTTTCCTTACAATCTCCCAGTGCTAAAAAGACCCCCTTTTTATCCACTCTGTGAGAATGAGCTGTGGGACTACCAAAGGGCTGTTGCTGAGATACATGGACCTTACAGATTGCCCTGAGTCCAGTCCTCCACTGAGTGCAGATATCCAAATTAAAGCATCCCTGACATGGCTGCCAAGGGCTAGATTTTAAATGATGCACACATAGCGAAGCTGGAGTAGCCTGAGGGATGTGGGTTGAATATGATGCAGGTTACCAGGCAAAACCAACATTGAAGCCTGGATCAGATCAATAGCTGTTTCAGGCAAAAAGGTATGCAAACTTTATTGCTGGAGGAGACTTTCTATATTAGAGGTATAACTTTTTAAAAATTGTCAAGTTGCAAAAAATCCTTCGCTTCCCATTCTTTGTTGCAATTTTGGAGAGTTGTTTTTTTTTAAAAAAATACAAGCAAACAAAATAACATTAGTTTTTAAGTCTAATGGGAGTTTAATTCACCTATTTCTCTTTTCTTTTTTCTAGGGAACAGGAACACATATTAGATTCTGCCAAAGAACTTCTCTCCCTTCTCAGTTTGCAAAAAAGCATGCTCTAAAACAGCATGTAAAACATGTCAAACTCAATTTCATTGTGGGCCGCATCAGGGTTGGTGTTTGAACTTGGGGGGCTGGGCTGGGTGTGGCCAGCTTGACGTCACTTGTGTCAGGGGCACCTGTGGTGGCCTAAGCATTCTGCCAGCAAAAAGGACCCCCAGTTCCGTTTTCAGCTGCAGCAGACTCCTGCAACCCTCTGCCAATGAAAATGGAGCTCAGGAGGGCCACACACAGCCCTCCCGACCTCTGTTTTCACTAGCAGAGGCACCGCGGTCTGGATTTGCTGTTTCCAGGGTGGTCCCGCAGGCCAGATCTAAGCACCTCGTGGGCCGGATCTGGCCCCTGGGCCTTGAGTTTGACACTCCTGCTCTAAAACATTAAAGGATGGTACTTTTGTAACATCCTCCGATTTTCTCAGGAGAGTCTTGAGAATCTTTACATCAGCTTCTGCAAGTCCATATCTGATGTGCTATATCTAGCAAATACAGTCTAGTGTCCTAATTGGCATTGGTATTACAAGTCCTCTAGTTGAACTACCACGGATAATTTGTTAATATAAAGCTACTCGGGATTTTTAAAGCAATATGTGGAAAAAAGCTGGTTTTCCATTGTTCTTCCCTAATTTACTGCCTTTATAAATGGATTCTTCATTAGCCTGGTTTAAAGCTGTTCCAAGAATTATATCTAAACTAAAACTAGTTAAAGCTAACAGCCTGTACAGCAAATCTTCTTTATTTTGTCAGTCCTGAACCTACTCCTAAGAATTTTTCTTAAGTGAACCCAAATTAGAAAACTTAAAATACAAAATCCTTATAATATTTATAAAAGAATATTTTATACACATTTAATCTAAATTAAAAATAATTGGGACCTACTGATACTTTATTTTTCAATTAGCCCATTTCATTTTTCCAGATATCCAGATATCTGCAATATTTTAACTGTTTTTTAATATATGTTTTAAAATGTTGGGTTGGTTTTTTTTTTTTTTTTTGTCCTTCCTGTTGCTGTTTTGTGGCTGTTAATTGTAGTTTCTGAGCTGATATTACAAAGGATATTAGCATTTGTGAATTTCCTTAAATTAATTGATCTAAATATTTAATATCAAATTGAGACAATTCCATTCTTCTCCAGTGAGTTAAAATACGTGGGATTTGTTTTTTTGAGAAGATGAGGGGGATAAAGTTATTGCAATCTGTTCAGTAGGGAGCAAATGGAAGTCTGTAACTTTAACCACTTTGCTTGCAATTCTCTGATTGATTTAAAAAATGCTCTGCAATCAGTCAGTCAATTCAGTCTACAATCACTACCATTCCCCAGAAAAACAGTCCAACTCTTTCCTAGTAGTCTAATGCATAATAAAGAAGAAAAAAAGAAAATTTATTAGAGAAAATGGAAAGAAAAAGAAATGCTAGTTATAGAAAAAGATACTAAGAGTACTCACATCTGTCGTCTTCTTCTTCTTCTTCTTCTTCTTCTTCTTCTTCTTCTTCTTCTTCTTCTTCTTCTTCTTCTTCTTCCTCCTCCTCCTCCTCCTCCTCCTCTTTCTCCTCCCATCTTTCTCGTCAGTAGAAGATTTCAGAAAAGATTAATCCTCGTCAGAAAAGCAGTTGTATATAAGAGAATATATAGATAGAATTTATCCTAGTGCCATGGAACTGTATCTTCTTTTCTTCCAGAGGAATTCAGCTGGATATATTTGTAACCACTTATTTGGGGAGCAGGCTTCAATTCTACCTTGGTAGGAGCCTTGGTAGTACAGGGGTTTAAGGCACCCTGTTATTAAGCTGGTTAAGACCAGCTGCCTGCAATTACTGCAGGGTTCGAATCTCGCCAAGGCTCAAGGTTGACTCAGCCTTCCATCCTTTCTAAGGTAGGTGAAATGAGGACCCAGTTTGTGGGGGCAATAAGCTGACTTTGTATAAATATACAAAAGGATGATGAAGGCTATTGCTGAGCACATTGTAAGCCGCCCTGAGTCTTCGGAGAAGGGCAGCATATAAATCAAATTAAAAAAAAAAAATTCTGGATAATCACCACCGTCTTTAACTCTTTACCATTTGTGTTGAAATGGATAGAAAGATTGCACAGAACTATTCTACATGTTAGGAACAGAAACCACTTTTTTATATGTTAGTAGAAATAATGGTGTAAGAGGAAGATATTAGCAAGCAAGCAATTTTCACATTGGTTCCCTAATAGCCTGACCAATGGTTTGGGAAGATCAATTCATTTATGAGGAAAAGATAAGTAAAGTCTTCCTCTAGTATTAAAAACTCCTTTCTTGGATTGAATTTGAGACATTCCAAACTAAATGTAATTGGGATCATTTACAATCCCTTTTGCAAACTGAAACAGTCATGAAAGAATTCATGTTTTTCTTATTTCTATTCGAGCTTCAATTGGAATAGATGCAAACAATTTTGGCTATTGATGTGGAATGAGATCAAATATATTGTGGTCTAGAAAATGGTAATTCTGCTTTGTTTGGGGTGCAGGTTTCTCTGGAACCTTAAACAGATCAAATTTGGAATAAAAAAAAACTAACTTGGAAATCTTGCATGCAATCTGTGGAGCTGCCTTTCCTAGGAACATAGGAACTAGCCTACATTTGAGCAAGGTAAGAGGATTGGTCTAATTAATATTTGCTACCTTGTCTGGGAATGTCTCACTTTGCAAGAAAATAGTAATGACTGAACCTGAAGCAGCTCTACTATTAAGGGAAAGTTCTTTACTCAATGACAGCAAATGACTGCCTCTTGATGGCCAAATATATAATTCACACAAAAGGGAAGGTGCAGTTACTGTTCCATGTGTCCCTAACAAATTATTTGTATTTGTAGATTAGCTACCCCAAAGCAACTTATTTCAGCCACGAGCCATAAATAAATAAATAAATTCTACTCTCAAGAGAGGTTATGGATGTAATGGAGAAAAAGTCTGGCATATCCATGGTGGAAAAAATGCATTTAGGAAAATGGTCCTGCAATGCACAATGTTTGGAAATGTGAGTCCAACTGATCTGGTAGGTTTTTAAAAGTCTGAGCTTAGACTTTTATTATTTAAAAGGTTTTATAAATATGTTCTAAATAGACCATAGAATTAGTCTAGCAATTTTAGGGGTTGGAAATTACTCAGCCATTTGGTTCTTATTTTATGAAATGAACAAGCATTTGAACACTCATTTGATATGCTTGTTGATGCATCACGAAAAGGAGATATGCTTTGAATTCTCCTTAAAAACCCCATGTAAACATACAGCTTATGGATAATTGCAACAAAATACCATCTCCTTAGAAAGTGCTTTCACATGCAATTTCCTCTTTGACTACTGCATGTAAACATAGTTATTGAATTTGGGGAAACTTGTGGGCTTTAAGTGGTGCAACTGGGATCAATATCTTAACAAATGCAAATTATATTTTACAGCGTCCTTGCTCTGGAGCAAAATACCTACCTCATAAAAGGGACAGAAAAAATAACAGGTACATTTCATCAAACAGAAGAAATTAATCTGGATAATGATTCAATTCCCCAGTTTGGTTATTCCATCCTTCTGATTCTGAAGCTTTCAGTCTGGGCATTATTTGGGGGTATGAACAATCTGCTGCTGTCCAGTTGTTTTTGAATATAATTCTTATAAACTCCCATTTGTTGGGCCCATGCTCTGAGATTGTAGGAGCTGTATGCTAAAACATTTGGCGGTTTTACCCCGTACCCCTTTCAATGAGCAGAAATATTTGATTTGATATTAAGACATTAGGAAATTGTCTTATACCCATCCAGACTGTTGATTTATCAAGTTTAATATTACTTGTGCTGATTGGCACCAGCATATCATAATTTCATTTTGATGTCTGTCTGGAATTGCTGTCACCTCTGCCTGAAATTGCTGGAGTTTTGAATTTGCTTTTTTGGGGATTCAAAGCATGTGTTATATTATAGAGCTATGGTCTACTCTCCCCACCTCCCCCTTCCTTTTCTCATTAACATGGCATAGATTTTAGTCACTGGGAAATGCAGCTGTGTACCACTGACTTGGACCAAAATCAGATTCACACTGATCACATGCTTTGCCCCAGGGAGAGGGAGAAGAAGAGTTAGACAGAGAGAGGAGGAGAGAGAGAGAGAGGGAGGGAGGGAGGGAGGGAGGGAGAAGACATGAAGGCAGTGATTTATAGCAGCTGATCCATTGATAGCAAGAGGATATTTACCTTTTCCTCAGTTATATCTCTGCTAAAAATAATCATCAGTTGTTGAGTATCCTATAATGAAAAAATAATTTGTGTATGGACATGCTAATATGTGTATGCTTAAATACATACAGATGGACTAAAATACCTTGGACATATCACAGAGATTTATTGGGAGGGAGGGATGGAGGGAGGGAGGAACGGAGGGAGGGAGGAAGGAAGGAAGGAAGGAAGAAGATATCAGAATAAAAATGTTTTGAATGCAGCAGTTGCCCATAACAGATGCATGGTGGAGATTCTACTAGTAATCCATCCTGAAAGAAAGATTTTATTGCTATTGCCATTACATATGAGGACGTTATTTCTCTCCTTCCCTCTCCAAGTCATTAGCAGGCAGATAACAAATTCTATTATTTTATTACATTTTTAAGGAGAGATGTATATTATTCTTGTCATTGTGACAATTACTTTGTAAAGGAAATCTAATAATATTACAAATATGGAGGAGGCTAAAAATACTGCTGAAATCTATTCAGCATTACCAGAACAATGTAACAAGACTCCAAATTTAGTCTTCCAAATTTGTATATACAGAACTGTCCATTTTTGTGTAAATATGACAAATTCCATTTTACTTTACTTTTCTTCTTTCACAGAGACTGTGTGGCATTTTTGCTTTTTTATGTTCAATATTTCTTGGAATATCTTCAAGGAATCCCCAAGTTATTACCTCAAGCCTACCCTTAACACTCAAGGGACAAGGTCCTTTTTTTCAAACATATTACACATTTTGAAATAGTCAGATTTACTTCTTTTTTATTTGCCCGTCCCCCTGCTCTCTTCAAGTGACTTTTGTGAAAAAACAAAAGTCACTGATGTATAGTAGTAGGATATACCTGATTACTTTTTCAAGATGACTAGGTTCCATGTGGCCTTCAAATGCAGATCCATGAAGAGCACATTGCAATGCTTCTAGTTCTGTAATAAAAACATTAAACACCCATACCTTTAAGCATAGAGAATTTGCAATAAGATGGGTGGCAAACAAATTTAATAAGAGTAAGTTGGATATAGGACTTTTTATTTTGCATTTTTACCAGAAGATTAATTTCTAGTCCTATTTGCAAAAAATATAATATGGTCACCTTATATACAATATTTCATCATTTCTCAATTGACTATTTCTTTTTTTGGCATCTTTTCTTACAGCATTCTTTTTAAATAGGTCAAAAACCCTGTATCACACAGAAGGCAACGCTCTACTGCAAGGAGAAGACTTTCCATAAAAATCCAATGCTTGAAGTCTTTTTTTTTTTTTTTTTTTTTTGGTTTTGTTTATCTTGGGAGAACCTCTCTCCCTTTCCTTTTTAGGTGACATTTAATTGCAACAATAATATTTGTCGTGTCACAGTCTGATAATGAGTTCTCTCATTTCTTTCAGGTAATTGCATATTGGTGGAAACAAACAAACAAAACAAAAAGATGTAATGCCCCCCCCCCCCGCCTCCCCCCCCCCCCGCCACAAGGTCATTCAGGGCATAAAATGAAAGGAAATAGGTATTTGAGGTAACTGTGGACATGGTTTTTATTTTCACTAATTTTCAGATTACTCACAATGAGGTCTCCTCAGAGTCCAAACGTCTTGATGTGAAAAAGATACATGCTCTAAATCATTAGAGATCATTCACTAACATGTGCCACCTTTTAGGGCAATTAAACCTGACCTTGGGGTTACCTAGCTGAACACTCTCTGACCTGGGGCACTTCCTCTGAATATGAATAAAGCTGTAATACAAATACAGTCAGGAAAAACAGCGTCCCAGCTCCTGGCACAGAGATCAGATGGTTAAATGGAACTGAAAGGTTGAAGTAAGGCTCATATGGCCCTGGAATATGTAGGTTATTGATTAAGAACATTCTCAGTTGGGATTAACCTGGATTGTTGTTGTTTTTTTAAAGATGACATCTGGAGTCTACCCTTTCAAACCCCCCTCGATATGCAACCCTGTTAACCCTAGGCTCAAAATAAAAGGGAGAATAGAACCTGGACCAAATTTCACCATCACTTTTATGCCAGAAAAGTTTATATTCATATTTGTGTCAGTTTCTGATATATATCAAGCCAAGCCCCTATATTTCCATCACAATTTCTCTCTAGGCAGACCCACATATTCCTCTTCAGTTACAAAGTTATTTCTTTGCACTCACAAGTTTTAGGTAGTTGTTCCTGAGGTTTAAATGGATAGCACCTGCGCACCAGATTTATAGCCTTTTGATCTCCACGTATTTATTAGACAATTTGCTCCCATGCGTCCTGTGGATGGAAAAAACTCTTCAGACACTCAGGCTCAGAAAATCTTTCCAACTTGCTATCGTGGTTTCAGCTTCTTGATCTGGCAGAATAAATAAAAGTTCACTATTAAAAAAAAAAAGATAATGGAGACTAGAAAAAGGAGGCCAGGAACCTGCAATTATATAACTAAATATAAAACAATAATGACCAGGATTTGTTAAAATAATGGAACAACTTTCCCTATTTGATATTGTCCAGATGTGTTGGAGTTGCAGCTATCGGAAGCCAGCTAGTGTGGGGAATGATTATGATGGCTGGGTATTCTGGGAGTTGTAGTCAACCACATCTGGAAGCCCGCATAACATTAGAAAACCATTATATGCTGGTTGCAGCAAACAGCAACATTTACCTGCAAGATGAATAGTTCATTTATGTTTTCCAGCTATGGTTAATACTTAACAGTCCAGAGAAAGGCCCCAATAAGCTTATTTCACTCTTCATGCAAGCTTTAAAGGAAGGGGAAGTATGAACACATGGAATTCTTTAGCATGGCAGTGTGTCTTATCTTAATAGATGCTGCCCAGAAATCTTATACCCTCAGGGACCTTCTTGGGAAAGCCTGGGTCCCACCTGTTCCCTAAAAATGGTGTTCTGGGAAAACATTCATGGATTACTAATAGCGGGCAATTTGCAACTGCTTTTTTTCTTGGGACATATGGGAAGCAACCATCTAGCTGTGTTTGTCTGGAAATAAAAGGCTTCTCAGATCCAAAATGCAACAGAGGTCCCACAAACTGACAGATGGGTTTTGTTTAGTAGGACAATCGCTGCCATGCATGAGATATTCAGTAATCTAGTAACAGAAAAAATTACAGTCTGATTGAGAACAATTTCTTGCCAGTGACATAATTCTATGTGGCCCACTACAATTCATCCATACAGTATATGTATGTTCAGTTACTCACAAGGGGCACAGATTTTGTAATATATTTTAATCGTACATTGTTTGTATATATGGTGTGTTGTATTTTGTATTTAATAAATTGCATTCCTGTTAATTTTTTTACTCATAAAACATTGAAAATAACTGACAGCAGAAATAATTTTGAAGGATCTAAATTTTGTGAACACAATATGTATAAATAGTATAAGTATACATAGAATGAGGTGTACAACAAGGTGATACAATATCACCTACCCATTTCTCAGCGTGCCTTGAAGAAGGATTTCGCAAACTAGATTGGGTAAAAGATGGAATAAAAATCAATGGCGTCTATTTAAACCATTTAAGATTGGTAGATGATGTTGTTCTCTTCTCACAAGATCCAGAAGTGCTACAAAGACACATAAAAAGAGCTGCACAAAGCAGGAGAACTATTTGGCTTAAAAATAAAATAAACTTGATAAAGAGCCATCTTATGTTTAATAAATTCACCAAAGAAAGAATATGAATAGATAGATAGATAGATAGATAGATAGATAGATAGATAGATAGATAGAGAGGAACTAGAATAGGGGTCAGCAACCTGTGGCTTTGGAGCCACATGTGACTCTTTTATCCCTCTGCTGCGGCTCCCTGTCGCTGGTCGGCTCCACAATTGATAGGCTTTTGGTTAGGGCAGGTAGAAGAAAAAGGACGCCACGCTAGAAGGAGACTCTATGGTGGGGAAACTGAACTTCCGGTCAGCAGAGGAAAAAGGATGCTGCACTAGGAGGAGTCTCTATGGTGGGGGAACTGGACTTCCGGTCAGCTCCAGAATTGAATGGAGGGCTTCCGGTTAGGACCTTTGTGGCTCTTTGAGTGTTTAAGGTTGCCGACCCCTGAACTAGATGTAGTAAACCACTACATATACCTTGGCCAACAGATCTCAATGGAAGGTGATTAAAAAAAAGGAAATTGGTGTGCTAAATGAGGTTGGCAGGCATTTGGCAATTTGTGTATTTTTCAAGAACAACCTCCCACTATGCCTGAAGAAAAAAGTTTTTGATCAGTGTGTGCTACCAGCAAAACATGACACTAATCTCACAATCTATACAAAAGTGGTGTAAAGAGCCATGAAAAGATACGTGCTCAGCATCACAAGACAAGATAGAAAGACCTGTACATGGATCAAAGAACAAACAAAAATATATGATGCCATCAAAATAGTAAAAGAATTGAAATGGAAATGGGCTGGTAACATGCTGAAGAACTGATAGCAGGTGGATTAATGCAGTCATAGAATGGATCCCATTTGATAAAAAGCATCCACAAAAGAGACCTAAAACAAGATGAATGACAACATCAACAACTATTGTGGGTCCAACTGGCAAAGGAAAGCTCAAGACCATAATGGTTGGAAACACGCGGAAGAGGCCTTCCCTCTGCAGTGGATAGACAATAGGTAGAATGATGAATTGGGAGTATTATCACACAATATTTTAAGCCCTAAGTCACACGGCTCTTTTAACCCGAGATGATTTGCATTGGCTGTTTTAAAATGAAAATGTTTTCTTTGCTTTCCTAATATACTTGGCTACACTTCTAAAGATTTTGGAGCAGAAAGAAACATAAGGAAGTGTGTAGGCAATAGGCATGGAGTAGGAATTGCTGTAGAGGAGAAGCTGACTATCCAATTCCAGGCGTGATCCATGCAGAGCATCAGTATGCATTACCTGGAAGTTAATGCAGTTGGAGACAGAAACTGAAAGATTCAGCTGAGCTCTGTGCAAACTGTGGCTTCATATGTCCACTGTTCCAGAGGTGGGTTTCAGCAGGTTCTGACCAGTTCTGGAAAACCGGTAGTGGAAATTTTGAGTAGTTTGGAGAACCGGTAGTAAAAATTCTGACTGGCCCCACCTCCATCTATTTTCTGCCTCTCAAGTCCCAGCTGATTGGGAGGAAATGGGGATTTTGCAGTAACCTTCCACTGGAGTGGAGTGGGAATGGAGATTTTACAGTATCCTTCCCCTGCCACACCCACAAAACCGGTAGTAAAAATTTTTGAAACCCACCAGTGCACTGTTCTGTGGCTTCAGCACTGCAAGGAGTTTGTCCTTCGATTGAATGTATTCATTTTTTCATGATTGGAACAGATTAATACTAATTCTGTTTCTTTCCTGCCTCCCCTCTGTCCCTGCATTATCTTTATTGCCGAGATATATTTGTGGTCAAGATAGCTTAATCCTGTTCATTGCTAAATGTGCCTGTGTGTAGCCTGACACCTCTCTAGTCCAAGGACTCAGGAAAGCAAACATTGGAACATTGTGATCATTTTATCAGACCTAGACCTCAAATCTAGGGAGGAGCTATCCGATTACCAAGTCCTGCCTAGGTCTTCCATATTCCTGACTGCTTCTTGCACCAACAATTTGTGTGTGGGAAAAATAAAAAATGTCAACTGCTCCTCTGAGGATCATGCCCTCTTTGCAAGGTGCCCCAATCAGAGGAGCCAGGGCTTTTAACCTTTGAACTCACTGAGCATAATTAATTGGGACTAGTTTAAAGAAAATCATTGCCTTCAGCAAGAACCTGCTATCAGCATTCGGTTCTGCACATCAAACTTCAGTGTTAGAATAATCACTGACATGCCAGGCAAGAAAGAAACCTGTTATTAAGAGGTTGAGTCACAGTGTTCCCAATAGAGATATATTCTGATTCCATGCATCTTGGAGAAAGAGAAAGAAAGAAAGAAGGAAGGAAGGAAGGAAGAAAGGAAGGAAGGAAGGAAGGAAGGAAGGAAGGAAAGAAAGAAAGAAAGAAAGAAAGAAAGAAAGAAAGAAAGAAAGAAAGAAAGAAAGAAAGAGTCAGTATATCCACCATCTTAAATTTTTCAACAAAGGGTTGACTGAAATCTCCATAATGGCATTCAGGAATAGTTGTAAGGATAACAATGTTACTAACTAAAAATAACAGCATATCATATGTGAATGTGTGAATGATCCCTAAGAGATGGGAAGATAGTACATACAGGTGGTCCTAGACTTATGACTGTTTAATGTTCAGACTACAGTGACCATGGACAAAAGTGCTTACGACCTGTACTCACATTCATGATCTTTGCATCACTTCCCTCAGTTGTGTCATTGCAATTTGAGTGCTTGGCAACCAGATTTGGATTTAAAATCAGTTGCAATGTCCTGCAATCATGTGATACTGATTTGTGACATTTTTTTTTAAAAAAATTGATTTATATGCCACCCTTCTCCGGAGACTCAGGGCGGCTTACAATGCGTTAAGCAATAGCCTTCATACTTTTATATATTTATACAAAGTCAGCTTATTGCCCCCACAAACTGGGTCCTCAATTTACCTACCTTAGAAAGGATGGAAGGCTGAGTCAACCTTGAGTCTGGGGAGATTCAAACTTGCAGTAATTGCAGGCAGCTGAATGTTAATAACAGGCTATTAGTCTGCTGGGCCACCAGGCTCTTTTGCCAGTTTCTTGCAAAAAAAATGGCAAAAAACATTCATTGGTTGGATTTCCTTTACAACCATGTGACTTAATGAATGACCACAGTCATTAATCAGGGAGTGTGGTGGCTCGCATGGTTAGGATGCTGGATTGGAGATTAGCGAGCCCGCGTTCAAGATCTAAGTGCTGCTGTGTGGAGGGGTGAGCTCCCATCATTTGCTTTAGCTTTTTAATGAGAACATGAAAAATGTCCTCACAGGCAACATGTCACTGGCTAATCTTTTCAACCTGGAAGCCCCTTAACTGGTGATACAAACTGGATGGGGCCATAGTGATTAATTTTACTACCATGTAAAAACAGTAATAAAATTAGGTCCAGTAATGTGATCACTCAAATTATGACTGCCCTGATTTATGATGGACATTTTGGTCCCAATTGTAGTGAACCAAGGACTATTCGTATGCCATCCAGATGCAGCATGGCCTGTTTTTCAAGGACCCATCATTCTTTGTCTTAGAGACAGCATCATCTCTAAATACACCCAATAGAAGCCTTCCTGCCAGGGATAATGTCAGCAACATGCAGCACTTTCCACACTGGTCTTCTTCCATCATTCCATCTATTGCCATTCCCTAATTCTCAGAACTGAGAAGAAGGCCATGAAATCCACTCTGAATCTTTCTCTAAATCTAGTGTTTTAACATACGCAATTAAAATTACTGAAAAAAGGAGAATCAAATTCTTCCCAAGAGTTTCCCTTTTATATACCACATCTCTCTGTACACAAATGCTACAACTTCCTCTTTTTGTGTATTTACTCTAAATACAACTTTCACTTCTTTTATTATTGAAAAGTTTTACAAAGAAAATTTCCCCCCAATATTCCCCCCACCCTTTTCCCCTCCCCACCACCCCCACACCCCTTCCCCCCTTCCCATCCCACCCTCCCCCCCAGACTTCCCAGAGCAAAATACAGGGTATTTCAATTAACAATCATAAGCTAAATTAGCTTAACTATTCTTAAACTACCTAACCCCCCCATGAAACCTTAACTCCACTATGGATAACATAATACTTCTAAGATAAAGTTTAACATTCATTCATAAGCTATTTGATATTTTCTTGTCTGATACTTATTTTGAATATAATCAATCCATCTTCTCCATTCCGATATGTATCTTTCTTGTGTATAGTCCTTCAGATATGCTGAAATTTTTGCCATTTCTGCTAAGTTCGCTACTTTCAATGTCCATTCTTCAATAGTAGGCAAAGAGTCCTTCTTCCAATATTGCGCTACCAACAGCCTAGCTGCTGATATTAAGTTCAAGATCAGTTTAGTCTCTAATACTGTACAGTCCATCGTTATACCCAATAAAAACAATTGAGGAGTAAATTTCAACCTTTTTTTCAAAATGTTCTGCATCACCCACCAAATTTTTATCCAAAATGCCTTGATTTTCTTACAAGTCCACCATATATGATAATAAGTTGCATCATCACATTCACATCTCCAACATTTAGTTTGCAAATTTGGGTACATACATGATAATTTTTTAGGATTTAAGTGCCATCTGTAAAACATTTTATAAAAATTCTCTCTCAAATTTTGTGCTTGCGTAAATTTAACATTTCTAACCCAAATCTTTTCCCATGTTTCCATCATCACTGGTTCCTGAAAGTTTTGTGCCCATTTTATCATACAATCCTTAACCAATTCCGTTTCTGAATCTATTTCCAATAAAGCATTATACAACCTTTTAATACGCATCTGATTTTGATCTCTAATCTGTTTTACCAGGTTTTCCTCATTTTGCATGACACCAATTTTTTTATCTTCCGTCCATCTAGCTTGGAGCTGACCATACTGAAACCAAGTATAAATTATCCCTTCTTCTTTCAATACATTTAAAGATTTCAATTGCAGTTTACCCCTTTCCATAAAAAGAAGCTCTTTATAAGTAATCACCTCCATTTTTTGTTCTATACTTATATTTTCTATTGCATGTCTGGGATTTGCCCATATAGGTATCTTGTAGTTTAGTTTATATAGACATTTTTTCAAAACCCTCAGCAACACATTTCTAAGTATATGACCCTTAAACACTTTATCCACTTTTTTTTCATATAACAAATAAGCATGCCATCCATATAACAAATCATAACCTTCCATATTTAACATTCTCTCTTCAGTTAAATTGAACCAATCACTAATTTGTGATAAAACAGCTACTTCATAGTACAATCTTAAAATGTACTTAAATCTTAAATTTTAAGACCTCCTCTCTCATGTACATCCTGTATAATTTTCAGTTTCATTCTTGGTTTCTTCCCGCCCCAAATAAAGGTACTAACCCCTTTTTGCCACTCCCTCAAGTTTCCATCTTTCTTAAGCACTGATATCATTTGAAACAAAAATAAGAACCTAGGTCAGTGATGGCTAACCTTTTTGCCATCACGTGCCAGGAGAGGGGGGGGCGGGGGAGGGTCACGCACGCACGTGCCCACGCGCATGCGTGCGCAACCCCCTCTCCCCCCACTCCTGGCACATGATGGCCTGGTAGGCCCGTTTTTCTTTCTCACCTGGCTCCAGATCCTCTCTGTGTATCTGGGAAGGGCGAAAACAGCCTTTCCCACTCCCTTGGAGGCCCTACGGAGGCTGAAAGGGCCCATTTCCCAACTCTCGGTGGGACAGGAAGTGATGTTTTTTGCTGTCCCCAGCCTCCAGAACCTCTCTAGGAGTCTGTAGGAGCCTCTCTAGGAGTCTGTAGGAGCCTCTCTAGGAGTCTCTGGAGGCTGGGGACAGGAAAAAATATCATTTCCTGTCCCACCGGGAGTCGGGAAATGGGCCCTTTCAGCCTCCGTAGGGCCTCCAAGGGAGTGGGAAAGGCTGTTTTCGCCCTTCCCAGATACACAGAGAGGATCTGGAGCCAGGTAAGAAAGAAAAACGGGCCTTCCCCACCCGGCCCCCAGGCCCTCCAGAGGCAGGAAACAGCCGGTTTCCCTACTTCTGGTGGGCCCTGAAGGCCCGAAAATCAGCTGGCCGGCACGCGCATGCGCCCCAGAGCTGAGCTGGCGTGCCCACTAATATGGCTCTGCATGCCACCTGTGGCACATGTGCCATAGGTTCGCCATCACGGACCTAGGTAATACATTCATTTTTATTACTGCTATCCTTCCCAGTAGAGATAATTGTAGCTTTTTCCAATTTTCCATTTCTTTCTGCACTTTTTGCCAAAGAACTTCATAATTGTTTTTAAATAATTTCGTATTTGAAGCTGCAATATATACTCCTAGATATTTAACCTTTTTAACTATTTCAAACCCCGTTATCCTTCCTAAATCCTCTCTTTGAGATATGGACATATTTTTAGTTATCATCTTTGTCTTATGTTGATTTACTTTAAATCTGGACACCTTACCATATTGGCCCATTATGGCCAACATATGTGGAGCCGATTCTATAGGTTGAGATAAAGTAACAACCAAGTCATCTGCAAACGCTCTTAATCTATAATCTTGCTGTCTAATTACAATTCCTTTTATTTTATCAGAGTCACGTATCTTATTCAACAAAACCTCTAAAGTTAAAATAAACAACAATGGAGACAAAGGACAAACCTGCCTTGTACCTTTCTCAATTTTAAAAGCATCTGTTAAACCTCCATTAACTATTATTTGTGCTGTTTGCTCCTGATATATTGCTCTAATTGATTGTGTAAAATACTCTCCAAAATGCATTTTTTCTATTATCTTAAACAAAAATTGCCAATTCAATCGATCAAATGCCTTCTCTGAATCCAGAAATATAAACGCTGCAGGGACCTGGTTATTTTTTTCCAAATATTCCAATAAATTTACAATTTGTCTAACATTATATTTCATTTGCCTCCCTTTTATAAAACCTGATTGGTCATTATGAAATGTTTGTTGCATAACTGGCATTAACCTATTCGCTAATATCTTGGCAAAAACTTTGTAGTCAGTGTTCAAAAGTGATATTGGCCTAAAGTTTTCAGGTTTGGTACAGTTTTGATCTTCCTTCGGGAGGAAGCTCAAAAGCTGTTCTCCAAGAGGGTGGAACCCCTCCCCCGATTGAATTTTACAAAATAATGGTCTAAGTGGTTCTACCATTTCAGACTGTAAATTCTTGTAATAAACAGCTGTTAATCCATCTGTTCCCGGAGCTTTACCTGTTTTTAACTGTTTAATTGCTGCAATAATCTCCTCAGAGGTTATTGGCTGATTCAGCCCTTCCCTCTGTTCTAACATTAATTCAGGAATATTCTCTTTCTTTAGGTATCTATCTATATCTATACCTTGTATTGAATCACTAGCATATAACTTTGTATAAACTTCTAAGAAAGCCTTTTTGATCATATTCTGTTGATAAACTTCCTTACCTCTAAATTCTATCTTACCAATAACTCGTGATTTCTGTTTTTGCTTTGATTAACAACATTACTTTTCAGAGTGAGGTGGGTAGCATTTAAATTTGATAGATAAATAAACAGATAAATAAATAAATACATTATTACTGATTGTGGGACATGCACAATCTTGTTTTCATTTAATCATCTTTTATCATGCTGTTCAATGCGATTGTGCTTATAGTGACTCTTCCTCACCCTATTTAACTTCCTAGAAAATAGTAGAGATTGACTTAATTCAGTCCAGTTTATTGCAGTCATTCACCAGTGCAGATTAAGTGACTGGAGGTGAACTTCATTATTGGTCCATGATCTGAAGATGAAGTTCCTATAGTCTTAGTTCAGCATTGTCTTAGTCTTACAACAGTTTTGGTGTAGAAAAACAATTTAGTTTTTATGCTTTTATCAAAAGCTACCTTAAATTTCCTCTTTATTGTTATGGAAGTGTGAATTTGGAGAAAATGCATTATTGTTAAAAAAAGAGGGGGAGGGGAAATGAAATATTTGCATAAAGTAGCATATTTCTTAAATATTGAAGATCTTACAGAGTAGGGAAGTCCATGTTTAGGTAATGTGCATGTCTGTAAAGTTGTGCCAATTCCTATCAGACCTATATTTAAATTGTAAATTCTCTTCTGATAGAGATTAAATAGAACAGGAATCAGAAGACCAGAAAATACACTGTGATTTATTATAAATCACCAGTGATTTCTGAATCTTTTAAAAAAAGAATAATGCCACAAATTAAAGTAGCTATGGGAAAATTCTAAATGGAGTTTTGGAAAAGCAGAAAAGATTGATGGCTTGGTTTTGTCAGTGAAAAAAAGCAGATTGAGGTAGATTCAGCCATATTCTGATTAATTCTAAAGGTATATGCATCTATTCTTCTTTATAAACCAGTGTTTTGCATTGAGGTTTAGTTTCTGATCTTCTTCCCAAACAGAAGACTCTCTTTTGCAAAGAATTAACCCATATGCTTACAGGGAATTTTAATAAGTGGATAGCATCCAATGAAGTAAAATTTAGGAAAACTGTATTCATTCAGAATGAAAATAGGTTCAATAGATACAGTCATGTTTAAAACTGTATATTGAACAAATGTTTTGGAACACCACAAACACTTTAAAAATCATTATCCCCCCCCACCTATTTTGCAGAGTTAGAATCACTGGATCTTGGAGACCAGCCCCACTGAAGTCATTTTATCATTTTATTGCTTTCCAGGTGACAATTCTAGAAGAATAACAACCAAACATTTCTTCATAAGCACCATCATTATATAATATTTTAAATAGAGCATACTGAAAGCATTATTTAATCTATTGTTAGTCTAAACGAAATTCCCTTTCAGAATTAGGCATAGCACAATAAATAACAGATACTTAAATAGTTGCAGAAAGACTGGTAATAACTCAGAAGATACTCAGCATCAAGCGGTTAAAAGTTCAGAAGAATCTTTACTATAGTATTGTGTCCTATTGTTATTAATGGTTAAAAAAAATGTTTCACCAGCCTGCAAATTAAGAGATTTCTTATTATTGGAAACCTATACAATACTATGAATTAAACTTTTCCAGTTGAGGCTATAATTTAGAAATGATTTAAACCCTTTGTTCCAAGTTTGAAACAAAGGATAGTTTATCTTCTTTAGTGAGTGAAATATCATTGAGAAAGACAGGTTAAAAAAGGGAATGATTTACTGTTCCTTTTATGAACAGCATAACTGTGATTCTATCCATCTTTCAGTCCAGGGTTCAACAACTTCCTGTTAGTGACTTATTAGCAGGTATTTTAAAGTGACTTGCTTGATGTTATCGCACTGTGAAGCCGAGCTGTGCGTGTTGTAACCGATCTGATTTACTGAAGTGCCATATTGTGGCTGCAATGGTGAGAGAAATAATCTTTGCTTTGCAGACAACAAACTGAAAGAGTTGTCAGTTCAGAATCAATGGTGAAAAAAGATATTGTGTAAGTGAAATGTTAAGTTTTCACCCACTGTTTTGTCTGGCGGGACTGATGTTTTGTCTAAAGTACGGAGAGTCTTTTAAAAGCAGATTATTATATATATATATATATATATATGGCAATTTGTAATGTATTCGTTAGGCAGTTGACAGATTTGTTCTGTTTTACCATTTATAAACAGCCAGTTTTTCATAACATTACAGCTTAGCTTGCAGAAATGGTAGGTGAGAACCACAGCAGTCATACTTGACTTAGAGGTGGCCAAATTAACTCACATACAAAGTTAATAATTTACTTAGAATTCACTGTGCGAGTTATAGTATTACTTTGGGTTTATCTAGGTACTGGGCCCATAAAAATGGTAGCAGAGAATTTTTATATAGCCATACAGATTGGTAGCAGCGGATGGCTACATAGCCATACAGATCAAAATAAAATGTACAGTTCCCATGAGCCTTGCTGCTTAACGGTTTCAACTGTCATAGGAAACTCTCCTCAGAACATAAAGGAACCATAGATTGTAACCATAGATGCAAACTAAACACTGCCATCTACTGGCGGATTAACTGTAGTTGTTGCAATACAAAATACTTTCTAACATGTATTCCAACAGTTTATCTGTCTGTTGTGGTCTCCTGATTTTCCATTAGCCATTACAAGGGCTGCCTGTAATGAGAAATGTTGACTCCGCTGGCTTTATAAAATGAGCACCTTGCCTTTCTTTCAATGAATGCAAGCCAATATGTAAATTCTTTTTTCAACAACAGCACAAGTGTCTTGGAGGATCTAAATCAACCCTGATTTAGATCTTTGAAAATATGGAGAAATTGAGAAATTGTTTACATTCTTTGTGGTCCTCTTAATATTCTCAAAATTTAGGGTTTTGGACCCCCTTATTAGAAATATTAAGACTCTTTAAATAACTAAAAACTAGAAACTCAGCATGAATACTTTATATGGAGCCAAACAAATTCTCCAAAAGTTGCTTCACCTACCAGATAACCTCCATAGAGATCTACTGGGACATAAACATTATTAGTTGACCAGGGATCATGGGAGTAAGTCTCAGAATCAGAAAAGACACTGGCCTTCTGTTACACTTTAGCAATCCTTATAATGGATGGAGAGCTTGTAGTTCTTCTCCAAGAAAGGGTGCTTGGCTATGACTGTTTACAATTACATTCCACCAAAGTGATTCTGAATGTATCAGTGCACTGCTTGTACCTCCTAGTTAATGGAATACAGGCAAGCGTATGTTTGTTTCCCAAGCAATCTCTAAATAGAAATCCTAGCTTGTATAGAACAATATGTATAGAATATATTGTTTAGAACAATATGGGACTGAAAGTAGGTTTTGCTGTACTTGTGACACACTGACCACAATGCGCTCTGAATGGCCCAGTACTGTCCGTTAGCAAGAAATTCTGCTTGAGGCATCGATTTTCACTTTCCTAAAAAGTGTTGCGTGAAAGTCTCTTATTGGCCAAAATGGTGATGGGAAAAGAAACACAACTATATTGTGCATCTGTGAAACAAAGAGAGAGGGTCAAGATATAATAAATTTGCATGAATATGGTCTACTTTGTGGAATTGA
The DNA here is from genome assembly GCF_059756535.1 of Pantherophis guttatus. NCBI lineage: Eukaryota > Metazoa > Chordata > Lepidosauria > Squamata > Colubridae > Pantherophis > Pantherophis guttatus. The sequence continues at coordinate 217,978,257 of NC_142064.1, read as the reverse complement.
TAAATAAAGGTATGTAAGTGCAAATATAGATTTATTGCTGTGTTTTCCCAAAAATAAGACCCTGTCTTATATTTTTTTGAACCTTGAAATAAGTGCTTTGCCTTATTGCCATGCGCTCAAAAGCCCGATTGGGTTTATTATCAGGGGATGTCTTATTTGGGGGAAAACAGGCTAATACCAATAGCACATAGACTTACATACTGCTTCACAATGATTTTATAGCCCTCTCTAAGCAGTTTACAGTGTCAGCATATTGTTCCCAACAATTTGGATCCTCATTTTACCCATCTCAGAAGGATGGAAGGCTGAGTCAACCTTGAGCCTTGGTGAGATTTGAACTGCCAAATTGCAGGCAGCCAGCAATCAACAGAAGTAGCCTGCAGTACTGCACTCTAACCACTATGCCACCATGGCTCATGAATGAAAGGACCAACATTGGATGGAAAGTTGGAACTCTTGTAAGAAATGGCAAGCTGTAAGAATAGGCATGAATAGTTTAGTTGGTTTGATGTTCCAATTAGTCACAGATCTAAGTAGTGGGTAGTTTATCCCTTAGACCAAAACAACAACAACAACAATAATCCCACGAGTCCCATCAAGAATATAAAGAAGCCTCAGAATGTCTAAGGTGTCAGCCCTGAGGCCATTTTTTTCTTTGGATCTTCAGGGCTGCCACACTTAGTGGATGGGCATGCTGTGGGAACTGGGAGGGGGGTTGGATGGTGATGGGATGAGATGTATAACCAAAACAATAACAACATCTATCACTGGGAGTCAAGGACATTCAACCTGCACCTGGAGAAGTGTGACTGGGAAGTACTCTGGTTAGGATGGTGGCCTGATTGGACTATGTGATAGACATGTGGGTGCAGGGGAAGGGACTTGGATTTTCCTTTGGGGTGGGGAAAACCCGGTGTTACTTGGAACCCTGACACAAGGAAGCCTCTGGCTCTGTGTATACCCTGGAAATGATACAGGTGGGGAAGCCTCTGGTTAGAAGTATCCCATCTTCATACAAAAAAGAGAGAAAGGAAAGAAGGAAGGAGATGATGGGAGGAGTTTGCCTTGTGGTAATTGAAGTTTGGTGCTGGACAACCATTTTGTGAGAAAATCCATAACAGGCTTTTACATTCCAAGTGGAATTTAATATCTACCTCCTCAGACACATTGAGGACTGTGGTTTAGAGACAATGGTTATTAATGTAGAACAGCTTACTATGGCAATTGGGACTGGAATTGCCATCACTAAATAACGTAGTTATAAAGGATGTGTGTATCGCTTATGAATTGCAATTCTAGCATTCCTGGTTGTCATTAAACACTTTCTGATTCACAAGAATATAAGAAGGGAAGAACATACAGTATAATTATATATATATTTTTAATAGCCAAACTCAAAAAAATAGCTTTAGCATTGCTCTGGAGTTGATTTTCTGGTCTGTCCACCTGGTGGGAGCAACCTAGGTTAGGCAAAGAAGTATTAATAATATGACTCCTTTAAAAATATCCAGCATGGCATCTCTCCTCTCTTTGCTCCAGGTATATTGATTCAAAGGGTACAGAATAAAAAAAGAGAGAATAAATAAATAGCTAGGACATTGGAGGTAATGACAATGAGAGCAAATACAGGATAACAGAGCAAATACAGGATGACCCTCCCCAGATGAACATGAGGATGCCACGGAATTGGCAATGGCAGATCACCAGAGACCCTCTAGATCAGGGCTGTCAAACTCGTTGCCCACAGGCCAGAAGTATCACACACTGGCCACGCCCAGTTTAGTGAAGGGAAAAAAAGTCATGATACATCACATGACGTTGCTATGACGACATAAGTTTGACACCCATGCTCTAGATGTTCTAGATGACTAGAACTGAAGTTGATGAATTTCAGTTCCTCTAATGCCTCACCCTTGTCCATGCTGCCTTGTGTTGATGGGCACTAGCTATAGTCCAACAACATTTGGTTAAATACAAAAAAAAATATGGAAGATGAACTTAAATGCTGCCATAGAAAACAGGGAAAATAACATCCTCTTTGAAACTGATTACATGTAAAGCTGCATCCATCTCCCATCCACCGCTGCTTAAAAAAAAGATACCAAACTTATTCTGTAGTCTATTAAAAGGCATTGCTTATCTTTCTCCTCCACTGTGCTGTTCTACAGAATGCCAGTGTTCTCAAATAAAATAAATGAACTGTCAAAATATTGAACTGAGATTTAGGAATTTACTAGCATAGGAAGATTAAGACAATTATAGCTTAAATTGGTACCATTTTGGGCTAATTGGTTGCAGATATAGAGCAATGCCTGAATGTGTTGATTTGAGAAAGAAGCATGATTTTATTTAACTCTTGGTAGAGAAGAAAGACACAGAAAGACAATTAAATTAAAGGTGTAAATCTGCATACCTATGCTAGAACATCAAGTCCTTTTCTTTTCTGATCTAAACTGGTATTAAAAGGAATGTTATAAAATAGAATTGTACAAGCATGTTTAGCAACACAATTGTGGCATAATTATTTAAAGTCCAGTTTTACTGGCATGTAATTAGAAAAGGAAGAAAAATTCCTTGGTTTTCACTGGAATGAAAAGTTCCTTAATATTGTTTTTACAAAGAAACACTCTCTCAACTTCATTATCCTTTGAAATTTGCATTTCTTTCCATTTTGCAGTTCAATTCTCCAATGAAAGCAGCATGTGGATTATGGAAATTGGAGATTAAACTACTTTTCTTTGTAACAATAATGCACAAAAACATGTTGTGCTAGGTAAGGCTGCTTCCAGAACAGAGCATATTAATTGAAACTTGTCCATAAAATGGGCATTGTAGGAGAAATGCACAGCAAATCATTCTCCTACAAGTCAGTCAAAGTAGTCCTCCCACCCCACTTTTAAATAATTTTCTCAAATTGATGTGAAAATAGAATAAGTCAAATTTAAAATTGGAAAAATAAGAAAAGGAAAAAAGGAAGTTGATAGATCCATCCGTCCGTCTATCCATCCCTTTTAACTAGTTGAAGGCAAACAACAAATGGAAACAGTTAGCTATTATCATTAGACATAATTTTTCCAAAATATGTGTAGCTTTTTTTAATTCAGAGGAAGGAAAGAATTTGGGGTAGTGGAAGTGAAGATGGGTATTGGTAGTAGTGGTAGTATTGTAATCTTTTCTCTCTCTAACATTTCCTCAGATTTAAAATCAGCTGAGGCTGATTTTAAAAAGAGGACAATACATAAGAAAAGTATTAGCTGGGCTCTGTAGGTTGAAAATTGATGCTGACTTTTCCTCAAAAGATATAGAGTGGCTGTTTTAATTACATACCAATGTCTAACTATCCAATAATGATGATAATGAATGAATCTTAAGTTTAAATATTAGCATGTGGACCTTAATTTATCTGGGTTCTACTATCAGCCTGTTTGCCATGGAGTAAAACACAGACCTGGAGCAGGCTGAAACCTTGAAGTTATATGTGGCCCCAAATTTCCAAAAAGCCATACAAACCATACAATTACCATTAGCGATTAGTGTATATTGGGAAACACCCACAACTTTTAGCCTTATTGTCAGCTGCTTATGCTGCTTAAACACACACACACATGTATGCACACACACACAGTGCATACAAGCTGACAGGAATTATAAATGTATTACCCAAATGCAACAGCATTGTTTTCCGTTTAAGGAACCAATTGGATATAAATAACTTCTTGGTAAAAACGTTTGATTGAAAGGAGAATCCTTCAGAACTGGGAAAATTAATGTTGCTTTCAACAAAAGAGCAAATAGAAAGTCACCATCAAAGGCAGACAAATCTTAAGATTTGTCTCTAATGTCTACAAACTCTAATGCATACAGTAATTAGTACCAAAGTCGATAGGCTGTGGTAGCATATGAAACAGATCTGAGCTTGAATCAAACACTATACTTGAATGCCCTGGGTGTCTGTTTTAAATCAGAGCTAGGCTGCTTGGATCCATCTTTATTCTCAATTCTTCTAATTGTTGTGGCTCCTGCACATGTGTGATTTAACACATATGTGCAAAAATATAGTTCAGGTGGCTTCATTTTGCTTCAAAATATTTTGCAAATAATCTTGTCCAGTAAGCTGCTAAAAATCAGGTTAGAGTTCACTATTTTCAATTACTCTGTAAGATATTTCTGTTTGGAAAGTTTCTTGTTCACAATCCTGGTGTCAGACTCTGAAACTAGTCTTACCAATCTTTGTAAAGTATTATGAGCAATGAATATGTACAGAGGGGAAAAACCTGCATATAGAGGCCTTACTTGGATTTTCAACAGCTAAGATCACTAGGATATGTCTTCATTCATAAATTCAGCTTTTATGTCTGTCCATGATTCTGAGTGACTAAATTTATGTACCAGACAATAGAATCAATGGGTTCTTCTGGACGTCATCTGCGGAAATAGTAGTAGGGCTTTTTAATCAGCTTTTTTGAAAGATCAGTTCCATCTGGCTTCTTTTTTCTCTGAAGTGTACCTAATAAATATTTAAGTCAAAACTACACGGGGTTCTTGGGAAGATATCTTGATAATCACATTGCTTTTATTGCCATCTAGCAAACATTTTGTTTTATTTTTAAGAAATTTATATGACTACCCAAAGCTTATAATTTATGACACCGAGCAACGTGTATCAGTGAAAACTATCAATCAAAATTAAACCAAAAACATAATTAACAAACTACAATAGTACTTACATAAAACCCATAAGCATAATTGAAGGTGGGGGTAACATTTGGCCATCCATAACTAGCTACAACCAGATACTTTGATCAAAATTTCAGATTGGATCCATTCTTATTGCATGTGAAATTATATATGTGATTGTGAAATGTGTATTCACATGTATATTTCAAACAGTCCATTCATTTTTCACAATGTTTTCCATGCCATTTCTATAGTTGCCCATCTCCTTTGGAACCACTCCTTTCAAGGTCAGATAATAATCTGAAAAATTTCTCAGGATTAATTATGTGGCAGGTCACCTCTTATAGTAGGCAACTGTGGCTGCTAAGAATATTTTCTTGGAAATATTAATGGCTAGGAAATTGATTCTTACATGATGAGGGTGGCATTTTATTTGTTTTAATACTTTCTATTCTTTGAATTCTTTCTACTATACTCATCATATTTATATGATTAGAACATTTAAAGAAATGATTAATCACACATATCATTAAAAAGGTATGGGAGATGGGGTGAAAAGATACTGCCTAGGGAACAGCTGGAGAGTGGGTAGAACAAGAGCTTCATAAAAGACCCTTCCTAGTTTCTCCAGCTGTAAAATACAATTAGCTTATCTGGTTGTGTTTCCTGTCTGTTCTACCCAGTAAGGCTGATAACAATCTTGTAAGTTTGAAAATACATTTCTCCCACTGACTCTAGACATTATCCCTTTCCCGTGTCTCCCAAGGTCTTTCCCATATACGATGACATTAATTAAATAAATGCATCACTATAATTGTTTTGATTTATATTTTTTTCTTCTCTGGAGACTGCTCAAGAATGAGAAAATGTAAACGCAAGTCATACACAAGCATTTAAAAATGCAAGATAGAAACAATGATCAAATATAATTCAAAAGTATGACTACAAAAATGTTATAAGATTTTTCCACATTATATCACCGGGAAAGGGGGAACTGGTTGAAGTCTTTTTCACACTGAGGGTGAAGAAGACTGATAGAGCCCATGGCATGATATAAGTTGTCTTGATGATCCTCTGTTAGAAAGAGCAAGCTTGGACATTTTTGCAGGTACAACTTTTAGGCCTTCACAATGTCAGTTATGGATAAATGGTAAGAAAATATATTGGGGCTTTGAATGAGGTGTGAGGGTTAATGTGCAACAAATCACAGGACCCTCAAAACTGAGGAGATATTTAAGACACCCCCTGAGAAACTGAAATAAAATAGTCATTATTTGAAATAGAACTAGGATGTGTACAAAGTCTGGGTCTCCTTTTTGGAGAGTTTCATATTCCAAAGTATTGAGATTAACTATAATGGTTCCTTTAAAAAAACATACCAGATCTGAAACCTGTTCAGAATAGCTGCACGAGGCTGAGTCAACGTCTGCTGTTAGTTGATTAGAGACATCTTGAAAGAATTGTTGGAGCAGCCTTTCTCGCAAGTCTGGAGTTAGCCTTCTGTCATTTGGGTGCTCTTTCACAATTGAGTTCATGCATGCAAGAAAACAGTTGATTGGAAGCTTCAAGGACCTGCATGTAATCAAAAGCTTTGAACTCTTTGTAGTTTGTGAAGTTCCCTTACCCCTAGCTACAGGGTCTATCAGAATATATTACAATGACCTAAACCAGCATCACCAGTAACAGCTGTGAGTTTAATCCATACATTAGTTCATTAATTCACAGTAAAATATTTTCAGTTTGCCTCTTATGTCACAGATAGGAGTATTTTGGGTGTTTGGCAAAATACATAGCTTCACTGAAAAGTTACCAACACTTAAACTTTTAACAAACTGTGTAGGTACTATTCTGGTCTATTAGGATTTCTGTTGAGCATTCTATTTTTCCCCCAGTGCTTTTAAGCTAGGGGTCCTTCTGTAAATGTATTGATATATTTATATTGATTCAAAGCTGCATTGCAAACATATGACGAGCACCATCTGGATGAATTTTCTAATCCTCATTTCAAGGATTATGAGTTTATGATTACTGTAACACTTTCTGTGGAGGTACAAAATATGCAGGCAATCATGGGGAGTCAGGGATTTGGAATTTTGAAAGGATGTGATTTGTTTACTGTCCTGTATTCACAAATGTTTGCCAAAATGCATATTCCTTTGGGCTAGACTGCAAAAATCTAGATCATCATAAGATGGCAGCACAGAGATATAGAACATCTCTGTAGAGAATTTGCATCATCTACTTTAAAATAATAACAATGGATGGCACTAGAATATCTGTGCATTGACAGATAATCGCATTGCTTGGATTCACACATATTTTATGCCGATACATTATGACATCCTAGGCTCTTGTATATCCTTAGACATCCTTAGTCATGATGGCACAGTGGGTAGAATGCCGTATTGCAGGCTCTGCCCACTGTCAGGAGTTCGATTCTGACTGGCTCAAGGTTGACTCAGCCTTCTGAGGTTGGTAAAATGAGGACCCAGATTGTTGGGGTTTGATTGTCATATTGATGATTGTCAATATGCTGACTCTGCAAACCACTTAGAGAGTGCTGTAAAGCATTACGAAGCAGTATATAAGTCTAAGTGCTATTGTTCTTGGTAAGAACTCGATGTGTATGAAGGCCAACACCAGCTAAAAGACTGGCAGCTATGACTTCGTGTTGTTGTGAACAGATAATAACAATGCATTTTTGTCACTTTTAATCATCTTAGTGCTACATTTTCTACCAACTAATCACTATGATCCTTGAAGTGGCAGATGAGTGAGCTCTGTTGTGACTCATCTTCACCATGCCTTTATGGTGAGTGCTATTTTTGGTAAGGGTGCATGAAAGAATGTGAATTTAATTTGAACAAAACCATGATTTGACTGTGTGTGTGCTATTTTTAATATTGTTTAAAATTAGCCTTTGCAGTATGCTAATACTTTCCTAATGAGAGTTAATATGTTGCATCCAGTGGTAAGAAGAATGTAATGAGATGTCCCACTGCTCTTGCTCACAAAGCTGCTTAAAGCACAGGAGAGCTAGTTACCTAGATGGATTAAAGCTTCAGATATTATTATGGAGATGGCAACTAGGTGGAGCCATTATTCTAGGTGCCCTGCCTGGTAATGCTATTTGCTGCTAGAACCACAAAATAAGAAAAGGGCTCTATTTGTTTGTACATGTGTGATTGCTGGAATGTGATTGTGTTATGTAGTAGGTAAGAGAATTAGGGAAAAATTAGGGGGAAAAGAACTTGGCATACCTTAAATATAACGTGGGCATTCTGGGAAATGACCATTAGTGAATTACAGTCTTTCATCCTTAATTACTGACCTCTGGTGCAGGCATACAAAACAGTCTCTACTCCCAAAGTGTATAAATTCAATTGCGATTTCACATGCAGAGGAAGAATTGTAATAAGCTGATGTTGGTAGCCAGGCCCAGAAATAGTTTAGATACGAAGAGGAAACTAAGCAGAGTTCTCTATGATTGAGACCAAAGCTACCACCTTCATTTACTACAGACATCTTCAGATAAATTCATTTGGATCAGGGGTGGGTTCTACTTACCTTTACTACCGATTCGCAGCAGGGCCGTGTGCGTGTGCTCACTTCGCTTGTGCATGTGCGCTCTCTTCTGCGCATGAGCAGAAGTGTTTTGATGACATCAGGGTCAGTAGGCGGAGCCTCCCACTGGTTTTACTACCAGTTCTATAGAACTGGTGCGAACAACCGACCACTGATTTGGATCCTCTCAGAGTTGGATTTTGGAGGTACAAATCTCTTGAAGCCTTGAAGTCCCTGGTTTTCTGGGGAGAGTTCAGGCCTGTTGGTGCTGAGGAATTGGACAGAGTCTTCATGGCTATGAGTATGGTCACCTATATATTAGGTCCTTGTGTATCCTGGCTGGTTGTGAGGTTACTTATCAGTATAGAGTTGGGTGTCATCAGTATGTCATGTTCTTTCCTAGCATCTGGATTCTGTATGAATCTGAATGGGGAAAAATGACTTCATCTTACCAAGACTAAGAGGCTGTAGGTTTTGGGGGTTCCTGTTTGGGGGACTTTCTATCTTTAGTTCTAGGTGAGAGAACATTTTCTTCATTTGGGTTCTTGTGGCTTGTAGTGGAAGCACAGGTGTAGTCATGATCAAGAGGGATTTTGCTGAAATCCATCCTGTACACCAACTGTGCCCCTTCCAGGATTGGGATGAATTACTTATGATGATTCATGCCTTGATCACTTAAACTTTGGAGTAAGGCAGAATGTTCCAGATGTGGTAAAGGAAGACCATATAAAAGAAGCCAATTGGTCCAGACTATAGTAGCATGGATAGTTATGGGTACACCGTGGAAATCCATGTAAAGATGGTATTTTGTGCGCTGCACTGTCTCCCTATGGCTTTCTGGGTGCAATTTGTGGTGCAAATGATGACATATGAAGATCTTCATGGCACACAGATGAGTTCTTTGCAGGATTACCTGTCTTTGATGGTCTCTGCTTGTCCTACAAGATTCTTTAGAGTGGCATGTTTCAGGTCTCTTCTGTGAAACAATATCATCCAGTGGAACCCAGAAAGCACATCTTGTCTCTTGGAATGAGTGCCCTTAGGAACTGCCTTCCCCCCAAGATTCAGATGACTCAATTCTACTGGCCATCTGGAAGGCATTGAAACCCTGGTTTTCTACCCAGACACTGGGTCAGAGCATTGGATGATCTGTCCTGAAATGACTTGGAATTGGAATGTTGTGGTTTGGACTTGGTTACCCTGTTTTGGATGTTTTGTTTGGTGTTTCTGGTTTTATATGTGTAACTATTATACATGTAAGCCATTCAGAGTCACTATTTGCTAGTTGAGTGGCCATATAAATACCTAAAAGTCCTCTAGGCTGCTTTTCAGTACTCATTCACCTTTTGGCAGCTGTTTTTGAGTGGAAGAGCAATTGCTCTAGATTACCTATAGCCCAATTGCACATAGGTATGTGGTGTGAAACCTTGAAACATAGGTGTTTCAAGAAATAAATTACAGTAAGGTTTTTTCCCCTTTGTCATGGCAGAGTAGCTGTAAAGGAAAGCCTTGCCTTGCATGAACTCCCTCAATACAAATGTCTTCTTCTGTACAAATAGAATATGAATTTTCTTGAGATCTTTTTCCACACACACAACTGAGTCATGCCATAAGAAGGATCTAATGAAGAACTCAAAATTTCTTGGTCCAAATTTCATTCAATTAGGAGACCAAGTCTATAATAATATAATTCTGTGGCCTGATAGACTATTTGAAGAATACTAAATGTTTTTAGATCTTATTTTAGATGGAAGATTCAGGGGATGGTCAAATATGCACCCTCATTATGCTGTGTTTCTCAACCTTAGCAACTTTAAGATGTTTGGACTTCAACTCCAGAATTCCCCAGCTAGAAACACTATGTAAGGCTCTGCAGTCTGCTCCTTCTGTGTTTCAGAGTCTTTTGGTTTTTCCATACCACACTATGGTAAGTCATGAAAATATCTTAACTCTTTTAAAGTTCATATAGCTGTTTCTTAGGAAATCAACTATTTCCCTTTATTTACTTATTTTTCTTGGTAGAATAGAATGTAGAGAGTTTGCATTCTCTGTTTATGTGGGCTGGTTGAGACATTTCATCTGGATAACTGATTTGCTTGTAGGTGGACTCCATTTCTATGTGCAGAGGAAGAAGGAAAATCAGACAAAGTTCAATTATGATAATTTCCATAATCCTAACTGTAATTTAAAATCTAAAAACTAAATAATTGTTTTGGATGTGTTCAGGTGATTATGAAAACATTGTTCTGTAACATACAATTTTGTTCAATAACAAGTGGCCAACTTGACCTAAAATTTATAAATGCTGCGATATCAAGTGATCTTTTTCAGATTGCAAATAGCTAGCAGTGTTTCATATCATGTCATGTCATTGCTCTTTTTGTGTGTCTCTGCCTCTATTCCCCACATGCCCAAACAACCCTAACATCTTTGGAATGATATTTTGCAAATGTCACCTGTGTTACATTCTTCAAATCTTGCCATTCCCATGAAGATTCAGATTTATCGTTGTCTTCAGAGTCCTCCCTTAAATATAGTGGCTTCCACTAAACCCTGGAAAAGATGCAGCTATTTTCAGGATGCTGTCTGAGCTCTCCTTGCATCCCAGGGCATTTTTGGCCCTCAAACCAGAAGAGTTGTATAGCTCTAATATTGTTTTCTTCATTGTTTTTTTTCCTAAGCTTGTATCAGCAGTTCCCATATTCTTTTATACAGAATGCTATACTTATTTTGAGTTATAATATTGGATGCTATCAAGCCCTTCTTTGGGCAAATTATTTGTATGCAGCTCATTTAATTTGGCCATATTTGCAAATTTTCTTCAATTTCTACATCTAATCCAATGCAAGGTTTGTTGGGCATTTTCAGGCATTTCTTCTGCCTTCCAAGAATCAAATTCTGAGAACTTTTATCATAGCAGTCCTTCTGTCTAAAAATCTAAACTGCAGGTTTCTGCTGTGCCCAGCCAGAATTAATGGAACATTAATTTAAAGATAAAAATATGTGCTTATTTTCTTCCACTGAAATTAAGTCCCCCCAATAAGTCTTGAACATGTTTATGAATCGTAGCTTAAATTGTGCTTCTCTTTCCATTAAAAATGTATATGTGTAGGGGTAGATTTGATTCCAAATGGCTTTGGATTTTCTAAAAGGATAAACTTTCATTTAGGGAAACTTCAACAGTGCCTGGTATTGCAAAACAGTGAGAATTAATGTAATGATTAAAAAGTATAATGCTGTAAGTTTCCTCAATTTATATTTTGTTGATTGCAGTTCTTCGAGGTTTCTATTTGTATTTTTGTTTTGTTTTGGTCCAATAGAATTAAATCCAACTAACATTGGAAAAAGCGGTGGGGGGGTGAGTGTGCTCTCTGTACCATATGTGGCATAAAAAGCACATGCTGTCACAGTTTGACAGGTGTGTGCTCGGGCGCTGCTGAAATAGCTCTTGCCCAGAGTTACTCATGAAATCCGAGAGTGTTAGTAAACAGTCTGTACTTTCTCAAAGGTGCCCTGGAGATTTGTTACAGGAAGTCAAATTGCTCAAATCTACCTAATTTGGCACGATACGCTGAAAGCACGCTTGAGTGGTCATAATTGCAGGGGGACTGACTTCATTTAGCAATCTTGGGCCATACCTTTCCAATAACAACTGCAGGCGATATAAATTCAATCTCTTGTTTGTTTCTGAAAGTGATTAGTCCGAAAAATTCGGAATTTAAACACTCATAATTGCAAAGTGTTATTTACATTCACTTTTGATTAAATTCAACAACAACAGCAACAGCAAAAAAGAAAAAAGAAAAAGAAATTAAAGGAGAGTCACCTTCCTTTGGGAGATGGGAACTCAAGACAGTGTTTATTTGGAATAATGATGGTATGAGAACATCTAGAAATAAGGTACCCTTGCCCTTACAAATCTTTGTACTTCCTACAGACAGAACTGTAAGAAATGATGTTTTAAACACGTGCAAAAATGGACTACACTGTAGAAATGTCATACCTTAAATATTGAGATACAACTGAAATTATATGAAGAGTTGCTTGAAATTGCCTAGGAATAATTGTTTAGTTTGGGATAATTTCCACCTTAATTTGTTTTTGGGAAAAGGGATCTAATGGTATGTTGCCTTTAATCCTGAATTCTGCTGCTTACTTTCAGCAACCTTGTTGGCTGAATGTATGCCTTTATACAATTCTATAAAAGTTGCTTTAGTCATAGATTTAGTAATAATGCACTCTATTCAACTTAATACCCATCTCACTTTAGCAAACCATCTTCATGACAGCAGCATTAAATACTTAGGCACTGCCTTGTTGAAAGTCTTTGTGAGAAAAACTTTTTAAATGCATTTTATAAATCCAATGTAAATAAGCATAGCCAATTTTTCTACTTCCATTTTTTTTTTTTAAAAAATGTGTAAGATAAATAGATCTGTATTTTGTACTTTGGGGGAAAATGTATTTCTTGGAGAAATTATACGTGACAGATTCAAAATATTGATCTCCACAGATCTCCACATTGCCTCACTAATACAATGTTGAATCAAATGGTTTCTTTTCATATTACACATATTAAGTCAACAAAGCTAGAACATCCACAACAATTTTGATGATGGCACTACATGGACATAATTCTCATTATTTCTAATCTTTCCTTTTACTGTCCCCCATTTCTGTAATTATGAATAGGTATATACAGTGCTCATTTCCCAGACTAACACTCCATAGATTTGATGAGATGTACTATGAAACAGTAAAACATATGCAATTATTGGGCTATTTGGAAAAAAAAGTTTTTAAGATGCCACAAGATTGTTTACTGTTTTAGTTTCAAAAAGATACTTTAGTTAAATTTTGTCGCATCTTTATTCTGAAAGTTCAGAATTATGTATGCAGATTAAGTGTAGAAACTTTTGTATTAACACTATTTTGGCTCCCTGGTGCTTTTTAAAGCCTCTCTGCATTCACCTTCACTTTGTTAGCCTCATAAAGCCAAGGGCATGGAGGGGCTCTTCAATGCACCAATAAAAGCTGACCAATAAAAGAGCACACAGAATGATATTCGATCAATTCCCTCTTCTAAGCTGCTGCCCATCTTGCAGTAAAAAATAAAAACAAAAGCCCCGTGTGTGCATTTACAAAGGATACAAAATTACAAAGCATCGTTGTATATTTGGGAGTTATTATGAAGAGTGGAGCTGGCATTGTGATGCAATATATTTCATCAATTGGGTATCATCATGGTTAGGAATGTACACCTATATGACCCCCACTTTATATAAAAAAAGAAGAAGATATCATTGCTGCTGCCTCCTCATCTATGACTATGTTCATATCATGAGCGGTGGTTTTATCACTTCCCAACAAGAGACAGTGAGTGTGTGCTTGAGCAATTCCGATGAAGTGAAGGTATAATTCTTCTGTTGTATTGAAAAGACTCAATGGAACAGGATCCAGGAGGCAAGAATGCTTGCTAATGAAAAAATAGCCTGTCTATAAATTCTACTTTTCCTAAATTTTCATACAACCAGCTTATCTCATCTCCCAGGTATGGTTGTAAAATCAAACAAGTCTGAAGCTGATTCTGAACTGCTAGGAAATCTCCATATACTTTGGGGAGGGGTGGGTACTTAATCATCTAATTATTTTACTTGCTCTTGGGATCTGAATCCTGGTGTTCCTGTTCCCAGGCCAGCATTTAAAACCCTCTGCCACTTTTCAGCCTGCAAGTCCATAGAGGTGCCTTTGAATGGAGAAGCCATAGGAAATGGAACCTTTTCAGAACCAAAATATTAAAAATTTGGCTTTGATTACATCATTTTCATCCTAAGAATATTTAGGGAAAGCTCAATAGTATTTCTCAGAAGACATAATAACTGAATAATGAGTTCCTTTTTCTTGTATGCCCTGTTGAAATATGGAAGAAAGTAGTTAAGTGAACACGGAAAAGCTGGAAAAACAGGTAAGTGATGCTTTCTTCAACAGAAGAGGTACAGGAGGGGGAGGCCCATTGTTCTTTCCATGATCATAAGTACATGACTGTCAACAGTTTCATTTTAGTTTGGCTGGGCCAATTAAGGTGACAGCTCCTGTCAACAGATAAGTTACTAAGAAGTTTATCTGAACATAGCTGGCTTTCACATTCTGTCTGTAGCTCATTGTCAGCCTAGCACATTAATGGAAAGCATGCTGTGGAAATAGTACACTTGTGGCTATTAAGCTCCGTCACTGCTGCAAGGGATATTGCTTGTCATTTTAGGTTTAATTGTAAATCAAGTGTCTCAGCAGTGGAAAAGCATTTAAAGTAGAAGCAAACATGATAAAATATATATCCTTTCTTGACTAGAACATCCTTTTCCAGATACATTTGGTTATGACTTTCATAATCGTCAATTAGTATGTCTTAAAAAAGGCAGTTGACACAAGGGGCAAGGCTGATCTAAAAACTTAAATTTGCCAGAAGACTAACTGATGAGTTAGTTGGGATTGTTACATTAAAACAATATGTTTTATATGCAGCCAGAACCTGAATATTACACAGTTCTTTATCTGAACAGAACGCTACAATTGAAAAGTGCATATGTGGATCTGATTGGGGTAAATTGTAATAGTGGAACAAAAATATGATTTGTATTTCCTTTTTGTCTATCTGTAAATGCCTTGGGTTTTTTTCCTCTATTTTATAACACATGGTCTTATTGTTCTATATTTTATATTCTGATATGACCTAATGGCTATTCAGTAATTCAAAATTTCTTCATATATGCCTCAAGGTAACAGCAAAATAAGGGCAACAGGATGATGTGGAATACAAAAAATATCAAGTACAAAACTTTCCCACATTTTATAATATAACTTATATTAACATATATAACTTACATATGTAAGATCTATTTGTCTTTCTGTCTGTCTGTCTGTCTGTCTATCATCTATCTATTATCTATCACCCATCTAATGGGTCATGATGGGGAGTTATATGGAGTTATATATGGAGTTATATTTTTTTATTACATTTGAAAATAAGTAAAATTATTCCTGTTATTATATAAGGTATATAGTAAGACCAGAGTTTATATTTAATGGTATCACAAAGATGAATGGTTCCAAATTATTGAGGCATACATTTTCCATGAATGAATATGACCATGTACTGACTTTTCTATTTTCTTATATTTGTAAACATAACCATGTACCAAAAGGAAAACAATTCAATAAACAAATGAGAAGAAAATGGCATGAAATGTCACACAGTGGGACTCACAGTTATTTTAGAGGCAGCCTAACAGCTCATCTCACAGCTTCTCTGTCCCTTTACACATGTGATAGGCTATTCTACGCAGAAAGTCAATAAAAAGCAAAGAACAAAAATTTCAACATGAAAGGCCATAGGTACTTTAAAGTATTAAAGAGTATTAAAGAATAAAGTAAAAAAGTATTAAAAGCACTGATGCCCTTTCTTCAGTGTGTCTCCCCTGAGGATAAGTTTATAGAATCATTTATGACACAAGAAGGTCACCCCCTGCTAAGATTTCCTTGTCAGTCTTCCATTTCCTGTCATTTCCTTGATTCTGTAATCCCTGTTTTTCTTTCATTTCTGATTTATTCATTCTTTTCAACAGATTGCAACCAGTTCACCAGTACTTGTTAACAAGATCAGCTAAATACAAAAGACAAATGAGGCAACTGATTCAAGAGTTTCATAATTTTTTACAGTTAGTTATTATGGCTCTCATTAAATATCACATTACTCATATGAGAGAGGGAGGGAGGGAGAGAGAGAGAGAGGGAGAAAGGGAGAGAGAGATTTTTGCCAAACTTCTAATAAGGATGGGCTGTGGCAAACATCTAAATATAAATCAACTGAATGAATAACTACTTTCAATTCTTTTTCTGTAAATTCTGTAAAAATAAAATAAAATAAAATAAAAAACATATTCTATTTATTTATTTATTTATTTATTTATTTATTTATTTATTTATTTATTTATTTATTTATTTATTTTATATACCACCCTTCTCCCAGAAGGGACTCAGGGCGGTGAACAGCCAAAATTAAAAAAACATACAAATACAAAAGTTAAGATAATTAAAAAGAATTAAATCACTAGCTTCCAATTTAAAACCCCCAAATCCATAAAATTTAAAATCCCAATTTAAAAACCATTTAGGCTAGGCCGGCTTGGTGGAATAAAAACGTCTTCAGGGCTTTACGGAAGGTCCGGAGGTCCGGGATCAATCGTATTCCAGGAGGCAGCTCATTCCACAGGGTGGGTGCCCCCACAGAGAAGGCTCTCCTCCTGGGGGCCGCCAGCCGACATTGCCTGACCGATGGCACCCTGAGGAGGCCCTCTCCGTGAGAGCGTATTGGCCAGTGGGAGGTTATCGGTAGCAGCAGGCGGTCTCGCAAATACCCTGGCCCTAAACCATGGAGCGCTTTAAAGATGAGAACCGACACCTTAAAGCGCACCCGGAAGACCACCGGGAGCCAATGCAGCTCGCGCAGGAGAGGTGTTATGTGGGAGCGCCATGTCGCTCCCATAATCACCCACGCGGCCGCATTCTGCACCAGCTGGAGCCTCCGGGTGCTCCTCAGGGGGAGCCCCATGTAGAGAGTGTTGCAGTAGTCCAGGTGTGACGTGACCAAGGCATGAGTGACTGTGCACAAGGAGTCCCGATCCAGAAAGGGGCGCAACTGGCATATCAGGCGAACCTGATAAAAAGCCCCCCTGGCCACGGCCGTCATATGCTCTTCTAAAGACAGCCGTGTGTCCAGGAGGACGCCCAAGTTGCGAGCCCCCTCTGTGGGGGTCAGTGACTCGCCCCCAATAGCCAGCGATGGCAACAGCTGGCTATACCGGGACGCCGGCATCCACAGCCACTCGGTCTTGGAAAGGTTGAGCCGAAGCCTGTTCCTCCCCATTCAGACCCAGACGGCCTCCAGACACTGGGACATCACTTCAAGGGCATCATTGGGGTGGTCTGGGGTGAGAGATTTATAAATCTCTCTTCTATATATATAAAAAATCTTCAACCTAACCTTCAAAAGTGCCCACACTTTTATGCCATGAGTTATTTGCATTATTTTCAAGAGTATATTTGTCTCAGTATATGGAAGACAATGGGTCCTTCCTGGTCACAGCATACTTGACAGGAGGGGAGAAACTCTATTCATATAGCTATAGTACATTTCACATAGAAAAGTGTTACCACAAACATCTATTCATAAAACAGTGTGTGTGTGATGTCTTTCCTCATATTCATGCAAGTGAAGCTTCTTGCTAGCAGGTCCTATGTGCAGAAGTATGACAGGGATAAAAATTAGACCTAAATTAGTATGTTAAGTTGATGTTGGAATGAATTAATTTTGTCAACATGATACTGTGCAGTGATTTCTTGGAAGTGATACTTCCAAACGTGGCTGAAGCAAGACATACATAAACTTGATTTAAGATACCCTAATGGCTGTTGTGGGTTGTTTGTTTGTTTTTGGTGTGTGTGTGCTCTCAATTCAGAGTTCAGAGCCCCACAGAGAGGGCTCGTAACTTGGGCGTCCTCCTGGATACACAGCTGTCTTTAGAAGAGCATATGACGGCTGTGGCCACGGGGGCTTTTTATCAGGTTCACCTGATCCACCATTTGCGTCCCTTTCTGGATCGGGATGCCTTACGCACGGTCACTCATGCTCTCGTCACGTCCTGCCTGGACTACTGTAATGCTCTCTACATGGGGCTCCCCTTGAAGAGCACCCGGAGGCTCCAACTGGTCCAGAATGTGGCCGCGCGGGGGGTTATGGGGGCGACTCGGAGCTCCCATGTAACACCTCTCCTGCACGAGCTGCACTGGCTCCTGGTGGTCTTCCGGGTACGCTTCAAGGTATTGGTTACCACCTTTAGAGCGCTCCATGGCTTAGGACCCGGGTATTTAAGAGACCGCCTTCTGCCACCGATAGCCTCCCACCGACCAGTACGCTTCCACAGAGAGGGGCACTTCAGGGTGCCATCGGTCAAATAATGCTGACTGGCAGCCCCAGGAGGAGAGCCTTCTCTATGGGGGCACCTACCCTCTGGAATGAGCTGCCCCCAGACATATGGTGGATCTTGGATCTATGCACCTTTCGCCGTGCCCTAAAGACGTATTTATTCCAACAAGCCGGGCTGGCCTAACTCTTTTAAATTGTTTTAATTTTTAAACTGCTTAATTATGGGTTTTAATACAGGGGTGCTTTTAATTGTGGGACAAATTAATTTAATTGGTTTTGAATACTGTTTTTAAATTTTGTGTTTCTTGTGTTTTATCTGTTGGCTGTTCACCACCCCGAGTCCTTCGGGAGAAGGGCGGTATATAAATATAAACAATAAATAAATAAAAATAAAAGAGTTGAATCTTGGTGATTTCAGACATAATTTACCATTTCCTCCTGCCTAGGGTTGAGAATCCTAGGAGATGAGAGTAATTGGCCCAAGGTCACCCAGCTGACTTTGTATCTAAGCAGGACAAGCAGTCATGATCTCTCGGTTTCTAGCCTGATATTTTTAGTGATCATGGAACATTGTCTTAAGTGACTATGGGTCACTGCAATCGGTCATAAAAATGAGCTTGTTGCCAAATGCCTGAAATACAGCCACGTGATGGTGGGGAGAGGGGTGTGGCAGTTGTAACTTTAGGGGGGGTTCATAAGTAACTTTTAGGGAGGTTTATTGTAACTTTGAATGATCATTAAGTGGTTGTTTGTTAAGTGAGGGTTACCTGCATGGCACTCCCATCACGACGTCTTAGGTTCCTAGACAGAACTTGATGTGTATGAAGGCCAACACTAGCTAAAGAGCTGGCAGCTGTAACTTCACATTGTCATGAACGGATAATAATATTTTATCTAATTGAGAGAGTCAAAACATTAACGCTACATTTTTTATTTAGTATAATGTAAGTGAAAAGATCCCCGCTCAGGGATAGTATCTGAATTCAGTTCTGAGCCATTACAAAGATATGACTCAGCTGCAGACTACTGAATTTATCACATTTCTTGCAAAACCAAATAATATGTGAAAAAGTAAACATTGGATTTGGTAGTTCCTTAGCAGCTGCAGCATTTTACTGAAAAAAATGAGTGATTATGATCTCCATAAACTAGATACCCTGGTCCTGAAAGTCCCTAGACTTCAATTAAAAATTGCTCACATTCCAGTGGCACTCAAATAATAAAATGATTTTATGTTATTAAAGCATATAAAGCCATGGAGGATTTATCCCCCACAAAAAATATTTGATGCACAATCCCCCCCCCAAAATCATTATTTTCAAGAAGTGCAAAGAGATTTAAACATAAATCAGCAAAGTGCTACCAATCATGAACATGGGGATTATGTTGCTTTTTATTAATACGTTTATTAATAGGTTTATTATTTAATTAATAAGATGAATATATATAATAGCAATATATTACATTAGGACTATTTTCCACTTTGATGACTCTTCCTTTAAAATATATTCCTATACTCTTTTTATTGCCTATAATAGTTTGCATGCAAAAATTGTAGGATATATAACAAATATACTTATCTTTATTGAATGTTGGAATCCTATTTTGATGTAATTTTGTAAGAAAATCAATTACTTAAATGTCTGTATAAAAATTAAACAATAAATATATTGTTTATATATATTTATTGTTTGGTTATTTGGTTATATTGTTTGGTTATGGCCAAGCATGGCAATAAATAATAACATAAATAATATATGCACATATTCTCTAATAACACCAACATTGTCTGCTTGCTAAAGATACCTACTTAGTCATGCTTTTTCCTTCTTGAATAAGCAAGAGTAAGAAATATTAATTTAATACAGTGTAATTAAAGGCCTGAGATGAGAAATATAACTGAACTACTCAAACTGACATTTATCACTAGGAATGTTCAAATCGTCTAATACATGAGTTATTCCATGCATTGGTTGACTGGATCAGAGTTAGGGATCAAACTGAAAATGTATATACAGAGCAAAATGGAGCTGATGGGCCAAAGCCCAGATGTTGTGGGCAGAAGGGGTTTGGTGGAGTTAAAAGCAGGAAAATGGCAGATGGGATTCCCGATGAGCAGCAAAGATGCTGTGAAGATGAGGGATAGGCCAACCAATGGGAACTTTTACATTGGGAGTCTTGTCATTTATGGATGTCACAGCGAGGGAGGAAAAAAAAAAAGGCAAGATGGCGGCCCTAATCATGCAATCAAGAACCAGTTTGGTTTAATGGTTAAGACATTGACTTCAAGTTCTGCCTTAACCATGAAAGCTGGTTGGGTGACCTTGGGCCAGTCACTCTCTCTCAGCCCAGTTCACCTCACAGGGTTGTTGTTATTGGAAAATAGGATGAGCAAGGTGCGATGGATATGTTCACGGTCCTGAGATTTATGAAAATAATAAAGGTGGGATATCAATAAATGAATAAATAAATTAAATAAATCAAAGTCTCACCACTTATTTGTGATGCCTTTTAATGCCTTGTGATGGCTTTCATCTCATGGTTGTGGCCTAAGTATTTCTGGTTTAGTGTAAGACTGTGAATTCACTTGGTAACTGGAACACATATAATGTTACCGGACATGTTTCTAATAAACAACATTCCATGGAGGTCAGACGGCTTCATAAAGCATTCTCCACCATTTTAGTTGTACACTTTGCTTTATTTGACTATGTAACTTAGAAGGAACCTGATTCTGAACACCCAGGAACAGACTGCTTGATGTGATGGGAGAAAGAAATACCAAAAACTAACTAACTAATACCAAAACTTCTAACTTGAATGCCGGATGTTCAGATGGAGTCACCCCATATAGCACATTGAAGTGCCATGTTTTCTTTGTTGACATAAAGTTTATGTTATCTCCCTGCTTGAACAAGCAATGAGATCTTCAAAGAAAAATGTTTTTTTTGTTCTTCATTCTTAATGACAATACTGTCTGGTTAAAGTGTTGCCCAGAGTTTGCTTTAGATCTGACACTGTCAGTGTGGCCTGTAATAAATCAGAATCGTGCCTGAACCCAAAAACCAGTCAGAAAATTAACAGCTTAATTAGGAATTGATAAATAACATCCTCATTGGACATTTGATGCAGCCCATTTTCAGCAGGACCTGGGCCTTGTATCTTGATATAGGAAGTGTTTATGTGCTTGTAACAAGGGCCCTGAGAGGTCTGCATTTTGTCAGGCTTTTGATTCCTTCATGTGTTGACCTCCTATCCTACTTTTCTTAGTCCATTTATTAGACTCTATTTAACTGAGCAATGGCATTGGATGAGTCAAGATGCTGGGCCGTTCCAAAAGAAATTTGGCTTTTGGAGAGTGAAACCTTCTGTTTAGTTCATCTTCACATTCAAACTGGTTAATTAGTCTGCTTTCACTGTTCTGAATGGGAAATCTCATTCAAGAAACAAAGCACTTAAACATTTATGCTGTGGTGCTAGAGTTGTTAGCTGGCCTACACCGGGGCCAACTATGTGTTAAAATACTTCTGTGCAACAGTTGGAAAATGATACAGATCGCAAGATAATTACAGAAAATGTCATTTTGCTTATTTTAGGATAAGGTTAAGATAACAGAGGATACACCCTACATCCTCAGCAGGCTGATGAAATTGGCGGGAAAGTCTTCAGGCAACAATATCCAAAGCAGGCCAAATTTACCCAAACTGGGAAAAATTCAGAAGGCAGAAGGCAAGCTTTGCCCTTTCATTACAGGAAGACAATCTCATGAGGCAGATTCGCAAAGGGGTGGAGTTACATTGCTGCAGCGCAGCACATTTTGTCAATTGCTCCCCTTGTCACACATCCACAGGGGAAAACAATTATGCGAGGGCAAGATTTGCCAATGTGCAAGTTCTCGTTTGTGTGCCATCCTGACTTGATGTCTTAAACCAACAATTTGGCTACAAATATGAACATGAGCCAAATAATAGTACAAAGTCCTGACTGTTGTGTACAAAAATACAACTTTGGAAAATTTAACACAGAACTGCAAAGGAGAGAGGACATGCAAGAGATGTCCTCTGCACATTTGTCCTACATATTATGGAAGCCCAGTGCAAAATATTTTACTGCTAGATGCGCAGAAGAAGATGACATTCCTTTCCATTCATCATTCAGATGTTTATGGAACTTCATCAATAAGAGCAGCCAGCATAGCACAAGTCTTTCCTGAGATGTTATTGCTACTCTCCATTCCAATATAATTGCTGTACTTTCTGTCTATTGTATGGCTGAGTGTATCTTCTTCCACATGGGAGAAGAAGAGAACATTTATAGAAGTTATATATGGAAATATGGAAAAAGTTCTATATGAGTTCTATATGAGTTCTATAAGTGTCCACACCCAGTCACAATAAGGAATGAGGAAATGTGTACCATGACATCATAATGCATGATGTCTTTCATATTAAAAAGTACGGAAAGGGTATATCTGGTACCATAATATAATAATGCCATTTTGTCATTTCTGCTCATCATTGCCCTCCCCTATGCTGGATTGTTGTTCTAGGCAGCTAGTTTTAAGAGCTAGAGCTCTTGAAAGCTAAAGCTTGATCCCTGGTGATTTCATCAATAAGCAACTCATTTTCATAACAACAATACAGAAATAGTTTGCCATTTCCTTCTTCCAGGAATTGTTTGGCTTGCCAATCAAACATATCATATTTGCATTTTCTCATGGTCCCTCCATCCCAGTACAACATGACCTAGCTTGCTTAGCTTCCAAGCCCGAAACCAGCCAAGTATTGCCTAGAGGCATTCTGAAATGTCAAAAAAGTCAAAATGGCTTTTGTGACCATGTGATCAAAGCCCCACCCCTTTTTATGTGTGTTATGCATGTTTTGCATATTAAAAGGTGGCATAGCTTTGATCATGTAGTTGCAGCTGCAGCTGCCATCTTGAATTTTTTTTTGCCCTCGGCAGACACCCCTGATGTTGCCACATAATGAATAAACAAATATGGACCAAACAATATTAATTTGTAATACAGTACCTAATATTTATGTTCGTTTAACTAAAATGATTTTTGCTTATGTTTTCCAAGCCTTTTAAGCAAGATTTAAAAAGAAAAGAAAGAAAAAACTCTCCAGGATTTCTAAGTTTTCTAAAAAAAAATAATAATATTTTGTAAAAAGTGAAAGATTCTAGAAACTATTTCTTTGTATATCAAAAGCCTTTCAGTAGCAAACATAATGTATAGACAATTAAGTGTACAGAAAAAGTTCCTACTGCAAAATAAGGCACTTAATGTGTGGGGAGCAACTTGTGGTTACGTTTAAAACCTGCAATTTTGGATCCCTCTTTAAGTAAAGGAAATAATAATGGGGACCTTAATTGCAAAAAATTACCGTTGTTACTTTGAGTTTGACATGTGCTTAATGATGAGGTGGATGGAAATGTTAAGGCTAATACCATTTGGCAGACAACTGGGGTTGATAATCACTCCCTATAATGCTATTGGGGATAACTATGGACCTATTTGGCTAATTCCAAGCAGAAGTGGTTTATTGTGCGGGAGTAAGTTTTAGCCTGCAGCAGCAAACATCCAGTATTTGCAGATCCCAAAGAGGATGAATATTAAGAGAGACAAAATGTTTGTTCAAGTGCTTTTATTCTTTTTACAGGAAGGCAATATTTTTTTTGCCACACATTTAGTCTGCTAAGAAGGCTTAGTCATATGAATTGGGATTGTAATAGGGGGAGGAATGACAATTTAGCTCCCAGAATGAAATTCCTGACAATTGTGAAAGAGCACTAACTATCACTAATAACCTATATTTTGTGAATTATGATATTCCCATTATTTGTAACCCTGGCCAGTTGCTGGCTCGGCTTCTTCCTCCCACAACAATTATGTAACTGAGCTGTGTATTAAATCTCTCGGTTGGTGCAGATGGCTGAGGTGATTGTGGCTTGGAAGAAGTGTAGGGGGGTGGTATTCTACAGAGAAAATCCATCCTGGATTCTCCAGAAATGAGGAAATACAAATTATTTTCCCACCTTTTCTCTGGATCAAATGTTAGCCAATCTTCATGCAGAGAAAGAATCCCATTTCTGACAAGGAAGAAAATTGGGTGTGTGTTACTGCCACTATAGAAGGGGTGCCAACGATTGTTTTCATTTTCTGGAAAATCTGAAGTTGGGTTATGGGTTCAACTTTTTTTGCTGGGAGAAAATTGTGTCTGTTCTCTCTTTACACTTGCTGAGTGAGTGAGATGAGAAGGTGTTAATGGAGAGCATGCTGAGAAGATTGTGCAGCCAGCTACTGGGGGTTGGCACTTATTATTTATTTATTGTATGGCAGTGTTACATTAGCCAGGAGACTACAATGTTAATAGAGAGTAGTTATTTGGCTGCCTTAAGACTGCTAGCTCTCTCAATTCACACTTGTGTGGTATCCATGGTACACTACAGGGGGAGAGCTAGTTCTGCATCAGAGAGAAAGATGAACAGCATCCTGCAGCAGCATCAAAATCATCTTGCAAATGGGTGTTGCATCCTGAAAGGTCCAGCATTGGCAGGGATCTGACCGTCTGCACAAAGCACTAGCTTGTCTTTCCAGTATCTATTTATCTACTTGCATATAAGATAGTTTTAAACTGCTGGGTGGGCAGAAATTGAGACAAGTGACGGGAGCTCACTCCCCCAGCTTGGGGTCCTAAACCAAAGACCTTCTCCAATGTCATTAAGCCACTGATCCATCATGCCTCAGGGATGAACACTGAGCAGCAAAGTCCACTGCATTAAGTCAGGCAGCCCGACCTTGGTGAATGTTTGGATCCAAAGAAGAGGGAATGTAAATTATAAGTATTAGTAGTACTTATTTATGTCAGACCTGTGTTAATTGTTAGCAACCATTTAGATAAATTTTCTCCATGACAATCTGTCCATAATCAGATGTTAAGGTGTTCCAACAGTATTATAGTATTAGTAAAAAGAATACTTATATATTGTCATCCTTGCTCTACTTTATACTATAAATGAGTGTGTCTTTAAAGCTTTTCTGATTTCCTTCAGTCCCATCACTGAATTGACAATGACATTTACATATGTATACACTATATAGTTGAAGAAACTATATCGAAGAGTTTTTGTCTATAGAACCGGTAGTAAAACCGGCGGGGGGCTCCGCCCACTGACCCCGACTTCATCAAAATGCTTCTGCACATGTGCAGGACAGCATGCGTGCACGCGAGTGAAGCAAGTGCGCATGCGCAGCCCCTTTTCAAATCGTAGTAAAGGTAAGTAGAACCCACCCCTGGTTATAAGGCTATATAACATGGGGATTTGTTGCATTGTAATTTTAACATGACTTCTAATTCTATTCTATTTATTTATTTATTGTATTCATTATGAATACATTGATTTTGTTCTTGTTTTTCATTTTATCGCAAGTTTTAATTAGTACTTTTATTGTACATCATCCCATATGCCAATATAAAATTACTTTATTAATTAAATGTGTAA
Source organism: Pantherophis guttatus (assembly GCF_059756535.1). NCBI lineage: Eukaryota > Metazoa > Chordata > Lepidosauria > Squamata > Colubridae > Pantherophis > Pantherophis guttatus. The sequence goes on along the minus strand of NC_142064.1, from coordinate 217,952,528 downwards.
ATTATAATAATTTTCTATTGACATTTGTGATGATAAGTATAAAGTATAAAATTTAATAAAAAGTCCAGGGAACATCGCAATGGCCATAGATCCTTAACACTGAAACAAATGTCAGAAAGAACAATACAAAATTATGCGGATCCCAAATTCCAATATTCTGGAGGTTAAATCAAAGATTAAAAAAACATAAGAATATCTAGATTTCATATCCAGCAAGTCATCCTGTATATCAAACAAACAGCTAACTAGATATATTCTAGTTAGTTGTTTGTTAGATGTACTAATGAACTACTATATCCAACAAAGCATTCACTAAAATATACAGTACAGTACAAATACGGTACTGTACAAATACAGTACAAATTGCTTGTTTTTAGGGCAGAAGGAAACCTGGTGTACATACCCTGGTATGTGTGTATTCAACAGCATTCTTTGGCCACCATGGTAACATCTATATTAGGTTCATGTGATTTGGCTTGACAAGGTGTTTCATGCAGCTAACGTAAGGCAATTCATCTTATAAAAGCAAAATTGAAACATAATTTGTCTTGATGATGTATTGCTTGAGGCTTCATAAATGCAAAATTTGCTTTGACAAAGTGCTTTGCATCAATCCCTCCCCCCCCCCCCCAGCCTCTACTGTGACCCTTACAAAATCTACAGAAACAGAAGTTTGGCCTGGCTATCACAAGAGCTACAGGAGATGGCAGAAGAGAGCAAAGTAGAGTGAAGTGAAGCTGTGCAGTTCACTCTTAGAAACACCAAGATCACACTTGTTACAAAGTGGTTTCTAGGGAATATTTCAGTCAAACCTTATCAAGAAAAGATTGCCCTGTCCTATATAGTATGTGCTCAATTTATATGAATCTACCCATTTTTAACTGAGCAATAAGAAAGGCTGTTATTCTGAACATATAATTATGTCTGAACATCAAATGTGTCTATAGTTCTATCAAGTCCCCTGTCTTCACCTCCATATATTTACAGAAAATGTCTTGGTTTCTACATTTAGCTCTTAGGTATTTTTTAGAAAATTAGAATGATGAGTAGCTACAGCCAAATGTTCTGCTTATAAATGTTTAGGATAAAAATAAAATAAAAATGATAAAGATAAAATAACTTAGTTGGGAATTAGAAAAGGTGGCAAGGAACAATTATATCACTGTGTCTTTTAGCACGGTGGTGTTTTATAACTGCCCATATCTGTGATGGAGAACCTATGGCATGCGTGCCACAGGTGGCACGCGTAGCCATATTGGTGGGCATGCGAGCTCAGCTCCGATGCGCGCGAGCCTTCTGGGCCCACCAGAAGTAGGGAAACAGGCCATTTCCTGCCTCCGGAGGACCTCGGGTGGTGGTGGGGAAGGCTTGTTTTTCTCTCTCCCAGCTCTCCCCAGTCTCTAGAGATGTTGGCAAACGGGCCATTTTCGGCCTCCAGAGGGCCTCCAGGGTGTGTGTGGGGAAGGTTATTTTCTCCCTCCCCAGACTCCTAGAAAGGCTTTGGAGGCTGGGGAGAGCAAAAAATGGGCCTACCGTGCCATTGTGTGCCAGGAGCAGGGGAAGCGTGGGAGGGTCATGCGTGCATGCGTGGGGGCAGGGCGCATAGAATTATGGATGTGGGCAGATGCATGGTCACTATTTTATAGACAATCACCATCTCCCATTGCGGGCATTTTTTAGCAAACACAACGCAGTCTACAAAACATTATGTGTATCTGTTAATCTGAAAGATCAATCACTTCTAATACAAGCACAGAAACAAATTAGTTAATTAATTTTAGTTGTGTTATAAAGTAAATAAGGGCATTTAGTCATCAGACAAAAATGCAGCTTTCTATATTTCTGTAGATCATTGCAACAGAGAAGTCAGATCCTCAGAAATAGGCTCTTGACTCCCTTTTCTCCAATTAGCACCTCCATCTTTGAATCTTTGGATATTAGAATAACAGAGTTGGAAGGGACCTTGGAGGTCTTCTAATCCAACCCACTTCCTAGGCAGGAAACCCTACACCCCTTCAGACAAATGGTTATCCAACATCTTCTTAAAAACTTTCAGTGTTGGAGCACTCACAACTTCTGGAAGGCAGTTGTTCCACTGATTAATTGTTCTAACTGTCAGGAAATTTTTCCTTAGTTCTAGGTTGCTTCTCTCCTTGATTAGTTTCCACCCATTGCTTCTTGTCCTACCCTCAGGTGCTTTGGAGAATAGCTTGACTCCCTCTTCTTTGTGGCAGCCCCTGAGATATTGGAACACTGCTATCGTGTCTCCCCTAGTCCTTCTTTTCATTAAACTAGACATACCCAGTTCCTGCAACCGTTCTTCATATGTTTTAGCCTCCAGTCCCCTAATCTGTTCTGCTGGATTGTGTAGCACTAATAGCTGCTGGAGATCACTATTTATTTCCTTGACAATACCTCATTGGAAATACCTCATTGGAAATGTACCTTTTAGGACAGGGGTGTCAAACCCTTAATGACACGTTGTCGTCATGTGACATATAGTAACTTTTTCCCCTGCTAAATGGGGGTGGGCGTGGCCCTGATGCGTCCAGCCCATGGCCCGCGTGTTTGACACTCCTGTCTTAGGAAGTTATACATGTCAGGTGTGAGGAAACTTGGATTGTGGCAGATTCCTGAGGAGCTAATGTTCATGTCAACCCTGTTTGTATCAGTCTATATTGGTTTGCGCTCTGGCATTTCATTTTATGGCGATGTTTCTTTCAGTTTCTTACTCTCTTGAGTCCAGAAAAAGAGAGGAAGACAGAGTGTGTGGTCTGAATATTTGACTTGTTTTATTAATGCGAATAAGATCCCATGAAATTGTCCATATCTTGTAACTCCATGTTCAACAATTTTTTTCCTGAAAAAAACCCAATAGCTGCCATAAATGTAAAGTCATGGCAAATTTAAACTGAACAGAAAACAGTGTTTTCTACTTAATTTGTAACCCATAACCTCTCAAGTAATACATAACACAGCTTGCTTCTTTCCAAAGGAAATAATTTCACAAGTAAAACATTTTTTCCTACTAGTGCAAGACAGCAGCAACAGTGCAATGTCACTCATTCAGAACCTAGCCCGTTCCAACACAGCCGGCAAGCCAAAGTGTGTGAGCCAATGACATGCATGCAATGAGGTATCTCAGAGGATCAATCTATGCCAGTCCGTGTATTTGGCTCTTTTTTCCATGAGTCTTTTGCCAAAGACAGTGGGTTCATGGAAGAAGCAGACATATAATTCCTTAGAACATCTGGGTTTCACAAGCAAAAACCAAAGATCCTTTTCCCGAAAGATGTACAGTTGGAAAGCTGATTGTGAATAAACCAGAACACATATATGCACACACACAAAAGGAGGGGGCAGAGGAAAGAACTCTTGTAAATATAATGTAAAAATCAATCTGTATAAATGCATGCATAACTTGATTTTGATTTGAAACAACCACACACAAGACTTTTGCCAAAATCTAGTGTGAGATGGTATTCTGGCCTTTTGAAATCTGTGGGATTTGCACTAATTTTTGTGTTCAGTTTTGGTCTACAAGGATAACAGAAACACTTTCCAAAAATGTGGGTCATTATATAAATGCATTATAAGACAAAACAAACAAACAGGCTTCCTGGATGAGTCATTTAAGGAAGCAGTGAATTTCACATGACTGACCATAATCCAGTCAGAGAAATGTTTGTTAAATTTATATCCCATCTTTCTTCTAAGAGTTCATGATAGCTTACATGGGGATACCTTTCATTTTATCCCACAGTAGCAATCTTATGAGGTGAAGTGTGTGGAGAGAAAGTGATTGGCTCAAAGCCACACAATGAGTATCCATAATAAATGTAAATTGAACCTGAATCTTTCAAGTCCCAGTCCAACCCCGCACAGGCTCAGGACCAGTATATTTGTAAGGCAGTCTTAGTATTATGTATTACCATAAACCGCTGAACTATTACATGATTGTCACACAATGAAATTATTAATTTGTTTATGTGCCATTAAGCTTTTTGTCAACTCTTAGCAATCTCAAAGATAGATTTTCTTCAGGAGGAAAGTTTCTTCCTTAACCTGGTCTTTGGGTCTACATCAGTACCATAAATGAGTCCACCTCACTGCTGAGTCATTCCATAATGTGTCTGAAGAAGGATAATTTATGTCTGGTCATTTGTGGTCACTGTCCTCAAGTGAGGATTTTGGGTTGATTTATTCAATGATTCATTGGCTTTTGTTCTCAGCTGTCTATTGTTTTCTCAAGAATTTTTTCCGACATAGAATTTCAAAGGTATCAATATTCTTTCTATCCTTCTTATTAAAAGTCCAACTTCTGCTTCCTTAAAGAATCACAGGGGAAAGTATTGTCTGCACAACACACTAATATTTCTGATTTAAGTAACCTAACATGTACACATTTTAAAGCAGCTTAACTTTGTAAGTATCTTAAAATTTTAAATACAATTGTTTTTAAAACTTGTGCTTTAAATATATTTTTGTAAAAGAGAAAATTCAGTAATTTTACAGTACAGATAGAGATTTGGGGGAAAATAAAGTAAGATCTACTCTCTATAAACATCTTCCACTGATTACATTCTTTGATTATCTTTTTTATTATACACAGTGGTTTGTCCTTTTAATGTTTTAAACTACTTGTGCACACTCTAGCCAGATTGGATTAATTTGGTTATTGCATTAACATTTTAGTGACATTTTATCTAAGAGTTCATGGAATGCTTTAAAAATCCCAGCTTAATGGAGACCAATCAATCATCACATTTTTTCAAAGCACAAATTATTTTAAGTTTTTGTACTACATGGGAATAATCACTGAGAGAGATAGGCATATCCTATTGTTTTGACTGATGTCATTCATTTCTCTTGAGGCCGACCCAACTGATGGCTGATGGCTTAAGTGCTGAAGTTAAGTGGGCAAATTGATGTGTTTTTCCAGGGGTGTTTCCACTGCAGCTGCCTTCTCAGCTCTAAAAATGCCAAATCACTGATAGCAGCCTGCAGCTGCTTCAACTCAAAAGTGCTGAAATGAGTTGGAGTGGGCAGTGGCAGCACATGCTGGTCCCTTTTCATCATCACCTTTAAAAGTGGTGACCTACCACATTTTTTTTTGCAAATTTCAGCTGGGAGGAGGACACTCTTGAATGCTGGGGGTCCCCCAGGAGAAGCTTCAGGAATGGTCCGTTTTAACCTCATTTGTTCCCCTCTTCTCTGACTTTCTAAGTGGGAAATCTTTTCATTTCAAAGTGAACCTGGTTTGACCAGGAGACTTGCAATAGTCCAAATTAAAAGAGTTAAGTTTTCCCATCAACTTGATGCAAAAGTTCCCATCTTTTTTCTCTCCCAAATGTCCTGTTAAAATAACAGGATTCATTAATTCTCCCAATCACTTTGTCCTCTCCAAATCCTGTTAATAGGACTTTATTTTAATCAATATGCAGATGTTTATATCTCCATTTGAAACTGGGAATTGGAATAGATTAGTCAGTTACTTGACAGTCATGTGATATTTTAATATTATTATTATCCTTCCTTTTTCTTCCAATATCTGCCCAAAGTCACTCAGTAGATAGGATAAGCAATCTCTAAATTTGAGAAAGAAAGAAGGAAGGAAGGAAAAAAGGAAGGAAAGAAGGAAGGAAGGAAGGAAGGAAGGAAGGAAGGAAGGAAGGAAGGAAGGAAGGAAGGAAGGCTGATGCAACAAACTCTGTCCTGCTCTTCTCTCCATCTTAATACAATTCATCTATAACAGTATCCCCAAATTCCTCTGTCTCCTAGATTAATTTGATTAATAAATGATCTTTCCTTTTATTTTCTTTCCAAAATAGTCAACCTTAATACATGCTTTCAAAAATAGTTTGCTGTTTCTTCATTTGAGCTGATACATAAAGACACCAGTAGTAACTGTGACAGATCGTTGAAAAATTAATTGGTTTATTTGCTTGTTTTTAAAAGTACAGATGAAGTGAATATGCTTATGTGAGCACTGTGTGTTCCCCAACCATCTCTATCACGTAGAAATAATTTTAGTGAGCTAAAATGTATGTCCTCTCTTTCTGTACATATGTGATACTACCTATCAAAGTCTTCTCCCTAAAACACCTTGAAAAGTAGTGAAAAGGAATATTTTCTGTTTTTCCTCTCTTTTTTTCAAAACAGTGGCAAACTTTAATGATAATTAGGAGTTTTCTTTTCTTTTTAAAATGCTTATATTTATTCATTTATTTAATATTCCACCTTTCCATCTACATAAGGCCCATAAAAGGAAATCAAACTATAACCACTAAAATAATAAAAATAAAGGCCCATAAAAGAGCTTACGAAATCAAATTATAATCACTAAAAATAATAAAAAATAAATGAAACAGTTAAACAACAAAAAGAAGATAAAAGATTAAATCAGCAAGAAACCAGCAGTTAAATCAATTTATCACCCAGAGGCTTTTGGAAATGATACAGTTCAACATTTTAATTTGTCTCATAAAAAAGGACATAATGAAATGTTTGTTCTTCCAACCTAAAGGAATTACAGTATTTGCTTAAGGCTGACCAGATTTATCAAAGAATATAATTGTTTCATTTTATGAGTTCCCTAATATGAATCTGAAGGAGAATTTAATAGTGTTTCAAAGCAGTCTTATGCACTTAACTTGCATTGGATATCATATTCCTGAACATTTATGCATGTATTTATTATCTATCTATCTATCTATCTATCTATCTATCTATCTATCTATCTATCTATCTATCATTTATCCATCCATCCGTCCATCCATCCGTCCATCCATCATCTATCTATCTATCTATCTATCTATCTATCTATCTATCTATCATTTATCCATCCGTCCATTCATCCATTATCTATCTATCTATCTATCTATCTATCTATCTATCTATCTATCTATTTATCAATTTTTATTACTTTTACAAATAACTCAAGGTGGCAAACATATCCAACATATCTTCCTCCTATTGTCCCCACTGGGGTAGGTTGGGCTGAGGGAGAGTGACTGGCCCAAAGTCACCCAGTTGGCCTTCATGGCCAAGGCAAGATTCATAGCCTCCTGCTTTCTAGCCTGGTGCCTTAACCGCTAGACCAAACTGGCTCAACTGCAGCATGAAGGGTTTGTCAATCAAGGGAGGACATTTTTTTATGTTTACTGGACATTCTGAACTGTTATTCTTTATGCCTTTGAGAAACCCTGCCACTGAATATTAAATTGAAGTAAGTTAGTTTAGGATCTTGACTGGATCAAAATGCTTTCTTTTGTCTTGCTCAGCTGTAGTCAGGTGCAAAAGAAGGCTGGTGGAACACTTCATCTCATATCAACTTACAATGATTCTCCTGTACAGCACAAGTATCCTAATTTTGAGAACATCAGTGACATGCTGGAACAGGTTGAAGTGGTTTTTTGGCTTAGTGGTTTTATGACAAAAGTCCTGTGAGCATAGCAATACCGAGATAAGTTTACCATAATATAATTACTAAGGCATTGACTATATTTCATTGGGGTCAAAGGTAATAGCAATAGAAATAGCAATAACCCTTAGACTTATATAACACTCCATAGTGCTTTACAGCACTCTGTGAGCAGTTTACAAATATCAGCCTATTGCTCCCAACAACCTGGATCCTCATTTTACCGACTCGGAAGGATGGAAGGCAGAGTCAACCTTGAGCTGGTCAGGATCAAACTCCTCACTGTGGGCAGACTTAGCCTGTAATACTATATTCTAACCACTGTGACAGAATGGCATCAACATCAATGCACCTATCCCTGGACCATCTACTTACCATCCCTACCGGTTCATGCGCGCTTGGACCCTCTGTGCACGCGCAGAAGCTCAAAAACAGGTTACATCCTGGTTAAAACCAGGAAGTAATGATGTCTGGGCGGGTGGGCAGAGCCTTGCGCTGCCACTGCTACCAGTTCTCCGAACCACGTGCCACCATCGCTACTGGTCGCTACCGGTTCGGCTGAATCGGTCCGAACTGGTACCATTTTACTCCTGCCCTGGGCTCTGTAATATGTTCCCCTTTCCCTTCCCATGCCCAGCCCTTTGAAGGCATAACCAAGCCTTCAAAGCCAAATGAAAAGCCACCGAGTTTAATCTATGGAGAGACTATATTCCAAACAGCAGGTGCCATGACAGAAAGACTTTCTTTCTAAGTTCTGCTAGGTGGCAGTCTCTAACAAGATGCTTCCCCTACCACATCTGATATGGTATATAGACTCAATTGGAAAGAATTAGTAAGTAAGCCAGTTCCTGCCATGAAATGCTTTGTAGGTAACTATGAGGACCTTGAATTGAACCCAGAAGTACACTGACAATCAATGCAGTTCACAGAGAAGATATGCGCCAATCAAGAAGTGCACTTAACTGCATTTTGCACCCACCTTAAATTCCAGATGCTCTTCAGTTGCAGTCCCATGTAAGGTGCAGGGCAGTAATCCTTTTAGGACGTGACCAGTCCGATTTTCTCCCAATGCAATTGAATACAACCATTTCCTTGTCTACTTTTGTTGTGACATTTCTCCTGCAGAAAAAGCAGCAGAAGGGAGACAAATGGCAAAGCAATCTTCGTTCAACTTCAGTTGCTCAATGGAAGAGGGGAATAGCAATTTTGAGGAAGGATAAATGTTTAGGGGGAGTATCTGAAATTGTTGATTTAGTGTAATTTTCTGTTTTTTCCTCTAGCCATGGTGCAGAAACATTGTCAAGATGTTTTTGTAATTTAGTGCTGTCAGTTGTGTACACAGTGAAACAAATCTCATTTACATTTAACATAAACCCCTGTCTTGACTCCCATTAACTTCTAAAGTTCTGTAGATTAATTATTTAGGAAAATCTTTACCAGGTATGTAAACAAATTGCCAAAGAAACACAAGGTCAAGAATTAGATCTTTATTCTGTGTGCTCATTCCAAATCAATGTTTTGTTATTTCCTGCCTCCATGATATATACAAAGGAGATGATATTTAACTTTCCCTGGGGTATAAGCAGGAAATAGCCTTTTTAACCAGTGAATTTCAAAACTGATCAAAATAGCATTCCTATTTTGCCCATTGCTGACAATCACAGGTATATAGTAATACTAGTGGCATCATTTATCCAATAGATCTCTCAAAATTAAAAAGGGCTTTTACTTTAGCAATAGCAATTAGAGTTATATATCACTTCACAGCCCTCTCTAAACAGTTTACAGAGTCAGCATATTGCACCCAACAATCTGGGTCCTCATTTTCCTCACCTCAGAAGGATGGAAGGCTGAGTCAACCTTGAGCCGATGAGATTCGAACTGCCAAACTGCTGGCAGCCGGAAGTCAGCAGAAGTAGCCTGCAGTACTGCACTCTAACCACTGCACCATCATGGCTCTCATTAATGCATTGTAAGGCTCTCATTTTGGCTCTCTTGGAGGATTCATGGCTTAGTCATTAATACAGTAATGCAGTAACCGCTTGATTATTAGACTAATGGAAGAAGCAAAGAATACGAAATTTGAGTGGGATTTACTTAATGTGTTTTTAAAATATTTTATGCTTACCATGCATATGTAGAATGAGGAATGAGTTTTATGCATACCAAAAGCATGCAGTATACAGGCAGATCTTGTCAAACCAAAGTGCATTAAAGGAGGGTGCGTTGTATTCAAAGAAGGGTTGCACAACTTTAGCTAACCCTGAGTGAGGATTGGATTAAGAGTCATGCTGAATAGCCATGGGAGCAAACCAAGATAAAATGGGCTGTTTTCCAAATTGTGGTCAGTATATACTGTTGAGCCCTTATGTTAAATTATGAACCCATTTTGCTTCAAGGCTATTGAACATATTTGAGTAGAAGTAATACTTTCTCATGAGAAAACCTTCGTAAAATATCAAAAAAGATTGATTAAAATAAATATGTCATTTCTACATAATGGGGGAAAGTTCTGAATTTTTTAAAAACCCAGTATCCCAGTTGGCCAGCATAAAATCTACACATCTGGAAGAAATAAAATGCAATCAAAAATCCATTCCACATCTTTATTCAAACACTATTCAACTTACTTCTTTGGACAATTTGATCAAAGTATTTTACAATCCTTAATATATTTATATTCATAACATCCCTTTGAGGTGAAGTGTTTTGGCTTTTTTTTTCCCTTTCCCTTTCCCTTTCCCTTTTTCTTTTTTCTTTTTTCTTTTTTTTTGTGCCAGAACAGATGGTAGTCAGAGAGACCAATTTTAATATTGAGAGAATTTTTTGCTGTGATCTGATGAACTCTGACTTCAAATTCATTTTACAAAGCCTCCAATGCATTCTCTCTGTAACATTAATGCCACTAATAAACCAAATGTCCATCTAATAATGCCAATATTTAAGGAACTAAACAGGCATTTATTCTGCAATATTCTACATATCTATTCAGAAGTAAGCTCCATAATATTTCAGTAGGGATTATTTCCAGATAGTTTGTATACAGGATTTTATTCTGAATCAGTTAATTCAAGGAAAAGGGAAACTACCAGAAAAATCAGGAAGATTTATTTCAAAAATTCTTCCTTCAGATGTAGTTGTCACATTGCTTCATGCAACATCAAGGTCCCTTTGGTAATTGGTCTTCTTCACTCAAAAAAGTTTCAAAAAGGAAACCTGATTATATCAGTTTTGGTTTCTATCTTATCTAACATGATCTTCCAAAAAAAAAAAAAGAAAGAAAGAAAGAAAAAGAGAGAGAGAGAGAAAGAAAGACAAGAAAGAAAAAAAAGATGATATGCCAAATCTGCTGTCAGAGGGAATCATTTGACTTTGCTAATGATGTAGTTGACTTGCTAACTGGAATATCAGCAAACAGTGGCCCTGTGTTGTTGACATGCTAAATACACATAGAAATAGAGATCACGCCTTCTTGCATGATTTCTGATGGCTGAGTTTGCATATATTCAGAAGATGCCAGTTGTATAATAAAATACAAATGATCCTCATCATTCTGACACAAGTGAGGTTTTGATAGCACTTTGGATGCATCTGAATAGAGACATAGAGCAGCATGGGCTGCAACTCTATCGCTACCCACTCAATATAAGTCTTATTGAATTCACTGGAATGTTATTTCTGAGTACATTTGAAGCAGTGGTGAAATCTAAAATTTCTTACTACCAGTTCTGTGGCCGATCAGGCAACTCAGCTGGGATTGTCTGAGGCATTTAAAAGAAAAAAAGCCTCTGCCGATTAGGCAACTCAGCTTGGATCGTCAGAGACTCTTAAAAGCATTTTTTCTACAACCTCTGAAGAGGTTGTAGAAAAAATGCTTTTAAAAGCCTTTGACGATCCCAGCTGAGCCGTGCGATCATCAGAGGCTTTTTTTTTCTTTTAAAAGCATTTTTTCGGCCAAAGAGGTTGTAGAAAAAATGCTTTTAAAAACTAAAAAAAAAAAGCCTCTGATGATTGTGCGGCTCAGCTGGGCATGAGGGGGGGCAGGGATTTTTGCTACCAGTTCTCCGAACCACCCGCCTCCCTTGCTACCAGATCGAGTGATCTGGTCTGAACCGGGAGCATTTCACCCCTGATTTGAACCAAGTTGTGCATAGATGTGATACTCTTTACTAAAATTGTGTGTTTGCTTTTAAATATCATGATAATACAATATATAATGACTGCAGATTCAGAGAATTAAAGCTTTTTTTAAAAATAGCTTTTGGAATGTTTATTTATGTATTGAATTTCTATACCTGCCCATTTTAACCAGTGACTCTAAGTTGCTTACAACTGAAATGTGACCCTACAGCTACTTTCAAATGCCATAGGAGCATCAACATACTAGTGATAAACCTAAGTGGATTATAACTCTGTGAAAAAAATAGAACTTTTTCATTAATTTCTTAATTATTCATGATATCTCTCAGATTCAATAATACAGGTAGTCCTTGACTTACAGCCACAATTGAACCCAACATTGCTGTTGCTAAGTGAAACATTTGTTAAGTGAATTTTGTCCCATTTTTACAATCTTCCTTGCCACAGTTGTTAAGTTTGTACTGTAACACTGGCTTTCCCATTGACTTTGCGTGTCAGAAAGTCACATGACCCTGGGACATTGCAACTTTCATAACTATGAACCAGTTGCCAAATGCTCGCATTTTGATCATGTGACCACAGGGATGCTGCAACGGTTGTAAGTTTGAAAAATGGTCATAAGTTACTTTTTTCGGTGCCGTCGTAACTTTGAATGGTCACTAAGTGAACTGTTGTAAGTCAAGGACTATCGTATAGAACAGGGGTGTCAAATTCAAATGGTGTGCCTACCATCCCTGTCTTCCCATTTATCTGTATTTACTTCCTTCCTTCATGTTTATGTTCATACTTATATTTGCTACCTTGTAGATGTTTGACAAACAAATAAATAAAATAAATAAATAAACTCGTGATGACACGTTTTCATCAGATGACGTATTGCAATTTTTCCCCTTCGTTAAAACTTCGCTAATGGTTGATATGGGTTGCTGCCAGAGTCCTAGATATCAACTAAGTACCTTCTTAAGATGTACGATGTTCCGAGTAGCACAGTTTTTTGCAGTTCTGCTGGTGTTATTGCAGGAAGCTGCAATTTCTTGATGTTTTTTATAAAATTCTTGGACATGGTACCAAGTGCCCCGATGACAATGCGTATCACTGTTACATGTTTCATCCATAATCGTGTAGTTTCGATAGCCAGGTCATGATATTTCATGATTTTTTCCAGTTCTTTTTCTTTGACTCTGGCATCTCCTGGTACCGCAATATCAATAAATTGTACATTTTGTTTTCAACAACTGTGATATCTGGCATATTGTGTTCCAAATGACGATCCGTCTGCATTCGAAAGTCCCACAAGATCTTCATCTTCTCATTTTCTATAACTTTTTCCACTTTATGTTCCCATGACTTTTAGGTAAGTCGTATTTTGTACATAATGACCAATAGGTTAATTTAGCAACTTGGTCATGTCTAGCTTTGTAATCAGTTCGTGCAATTTTGCTGCATTCACATATTAAATGTGAATTTAATTATTATTAAATTATTAATAATTTAATAATTTAAAATTATTATAATATACTTTATTCATTAATTATTATTATTATTATTATTATTATTATTATTATTATTATTAATTCATTAAACATGAAACTCAGTCAACTGAACACTTAAAAATGTATCACAAATATCATTGACTAGCACTGATGGTTGATACGGATTGCTGCCAGCATCGTAGGTATCAACCAAGTATCTTCTTAAAATGTACGATGTTCCAAGTAACACAGTTTTTAACAAACTCATGCAGAGTCTATGTTTCTGGTCATTAATCCCATGTGTTAGATAGACTCTGAGTAATCTTAATAAATGATTTTGCCAAAGGGTATAAAACTAGAATTTATTAATGTATTGTATTTACTGCCACAGGGAATGTGGCTTCAGCTATTCTTCAGCAAAGGGGTGTGTTGTTTTCAAAGCAGGACACAGGTCTTTGTGCACGAATTGCATTTGTTCTGATGGGAGTTTTTATTTAGAAGACTGTGTGGAGTCATTAAATATCATTTAAAATATATCTGAAATTCTCTTTTAAACAATTGTGTGATGGGATGGACTTTCATTTTTGTCAACACACATAAAATCTAATATAGATCCAAAAATGTTTAGTGACTTTTATTTCACTATGAAAGCTTAAAATGAGCTATCAAAATAATTACACCCTGCAATTAATGTTTCATATGGCAATTATACAATTTCATAAATCACAGGTAATATTAAGCACTAGAAGTGAATTTCCACTGACAGAAATAATATTTAATATGTCAGAAAAATTATTTGCTTTTTTAATGACAAAAATGTTTGGGAACATGCCAGAACTACAATTCAATTTAATTAAGGGGGAAAAAAGAAAGGAAAAATACATCCACTCCAACTCTCTTCTTGTCAATTATTATTATTTATTATTATTATTATTTATTTGATTTATATGCCGCCCTTCTCCAGTCACTCAGGGCAGCTTACAATGCGTTAAGCAATAGCCTTCATACTTTTGTATATTTATACAAAGTCAGCTTATTGCCCCCACAATCCGGGTCCTCACTTTCCAAATATCACTTTGGAAGCAAATTATTTGCTTCCAAAGTGATATTTTCCCTCTCTTTTCTTTTTTTAATTTTTTTTTCCAGAATCATAGGATTGGGAGAGGTTCATTTGGCTCTCCAATTCAACCTCATGCTCATAGCCTTTCTATTTGCAGATCTTTGAGCCTGAGAGAGGGGTCAAATGCATGATAACTCATGAGTCTCTGTGCACCACAAGAGATTTAAGTCCAGCTCATTGAATGAGCTTAATTCTTGCTCATTTCCTTTGACTGTTAGTAGCTCAGATTCTTGTAGAGAGTTTAAACTTGCAATAAATCTTTATACTCATTTGAACAGAAATATTGCATCCAGGTTTGGTCATCACAATACAAATGTTGAGACTCTAGAAAGAATACAGAGAAGAGCAACAAAAATGATTAGGAGACTGGAGGCTAAAACATATGAAGAATGGTTGCAGGAATTGGGTGTGTCTAGTTTAATGAAAAGACGGACTAGATGACATGATAGCAGTTGTTCAATATCTCATAGGCTGCCACAAAGAAGGGGGGGTGTCAACCTATTCTCCAAAGCACCTAAAGCAGGACAAGAAGCAATGGATGGAAATTAATCAAGGAGAGAAGCAACCTAGAACTAAGGACCAATTTCCTGACAGTGAGAACAATTAATCTGTTAGCAAAGAAAGTATTTGACTTGACAATCAATGACTAAATCCTATCAATTAGACATCCCTTTAATATGAAGATTTCTACATTTATGCTCCAAATGATGATGTTGAAGAAGAGAAAATTGATGAGCTTTATGGTCAGATTCAATCTGAATTTATAGAAAGCACAATCAAGATCTCCTGCTTATGATTGGAGACTGGAAGGGCAAAGTTGGAGGAAAAGGCATGGAGGAAAATGTAGCTGAAAGTATGGCCTTGGAAACAGAAATGAAGCAAGAGAAGGACTTAACAGTTTCTGCCAACCCAGTGAACTGCTTAATTGCCAAAAGAGTTTTTAAACATCCAAAACAATGTCTATATACATTGATAGCAGCAAATAAAGGGGTGAACAGAAATCAAATAGCCTATATTATTAATGCTAGGAAATGGAACAGCTTAGCTGCAATCACAAGGACAAGACCAGGGGTTGACTGCAGAACCAACCACAAGATAAAGCATAAGAATGAAGCCAATCAATTTCTACACTGTGATTTTGAGCATATAGCCACATTTTCAAGAAGAACATCAGAAAATGCTGAAGTCCTGAATCTCATTGATAAGTTTTCAAAATCTCTTGGGAATGAAATTGTTAAGGATGAATGCCAGAACAAACTCTCAAAGATTAAGAAACAGAATTATCAGTGATTTCTGTTGGAGGCTCAGGATTTCTGTTGGAGGCTCAGGAAAATAGGCTAGGGGATGTGTGCAGGATTTGGTGTCATGAATTGCCCACTATCTTTAAATAGAAAATTACTTCAACAAGACTAAAACACAAACAAGGAATCTGTGACTTCATGAGCTGCAGAACTATAGGTTGAACCACATCTCTGATACAGTAGTTATCCTATGGAACATATTCATTACGGTCAGAAGAAGGTAAAATAATGTGCTATACCAATATTGCAGACAAATACAGATTAGTAGCATCCTTTTAGTAAGACTACCAAAGCTTAAGCAAAGAAGAAAATCAACATCATCTTTGTGGGATCTGAGTATTTTATAGTGCAATCATATATTTTCTAAATAGGATTTTTGGAGAAAGTGAAGATGCCTACAGTATCAACTATCTTCTATTAGATGTGTTTCATAATAATCTGATTTGTTAGCAATAAACAGTCTGCTCTTCCAAAAATTATTCCAAATCTTAAAACTTCATAGAGTTAGTTAATGTAAACATCCTATACAGATAATCCTACCTAACCAGATGACCTGCTATTTACAACAAAAAGTTTCTATTTATATCAGCAAATTGTATTTATTAAAAACCCAGAATGGTCACAGATGTTTGGCAATATTTAATACTGAATTCACTACATAAGAAATCAATTATCAGTTAAGTAATGTGGTGACTGTGTATATTTATACATTCACTGGCTACTCAGTACCTGTATTAGATTTACCATGATTTGTTTAAAGGAAAATGCATTCTGATGCATGTATGGAATTGCTAATCTTTGAAAATTTTGCATATATACAAACTTGGTATTATTTCAAGGAAGTTAGTGACCTTGCAGGTGAAATGCTCATGCCAAACTATTTAGCGGTGTATTATGGCAAATGTCCAGGGTGACAGAAATGAGTTTTTAGCCAGAATCATTACATGCTAGATTTAAACTGGGTCTCCATGAATGAGAGCCTTGAATGTATAAAATTACTAAATTCTGTAATTCCTAGAGGTCTTTGAAAGTGTTATGCTAAGGGAATAGCATTAAAATTCAAGGTATAAAATTCTAGGTAATATTATTAGTAATAGTACTAGGTATTATTAACAAACGTTGTATATTTTTTAACTGTGTTACAATTGTTACATCATAGAACAAGAGGCCAAACTACTGCGCATAAGAGCCAATCACTGCATGTACACAAAGCTAGAGCACCGGGCTTATTCCTTTCCCCTATATACATTAACTGTGGAGAAATATGGTTCTTCATATTTGAAACCTTTTCCTGGCTTCACATCTATATATATAAAAGCGAAAACCACTCACACATCATCACGAAATCTCCAGAACTGTAAAGCCTACAAACTTGAAATTTGGCATATATGTTTCTTTTGGCTTCTAGATGCTCGCTAAGAAAGGATTTTTCGAAATGACCATCAGATCATTATTATTTCATATACAGTATTATATTCACACGCTTTGATGCTAAGGAGTTAGATTCTACTTCGCCTTCCCAACTGAAAGGAACTCTGTCCCAATTGCCAGTTGCCTTATATGAACATGCTCTGATGCTACCCCTTCGCTAAACCGGGCGAGGGCATGGCCAGCACGTGACTCATCAGGCTTGCGGGCTGGGACATTCTACTTCCCCTCCCCCTCTGTTCCAACTGCCAATTGCCTTATATTAACATGCTCTGATGCTACGGAGTTACACATTCTACAGGCTTAAAGTGTCAATTTATCACACCAGATCACATAGTTTCGTAGCGAGGCGCGGACGGCCAGCTAGTAGTAAATAAATAATTAGTTCATTTATCTGAAAAGTCATTTTTTTTAAGGAAGCATGAATAGGTCCAGTAAATTTCAAAGTGCCCACTTTGAAACACATTTTGTCAGAATAACTACTTGTCCATAATGAATTGTCTACTGGGTGGATCCTTTTTTGTGTATAGCTGTATACACTCCATTGATAATGTCATTTTCAATCATATGATGAGCAGTCCACACATATGCTTGGTGGGGGGGGGGGAAGTCACTTGAAATAAAGAACAAGATGTTGCCCTTCTCGAATCCCCAAACCAACTGAATTGGTATCTGAATGATGTTCAGAACCTGTGATGGGAAGTACAAGGATCATAAATCTCTGTCCTTCAGCAGCCAACCATCTCTCAAGATTCCTCAACATCTGTTGCCTGCCCTGGCTAATAGTAGGCCGTCTTGTCATTAGGAACAATTAGACATGTTTACATGAATGGAACATCGCATAAGAACACTTAAATTGGGAACATTTAATCAGCATTTTCTACTGAAATTGCCAATAAACTGTTGTTCCTAAAAATAACTATTATTCATGTTTACAGATAAAATAACATTTTGAGATTGGTTTTTATAATTTGCTTTTAAGAAGAAACATATTTTTTGCAGTTTCTTTTAAGTTCATCTGTTTGGTGAAACTGGACAGAAAGTTGAACATCTGTCTTTATTTCTATGCAAGGAAGAACTCAGAGTGATTACTTTCTCATATGAGTCTGCTGTGGTCTTCTATAAAAAATTGAATTGAAGATGTCTTCCCCATTAACAGAAGTTGAAGGAAGTAGGGAAAGAGGTGGTAGTTGTTTTTTTTTTTTTACATCATTAAGAATTAACAGGAAAATCTTACCTTCAGTTTCAATCAATGGGTTCTTTTAAGGTTCCAAGCATTCTAATTTACCATAGTCACCCTATTTGTGATAGCATCATAGCATGCATGAATTTATAAGAATTATGGACTTATAAGAATTTTAATAGGGTATCACTAAACACATTCCATAGTATGTTTTGTTTTCTTCGCCTTCTATAAATAAGCTACATTATATGAACAGTAATGACTTGGGGAATGTCTTGTGGGAAAAAGAAACATTAGATAAAATCAAGCAGTTGTAATGTTTTCTTTTAAAGAAACAAGATTCACATTTTAATGCTATGATTCAGCTAACAAAATTTCTTCATTTCCTGTGATCCTAACAAAATGCATAGTCTCTCAGGTGGTTTCAAAATTATGATTTGTTTGCAGACCATTTTCTATTAGTAAAAGTCATCTTTTTCAAGATCTGTGATATCACAAATGTAACTAAATTGAAATAGAATCATTAGAGCCTTTTATGAATTAATTGCATTTGTCCCACTGCTGAGAATATTAGCCCAATTTAAATTCAACTGAAATCAATACTTCAAGTTAATTTCTAATATAGGGCATTACCAGTCTTCATTGTTGCTTTTTATTCTATTTCATATTGCATGTTTTATTTTATAAACTTCCAAGAACAATTTGATGAGGTGGTATATAAGTGATTGTACAAATATGTTCATAATGAATAAGTAAAAATGGATTGGAGTAAAATAAAAATGTAATTAGTATGTAGAGTGCAGAAGAAAAATTATTTTGATTTCTTAGCAGTGGGATTATCCTGTGCAGAAAAATAGTAAGGTATTCAGGGATTACAATGTATATAGAATACCCTATTGGGAGATTTAGCAATCATTTTAAGAGGTATTTTAAAAATCATGGGAGCTATCAGTAGTTAGCAATTATGATGGATATACTATCAGGTGCAATATATCTCTTACTAGCAATAGCTTTGAGACACATGCCTGGAGATATGCTACTATGGTCATATTCTTCTTAAGAGCTTCCCAAGATGTATGGCTGGCCAATGTGGGAGAATGCTGGAATAAAAATGTGATAATTTATATTTCTGTTTCCAGGATGAGTTCAGAATTCAAAGCATTTTTCCTGACTCTTCTTATGCTTCTGCAAAATTTACCTCAGAAAGCAGAAGTGTCCTTCAAAACAATGTGAAAACTAACAGGGAAGAAGTGAAAGTCAAAGGGGAAAAAGGAGAATTGTTGAGAATTGCCTATGGCCCACTTCTGTTCACAGATCCTTCGATCCATAGCATGGGGCAACCCATTAGTAGAGGAATCCCTTCTATTCATGAAAGAACAAGTTTGAATGTAACCTGTTATATCTCTTGTGATCCTACTGAAATGCATGGAAAATGCATAAGGGTTTCATCATTGGTTTGATGGGAGTAGATCAGGCAACAGTCTTAGTAGGATGATGAGTTGTTTCTTGCAAGTATGTAATTACAGGGAACAGACATAATTCAAACTGTTTTTTGTTGTGGTTCAAAATGCTCTGAATTAAAATAGCAATGATACAGGATTGCAGTCAGGCACAAAGTAATTGTTAAATTGTGCCTCAAAGTACAAAGTACAAAACAAGGGTGCAGACCTATATTGTTAATTCTGCAGGGATTTGCTTAGAAAGTGAATTGTGGATGTTTTCTGGGCTTCAGATATGCTGGGAATATTATACACTAGTTTTCTCTGGTGTATTGTGAGGAAAAAATGTGATATTTTGTTAGGGAACAACTGTATGTACATTTCTGTTGCTATTACAAAATAGATAACATGAAGACAACAAGAAGTTTCGAAAAACATTTGTCTCTTTGTTTGAGGCAGGAGGTACTTAAGATTGTTCTTACTCTGAATTCTTCCATAGATCTCAAGATTTTTCTCAACCTCTCTTGTGTGGTACATTTTGGCTATACAAGGATCTGAAATTGGAGAATTGGGTTTATTCTCATGCACTAGGAATTCTTGAATTTTAGGTATGTTAATGCTGATTGTACATTTCTGAATTAAGCCTTCCTTTCTTCCTTCCTTCCTTCCTCCCTCCCTCCCTCTCTCCCTCCCATCTATCCATCCTGGACCATGAGGTCATCCATTGTGCTGACATGTGTGAGGGAAATATTCTTCCTCTTGAGCCATACTAGGTTTCTTATTCAAATCGAATTTTTATTTTGGTCATAGACCAGCATAAGATTCTTTATCTATGATTAAAATATGTTTCAACATTTTTCTAGCTGTGACTGTGGGTCTTCTTATAATGGACATGAATGTAATTATAAAGATATTTGAATGTAAAAGTGTAGTAATGACTCTTAAGAAAAAGAAAAAAGCCATTATTTGCTGCATCTACCTGTACAAGAGAAAGGATCATACAAAGTTATTACTTAGGTAAAAAGAGGAACATCCTTCTATACATGCTGTGTTCTTTGATGAAGAGAAGATAATTTCTACATAGATATTTTTTTACAATGAATCAATAGCTGAATGAATCAATTCAAAATAACATTACTAAAATAACTGACAAAACTTTCAAAAAGTTTTTCAGTTATTGCTTTCCTGACTGGACCAAATACTGTTTCTACTCACTAGTGTGAAAGAGGCCCATGACACATAGTCAGTAAGAAATCCCAAGCAGAGCGTAAAGTTAAATATAAATTATTTGGACATTTTGTTACACTAATGTATAAAAACACATAATTCTATCAAGTAGAATGAGATGATTGTCAGAAAGCAAAATCCAACATGCAAAGTGAGTATGATATAACCAGTCTGTTAAAAAAAAAGAAAGCTGTAATCCTTTTAGGGATTTTTTAAAAATGTGCATATTAGGCTGGATTAACTTGTGGTTTTTATCAAGCTTTCCTTTGTGGTTTCAGGAAAGTTTCTGGCAACATGGAGATTTTACAAATGGATTTAAAATTAATCAACATCTATTTATGAGAAAGTTTAAACCATTACTAATTCAGTACAAATATATCTATCCCTCCATCTAAAGAACTGGCCTTTTGTGCCTGCCATCTGCTAAATTGTTGTAATGACATTTTTTATAAAGTACAGTCATAATTAATTATACTTCTTGGGAAAAGAGGATTTAAATACATTAGCAACATTTTAAATTCCACTTGTGGAATGCAAAATTTTCCTACTGCTCTCTGTGAAAAGAAGAAGAAGAAGGAACAAAACAAAACACCAGAGCCATATGGTTGTGTGACTGAAAACCAGTTGAGCAATGCTTGACTTGTGGTAAGATCTGTGAACATTTTGTTTTAATCTATGGCCCAGACTGTAAATATTAGAATTTTTATAAAATAAATAAATGAACACTAACACTCATTTTCCCAAAGTACTTGAAAGTACTTGATCTTCTAGCATGCATAGAGATGACGTTCAAGCATAAACACAAATGTTTCATTAAGTTCAAAACTGCAGTACACAGGAACTGAAGTGTTATTATTGTGTCCCTTTCTTTAGTTTAACTGTTGATATATTTGAACACGTACACATATAGACCAAAACAGTACCTGTTTACTAGATACTGTATGGACAATCTGCTAGTCCATGACTATAGGTAACCAAAAGAGTCCACTCTTATTTAGTCATTTTCTTCTCTTCCATTAGGTACAAGGAAGAATAGTCCTCTGTTCATCTACCTTAAGGTAGGTTGAATTCCTAATTTTTATTTCTGAACAGATTATAGAACTGCAGTGAAAATATATTTAGGAACTTAAGCCTATCTTATATTGAAAAGTTGTTTTGCATTAATTGGTATTGCCTATATTGGCAGAAGCTCGCCTAAGTGTCATATAAGATTGTTTTCCAGCTCTGTCTTGTAGCAACTCTGAAAGTGTTCTGAGTTTGAATTTATTCTCTTTCAAGCAGAGGCTTATGACATTTTAGAGCAGTGTTTTTCAGCATGCTGACTGGGGAATTATGGGAGTTGAAGTCCATACATTTTTAAATTGCTACAACTTCCTTACAGAATGGTTGGAACTCAGTTCAAAATTAGTTAAAATAAGTTATTTCAAAGAAGAAATAACTGTTTCAAAGTTAAATATTTTAAGCTTGAAATATTTCATCTTCAAAATGTTTTGGAGCATCCCTAATAATGAACACATACTTTTGCAAATAAAAAAATAGGCAAAAATATATTTTTTTTAAATTTTTCATAGAGGATCTACTGATGCTAGAAAGTGAGCCACAACCTCCAAGCACACAAGAAGATTCTAGAAAGGAAAAAAATATTTAGAGCAGTTGGAGGCACTGGATATATTTATCTGGCAAAGGAATATCTGTACAGCAGCTTGTTCTACTTGAAGGGCTGTTATGTAGAAGATAGGGCAGAGATGTTCAGAGTTGGTCCAGAAAACTGGACTTCAAATGATGGGTTTAAAATACAAGGGAATAACTTTCAGGCAGTAACTTTTGGGATTTTTTTTCTAATAGTAAAGCTATTCAATAGTTCGCTTTGCAAGGTTGTGTACTCTCCTTCACTGGAAGGTATTTAAGCAAGGCTGGATAATCTCTCAGAAGGAAATGTCTGCACTGGGTATGAAGAAGGGCTACTTGATGTCCAAGAACTTTCTAACTCTTCTACATATATTCTCCAAGCTAGTTCTAGTTAACAGTATAGGGAATTAAACTGATATTGGTGGCTTCATGAGTTGACATCCAGCATTACGCTTATGGTGTTCATGTTGCAACATTTCCCATTGTCTCTTTTCCCCTATAGTTCCTGCCTACCCCTAAATCTGCTCTGGGAAATGCATTAATCATATCTTATTCCCCCATAAACATATATGGGGGAATAAGAGAAATCTGCTCAGCAGATGGACTGAATGCTAACTTCTCCATGAAAAAATAAGGAAGTAAACAGTGCATAAACTCGGGGGATTAGATGATATTGTATGGGTGTTCAGATTTAGTTGTAGTAATCTGTCCTGCAGCTGATGCAGCTGAAAAACAGACATAAAAAGAGAAACGTTGACTTTCACATACTTTCTCACATGGTTTCTTTCTTGGGGGTTTGATCAGATTTGTGGGTAATGTGGATGTTTTCTTCTGTGTTATATATTGCAGTTTCACAAATGCCTACTTAGCATTTGTGATAATGCAAAACAGCATTATCACACTGAAATAACACACTGAAACTGATGAATAAGGACTCAAGAAATAAAGCACTTCTCAAATTTCTGGAATTTATGGATTTTCCATGCCCACAGAAATCATTTGTCTAAAGAATGTGCTTTTATTTTATTTTTGAGTTACCGTATTTTTTAAAAAATTATAAGAGCTTATAAAGCTCTTAGAATTTCCAAATACCAATGTCAGCATAGTTAGTTGGAGGGAAGATCCCAAAACATTTGCCTGGCTCCAGCTAGTGACTAATCACTTAAACAGCAGGGTATACTCTTAGCTAATAAATATATGACTGATATAAGACCTCCATGTTCTGATAAATGTAATTGATTCACTGGGATGAAAATCTACTTATTTGGGAAAGGATTTTTCTGAAAATAAACTTAATGTTAATAAATGTATGCTGTTTCTTCTAACAATGTGGCAAAATAATCATATACTGATTAAATAAAGAGATAAGTAGAGAAAATATCAAGTTAAATGCATGTATGCAGTATACATATATATGCATACACACATATTCAGGAGAGAGAGAGATGGATGGATATGGATGGATGGATAGCGACAGACAGACAGACAGATGAGATGAGATAAGAACACTATGAAATTCTCTTGAAGCCAAACATAGTTTCTCAATCATATACTCTGTTGCTAACCATAGCAATATATTTTCTGTTGTTAAATGGATAATATCATAAGTAACACATTTTTACAGTTTGAGATATACTAGCTTCATCAGTTTAGTCATAACAATGTTATATGTTTATGATATCTTGGTTATTTAAAATCTAAACAATAAGTCTGTGTGCTTTAATTTAAGTTCACCCTTTTAATTCAGTAATTTACTGTACCTAACAATTTGTTCCCTTTTAAATACTATCGAATATGTAAAGGCTTCAATTGTAGATACCCAGACTGGAATTTTCAAATAGTATTGCTTTTTGACCTTCTCCCAATTCAACAATAAAGCTTCCCGTATCTGATGTCTTCTAAAATACCCCTGTATTTTTGCACCTTTATACTATAAGTAAGCATGCCAACCCATCAATAAATCATGGCCCTCCAGATTCAGTAATCTTGTATTTCTCAAAGTTATCCATTCTTTAATCCACATTAAACATGTTGCTTGATAGTAAAGTTCAAAGTTAGGTAAGCCAAAACCACCCCTCATTTTAGCGTCCTATAACAACTTTAATCTCATCCTCGCCTTTTTCTCCTGCCAAATATATTTCAATATCATTTTATTCAAGTCCTCAAAAAATTCCTTCTCCAACTTAATTAGAATTGCCTGAAATAAGTACAGAATTCTAGGTAAAACATTCATCTTAATAGTTGAAATCCTTCCAATCAGTGATAACTACAAGTTTTCCATTTCGCCAAATCTTGCCCTATCTGTTGTTTAAGCTTATTATAATTATTTTCTTTAAGTGCACTACATCTTACTGTCAAATGTATCCCCAAATATTATGTCTTGTTTGTGACCTGCATCTTTGATATCTCCATCAATTCTTCTTTTTGCTTTTTCAACATATTTTTAGTCATTATCTTTGTTTTATCATTGTTAATTTTCAAACCTGCTACTTTCCAAAATTCACCTATAGTTTCTATCAGTTTATTTATTGTTTTTAATGGTTCTTCTATTATAAAGACCAGGTCATCAGCAAAGGCTTGCAATTTGTATTCCTCTTTTCGAATTTTCATGCCTTAAATTAAATTAAAGCAAGAATTAGAAGATTTGGGATATAAAATGGATTGGTTTTCATATATGCAAATACACTCCAGCTATGAAGAAGATCTCAAACAAGAAGGTTTTTATAATGTTTTGACTAATTTAGATAAGATTTTAATGGGCTCTGATGACCATGTAATTAAAAAACTACATGGATATTTGTTAGAGATGAAACTGGAAGAAGAACAAGTTAAAGAACCAATGATAGCTTGGGGAAAAAAATTTGGTCATGGTATTGATCTAGAGCAGCGGTTCTCAACCTGGGGGTCGCAACCCCTTTGGGGGTTGAACGGCCATTTCACAGGGGTCGCCAAAGCCCTCTCTCGCCCCCCCCCCTTCACTCACCCTCACCCTCTGCCTCTGTTGGATCGCCCGGTCGCCGTTCGCTTACCCCGCCCACTCCCAATCTATTGCTGCCTCCGGAGTCCCAGCTGATGGCTAGAGGGAAAAAAAACTTTAAATTCTTGCCGCGGGGCTTCAAAGAGCTAGCTGCAAAGAGGTAAATTCCTGGAGCAAGTTTTTTTCTCCCTAGCTATGCTGAAAAGAGAAAGCGAAAGCAGGGTCTTAGCTGTAACGTGACAAAATGAGGCAGAGATTTCTTTTTCTTTTTCCTCACCAAAAAACTGCAACAATGGGAAATTTAGGGCAAGAGGAGGTTGAAGATTTTAAAACACAAAAGAAAAAAAGCTCTATTTAACTAGGGAATTGTAATAATTGAGATACTATTAATTGTATATTGTGTTGAAAGCAGAAACGGTTAAGTTGTGGTTTGGAGGAATATATGGGGGAAATTATTTGGTTTATTATTATTGGTAAATATAATTAATTGATTTGTAAGAAATTGGATTGCATGGAAATAATTGGAATATTCATGTTCATATTGATTAATATACCAAAAAAGATAGTTATATAACTAATTGATTTATATTAAAATGTTGAATTTGTATTAAATAACTGTATTACATAATTAACCAATGTGAGGATGGATATGAAAATAGATGACAATGCAAAGGGGTATAATATAGAATAGAAGGGAAAAATTGAATTTGATTAAGATTAGAGATGAGGATGAAGGGTAATATTGGTTTTTTTAAAAAATAGATGAGGAATAAATATGGTAAAAAGGAAATATAGAAATTGTAAATTTAATTGAAATGACTAAATACTGTGCTGGAAGAAATATCCTTCTGGGTTCTGCTCCAAGTGGGGGAAAAGACACTGGAAACATGGAGACTGTTTGGAAAGATGTTTTAATGGTGGACAGGATCACATGGCTTGATGGGGCCCATTGTGTTAGTTTCTGTTGCTATTGTGTTGCAAATGTCCTTTGACAAAGGATTGACTTTCTGCCTCTGGCCCATTAACAAAGGGTGGGGGGCAGGAAGGTGGGAGCTGCTTTGTCTGTAAAATATGCTTCTCCATTTCTCATCCAGGGAAATATAATATTCTGCCTTTTTAATATTTCCCAAAATATTTCATTCTTCTAGGAAAGGGGTGCTAACCTCCTACAACTGTTTAAATTTGTGGACCGGCCAAATACTCTGTTCAAAGAAAATACGTTGTATGTTTGTATGTGTGTTTCTAATTATTGCTGTTTATTCCTATTTGTTCTCTTTTATTCTTTAAAGTTTAACAATTCATTCTTTATCTTAATATCTTTATATTTGTTTGGGGTTGGCTTTCTTCCCTTTCATCTTTTTTATTGTACAGCAATCTTTCTCTTCAAACCTACCACTTCTGTCTTTTCTTTCCTTCTTACTTTCTCTTCCCCCCTTCTTCTTCTCCTTACTTCCTCTTCCTTTCTCCTTCCCCTCCTCTCTTCCTCCTTCTCTTACCCTCACTCCTACTCTAATTTCCCTTCCCTTCCTTCATCCCTCTCTATTGCTGTATCCTTTTATGCATATGGACTACTCAGAGGGCTGAAAAAGTTATTTTTGACTGGTCCTCGCACTTTTGACCAGTCCTCGAACTTACGACTGTCCTCACAATTTATGTTTTTGCCCTATCTTGTCACCATGGTAAGAGAAGCAGTTGTGAAATGAGTGACACGGTTGTTAAGAATGGTACAATGGGCATAAATGATGACCAGTCATAACTGCGAAGACCGGTCAAAAGTGCGAGGACCTGCCAGAAATCACATTTTTCAGCCCTCTGGGTAGTCCTTTTGTGCACAGGGACTACTCAGAGGACTGAAAAAGTTATCCTCACACTTTTGACCAGTTCTCGAATTTACGACTGTCCTCACATTTTACGTTTTTTGCCCTATCTTATACCATGTTGAAGAGAAGCAGTTGTGAAATGAGTGACATGGTTGTTAAGAATGCTGCACAGGCATAAATGTGAGGATGGTCATAAGTGTGAGGACCAGTCAAAAGTGCGAGGACCAGTCAAAAATAACTTTTTTCAGCCCTCTGAGTAGTCCCTATACACATAGCCATGGCCACCTGGTCACATGGCCAGCTAGCCATGCCCACCCAGTCACATGACCTCCAAGCGACGCCCACAAAATAAGCCACGCCCACAGAACCGGTAGTAAAAAAAATTTAGAACCCACCCCTGGTTGGGGGTCACCACAACATGAGGAGCTGTATTAAAGGGTCGCGGCATTAGGAAGGTTGAGAACCACTGATCTAGAAAAATGGCAAAAATAACTATAAGATGACAATGTCTACAGCATATAAGGAGAATTTGTATAAGATGTTTTACAGGTGGCATCTATCCCTGGCGAGGATAGCCAGAATGTTTAAGAATAAATCGGAGAAATGCTGGAAGTGTCACCAGACGCCAGGATCATATTACCATATGTGGTGGACATGCGGAGAAGCAAAGAGATATTGGACTAAGATACACACGTGGTTGGAAAAAATGATAAAGAGACATATTGACTTTAAACCAGAGATATTTTTATTAGGGATCTTACCAGAGATATATAATAAAGAACTGCAATATTTAATGGTGAATGTTTTAACAGCGGCTATAATTGTATTTGCAAAAAAATGGAAAGGAGAGAAAATACCCACTGATGAAGAAATTATTAAGAAAATGATGGAGTGTGCTGAAATGAGTAAATTGACATTTGAAATAAGAGAACAGGAAGATAATCATTATTATTTGATATGGGGTTTGTTTTATCGTTGGATAGAAAATAAAACATGGAGATGAAATATGATACATGAAGTGAAATTAAGATAAAATGTATAAAAATTTGTTTTTGGGAAAAGAAGCATGTGTCATATATCAATATTTTGAAGATTTTGTGAGCACAAAAGGATGCTAACCAACTGATACACTGTCTGTAATTGTTTGAAAAGATGATGCTTTTTGTTTGAAAATAAAAAAAATCTTGAAAAAAAATAATATGTCTGTGTGTAATTGAATGCTGTATATCAGGGGTGTCAAACTCGTGGACCACGGCCGCACCTACCCCAGCTCCGGGAAGGGAAAAAAGTCATGATATGTCATGTGATGGCAATGTGATGTGGCGGGTTTGACACCCGTGTTGTATATTATTAAATAAAAGTCCTATTGGAATACAATAATCTTAGACCCATAGAATTGAAGGTGATAGAGATTATTTAGCCTGTTCTATTAATTTAAAGGTTGTACACAGTATTGGGTTGCAAAACCCGTTGCTATCAGTTCGCTCATGCATGTGCGCATGCTCACGCATGTGCGCGATGCTTCTGCACATGCACAGAAGCAGCCAGCGCGGGTGGGCGGAGCCTCCCACCGCCACTGCTACCAGTTTGCCAATCCAGGTAGAACCACTAGCAACCCACCACTGGTTGTACAATAAGGAAGTTCTTACTGATGTTTAGTCTGAACTGCTTCCTCATAGTTTTAATCTCTAGTTCTAGTCCAGCCCTCAAGGATAATAGATGGTAAATCCATTCTCACTTCTGTGTGACAGCCTTTGTATATTTGAAGATTATTTCTCTTCATGTCATTTCTACTGGCTAAACAAACAAGGCCTATATACTGTAACTGTTCCTAACAGGGCTTTCTCATCACCAAACTAGCCAATGTTGATTCAAATTTAACCTCCATGGAATTACTGTTTGACAGCCAGGTGCCACTACCAAGAAATCTTATTGTCAGTGACAACAGACTAGGCTTTTTTTGGTTATAGTATAACCAGAGGAAATCCCCAGATCATTTTAATTGATGGACAGTAAAATACAAGGAGAGACACTCCCTGAAGGAGTTAAGGAAGAAAAGATAGGATTAATAGGGCAGTGGGGAAAGTGCTTTCTCAGAATGGGCACTCAGCTAGTCTGCAATATTAATGGGTTTGCATTAAAATGTGGTGAAAAAAATCACATAATGCCCAAGCATATCTAAGAAAGAACTGCCCTTGTCAGTAGGGCAGATCCAAAATGCCATAGTACAACTTTCTACAAAGAGCAGATTTGATCAATGTTTTATTTAAAAACAATAAAAACAGGAGTGAAAAATGGCTGCAGTGGTTGACAAATTTTGTATTACCTGATGGAGGATCTTTTTTGTAGGTTTCACTCTTCTTAGAATTATAAAAATATATATATTTAGATCTCTCCCTCCCTCTCCCTTTCTCTCTCTCTCTTCCTCTCTCCCCCTCCCCCCTCCCCCGTCTCAAAATGGTATATTTTATTATTATGACATGCCCTGAATGCTCTCCTTTCATAAACTCATCCAAGTCCTAAAGTGAATGAGATTTAAAAAACTTTAACTGAGAAGTTTTAATACAGTATTCAGAGGGTGTTCAGATGATTCAGCTTACGTCATTATCCATTTTGTTAGCCAAATATGGGGTTAAAGGAAATCAAATTAGTTAATGAATATTTCTTAGTGCTAATCTGACACTACTACACTTTCTATCCAGTTCAGGGAGCAGAGAATGCCAGGATATTTGTTGACGAAGTCAAACAATCAATAATTGTCCTTACTAACCCATTTATCACTCTCCTTACTATCTATGGGTATGTCCTTTTCTGATTGCACTTGAACATTGACAGGTTGTGAAGTGATATTTCCTACTTCTATTGGAAGGTTGTAAAGTACTAATTGCTACTTCTTTCCCATCCCCTGCCCAGTTCATCTAGTTGGTTACTGTAAAAAGAAAACAACCCTCTTGAAAGCTACTGGCATCCTCAAATGAATGAAAACCTTGAGGAACACTTTTCTTGGATATCATGTTCCAGAAGGACCACCTTCCAGGAAGAGAAGCCTTTAGAAATGTCTGTGAATAATTTAAATAGGAGCTGGACAAACTTCTATTGGAGATGGGAATCTTTAAATTACATTCCTGCAGGGAGTTGGATCTCATGAAGTGGTGGGATTCAGCCAGTTTGCACCACTTCAGGAGAACCGGTTGTTAACTTTCTGAACAGTTGGTAAACTGGTTGTTGGAAGAAATCATTAGGGCTGAGAACCGGTTGTTAAATTACTTGAATCCCACCACTAATCCCATGGCTGATTGACCCTGTCCAACTTAGTGATTCTATGATATTGACATCTTCAGGACAACCAGGACATTTTGTATAGATGGCCATTCTGGTAACAGTCTAAAATGACCATCTATTTTGGATATGAAGTTACCTGGTTGACCTTGAGTCAGTCAATCTCTCTTATCTATAGGAAGCAGGCAATGTCAAATCAATCCTGAAAAACCTTGCCAAGAAAACTGGAGGATCCAGACAGTTGTCAGCAGTGGTGAAATCCATTTTTTTTTACTACCGGTTCTGTGGACATAGCTTGGTAGATGTGGCAGGGGAAGGACACTGCAAAATCCCCACTCCTCCCCATTCCTGGGGGAAGGATATTGCAAAATCTGGGGCCAGCCAAAGGTGATATTTGCCGATTCTCCGAACTACTCAAAATTTCTGCTACCAGTTCTCTGAACTGCTCAAAATTTCTACTACTGGTTCTCCAGAACCTGTCAGAACCTGCTGGATTTCACCCCTGATTGTCAGGAGTCAACACTAATTCAAGGGCATAAATTAAAATAAATTAAAAATGAAGACATTGATCCTCCTTCACTTGATAGCATTGTTCATACTTGCTGGAAATTTGGGAAGTTGTAGCACAGCTTGGAGGCCCTAAAGTTGAATGGAACAGCCAGAAAGTAGTCAAAATTCAATCTAACTATTGTGTTTCCCCGAAAATAAGACCCTGTCTTATATTTTTTTGAACCCTGAAATAAGCACTTGGCCTTATTTTTGGGGAGATCTTATTATTTTGGGGCCTGTGGAGCTGGATGGGGCTCCTCTTGCCATCTTACCTGATTTCCAGCTCTGTGGTTAAATATTTTCGGAGAGGGCTTATTTTCAGGGGGAAGTTTATTTTAGCGCATGCGCTCAAAAGCCCGATTGGGTTTATTATCAGGAGATATCTTATTTTTGGGAAAATAGGGTATATTTTACATCTAAGATGTAGAATGATGTATTGGATGGGTCTTAGTAGGAAGAGAGATGGTTTTTGGATTATTATCTATTTACACTACAAAAACTGCTCAAATGGTTCCACCTGTGTTTGCTTGCTTCTGTGTAGTGTTGACCAAAGTGACTCAGACCAATACAGGTGTTAACAACTGTGGGGGAAAAAACAATTAACGTATAAACTGTCAGCTCTACAAAAGAAGGTAAGCTTCAAATTCATTTTGTTCACAGAGCTTGTCATTACAGCTGCTGCTGGGGCTTTATCCTTTTGTTCAGCTAGAGTTCACCCTACCAGAGAGAAGTTATCATTTAACCTTCCTTTTCAACACCCCTTTGTCACTTTTTCCTCTGCACTAGTGAAGCCACATGCCTTTGCCATTAGAAACATTTCACCCCACCCTCTCCAACCAATATAGACAATATTTGGGTGAGATTTTCAGACTAACAAAGACACCTGAAGACAACATTGTAAACATTCAAGAGTCATATATAGCCATAATTGGTCAAAAAATAAAATAAAAATCTAACCAGGGCTTCAACTGAACTCCATTTCCTGAGAGGGATGGGAATTTATATTTAACATTTCCATGAATTTCAGTTCCATGGATTTCAGGCACGACTTATGTTGCTATGCTTCTTTATAATATTAGATAATATTCTCGATAATCACTAATACTTAGATAACTTTAAGTGCTTTTGTACTGCATTTTGGATTAGTTACATAGGCAGCGTGTTTTGGATAATTCTTTAGAGATTCTTGACTTGACTTGATATAGGAAGCTGCAAATCCTTTCTGACTAGCAGCTGTAAGATGTCATTTGTGAGGCACAAATTCATTGCAGAGCAATACATTACATACATACAATATTGTGTTTTTATCTTTATGCATGTTAAGGTCAGTGGTGGGTTCTAATCAGTTTTACCACCGGTTCGCATCATGCTTGCACTTTGCATGTGATCTACTAAATGCTTGCTTATACAAGTATAGTATTACATGCTTTTAGTTGTATTTCTCCGATGTCAACATTAAGAATCATAAGATTACTGCTCTGCCATGTTGTTCCTTCACTGACTAATTGATTAAAGAACTTAATCTTGAAAGGAGGATACAAGGATGACTCTTGTTATGTTTCTTTATCTCTCTCCATCTTTCCACAATGAGATATGGGGGTCAGCTTGTGATAATAACAATTAGAGCCTTGACACTTCTCATAAATCACAGCTGCTATGTTGCCTTTCAAAGAATGTAATGCTTTCATACTATGAAGGATAAGTCTCCTTTATCTGCTTATCTCATTCCCTATCAGCTGTAAAGTTGTAAAACAATTTTTTCTCCACAGGGGCTTCCTATTAATATATACACATATTAAAACTGCCTTTGATTGAAAATTCTGTATAACTTTGTGGTTCTTGTTCTTGGTTCATCTGCTGATTTTGGAAGATAAAATACCTCCTGGTTTTGGAAGATAAAACAGTAATTTGCATCATGTCCTCTAATTGGCATATATTGGATGAGTTTTCCCACCAATAAATATGTAGATAAAATATTATAATTTCCATTCAAATGGCAATGGGAACAGATCCTCCTGGATAAACTCTATATATGTGGTTGCTAAGAACTGATCCCAACTTGATGGCACTTAATCAATATTTTGTTCCAAGGCTGAATCTGAAACGTTTTGGATTTCATATGGAGACCTAAACTTCATGTTGCTCTTGGAGTTTTTTCTTGCAAAAGAAAATGCTTTAATTTTATGTTACTTTTATAATAGCTCATGTTGTGGCCCGCCAGCTCTGCTGGCAGCAAACTCAGATGATGAGAAGGTTGGGGAGGAACGTGGGCCAGTGCTGGAGTCTGGGGAAGGCTCTGATGAATGCTCTGGGTCAGATGCAGAGATAGAGCCAGGGCTTTCTGACATTTCCCAGCCACCGGAGAGGCAGCTGCCTTTGGAGGCTGATATGAATGAGGAAGAAGAACAGCTGGGGCCTGTTCCAGATGCACGTATGAACAGAGCAATTAAAAGAGGTGAGCAGCAGAGGACAAGGAATTGACTCGGGAAGCAAAGCACACGTGGACACTGAATCGCCCCTCCTTGGCTGGGGAATAAATAGAAGGAAAGGGGAGTTGCTGTCATAGGAGACAACAATTCGTATTTCTGAAGATTTTGTTCATTGTGTTTAGTGCCACAAAGACTGCTTGCCAGAACTTAATTTGCAGCCTTTCAGCTGGGAGCTTACGGCTTTGCAATTATTACAAGGAACTGATAAGGTCTGTACTACAGTTAACTCCTTGAAGGGCTATTGTCTGGAGTTTTCGGTGGGTGAATGCAATTAATTCACAAAAGGTAAATAAAGAGGATTTTTTTTTTTTTTGACAAGGAGTCTGTTTCTTGCTTCTGCTAAGGCTGGGTCAGAACACCTTAGTACATCATGTTGAGAGAGTTTGTGTAGTGGTTAAAAGCATTAGGCTAGAAATTTGAAGACCATGTATCTTAGTCTTGATATAGGCATGAAGCCATCAGAGTGACCTCAGCCAATCACTTTTTCTCAGCCCTAGGAAGGAGATGGGCAGCCAAGAAATATTGCCAAGAAAACTTCATGGGCTTATCCAGAAAGTCACCAGAAGTCAAGATTCACTCAAAAGCTCATCCCAAAAATATATCTAACAGATGTAGTGGTTGCATTGACTATGCATGATGGGAACTATACTCATTAAATCTGGGGAGAACTAGATAGCCAAAGCAAATTTAAAATGGGCCTACAATGTAAGACTGTTCTCATTTCCCATAAGATAAGTAGATATGTCATACAATAGGGTCACATAGCAAAAATGTGTTAATTTAAAGATAATTATCACCTGCTAGTATAATATATAACAGGTTCCAGTACATAAGTATTATGCATATCCAGAAGGGCAGAAGCTACATTTTATATAAATATATGTTCAGAGATAGTATTCTGTTCAACATTAATGAAACTAAAGCAAAGGGGGAAATTGCTAATTGGAACCTGAAACATAGAGAAATCCAAGCATCAGCTTCAAAATCAAATCTCAAAAGAGCTTATGAAGCAGTATAACACTTAAGCCTAGTTCTGCTATTTGAGATCAGTAGACTGGTTTAGAGACCAATTCATCCAGGTAATAGACTCAAAAAGCTCCCTAAAACAACTCTTTTGGGCAATGGTCCCACCAGAATTTCCAAAATCGCTCAAATTGTCTTTGATATTGGACAATCTAACAGCTGTACATGAGATCATTAGTTAACTTTCTCTTGAAAGATGAGAAGTTTAACCCTCAACCTGGTGACATCACCACACCTGGATCCATCTATGGTTTCATATACAATTAAAAGCCTATTAATGCAGGTAGGTCTAATATATACATTTGATTAGTACATCAACAGCAGGTGCTAAAATTGGGAGAAGGAGTATGGAAACATTTGAATGGGGATTGGTTTAGCAATTAAAGTAAATAAAATCATGGTTGTATGCAAAACAAATCATTGGAACTCAATAGGTCTAATGGAATAAAACTCTAATTCACAAATATTCAGTGGAGAAATTTTATCTAGCACACACTTTTCCATTCGTTCATCAACTGTAAGATAAAATGCTGAGACATCAGAGCAATCTGTGGCAGGAAAAATATCAGAACTATATCATGCTTCAAGTATCAAAGTCTCCAGTGCATGTTAGTGAAACAGTTATAAAACCACGGAATGTTGCTTATGAAATTTGTATTGATTCTGTATCAGAATATTTCAACCCATGAAGTTGGCAGGATTGAAAATTCACAAGGATTCAAATATCAGGAAATGGAAAAGCTTGGATTTTTGGAAGAAGTTATTGGAAGTTGGAAAATCAAATGACAGGAAGACTAGGAATATATGAAAGAAAAATATAGGTAAACATGATTGACAAGAGCAACACGAGGAAACAATATAATATTGGGAAAATGTAAATGAACCACTGTTTTGAAGCAACATCAAAATTTCTTAAAGCAGAACAATAGATGCTGGATATTCTGTCCAAAGCAGAGCGTGAGACATTGTTGAAAGGTTTGGAAAGGAATGGAAGAGACAACAGACAAAAGCAATCACAAGACAATCATAAGCAAGTTAGTTGACAACTTGTCTCATCAAAAGCAACTTAACCCAGATGGCAAGAAATCGAGGATAAAGAGTTTTAAATAATTCAGAGACACTGTCTTTTTTCTCTGTTGAGAGATTTCAAATTTTTATATTTACCCAGACTAATATTAAAAACATCTTATTGGAACCTGGGTAGTTTTTGCTTCCTTAATTTTACCTAACTTCATGGGACTTGCAGGTACATTTTACTGCAACTTTATAAGAGTTAAAGCATTACATTGAGAAGAAAATAAAAAAAAGATCTATAAATTCTAGACCAGTATTTTTCAAACTTGGCAACTATAGATTGTGTGGAGTTAATGCCCAGAATTCCCTAGTCAGCATGCTGTCTGGGGAATTCTGGGACTGAAACTCTACACATCTTAAAGTTGCCAAGTTTGAAAAACACTGGATTACATGGATAGGAATTGAGTCCTAAAGTCAAAGGGACTAAGTTAAAATTGAATTAAGCTTGTATATTTTAAAGAATTTTATAAAATAGAAGCTTCTGCCAGTTGTGGCGTCTGCTGTCACTGCAATTTAGTAGTTTGGCCCTTCTTTAGAGGGTTGAATTTCCTGGATTGAGATTTTCAGCAATGTTTTATATAGGTTCAATCACTTCTTCCTAAGGCATCCATATTTAATTTCATGACTGTTTTCTCAAACCTGTATCATGTCTTGAAATACTTGAGGGAATAGGACTATCTGAATTACCAATCTTTGCCTATTTTATTATATATAACCATAACTGAGGTAGCTTGTTTTACCTTGTTGCTGATGGATTTCATACAAATTAAGGAATTTAATAATGGTGAAGACGGTCCAGTGTGTCAGTTTTAATGGTTTGGAACAATAGGTTTAGGTTTTCTCCTTAGAATAACATACCGCAATAATAATACCAAAAAATGATGATGCGATAATATGTGACTATAAATAACACTTATTTAAAAATGGGCAAAAATTCCACTGTCACAAATGGAAATATAAAAAAAAAAAAACAACCAACTCCAGAAGTAATATGATCTTGCTTGGTTACATAAAATAAATTAAAATAAAATCTTAACAACTCCTTTAAACTTTGCCATTTTTGAAAAGTAATATAACCCTTTTTCAAAGAGTCAGGAGCCACATGCAATTATTGTGAGTGTTTGAAAAGCTCAGGAAAACTTTATGCATTGAAACATGATTTGAGAAGCATAGAAATTTTAACATCAGGAAAGTCTGATCATAACCAAAAAGTAATTTGTGATTGTGTCCAGCTCATTTATGAATGTTTTGTGATCCTTAAAATGAAGCATTTTCCTTAGCCCTAAAGGAACCTGATAAGTGGCAGCTGAGTTATAATTCAGTGTGCCAAATATACTGTTAAAGTGCTTTATATTTTATTGGATGTTCAGAAGAAAGGAAATCTAGGAAGATTTAATCTAGATGTTCACACAATGTATTAGAATTTATACTTTAAGCTTTTTCAATGATGAGGCATTTTCAAAGCTATTCAAAAATATCATTTTTGAACAAGTGATATAAAAGGGTCTTCTCAGACCAGATCAGAGGCTGCTAATATGTACAGCAGTGTTTCTCATCATTGGCAACTTTAAGATGTGTAGACTTCAGCTTCCAGAATTCCCCAGTTAGTAAATTAGTTGCAGGATTGAGTTATGAAGTGTCTTTTAGACCACTGGTGATGTCTGGGAATTATGATGGAAGTCATAGGACCTAGTTATCTTTGAGACCGCCTTCTGCCACCGACGACCTCCCATCGACCCGTGCGCTCCCACAGAGAGGGCCTCCTCGGGGTGCCATCAGCCAAGCAATGCAGGCTGGTGACCCCCAGGGGGAGGGCCTTCTCTGTGGGGGCTCCCACCCTCTGGAATCAGCTGCTCCCAGAGATAAGGAGAATCCAAGACCTCCGTGCCTTCCACCGCGCCCTTAAAACTTACCTTTTCCAACAAGCCGGGCTGGCCTAACAAATTTTTTAAATGATTTTAAATTCGGTTTGTCTTTTTAAATTTTGGGCCAAATTGAGATATTTCCTTTTAATCTGTTCTTAATGTATTTATTATGTATTTTTATTTGGCTGTACACCGCCCTGAGTCCCTAGGGAGAAGGGCGGTATATAAATTTGAAGTAAAATAAAATAAATAAAAATGTTGCCACTCTGCAGCTCAGTTGATCAAAAAAAGAAAAATCAGGCTGATTTATGATGATTACATTACATGGAATAGATCAGGACTAAGTTTCCCTGGTCTCTGATAAA
Source organism: Pantherophis guttatus (assembly GCF_059756535.1). NCBI lineage: Eukaryota > Metazoa > Chordata > Lepidosauria > Squamata > Colubridae > Pantherophis > Pantherophis guttatus. The sequence continues at coordinate 217,914,725 of NC_142064.1, read as the reverse complement.
ATAATACTAGGCTAGCAGCATCGGATTTATTTATCCATCAGTATGACCTGTATTTTACAAGCTCTAAGGTTGGAGCCCTATTTTGGACCATGTTCTTTTGAGCCTGGGGTCACTTCAGCAACAGCTGCTCAAACAGGGAAAAAGGGATACAGCATACAGGAATTATGCATGATAGACATAACTGCAAGCATATTATGTTGAATGTTTAGCTCATGAACTTTTAGACATCCAGTGGTTATTGCACTGGGCCATGACATTCTATTTTTGGGCTTTATGTTTACAGCACAATCCAAAATTAGCTAGGCATTTATAGCAGAGACTTCATTGACTGGAGAATGAAGAATGAAAATGGAGATTGAGAAGACTGCGGCCTAATTTGTAGGTTATTTTTCCAAAGCTTCTCCATCCTCAACTACTGCCCAGTAAAAGTAATTAGAAGCTTAAACAATAAAATTATATGCCCTTAGAAAGCAATCTAAAAGGTGTCACAATGGAAAGAATAGCCAACTGAAAGTCCCTCGCATTGTCCTACCTACCTACTGAGCATGTTTGAAGGAAAGGTCAGAGTTTGGGAGAGATTTCTGAGGGGAGCAATGTGTAACAAATACTACATACTTTCTCCACAAATATCTGGTTCTCATTTAAAATGATTTGGCTACATATTTTTATAGCAAATGCAATTCCTTTTCTTCTGGGAGTTGCAAGTTATCTTCTTCTCAGATTTTCCTTCTTTTTTAACCTGATGCTTTACTCTGATTCTTTCCATCTAGGACCCAGAACTGAATCTTCCCTGGCCTGGAAATAACAGGTGGGACAAGGATCAGGAGCAGTGGTGAAATCCAAATTTTTTTACCACTGGTTCTGTGGGTGTGGCTTGGTGGGTGTGGCAGGGGAAGGATACTGCAAAATCTCCATTCTCACCCCATTCTGGGGACAGCCAGAGGTGGTATTTGCCGGTTCTCTGAACTATTCAAAATTTCTGCTACCAGTTCTCCAGAATCTGTCAGAACCTGCTGGATTTCACCCCTGATTAGGAGTCTTATTTAAAGGACTTCCTCCTCTGTCATTTCCTCTGGTTCTTAAAACTGAATTAATAGTAGCTCTCCAAGGACTTAAGAAGAGAAAGCACATGAACAATTGATAACTTACATTAAGTATTAGACATCTCAACCCCAGGCTAAAATTAATGACCAAAAGATAAGGCAAGTTTGGATTGATTCCATCAGTAAAGTGACTGTTCACTAACTTGATCAAACTGATCATTAATTCATTGATTCATTTTCTATAGCCATCCATTTCATGACTCTGAAATTAATGAACTGCTCATGTACATGAAAAATGAGAGTTTTTTTAAAAAAAAGTCTTTGTGATATGAAATAAAAAGGAAATGCAAAATATAGTTTCCTTGCTGTTTATTGTAATAATTTTTGCTGACTGAATTCATACTTTTCACCAAAATATGAAAAACTACCTGACATTGTTTCTGACTGTCAAAAGATAGTTGTGCTAAATTAATAAAAAGTCCTCTATTAACACAAAGGCTAGTTAATTAGGGAGACTCAGCTTAAGCCTTCTGTGGGGGATAAAGTGATGCTAATACTGCTTTTGATCTTGTGGAAATTTTATTCTGGATCAGTGATGAGGCGATGGCTCCTGCACAGTCCATTGCTGTCCTTTGTGCATCCCCTTGAAAATAGGAAAGAAATACTGAAGTCTGCACAGGATATCGCCCAGCAGATTCAAAAGAGTCAAGAACGCAGCTGTGACCATACAATTAAACCCCAACCTCCCCCCCCCCCCAGCAATGCAATGGATGTAAAAATGGGGTGGGCTTTTGATTACACTGTTGCACCTGCCATCTTGACTTTTCTCAAGCTGCCCGTCCCTGCTTCAGGGGAAGAGACCATCCCGTTGTAGACATATTCTCCATATCACTCAAAAAAATAAGGATTCATTGTAAGAAATTTCCTTTTAATCCCTCTGTCTCTCAACTGGTTCTTGATGTAAATTGCATGAGCAATGTTGTAAAAAAAAAGTCTGCATGTGCCTCTCTTAACACTTTATGAAGAGTTAAAACTTTAGAAGTTCCCATGTTTATCACATACACTTTTTCCAGTTTAAGTAGTTTCCCATTTAAATAGAATCAATTAAAAAATGTTCTTGTTGGATTAACACTTTGCTTATAATGTTATGAGATTGTAGGGCACACTTAATATAAGGATATGGCTTCTAAAACTAGATGGGAAAAACAAATGGGTTTAGTTAAATCATTTTAAATTAAATGTTATATTCATTTTCTCTTTTAATAACACAAAAGGCACCTTTCACCTTTCTCTATAATTTTTATTTCCTCACATATATGTCCCCCAGATTTAATTCACTGAAATATCCATTTACATAGAAGATGCAACACTATTGGAAGTGTTCTCATACATTCATACATTCAAGAATATTCCTTGAGCATAATTCTGTGAATTAGAAAGAACTCTATCAGCAATCCCCACTTCCCAACATAAACTATTATTTTCATGATCTTAGTTTTTGGAAATAGTACAACTAAGAGCTTCTAAAATATTTTGTTTGCCATTAGATTTTTTTTTAACCAGTGATAACTACACTGGGAACATGTCATCTGCATTGTACTTTACTTTCTAACTGAAGAGATTTGTGTGTGCATATATATATATATATATACACACACACATATGTAGAATTAGTCAGTCTTACATACTTTTTTCAAAAGAGTATCCTACCTCTAAAAGTGTTAATCAAGACTGAAATGAAACAGGTAAGCAAGCTGGTCAACAGCTTCTCTTGAGAATTTTCCAAGGGTTTCTGATCAGATGCACGTATAACTCCCACTGCATGGATGCATGTGTGAGTGTTTTTCTGTAGTGAAATATTTTATTGAAATTTTAAAGATCATTTTGAATGGAAACACTACTTTGTGTGATATTGCAGAGTGAAAGCATTTCTATTTCTGCTTCTTGGGAAATTAGCCTTTTCCTCTCTACGTAATACCTTAGTTTTTCTTTCTTTTTTAACCATCTTCTTGACTTCTCCCTTTGGACGGAACTGCATCTAAAGCAAACACAAGAAAAGCTCCCAAAATCACTTACTTGTACGACATGAATTCTATTTAAATTATCCAAAGTTCAAATTGTTCATAATAAAGATCAGCCCTTGCTTCTCTTTGCACAAATAAGCGTCTAATAGAAATTACTCTAAGATTTTTAAAATCCTTTTTTAATGTAATAAACCTCATGAATGTAGCATGCTAAGCTTGCTATTTTATTCCACAGAGAATAAAAAAGAAAAAAAAATCATACAGACCACAACCATGAGATCAAAGTCTCTGTCTTAGAATAACAAACATTGAATACAATTATACTCAGTGGATTTAGCAGTCTTATCTGTGGTTGAAGATTTTTTTCCCCTGTAAAACAATAAGTGAGAGGGAAACAATCCAGTGTCATTTCATATTTCTCAGGGTAATTCTCTCTTCAAAATATTAGAATGTTAGAATGTTGTCCACTTCTGTGAATCTGCAAGTGTGACTTTCACGATGAACAAATGGATCACAAAAGTGGGAGAAACATTTCCGGTCCAAGGTAGTTTATACAGATAGACCAATTTAGAAGAAATGAAAGAATTAGCAATCTTACATGATTGAAGTAATCCAACATTAGGCTCTAAATCATTGCACTTTAAAAAAAAGGTTTGGTCATTTTGCAGATCTGTACGTTTTTTAAATATCAAAATTATTCTAGGCATATAGTATATTAGAAGATAGTCAATCACAATATTTAGAAGGTGACTTTTGAAAATCTATTCTATGACTCTAGAACTCAGAAGGATCCAAAAGGATCGCTACTTCAATTACATTACAAATGATTGTCTTCATCCTTTTTTTTTTTAGCATCTTGAACTTTCAAAACATGAGAAATTTTCCATTCTGTTTCGGATCTCCTGTTTTGTTTTGTTTTTTAAAAAAAACAGGATCTCTATTCTGTGATTATATGGAATCCAGTTAAAAATTTGAGCCATTATATTTCTGCATTTCACTAAACCAGTGGTTCCCAACGTGGGGCCCACGCCCCACAGGGGGACAATTTGATTTTTAATGGAGGCAATTATATGTCACCTGAGGGGGGGGTCAGGATTTTTGAGATGCTTAGGTGGGGTATGGCCAAAAAAAAAGTTGGGAACTACAGCACTAAACAATTGCATCTGTTTGCTTTCACCTAAAGTTATATTGATCTTCACAGATACTGTATATCTTGTACTAGTTCAACCTCTTCCCAACTTAAATCAATTTTATTGTATTGTTTTCATTTGATTGTGAGTTAAGAGTGAATAAATAAAGAAAACTGTTTACAGAACAATTGTATAGCTTTTAGAGACAAACACTGTAAGATTTTCTGGCATCAACCTGAAGGAGAGACAAAAAAAACACATTTTTCCCACTTCTTCACTTGATGGACAGAAATCCTTTATCGGCTGGAATACTATTTTCTAGTATGAGAGCAAAGGGCACCCTGTACATGCTTTCTTTAATTCTTTTTTTAAAGTTAACAATGTTTTTAAAGCTTCTATATCAAGGGTGTCAAACTCAAGGCCCAGGGACTGATCCAGCCCACCGAGTGCTTAGATCTGGCCCACCGGGCCATCCTGGAAATAGTGAAGGACTAGCCCGCGGTGCCTCTGCCAGTGAAAACAGAGCTCTGGAGGGTTGCGTGTGGCCCACCCGAGCTCTGTTTTCACTAGCAGAGGGTTGCAGGAGGCTGTTGCAGCCGAAAATGGAGCTCTGGACCATTTTCACTGGCAGAGCACTCAAGCCACCATAGGCACCCCCGACATGAGTGACATCGAGCTGGCCACACCCACCCTGGCCCCCCAGGGCCAAACACAACCCTGATGCGGCCCTCAATGAAATTGAGTTTGACACCCCTGTTCTATATCATCAGCTTCTAAGGAGTGTTCAAAAAATGAACTAAAATAGAGAAATTGAATGAATATCCCCAGTACTACTGTGTCATTTTAAAATAAAATGTAAATTCTCTATCTCTCCCCACCACAGCCTATATGTTCTTTTAATTGCTGCCATTATATATTTCCCAATTGGATCATTCCTTCGGACGTTTAAGGTTCAGATTCAATAAGCAAAATTATTTGTTTTTATTCAATAAAGAATTTTTTTCCCCTTAGCTTTATCATATGTTGTGTCCCCAAATGAGAACTGCCAACATTGTGCAAACAGGCAAACTGTGCAGGTTATAAAACTAGGGACCAATGATTCAGATTTCACAAATACCAAGATTACAGGCTGAAGAAGATAGAGTATTGAACTGTAAGTTTACATTTTGAAAAGCTTTCTCTATGTTAATGCAGAGAGAGGGCAGAATTATAAGTTATATTTGAAAGAGCTGAATTAGGGAAGAACTATGATTTGCAAACATTTATGTCTTTTATTGCGCGGCTTTGTCTCTGAAATTGGATGCAGCCGAATTGAGGTAGTGCAGTCCCTCCTATAGAAAATTCTTCTTCTCCTGGCCTTGCTTTATTTTGGTTTCAATGACAGACACTCCTAATTTGCAGAAAGCATGACCTCTAGGCCTTGTCTCTTCTCCCTTGGGGAGGGCCAATCAGTCAGATTTCTTTATGTCTCCTTTGCTACCAGAGTATTTCAACTGGTTTCCCTAATTTCTGCTAATTCCCATTTCCTTCATAATCACAGGCTTTTATGTGACTTGCTGGCCAAGCGATTTTCAGCGGAACGACAATTGCTGCGGGTCTTAAACATTAACCCTGCCAGGTGTCACTGCAGGAATCACTTTGGCATTTGATTAATGAGACCAGAAGAAAGAAAAGTGTTTTTAACTGGAACTTCTGTTTTTCTTCTTGTTCCAAAGACCTATTTGCACACTTACAAACATACACATATTAACATCTCAAATGCCACTGAAACCATCTAATAGTTTTGTTGGCCAGAAAAAATGGTTATTTGAAATAGAGGAGTGTCTAGAAAGTCTAGAAAGCAAGAGTAGAGCCATGCCTTAACGATACATAAAACAGATTTGTATATCAAACAGGTTGCATTTTGTTAATTATATACAACTGGTAAACAATTACATGTAACCTTAAATGGAAAAAAATTGGAAGAAATGCATTGGTCTTAGCAAATGCACTTATTTTTTATCAGATGCTTAATACATCCATACACAGAACATCAACAGTACGTACAGCTTTGGTTTTTTATTCAGAGAAGTAAACACAGTTCCACACAGTGCAGTGAAACTTACTTCAAAGTGAATCTGTATTGAATCAGGTTATCAGACCCATTGATCTAAGAATAAAATGCTCATATCTATTAGCATCAGGGAGATATGAGATCATTTACATTTTCCAAACAGCACCTGCAAGTTATAGTCTAGTAAAATGAAGTCTTATTTAGTTCTGGACAGCTTAAAATGCAGTTGTTGTTTAACACGAATTTTATAGTAATAAAATTCTATTTTATAGAATTATTATTATTTTATTACTATTTATAGTAATAATAAAAAGAGTCTGATATGATCAGCATTGGATCCTCATTTGTTCATATAAGGCTTATTCAGTCGAGCTACAAATTTCTGGTGCAGCTATTGGCAATAAAAGATCTCTTTGTTATGCATACTTCTACCTAATTAAAGACTGAATACAAAGTGTGCACTTTAACTTCAGTGCTTTCAAAAATATAACATTTTATTGCCCTTAGATCTGTTTTAATAGAGTGCTATCCTTGAAAACAAAATCCCAAGCCACCCCCAATTTGTTTAACAAAATGTCCAGGAACCAAATACATTTATATAAAAAAAAAAACTGCAACCTTTTACTTGCTGTTAAAATTATATTAGAATATAATAACCACAGATTTGCTATATGCTACTGACAATCAATTTAATCATTTTATTAGGAAGATCACCTTGAATATTTTAAGCTTTTGTTCTTTTAAATGCATCACCCCAATTTAGTTATTCATTACTAAACAGGAAATTACTATGCAAATAAAATAATGATTTTGTTTTGTCCAAGTTTAACGTTAGAGTTAGAACTTTGTTCTGCACCTGAATCCTATTATGCTTTTTCTGTTTTGTCTGTTCTGCTTACTGTTGTGGGAGTTAGGATACTGAGAGTTTGTCCTTGCAATCCACTAACTGTAGCAATAGGTAAACCTTCTGAAAAATTAAAGGGGTTTAGTGAATAACAAGAGATTTCAATATTCAATTTCAGAACAGTATTAACACCTAGACTCCTGTGGGGATTCCTCTTCCTATTTTCATTTGGAATAGAACACTGCCCCCCCCCCCCCGTCTCTGTGTGTATATATGTGTGTGTGTTGGAATTTGGCCTTGAGCATTTGTATCCAGAGGAATACAAGAACAGGAAATTATAATAGAAATTGGAATTAAGTTTAAATTACAGCATTTCACAGCAAATGATTATTCGAACTATTTGTTTCAGACATTTTTGATGTATATTTCCTGTAGATTTGGCTCAATCTGTAATAAAGAAAGCCAAAGCTACAAATGAAGATTTATTTGTAACAAGATTTACTACTAATAAGAATGCAAAGTTGACAACAGAAGGGACAGAGGTAGAGTGGGGTATGGAAAACCACAGTTAGTGATTTCTTGTCTCTAAACTGTCTAGATACACATAATAATACAGCTCCAGATGAGTGCTGAAGGGACATATGTCATTTCAATTAAGCATATAATAATTTTAGTTGACATTTTAAAACATTCCATGGAAAAGCATTTGATATATAATATGGGGATGCCAATAAGAATACACTCTTAATACATTGCAGATTACATGTGATCTTAAGTTTAAGATTACCATTCTGCAGAAAACTAATTGAAGCAGACGTTTCTCCTGTCTACACTGTTTGCATTGCCATCTTTTCAAATGCAAACTTCGAAATCTTCTTCATCTGATATGCATAGAGGAGGAATGGTTTTAATTTTTCTAATTCCATTGCAAAGATATTTAAAGGTTTTATTATTAAAGGGGCAGGATTTACATTTGCTTTGGTTGGTTTTACCAATGTATCTGTTATGAATCATGTTCACATTTAAAGTTCATTTAAACCTGATTTATAGATTACTTTTTTTAAAAAAAATGTGATACATTTCTGAGTTACAATCTAAATTATTATTATTATCTATTCACAAGTCAATTCTATAGCTGGTATTGGCCTTCATACACACTGAGTTCTTTCCAAAAACCTAGGAGGTCATAATGTATTGACATAATATATATAATGGATCCAAGTAGTATAACCTTTTGCAATTTACAGCAATTTCATCAGTTAACATTTCTAGATTTTTTGGTATGACACCCACCATGGCTAGTTTAACAAATAGGATCACCATGGCCAGTTTATGTCATAGTATTCCAACTTTGATTTTCAAACCTTGATATATTGTGATCTCCAGTTCTTTGTATTCTATTCTACTATCCCCTGGTATTTCCCTTTCTCCTTTTCAACCACTTTGACTGGCATGTTATGAGTCAAGACATTATCAGTCTGTTCAGGAACCCCACAATATTTTAAACTACTCATTTTCAACTACTTTTTAAATTCTACCAATTTTTAGTTCCTGGAACATAATAATTTTTACAGTTGTTCCAATGAATCATTTTGGCAACCATATTCTGTTTGTTATTTATATTCAGTTTGTGCAACCTTCTTGAACAAGCTGAATATGCTCTTTGCTGTTTCTTTTGTTTCTTTGCACAATCTGCACTTTGAATCATTTGATGATTTTTCAGTTCTGGTCTTGATTGAATAGCTTGCTCTTCAGCAGCCAAAATCAACCCTTCAGTTTTTTTCCGGTCCACTTGTAAGCCGTTGCCAGGTTTTATCTTTATCCACTTTCCCTTTGATCTTTTGCAGAAAATGACCATGTAATGCTTTTCCTTGAAAGCATTTTATTCATGTTTAATTACCTTATTTTGATATTCATGTTTTGTTTCCCGCACATTCAATAAGTTCCAGTTTTTATCTTGCATCAATGCTTGGTCTTGGTTATCTTTTGTGTAATCGGCCAACCCATGATTTCCTTGTTCAACAGTTTGCTTGACTTAAAGTAAACCTCTACCTCTATTTTGGAGGGATAGGTATAATCTATCAATATCACTATGGGGGATATATTTAATAGTGTACAGTCATCAGTTTTTCTTGTTTTTCAGTTAATAATTCCAGCAGTGTGTCATACTATAGGCATGGTCCAAGTATTGATTGCTTTGATTGCATTCAATTTTGTCTTTTGCAGTTTCCTCACTCTTAGGAAGTATTCTTTACTAATCACATTTTAACTTGTCCATGTTTGATATTATCCAAATATAAAATGCCTAGATATATGTTAGCTTCATCCTGATGGCTTTTGATGGTTTTTCCATTCACCATTTCAATTCAGTTATTGTTAGTGATTTTACCCAATTTATTGCTACTGTAGCACATTTCTCTAGGACAAATTCCATAGCTATATCTGTGCTAAAAAAATAAATAAATCACTATTTGTCAATGAATGGATTTTGATTTCTAATTTTTCATAAAGCTTTGGATCTTCTATATAAAGCAGATGTGAGATTTTATTAGAATTTCTGCTGTTTGATAGCCAAGATTTGTTTTCTTTAAAGTCACTGAAAGGGGGATCATAGTAATGATAAATATTAAAGGTAATAATGAATTACCCTTATTATTTGTCATTGGAAAGATGCCTGACCTGATATTTTTCTCATCTTCAACCACCAATTATGTCTTCCACTGCTTCATTATTTTCTACAAACAGTCTAATGCTTTATTGACACTAGTACATTCCAAATATTTGATTATTATCTAATTATGTGGCAAAGAATCAAACACCTTATTATTACCAATGCAGATCATATGTAAATTGGTTGTCTGATTTCTACTGTTCTCCAGAACGATTTATGCTAGTGTTATTAATTCTTCTATTTCTTCCATTCTCCAAATTATTTTATCCATCCAGCCTTTTTATTAAAGTCTTTTTGTTTTTCCCCATACATCTTTTCAAAACTGAATGGTTTTTTTCTGTTTAGTTTTTCATTTTCAGAATTTCTATTGTCAGTTTACATTGGTAGAATCACCTCTGGTCTGATTGAAATAGCTGATTTTGCCCCCAGCCCAAAAGAGATGTTAATAGGTAAAAGGTAAAGATTCCCCTCGCACATATGTGCTAGTCGTTCCCAACTCTAGGGGGTGGTGCTCATCTCCATTTCAAAGCTGAAAAGCCAGCACTGTCCGAAGATATCTCTGTGGTCATGTGGCTACATGCTAAGATCGGGCCCCATTGCAAAAGTGGATTAGAAGCAGTATTCATCATTCATTACCCTGACAAGCTCTTGACAGATGAAATTATTCCATCCATAAATAATTAGGTTTTGTGGTCTACTTTTAAATGCTTGTCTGATACAGAATAAAAATTTGAAAATACAACATAATATCTTCTTGGGTGGTGTACAAAATTTAGGAAATAGCATTTAAGTTCAAAAAAATGTATTAAAAAGTATAAACATATTACACTTAATTTCTCAAAAGTGAAGCAATATCTTCATAGTTTATAAAAGAACACACTATAAAATGCCTTGTAGAAAGATAATATAGGGTGTCAAACCCTATGCCTGTATTTAAATGAACTTAAGATGGTTGAACTGAAAAAGACTAGTTTTACTCAGAATACCTAATACTAGCCTTGATAATCATTAGTGTAGGGAAAAAACACCCCATCCTGCTTATATAAACTAGTGCTCTTTCTAAGACATGTGTTTTGAATTGTTCAGCTACCATCATTTCTAATTTTGCATGCACATCAATAAATAACCACAAGTAATAATAAGACTTCAAGCCAAATCATTTACATACTTGGCTTTTATGAGATATGGCAACTTTAACCGTATAACATATTTCATATAATTCACAAGCCCTTGTAGTGATTTATTTTAAATCTGGAGACAAAATATTGATATGCACTATCCAGCATAGACAAGCTTCTGTTCATTGTGATGACAGAAAGCTGCTCTGGAAATAAAGAAGTCAGGCTACCTTGTGATTAGTGGCGATGGCAGGACTCAGGTGATCATCATGGGAGGTAATAGCAAGTATTATAATTTCACCTTTGTTCACTGCATTATCTCAGCATGATTGTAAAAAGTCTATGTTGGGACTATATGCAACATAAAACCATAACCTTAACATGGCTTACAATAGTCAGGACTATTAAAGATCCCAAAGATGCTTTTTCAAGAGGCAACTGGACTTTCTGGTTTTTCTTTGAAGACATTTTGCTTCTCAGCCAAGAAGCTTCTTCAGCTATGACAGAATGATGGAGAATGGAAGGATTTATGCTCCTTGCAGACAGCTGGTCATTTGCATAAAACAGGAAGCCCGGTTACCTCTTGAAAAAAAGCACCTTTGGGATCTCAAATCTTTCCATATAGCTTCAAAAGAAAAACCAGAAAGTCCAATTGCCTCTTGAAAAAGCACCTTTGGGCAGTGGTGGGTTTCACATATTCTTACCACTGGTTCACCTGCACCTGTGCACACTCGCTTTGCGCGCACACTCGCCTTGCGTGCCTTCCACGCATGCACCCGGCCTTCTTCGCATGAGCTTTGCTCGCATGCATGCCTTTCGTGCATGTGCGTGGCCTCGAAAACATGGCTAAATAGGATGGCATTATGCCAGGGGAGTGGGCAGTCCCACCTGCAGTCGCAGCTACTGGTTCGCCCGAACCGATACGTACTGGCTCACTCGAACCGGTACATACTGGCTGAATACCATGTCTGCCTTTGGGAGAACCATGACCTGGATAACTGAGAATCTCCATAGACGACCATTAAAGATGAATATGACTTGTTAAACTTCCACCTTTTCAGGAAGTATTAGTTCATTATATGCCATCAGGTCAGTGACCATATAGAGAGACATCATTTCCTCATGACAATCTGTGCCTAATCTGGTCTTTCAGGTTTTCCAATAGTGCACCCATCATTGCTATAACTGAGTCCATCCTGAGTGCTCTTCACTTTCCTTCCTCCTTTCTCTGCATTAAAACCTCCTTCAGAGAACTAAGCCTTTGCATAATGTATTAGAGATTCTATTATTATAGCCAACCTCCATAAAAGTCATGTTAGCCTTCCTGTGAAGTTGATTTCCTGAACTCATCTGCCTAGTGGAGCTGATATCAGTCTTGCAAATCTGATTGTGCTGTATCACCTCCTCCTCCTTAGTTCAATGAATTAAGGAGACATCTACCTAAGCCACATTTGAATGTTACTTGTTCTGGACTTGAAGAACATGAATGTGGACTTGGGAAACCTTTTGAAGCAGCCACATAATTCTTCCAGAGGTACCCCAGGACATTAGGAAAGGATCAGTGGTGGGTTTCAAAATTTTTTACTACCGGTTCTGTGGATGTGGCTTGGTGGGTGTGGCATGTCTTGTTGGGCATGGCTTGGTGGACGTGGCAGGGGATACTATAAAATCTCCACTCCCACCCCACTCCAGGGAAAGGATACTGCAAAATCCGCATTTCCTCTCCACTCCAGGGGATTCCCTCTAGACAGGGAATGCAAAATCTCTATTCCCTCCCTAATCCAGGGGAAGGTTACAGCAAAATCCCCATTTCCTCCTGATCAGCTGGGACTCGGGAGGCAGAGAATAGATGGGGGTGGGCCAGTCAGAATTTTTGCTACCGGTTCTCTGAACTACTCAAAATTTCCGCTGCCGGTTCTCTAGAACTGGTCAGAACCTGCTGAAACCTATCTCTGGAAGGGATGCTGTTTGCCTCACTGTACTTAAACTACCCCTCAAATCCTCTACTCAGCTCAAACAAGTATTTTACATTGAGGATGGTTCCTATAAAATAGTTGCTTTTGCTGAAAGAAACACACCATTGTATTCCATTCTAAAAAGCTTATGAATGACTAATTATAATAACAGTACCGTAGGAGGCCCACTTTTTTCACCCTTTCTTCTTTTGCAAAGTAACCTTGAATATACTCAACAGCAGGCCTTGAAACTTGACTAAATCTTCTCCCTTTGAAATATATCCTTTCCACTTCTTTATCAGAATCTGAAATGGTATATTCATCATTAGGCTAGGACACTTCATCTTTGATCTCAATCCCATCTCATCTGTGGGTTTGATTTACTAATTGAGAAAAATCAAATTATGTCTTCTTATAATGACAAGAGGTAAGGTAACAGAGGTAGATTCCAATGAAGTGCTTCCAGCACAGCTCACATGAATAGCTTCTCATAGCATAACAGGAAGCTCTCTCCTATAAGAATTGCTTAATGCTAGAAAGGGAAGCACTCAAGAAAAGAAAAGAAGAAAAAAAAAAGAGGACAAGCTGGAATATGCCCCCAATGCTTTAAAAAGAACTAAGTGGAATGCAGAAAAGAAAGCCAAAAAGGAAGAGATGAAAGTTAGAGTTTAAGGCAACAGTATAGTTCAAGTCAGCCTGTGTTATTTTCTTTTTAGCTATGGCTGACAGACACAGCATGACTAAATAGCTAAATATGAGGCTAATTAAAAACAAACACTTCGCTTAAAAATGTATTATTGACCAAAAAATATTATTTTCTCAGGAGTTTGTTACATGAACATTACTGGCTTGATTGGGCATTATTAGCATGTCAATCACTTTTTGGCTATTTATATAACCTTGTGCCTGGTTTTTTATTGCAATATACACAGATTAAAAAGTAGATATACACAGTACATAGTTCAGCAATTTGTAATCTCTATTGTCAGTATATTTTTGTTACAATTGTAGCAGGGATGATTTGAAGAGGGACGAGGTCCTTCATGGAACTGTTTTTTTCTCCATGCCCACCTTCAAGCACGTCCTTGACTCTCTTATGTTCCGTAAAGAGGACACAGATGTCATAACCTGATTTAATCTTTGATCTTTCTAGGACTTAACAATTCTCTCTTCAGTTCTGTAATGAGTTTACCTGAAATCTGCAAGAAGCTGCATTTGGATCCACTTGATGTATTATTGGTCAAACTATCTTGATTTTATTTGTTTGTTTTTGTTTGTTTTTTATTTGATTTCTATAGCTATCCATCTCAACAAGTGACTCTGGCCTGCATATTTATTCCTTCAGTCTGATTTGTTATAGCTGCCCAATTCCAATGGTGTAATTCCACATGGTGTAAAAAAACCCCTAAAAGTCCATTTAAACAGATAAAACATAAAACTTCACTGGCAGTCCAGATTAAAACAATCTTAAAAGCAGCATAAATCAAACAAAACTTCCCTGTTTTGAGTGCTTAGAACAGTTTAAATCAGCTTTTCTCAATATCAGCTGTCCTCGAAATATGTTGGGACGTGCTGGTTGAGAATTTGGGGGGATTTGCAGTCTGAGTTTATACGTCATCGGTTTGCAGAAGATTGTGCTACTTATTGGGTTCGGTATACCAACAATTTCTTCTAAAAACCTGTTTCTCATTTCACTTGAATATCCTTCTTGGTTTGAATTATTGCACCTTCTTCTTTCTGTCCTTTTGTGGGCCTACTATTGCAAAGAGAGGGAGAGATAAGGAGAGAAGAGATTGCCTATATTTTTATCTTGGTAAGAAGAAAATTAATAATTTCAGTCATCTCAAATAAAATTTATTCTCCTTGCTTTTAGAAGACAAAACATGTATCAATATATATAACATGTGGAAAGGGTCTTTTTAAGATCATTTCAGGAGAAAAGCAGACAACCTGGAAAACAGTAAACTATTTTCTTGGAAGTGTACGAATGGATATTTCTGAGGGATCTGTAACTGCCTCGTGACTAATCTGCTTTGAATATTGATTAGCTGATTCCCCAGGACACTTTCAGTCCTTTCATCCATGAATTGTTGGACTATAGCTCTCATTGTCTGTAGCCAACATAGGCAACTCCAGTAAATAATGAGAGTTGCAACTTACTGTCTTGTGCAGAACTGTATACCCACTCCAGTGGTGGGTTGCCCCCGGTTTGCACCGGTTCTATAGAACCGGTAGTAAAACCGGTGGGAGGCTCCGCCCACCGACCCTGGTGTCATCTAAATGCTTCTGTGGATGCATGTGAGCGAAGCAAGCGTGTATGCGGGGGCCCGCTGCGAACCAGTAGTAAAGGTAAGTAGAACCCACCCTTGACTCACTCCTGTTGTAAACTATTAGCTAAAGCTGAAAAGAAAACCCATAAGATGTAGGCAGTAGAAATATTCATATATGGAATTTCATCTCTAAGCATGAAATACAGAAAAATGACCTCAGGATTTGAATTTGCCCATTCTGTTATATGGGGATAACATGACGGCCGCAGCTAAATTTTGATACTAAATAGCAACATGGGAGGGGGGGAATAGATTTATTGGTCCTCTTCATGCTTGTACAAATCAACCACAATTCTATTTGAAGTAGAGATCAAGACTCAAATAGGGCGTGATTCAATCTGAGTTTGTGATTTGATATTTAGTGCAAACTAGTTCAACTTCTTCAAGATTTTTGATCCAGTTTTCAAAAATAGATGAATTCATGAATTATACTCAAACATCTGCAATGGCTTTATTTTTTGGTAGTACTGTGTGGAACAGCATGTACAGGTAGATCGAGTTACGATCTTTTATTTAATGACCATTCTGAGTTATAACTTTGCTGAAAAAAGTGACTTATGACTCGTCTTCTGGTAGTGCAACTTTTTAGACTGAGGCAATAGGGATAAGGAAAGAAAAACACAACCTAATATGCTTGAGATTCATAATCAAAGAGCCAAAATTTCATTGAATAAAAACAGGAAGTATCCAATTTTAATTTCTTAGCAAAAGTTATCAAAAAGTAATTAATACCCTTAAAAATCTATGACATGATTACTTGATTTTGGAGATTTGTGGTCAGTTTTAGAGCAAGGAATGTAGTTCAAGACTTCTCTAATAGACACAGGAAGCTGGCTTTGCTTCTGGTAGTGCCTTGTTATAGAAGCAATGTTTAGAACTAGAAAAAGAATATAGAAATGGAAGTGCACATTACGTTGTTTGATTAAAAATCAAGATGTAGTGATCCAACCTATAGTCATTTCTTGTAAAGTTTTAATGCAGGAAAAAGAGGAACATGGTACCACAATTTTGTAGGTGACAGGGAAGAACTCAGTATTATACCCTCCGTGTTGGTTTTATATTTCTGAGAATTTCCTTACTTAGGAAATTGACTGGAAAGTCTGGAAATTGCCAACCCTACACATCTGGATAGAGCCAGATAGTGAAAGACCAGGTTAGGGAGGAATTATGATATATTATAAGAGATCCACTATAATATTCAAGCTAGGGCAGCAAAGGCTTTTAAGTCATGTAATTTGTATTAAATATCATTTTAAGTGGTTTCATGAGATCACTACAGGCAGATTTTTATCCTATTGATGTTAAAAAATCATGTCAGAAATCTCTGATGTGCATAAGAAAGCAAAGAATGAATCTGATTTAACATTCATATTCGTGGAGACATCAAAACCAGAGCTGCTATGAAGAACACTGCTATTGATATAAAGGATCCAGTTTAAGATTTGTTTAGATCAAGTATATTAAATTTACATGCAGATGTGTTTCATAAGAATATGTGCACCAGCCAAGGAATAGTTATGGCATCCCAATGAAATGGCTAAACATCTCACATAACACAAGGGTATGCCAGTTAAGAAATATAAATACTGTAACTTCAGGAATTAAAGCAAACTGATTGTAACATGCCAACCTTCAGTAATCTAACAGAAGCATAACATCTAAAATGCATTTTAATTACAGATGTCATGTGCAGAAGGCGTGCATTCTTTAAAGTGTACATGCATTTCTTTTGTATCCAAATAAAAAACGTCTTTATTTTTCTAGGAAATAAGGTCTGTGTCTTCTTGTTATGAAAGGCATAATGAAACAAATAGACTCCTTCCTTTTGTGCTGGAGGTTACCAGCTCTGGACAACACGTATCAGCAAAGCTGCTGTCTAGCAATCTCCTGGGTTTTTACAGGATAGATATGGTAACATAAACATTGTATTCAGGTAGTCCTCAAATTATGACCACAGCTGAGCCCCAAAATTCTTTTGTTAAGGGAGACATTTGTTAAGTGAGTTTTGCCCCATTTTACAATTTTTCTTGCCACAGTTGTTAAGTGAATCATTGCAGCTGAACCTGGTTGTTAAGTGAATCTGGATTCCCTATTGACTTTGCTTGTCAGAAGGTTGCCAGATCACATGACCCTGGGACACAGCAAAGGTCATAAATATGAACCAGTTGCCAAGCATCTGAATTTTGGTCATGTGATCATGGAGATGCTACAAAGGTTGTAACAATGAAAAACGGTCATAAGTCACACATTTCAGTGTCACTGTAACTTTTAACAGGTCACTAAATGACCTGTTGTAAATCAAGGACTACTTGTACAGGGTTTAGCTGACTACTTCCAATGAGTTCTGAACAGAATTTTTTTTTATAAAGAATCCTATTTAGAAGGAGTTTGCTCTCCCTCTGCTACTGGAGACATCCCAATACTGCATGATGTAGGATGCTAAAGAGTACTGGTGACTTACACTCTTTAAAGCAGGGGGGGGCAAACTCACGGCCCATGGACCGGATGAGTCACACGCTAGCCACACCCACCTCTGGTTTAGCGAAGGGAGGAGATGTGATACATCACATGACGACAACATGACGCTGCGAGTTTGACACCCCTGCTTTAAAGGATCTGCTCCTTGGCTATTGCTAGAGAAACAGCTGCTTTAAAGTATCTCTGCAATAAACTAATTAATAAACGAAAAAAAATTAAAGCTAGAGATAAGTATTAGTGAGGTAATATAATTTAAAATTAATAATAATAACAACAGTAGGGAAGTGGATTGGAAAATTATATTATTAATAGAACAACTTCTTTTGATGCTTTTGAATTCAGTGGTTCTTCTTTGACAAAAGTAGAATAAGGCTAGTGCTTAGTTCATTAAAAAAAAAAGCCCAATTTTATAGATAGTTATTTGTTACTCTTCTTAGTGATAAAAGGGTTTTTAACAGAACATTTTTAGTTCTTATTGGTTTGTTGGGTCACTGATACCCTTCCCTGATCATTCACTAACCTTTTCAGGCCTATTACAGTCCAGAGATTTTCTCAAGAGCAAGCATTCAAGTGCATCTTACTTAGTAACGCTTAACCTGAGTGAAATCTCACTCAGTGGTAGAGAAGGCAAAGCAATACTTCACAAGCAGTCCCTACTGAAGGCAACAACAAAAACAATTTCTTATTATAGAGGGCAAACAAATCCCAGATGTAGTCAATGTGAATTGGCACCAAACTAGCTACAAGGCTGCCAAATACAAATTTACAAAAGGGACAGAGGGAAACAATGAACAAAATTTTAGCTGAGATCTTAAGCTTTTCTTATAATAATTCAGCACAATGTTTACTTCACAAACTAGGTAATTATTAGATTAAACTTTACTTAAGTTCACAACTGAAAAATTGCAAATGAACTAACATTGTTGCTACTACGTACTCCTGCTGTTTTTGATAATGTCTTCCAATAAAAGGTAGCTTTGTAGATCAGGACAGTTAAATATTTAATCACAAATAATGTTTTGTTGATCTTTTATGAATGATTTTTAAAACATGTATGAGTTCCAAAAATATCCCTTTGTACATTTTTTTTTTGATTTGTTCCTTTTGTCTTCTATCACAAAGACATTCCATGGACTCTGTGTAACAAAGCAAAACCTCAAATCAAAAAGAAAAAAACCAAACTGTTCTAGAAATACACATTACAGTAATGGGAAAATCATATTAGCGAAGTGCACACGCACGATCCCGTTGCAAACTGGTAGTAAAGGTAAGTAGAACCCACCACTGGTGCGCACCTTTCAGTTTGGGCATGCGCATGCGCGCAGTTTGGGCACTCAGTGTCTAAAAGGTTCACCATCACTGCTCTAAAACATTTTAAAATGACTTTATGACAGACATTTATTTCATTTCTAGCCTCCTGTGGATGCAGTTTAAAGCCGTCCTTACTATCACTGCTTTACAAATAGCATCTTCCTGTTTCTGTTACAAGTATCGCTATAGATCCAGACTACAATGCACCACGGGCGGTACTGGTAATGACATGATCAAGGTCTAAGATTTGCTGAATTTTAGCTACTTAGGACTTATGAAGGCTCATCTCCTACACAGACACTTTTTCTTTACTTGCAGAAGAGATCAGATACTCAGGTACTTCAGAGGCATCTGCCTACATAATGCCTGAGAAGATCTTTCTGAAATGCTTGTCAAGTATCCCTTGGGCCTTTATAAATAGAATAAGCTCTCTCTTAATAGCATACTAGTCTTTGGATGCCCAGGTCCATGCAAATGTGGGTGGGTGCTGTCAGTGTTATTCATTATGTCCATTAACCTGAGAAGCTTCTTAGCTGGATGGGAAGGTAATGGGAATGAGTTTCTTCAAGCCTATAGTTAAACTTACATCTCATGATCCTTGTGAAAATGAAAGCTCCTATTCTTATTCCCAAAACCAAGAGAAGAGACGCATTGATACCACTGCCAAAGACAAGATTTGTCTGGGAAATCACTGCCTCCCAGGCTGTTGGTTGCCTTCACACAAAGCCTTTTAGTTGGGTTAGAGAAGGAGATGGTCAAGGAAATAGCTTGCCTCTGAAGCCCTGTTTGGTTGATTCAGGGTCAAAGATATAATCAATCAGCATACTGATGATACTGGAACTCACACTAGTAAATGGCTTCTCCCAGAAGTTTCATACAGATGTTGAATAGGAGGGGAGAAAATGTTAAACTTTGTGGCACCCCATAAAGGAGGGACTGGGGAAACAGTTTTTCACCCCTTCCCTCCACAATCAACTGGGAGCAGCCTTGGAGGAAGAAAGAGAACCTTGCAATACAGTCTATGGAGATTCTCAATCATCCAGGTCATGGTTGTCCCAAAGTTGCTTTTTCAAGAGACAATTGGACTTTCTGGTTTTCTTTGAAGACGTTTCACTTCTCATCTAAGAAGCTTCTTCAGTAATACAGTATTCATACTGCTTTACTCCCAAAGCTGGTCCAGAAGCATGCCATGGTGGATGATATGAAATGCCACTGAGAAATCAAGATGCTGACCAGACTCAAGAGTGACTCAGCCTTCCATCCTTCCGAGGTCGGTAAAATGAGGACCCAGATTGTTGGGGGCAATATGCTGACTCTGTAAACCGCTTAGAGAGGGCTGTAAAAGCACTGTGAAGCAGTATATAAGTCTAAGTGCTATTGCTATTGCTATCATTCCCATCCTGCCACAGTTCACCAACAAGCTTGACCGTGGTTATTTCTGTACTGAATCCCTGCTTTAAATGCAGGATGCTATCATTCTATTCACTTTTTTTAAAATGTCATCTTTGGAATAATTAAAAATGACTTCAGCTATGAGAAGATTGAACGATTTGGAAGTTTAATTTTTGTCCAGATGTTTGATAGTTTTAATAGTTTTATATATTACATTGTTATTACTGATGTTGTTTTAATTGTTGATTTGAAGCCAGCCAGAGTTTGACATAAGATGGGTGGCAATATAAATATTATAAATACATAAATAAAATAACAGATTGCTGGAAGTTTTATAGGATAGGCTAAACAATTTATAGTATAGTATGAGCCTGGTAAGTTTATGGGTAACTTGCTGTTTTGATCTGGTAAGAATATAGATTTTAAATCTGGAATTCCACTGTTCAGGCAACATTCATTGACATAATTCTAGTTTTTTCTTGCAGTTTGTTTTACAGCTGATCCAAGCTGAAGGCATTCAATCCACAGTGGAAATACAAATAAAATCCCTTACTTTGACATTAGGTGTGGGTTGCAGGGATAGAGCTAGGAGATGATAAAATGATGGGTAAACTGCAAGAAATGTAAAGAATGATGAGGTAAGAAGAGCTTGTAGCTTAGTTGGGACAGACAGATGTTGATTCCTGCAATCCCATCTGGATAATGGAAGATCCCAGACCTCTCCTAGATTATGTTGCCTCCTAGTTTGACTAAACACCAGAGGATTTTAGGATTTAAGTAGCTGTGAAGTAAACCCATCAATGAATGGGCAAACTGTACTAGACAGAATAGATTAGGGAGTCTGATTGACATGCAGACTAATAGGCAATTGAGGAAGGTAACTGGAGGCAGAACACCTGCCTGCCTATTTTAAAAAGCTGAAGAGGAAGTAGGCACCCCCACCCTGGAGGTGACAGATGATGTGGAAAGACCTGCAGCACAGTGCACTGTTTACACTGAAGCATGGTAGGTCAGCCTTGCTGGCTGTTTGGGGCTTCTTAGCAGAGGCAGCCTATAATAACAACCCCATGACCCAATTGCCATTGGCTTCCTGTGATAACCCAGAGAAGAGCCTGAACTAAGGAGATCTACTTAGAAACTGATTTATTGTTAGTTTGGTTTACTACCAACCTCAAAGCTTTTGGTTGTTTAGACTAAAAAAATGGCATTTGAAACTCAATCTTTGTTGACCGGTATATTAGGAAAGCCATGCCTTGTTCCCATTATTTTTCTTTTATCTGTCTTTTTAAAAGAAAACATAACCCATAATCCAATCTCAGCAGATAAAGCTCTCCTTATAGAAAGCATCTCAGCATAAAACTGGATTTGGTAATTTAATGAAAATGTTTTTTAAAAAGCTACTTTTTTTGTAATAGTTTTTTCCAGGATTATTTAAAGATACAAATACAGATGCACGCACATTACACACAATACACATGTAACAATAAAGGAGAATATTTGTGACTGGTTTAGTTTTCAATGGTCTTTATATGCACAATGAAGAGAAGGATTTAATATAAATAAAGTACCAAAAGTAAAATATGAGAAAATTGTATTTTACCACATATTTTGGCTATAACATTCACATGGACTAATGGGAGAGAATGTGGTTTTATAGTGTCTTACAATTTAAAAGAAAATTTTACACAATGATATAGTTTAGTATATGACATCAGAGAAATTATCTAAAATGTATAAAGCTACTTCTATTTACTGTTGGAAATGTAAAAAACTTAAAGGACATTTTATTCTGCACTTATAAATTTATATTTTTTTGATAAACTAAAAAGTTATACATACAGTGGGTTAATGAAGAGAGTTTTAAAAATTCAAATGAAACTGAAACTTTTCTTATTTCTTATTCTTATGCGTTTTAGACAGCTAACTACAAAAGGCTAATGGATGATTAGTGTTACATATGGTGAAGGTTTTATATACATTACATGGAGATGGAATCCTATCGAAATACCCATAATGGAGGAATGGATCGTGAAGATACTTAAGTTTGCAGAAATGGCCAAATTGATGTTTTATTAAGGAGGGAGCTACAGTTATTTTTATAAAAGACTGGAAATACTTTATGGACATTTTTGCTGAAAATGGATAAAAATGAACTGGTGATTTTGGGATTTACTTAAATTATAAAACCTTTAAATTATAAAGGTTTATTTATTGGAAGAAAGAACCATGCAATGTAATTTGGGAGGATGGAGATGGTAATTACTGTGTTTGAAACTGCTGCAAAGAAGATCGGTTCTTTAGATACTTTTCTTTTTCTAGTTATCTGTCTCTTTTTCTTTAATTCCTTGCCATATGTTAAATAAATAAAATCTTTAACTCCTATATTTTTTCTTTCTTTTTTACTTTTTCTTTTAAGAAACTACAGAAACTTCTTTTAAGTTTCTGTAGTTTTTAAAGTCTATATAAAATCCCTGTAATGAAAATTACTTTTAAAAAGACTCTTCAAAGAAAGTTTGTGCATGGTTCAGAACAATATTATATTATGATCAACCATCTCACAGCATGAACTCACTGTAAAGCAGTGCTGGGTTGCTACCGGTTCACCCCGGTTCAGGTGAACCGGTAGTAGCGGCAGCAGGAGGCTCCGCCCACTCGCCCAGACGTCATCAAATACGGTCTGCGCACAGGAGCGAACCGGTAGCAAAGGTAAGTGAAACCCACCACTGCTGTAAAGTAAATGGGAAGATGTTCAGAACATAAACTTACATAATTTATCTTAAATGTAAGCTACTCCGGGCGAAACATTCACTTTCAGCTTGATTCACCAAGAATAATAAAATAGAATAGAATTCCATTTGATTGTTAAAAGAGCTAATAATTGTTTTAACAATCCAATAAATTAAGCATTGACTGAAGCACCTCTTGTTAATCCAGCTACACCTTTTACTTGGATAAATGAATCTTCTCCTCGGTCTTCTGGGTTCTAGTGTGTATATATAGGAATATCTCTATAGACTACAAACTCTGTCAAACTGGTTTTGTAGATTTTATAATATCATGGCTAGATAAGTCTGTGGAGGGAGGGGGAGAGAGAGAAAGAGCAAGAACAAGAAAAAGGATATGTTCTCATTTATATAAACACTTACTTAAATAGGATTTGACTTAATTTCATGTAAGTTAACAGGAGAATGATTCTATACCTCCTTTGAAGTTGTGACCTGAATACTGCCATACCATTCTAAAGATATTTAGTCAAAATTTGGTTTGACTGCAGAATTTGGTTTTAATCTAAAGACTATCTGAGAATTAGAATATCTTCCATTTTCTCTTAGAGCTTTTAAAAATCAGCACCCATATTCATAATTACTGAAAGACACGTAAGTATGTTGTAAGTGCTGTTATAAGTGTAATTATAAGTGTTCATATCAGTCATCATCCACAAGAAAGGAAGAATGTCCAAACTAAATAAAGTAAGCTACATACTAAGTCTTCATTTCTAAGGAAAAAGTTAGTAATGATTCACTAGAGTGTGTAATTAGTACCATTGATAAGAACATGTACATATTCTAATTAGAATGTAAGCCTTGAATAAGCATCAAATACAATGCTTTGAAAAAAACCACTGTTATTTATTTTATTTATTTGATTTGATTTGATTTCTATACCGCCCTTCTCCAACAGGACTCAGGGCAGTGAACAGCCGAGATAAAACATAACATATAAAATTTAAAAAACATTAAAAGACATTAAATAATTTCGGCCCTCAATTTAAAACAACCCAGTTAAAACCAATTTCAAATTAAAACCGAAAGGATGGGATCAAGCCAGCCTGGCCAGATGAAATAGATGTGTTTTCAGGGCTTGACGAAAAGTCCGGAGGTCTGGTATCGTGTGTATCTCTGGGGGATTGTTGTATCTCTGTTGTAAAATATACAAATTTTATTTACTTATTTATTAAATTTATATGCCACCCATCTCATTATCCAAAGCAATTGCAGAATTTCTGCAAAATGTCTGCAAAATGGCATCCAAAGTTATTTCCTAGTGTCAGATAATCAGGATTAGCCTGGATACTATCCTCTGATCAGTGACATCTTTGCCACAGTTACCCTGTGACACATAATTAAGAAGATGCTGCTTGAATTGATTAGGGTGTCTTCTAAATATTGGCCACTCCAAGACCATTCAAATATCAACAGTACTTACATTCATTCAATTCTTACGTTTTTTATTGGAATTTTCTTGTTATTTGTTGCTAATATTATATTTAATTTCTGCTGGCACTTCTTGAATACTTCTTGAATCAGGACCACAAAACTATTTGTCAGGGTTCCAAGTAATACAGCCATTTCAAAACAGAACTCCGAAGCAGAGTAATTCCTCAAAAAACAATTTTATTTGGAGATATCACTTGGCACAAACCAGTGGAAAGCCAGTTCTGGATCTTCCCGCACTTTCTACAACTTTAAGGGGAAACATTTCCCTGTTTTCAAAACAATAAATCACATTGCCCAATCTGGAAGCTGGCTAGTTGCTTGGTTATCTCTCTCCTCCTCCTCTTCTGCCCAGCTAGTTGCTGGAATGCCTTTGACTCACCAGAAAGCTATGCTGTTTGGGTTACACCATGCCCCCTCTTACTCCCCTCTCCAGCTGAAAGGTGTGTCAGCCTGAAACCCTGAGAAAGAAACCCCACAGAAACTACACGGTCGTAGCCAAGTCGGTTTCAGTCCTGACACCATTGCTATTTTATTTATATACTTCTTGGACTTGGAGAATATGTTTAGTAAAAATCATGAACAAATGTAAGAAAAAGATAAATAATTGGAGGAATATAAACAATAGCTATGAGTGGTACATCAGGGAAACTCCTAAGGACCAAGGAAACCTGCTGTAGATGGCCCCATGATAGTTATAGATTTCAGATGTGGAGCAAATTAATGAAGTAATGAAGTAAGGGACCATCATTTAACCAGAATGTTAAATGATGGGATTGTAAAGCGTAATATCACAAGTTTAATGATGTAAATCCCTTTGTAGTTAAGTGAGAATTTTGAGTCATTAAATGAGGACCTCATGTGACTATGACTTGTGACTGCCTGCTGGCTTCCAACAAGTAAAGTTCAGAGGGAAGCTTGGTATTACTTTCTTCAGTTTTCCTTTTGTCTTATTTTTCTAACTTTTCTTTATATATTTTCATGTTTATTTTTATTTCTAATATTTTTCAATAAAAATATTTTTTAAAAAAAGACTTTGGGGGAAGTTGGCAGGGAAGCTGGCAAGTGGTGATCATGTGACCGCTTGATGTTGCAACTTGGGTAAGGATATGCCCCGATCACAATCATGGACAACGGAGACACTGCAACGACTTAACTTTGCAGACCTGTCATTTAATACCATCATAATTTTGAACAGTTGCTGAGAAAGTGGTCATAACTTGAGGACCGCCTTATATAGTAAAAGAGGATAAATACAATCAGACTCCACAAAAAATAGGCATCTTTCTTATTTTATTAGTGGGGGTTGGTGCTCTTTGTTAGCTAAAACAAGAGGTGTTAAAACATTTTGGGGTGCTTAAAACATTCTGGGATAGAAGAAAAGCAGACCAGAATTAACTTATTGTGATTGAATTAACACAAAAAGACTGAACTTTTTGTAGAAGTTATACATTAAATGTCTTTTCTCAACTGTGAATAAAAGTGGCTTGATTTTCTTAATGGGAAATTAATGTTATACCTTGACTATATCATCTTTAGATAAACAGTAATCAGAGCATATCAACAAATTTCTACATCAATGATCCTCATTGTTTAGGCCACATAGGTTATGCAAACATTTCAGAGAACTATGCTTCAAAGCAATATTTGATAAATATTATCAAATGTTAAAATTAAAATGGACATAATAAAACATAAAATAGACTTGCTGGAAAAGGAAGATCTAGCTCAAAAAATAAGAATCCCCAAACAGAACTATTTTGAAAATGCGAATAAGCCTGGAAGATGGCTATCTTATAAATTGAAAAAGGATAGAGAATCAAGGAAAATAGCGCAATTACTTGATGACCAAGGACAATGTAAATTTGGCAATAAAGAGATGGGGAAAATTATACAA
Organism: Pantherophis guttatus; assembly: GCF_059756535.1. Taxonomy (NCBI): domain Eukaryota; kingdom Metazoa; phylum Chordata; class Lepidosauria; order Squamata; family Colubridae; genus Pantherophis; species Pantherophis guttatus. Next base: position 217,888,265 of record NC_142064.1, on the reverse strand, counting down.
GAATATTATAGACAGCTTTATAAAAAAGAGATAATAGAGGAGGAAAAAATGATAAGGTATTTATAAAAAGCAAATCTACCACAAATTCCCAAGGATATTGAGGAGATGATGGAAAGAAACATTACGATGATGGAATTAACAGAGGCAATTAAGAATCAGAAATATGGAAAGGCACCAGGACCAGATGGCTTGCCGGTTGAGTATCATGGGACGCTACAAGAATCCTTAAGTCTTCCATTACTGGAAGTTATGAAAGAAGTAATGACAAATAAGGAAATACCCAAATCATGGACTGAGGCTTATATTACATTGATCCATAAAGAAGATACAGACCCACAACTAATCAAAAACTATAGGCCTATATCCTAGCTAAATTTAGATTACAAAATTTTTGCTTCAATACTGGCAGAAAGACTTAAGAGATATTTGAATAATTTTACACATTCAGTTCAAAATAGATTCCTACCCAAAAGACAAATTAGACATAATATAAGAATAATACTGAATACTTTAGAATATTATGAAGCGCATCCTGAAAAACAGATGGCTTTGATATTTTTAGACACTCAAAAAGCATTTGACAACGTGAATTGGTGATTAATCATGTTACAAATGGAAGAGATGGGCTTTGGTAGGAAATTTATTCAGGCAATTGAAGCTATATATTCTAAACAGACAGCAAACGTTATGATTAATGGAGAATTGACTGATTCTATTGAGATACAAAAAGGTACTCGTCAAGGATGCCCATTGTCCCCATTGTTGTTTATTTTGACACTGGAAATTTTAAATAGAAATATTAGAGAAGAAAAAGAGATAAAAGGTATGAAAATTCGAAAAGAAGAATACAAACTACAAGCTTTTGCTGATGACCTGGTCTTTATTATTGAAGAACCACTAGCATCAATTAAAAAACTGATAGAAACTATTGGAGAGTTTGGGGAAGTTGCTGGTTTGAAAATTAATAAAGATAAGACAAAAATAATGATTAAAAATATGTTAAAAAAACAAAAAGAAGAATTGATGGAGATTTCCAAGATGCAGGTCACAAACAAGATAAAATATTTGGGGATATATTTGACAACGAGGTGTAGTTCACTTAAAGAAAATAACTACAATAAGCTTAAGCAACAGATAGGTTTAGATTTGGTGAAATGGGAAATCTGCAGTTATCTATGATTGGTAGGATTGCAACTATTAAGATGAATATTTTACCTAGAATTTTGTACCTTTTTCAGACTATTCCAATAAAATTGGGTAAGGAATTTTTTGTAGATTTGAACAAAATGGTGTTGAAATACATTTGGCAGGGAAAAAAGGCAAGAATAAAATTTAAGCTGTTACAAAATGCTAAAATGAGGGGTGGTTTTGGACTACCAAATTTTGAATTATATTATCAAGCAGCTAATCTAATGTGGATTAAAGAATGGATAACACTGAAAAATACTAGACTATTGAATCTGGAGGGATATGATTTGTTGATGGGTTGGCATGCCTTTTTATGGTACAAAGGAACTAAAATACAGAGGTATTTTAGAAGACACCAGATACGTGAAGCTTTATTTTTGAACTGGGAGAGGATTAAAAAATATCATTATTTGAAGATTCCAGTCTGGGTATCAACAATTGAAGCCTTCGCATATTCAGTGATATTTAAAAGAGAACAAATTGTTAGATACAGTGAGTTATTGGATGAAAAGGGTGATCTTATGTTAAAATAAGATTTAGAAGATCAGGGATTTAAAATGGACTGGTTTTCATATATGCAAATACTTTCTAGATATCGAGAAGATCTCAAACAAGAAGGTATTTATAATGTTTTGACTGTTTTAGATAATATATTAATGAGTTCTGATGACCATGTAATTAAAAAGTTATATAGATACTTGTTAGAGGTAAAATTGGAAGAAGAACAAGTTAAAGAATCAATGATAGCATGGGGGAAAAATTTTGGTTATGGTATTGATTTGGAGAAATGGCAAAAATTGTGGTCACATAACTATAAAATGACAATGTCTACAGCATATAAGGAGAATTTGTATAAGATGTTTCACAGGTGGCATTTACCCCCGACAAGGATAGCCAGAATGTTCAAGAATAAATCGGAGAAGTGTTGGAAGTGTCATCAGACCCCAGGATCTTATTACCATATGTGGTGGACATGCATAGAAGCAAGGAGATTTTGGACTAAGATACACACGTGGTTGAAAAAAATGACAAAGAGACATATTGACTTTAAACCAGAGATATTTTTATTAGGGATCTTATCAGAGACATTTAATAAAGAATTGCAATATTTAATTGTGAATATTTTAACAGCGGCTAGAATTGTATTTGCAAAAAACTGGAAAGGAGAGAAGATAATTGTTGATGAAGAAATTATTAGAAAAATATTGGACTGTGCTGAAATGAGTAGATTGACATTTGAAATAAGAAAACAGGAAGATAAACAATATTATTTGATATGGGAGCTATTTTATCAATGGGTAGATAATAAAGAATGGAGATGAAACATTACATATGAAATGAAATTTGGATAAAATGTGTAAATATTTGTTTTTAGTTAGATGAAAGAACATTTGTCACAATTGAAATTTTGAAAATGTTGAGAGCACGAAATGATTTTAACCGATCGAATCACTGTCTGTAAGTATATGGAAAGATGATGTTTTTTATGTTGTTTTTGTTCAAAAATAAAAAAACTTTTATAAAAGAAAACTTTATCAAATGATTGCAAACACAATGGAAGATAATTGCTTATGCAACAAGTAAGGATGACAAATTATTCTTAATAAAGAGTGCAAGAACTATATTCAAGGTTAGCACTAGGCATTAGGAATGGAAAGGAAACTTTGGGCTAAACTGGGGTTCTGGAATCATAAGGATATGAATCTTAAATAGACATAGAAGTAATGTCCATTGATGCTTTTTGAACTTTGGTGTTGGACAATACCACGGACAGCCAAGAAAAGAAACAATGGATCATTGAACAAATCAACATAGAGTTTTCAGTCAATGCACAAATGCCCAGGCTTAAATAATCATACCACTCTGTGAAGATGTAGTTTTCTAGAGAAGACACTAATGCTAAGAACAGTGGAAAGAAAGAGTAAAAGAGGATGACCAAAGCAAAGAGGATGGCCAATAACACCACCAAAAGAGGATGGCCAATTTAGATGGACTCAGTTGCAGAAGACCTGAAAGACCAAGTTAGGGAGAGATCTTTGTGGAGAAAATCTGTCTATCAGATGCCAATGGGTGAATACTGACTTGGTGGTACATAATCAATCAAAATCATGTACCCACTATTTTTATACCGTAAGTAGAAGGTATCAGAAGGTACCTTTTTGAAAATATCCAGATATTTGAGGACCCGAATTTATTGGAATTCCAAGCCTAAGTGCACCATAGTGGGAAAAGGTTAGAGTCACTAATTGATTTATTCATTCATAAGGAACAAAACAGTCGGAGCAACCAGCATCCACTCCAACAAGAAAACAACCACTCCAGCTTTTCTCATCATAGTGTAATACTTCCAAGAGCTGAATTGCCTTGTAATAATTCTAAGATTTATGATTTACTGTGTTGCCTCTTGGGTAATGTGGCAATGTAGGCAATGTAGATGATGCTTATGTACCATACCTATGCAAAACTTTCCCAAATAATATTTAATATATGCAGATGATCTTTGTACTTTGAAGCACAATCAGAAAAGTAATAACATTCAAGCCTTCAAGACTAGAGATAATTTGTAGTGATATGAAACAGGATTATTTATTAATTCTTTGACTTGTGGGCTGGGCAAGCATTTTGTTCAAGAGATTTAGCTCAAAAGCAGCTTGACTCACACTTTGAATAAAATTTGTTTTCAAAAATGGTTTAGAAAGTTAAGTCAATCAGTGAATCAGATCAGAGTTTTCTATTGAATCAAAAATTTTAGATGCTTCTGCACATATTCAGAATACATGTTCTCATTTAAATGTTCAAAATATTAATTGCATTTTTCTACTCTTAGAATTCTATTTGAAAGTCCAGGCTGAACTGGATTAATTTTCCAGACCAATTTGAATAAATCAGATTGATTTTCTAAATCACATTGACTATTCAAATCAGATTTTGCCTCACATTGGCCAAGTTAGTCAAATACAAGCACTATTTATTATACTTTAATAAAGTTAATACTGAGAGCTATAACTAAATTGAGACAAACTTTGAACTGATCCCTTTAAATTAATGATATTAAAATTAAAACAATCCTAATTTAAATATCATGGATGTTAATGAATCTAATTTAAGCATAATTATATATTATATTTTTAAATTAAGTCTAGCTTTATAGTACCAAAGAACCATGTGCCTTAACAATGTAAAATGACATTTTTAAAAATAGTTTTAGCTTTTAAATAATTTTTGGGAAACAGTAATAAAATAATTATGCTTAATACTGTCATCTTGAAAAATGATATAACTTTGGAGTAAACATGAACATGTCATTAAAGTGGGTTTTTTCACATTAATTTTAAAAATTGGATAAAAAGCCCAGAAATTGCTGGATATGAAAACATAGTCATTAATTAGATACTAAGTGGGGAAAAGAGCATTTTAAAAATCAAGATCTATTTTTTAAAAGTCTAAAATGAAATAATTAAGCATTTAGTTTTTAATGTTATTTAATTAGGTAATTAATTAATTTAATTTGTATAGCTGCCCATCTCATCTCAGTGACTCTGGATCACAATTAAAACAATATACACAAAACACAAAACAATTACTAAAACAGCTTAAAAACATAAACCAAATAACCCCAGTTAAAAACAGAATTAAATATAATTGACAGCAACTCCCAATCAGTATGTACCTCATAGCCAAAACAGCCACTGAAGAGATTTTCCACTACCACCAGACCCCTCCACCCCCCCACCCCACCCCCACCAAGCTGGGTGGAACAGCTAGGACCTTTCAGGACCTGCCTAAAGGACAGTAGGGGTGGGGCTAATCTAAGATTCGAGGGAATGAATAGGTGACTACCAGAACAAAACAAAACAAAAAAGATTCTCTTGCTGGATCTGATCTGATGACATTCATCCATAAACCAGACCCATAGCATGTCCCATGTGCCGGACATGATAAGATGGGCGGATATGATTGGCAGCAGGGAGTCCCTCAAGTATCCCAGTCCCATGCCTATAAAGCAAGAAGGAATGCTTTGCACTTGTGATACTGCATATATATTTGTATTATTGATATATCTGTATACAATTATATGAGCTCATTTAAATTGCCATTTTATTTCTTATAATATTCATAATTTATTAATTCTGCCCTTACTCTATAATTTCAGCTAATGTAGGCCTGGGGACAAAATGGGTTTTGATCTATATATACCAGAGTTTTGTTTGGTTTTCTTTTCTTTTTATTTTGCTTATCGTTCAGTTACACCAACATTTCCAAAAGTCTGAAAGTTGAGTTCTTTTAAGATTCTCATATTGTCCTAATTTTTTTCAAGACTAATTGCAAGAAAATTGTTTTATTCTTTGTCAATATTCCTTTAGGAAATGTTGAATTTCAATTAAATTTGATTTTACTAAAAACAAACAAACTCATAATTGACTCCCCCCCCCCAAAACAGGTCATTTATAATACAAAGCTTATCATCTTATTGTCACCTTGACATAGAATGTTATCTTAATACGTAATACTTTAAGTTAAAATACATGTAAAAATGCTATTATAGATTATATAATATGGTGGGATGCCAGGTGTTTTTTTTTTTCAAAATACACCTTTGCCCATTTTTCCTAACTTCTGTATCCTTGTAGCCTATCACTAAGGTTTAAATAAAATACAACAGTTGATACCTATCATACATCTAAGCAAGTAACACACTGAAAACCTGCGTACAGTGTTTTCCATTTCGTCAGAATGTGCTAACAGAATTGTTATTTTACGCTGCAGTTCAGTGGGTAAAAGTCAGAAAAACATTTGCTTTGGCAGTAAGAACTATTATATTTTTCCATTTCAAACAGTGATAAATGATTTCAACTTGTTCATGTTTCTCATGATTCTCTTTATTTTTGTTTTGTTTTGTTTTACATTTACTTACTGTTTCTAACACCTATACGTTTAATTATTGGATGAACAAGCAGACCTTAATAGATAAATTATGAAAACCTGGTTAATGAGTGACATGACGGACATGAAGTTTTATTTACCATTGGCTGAGCCTTCATATAACATTAGCAGCATAAAAAAGCCAGGTTTCGTGAATACACATAGTCCTTCTTATTCATGGTACTCTTTTTTCCTCCTTCCTCTTCTTTAAAGATTTGACATGAGACTGTGGCCTATGTGTAATTTCATTGCCTGGAGCAAGGTTAGGGGAAAGCTGCTCCATCTGGCAATTTCCCTTTGACTGGCACATAGTTAAACAATGATGCAGTTTGACAAATTTCAACCCAGGCTTATGAAAAAATAACATAAACACAATAGTCACTCTGAGTAGATTGTCCACCTGTGCAAGCGGGCATGAAGTGTTAAGTAAAGGCTGCTGGTAATGAATAAAGATGCTCAGCCAGGCCGGATTAGGTCGTTCCAGTGTAAATCACTGTCAGACAAAGCACTCATGTTTACGTGTCACATTAATATTTTGATCAGTGTGTTTAAGAGAATTAGCTTCTTAATGCAGATGTTCTCATTTGGTTCTTCACACTCGGAGCATCAGCCAACTCCTTTGCCATCAGTTATGTCAACATGTCATAAATCTTCTGCAGCTTTAACTCCTATTCTAAACAAAGCTTTGTTGTAAAACTTGGAGGCGTGTTTCCTCTGAGTTTTATTTTTGGCAAATTTCTTGTTATTTTATTGAGAATCTGACATATTAATATCCAATTAACTATCTTTGAGGGTCTTACTGACAAGGATTCCAGCAATGTTCCAATGATTTTTTTTTTCTTATTATGAGAAACCCCTGCCTCCACTGTGCCATCTGTCGGCTAGATTTGAACAAGTAGCCTTTATAAAATTATTTCATCAGAAGACACGAACAATAAAAGCTTTACATCCAACCAAAATTCATCATGCATTTCTTCAACTGCTATGTATTTTGGCTTCTGTCCTAAAAATGCTTACTCATGAGTAACCCCTTCTCATAAAGTAAATGACTTAATTCCTGAATCCCATGAACAACATGGATATTAAAATATTCTGTGGAATTCTCGATTCTGTTGTGAATTCTGCAGAAAAAGCAATACATTATTTCTTCATATAATATGCTATTTTGAGTCATTTTGGTAGTGACGAAACAGCTTCCAAATATTACAAAACAATTAATCTATTTTAAGATGCTATATCTTTCACACAATTAACATGTCCATTATGTGATTAAAGTTGTGTCATCTCATTTCTTTCATCTTTACTTTTTTTGTTGTTGTTTCAATATGTCCAAAAAAAATCATAAAAATTATGCACTTATCTGTTTATAAATGTCTTTAAAATAGATCCCCTATGTTTCTCAGTGCATTCCTTCACAAAGAGGGCTAGGAACACTTTGAGTTAAGGAATACCAAGACTTGGAATTCTGAGGTCAAGGCCACATGGCAAGCACATGCTTCCAATTTGATGCAACAGAGCATACAGGAAGTCTTTCTGGAAAACTGCAGAGGTTTCCATTTCATCAAATCACCCAAACAGCAACCAGGGGGAAGAAAAAAAAATACCCGGCCTAAACAAATGTATAGATCACAAAGGTTCCATTAGTTGATGTGCTGACTATCAACCACAAAATAAGCCAAAATGAGCACAAAAACAGAATGATGGGATTAGATGTGAATAAGTAGTCATATCCAAGTTCCTCAAATCATTTGCTAATTATGAAAAATCAAACTATTGGACTGAAAATGAGGACAGTTCTCTTCTTTCCCTTACTATAGTAGAAAGAACCAGAGTTATATATTTTCACATCTAATTTACATTCAGTTTTGAAAGATGTTTAAAGCTGCAATCTATTCTATGTACCTTTACAGCACTGATCGCATTGAACCATTTTGTGCCTTAAGTATTCCCAAATGTACCTGGGTAATCAGTCCAAAATTATCTTTTACCTCCCAAATATCTTCACAAACTTGCATAGTTAGCTGCTCAGCATTGCCTCATGCAGTGAGATGAGCAGTGTATAAATTTGATAAATAAATTTTTAAGAATGGTTTCACAGTCTTTCATAATATGGTTTTTATATATATATTTTATACCCAGACATTCCTCACTGTATTTCTCTGTATGTATAAAGTAGGTAGAGGTATTTCATTATCATATTTTTCATTCCTCAAAATTTTGATCTCTCTTTCAGTCCTATAAATTTAATGTACATTTTTTTAGTATGTTTGTTATACAATTTCACCAGCTTGTTCCACCGACCCCTCGTCTCTTGTTTTGTTCTGATTGTTGTTTAAATAAATAGAGGTAACAACCTGGAGCAAGATATCTTTTCTATTCATGGAAGTTAACCATATGTTTTAGGAACAATAATTTCTGCCTCAGAGTTTCAAATCATTATTCTCCTACTAAGATATAGATCTTACTTTCAATGTTTGAAGAGGGTTTAGGTGAAGCTGGCGATAATAGATAATAGAGGGGACTGATGGGATACTAAAAAATTAGAGAGAGAGGATAAATGGGTCTATACCAGTGATGGCTAACCTTTTTGCTGTCACGTGCCAAAAGTGGGGGGAGCACGGGGGGGTCACGCACGTGCGTGCCCACACCCATAATTCAATGCGCCCCGCCACGTCCCCCCCTCCCGCTTTTGGCACGTGATGGCACAGTGGGCCTGAAAGGCCTGTTTTTGCTTTCCCCAGGCTCCAGAGCCTTTCTAGGAGCCTGGGAGGGTGAAAACGGCCTTCCCCACTCCCCTGGAGGCCCTCCAGAGGCCTCAGATCCAGACAGAAACTTGGTGGGTGGTTTTAAAAAAGTTCTTTGACAAGAACTTTTCTGCGCCTCTAATTATTCTATAACAGAATGTGAAGATAGCAAAAGACTAGGATTTTTTAAAACAACAACAACAACAACAGTGGTCAGAATAAAGGAACACTCCTTCTACAAACCTCTTGTTCTGAGTTATTTAGAACCCCTGAGCTAAAATACTCAGAGACCATGATTTTCTTGCAATATTTTGCTGCCTACTGTATACTAGATTGTGTTTTTAACAGATTAAGGCTTTTTTCTTTTTCTCAGTTACTGAATGGTTCTTACCTAAACCCAAACTTGATGTGACATTAAAGACCAATATTGAATTTTACAAATGTATCTTTTTTTAACAAAACAAAAAAGTAAATGCATATTGGAAGAACAGGAAGTTGACTGTTAATAGGCAGGAAAAATAAACAAACTATCTAACATCATGATTCTGATAAGTGCACACATACACATAGCTATTTGTACCATGAGGAATATATGTATTATAGCCAGTTACTGTTTCGTCCCCCAACAGAATAAAAGAAACTGGATGGAGAAGGATTTTATGTAGGACAAGCACTGCCAATAACAAAACAAAAAACAAACAAAAACTCCCTATTGTGATTTCAAATATTAAGAGATGGACTGGTGCTGCCATGAAAAAGTGCAGAGAAGAGCAACCAGGATAATTAGGGGACTGGAGACTAAAACATATGAAGAACGGTTACAGGAACTGAGCATGGCTAGTCTAATGAAAAGAAGGACCAGGGGAGACACGAGAGCAGTGTTCCAATATTTGAGGGGCTGCCACAGAAAGGAAGGGGTCAAGCTATTTTTCCAAAGCACCTGAAGGCCAGACAAGGAATAGTGGATGGAAATTGATCAAGCAGAGATTCAACCTAGAAATAAGAAGAAATTTTCTGACAGTGAGAACAATCAATCAATGGAACAGCTTGCCTTCGGAAGTTGTGGGAACTTCATCACTGGAGGCTTTCAAGAAGAGATTGGACTGCCATTTGTCAGAAATGCTGTAGGGTCTCCTACTTGGGTGAGGGGTTGGACTAGATGATCTACAAGATTCCTTCCAACTCTGTTAATCTGTAAACTTTAAGAGGAAACTTGAACCACGAGATAGACAGCAAATTTGATGATGATGATGATGATGATGATGATGGTAATAATAATAATAATAATAATACCACCTCTAACTTACTGATCCATGTTCAGATCTTGTATCTGTTGTTTTTCCCCATGACCCAATGACCAGGCATACAAAAGGCAGCCTGCACATTAAATACAGTCATACTTTCATGCCAAATTGAGTTTAGCTTGCGCTGAAATCTTCCGCATCTTCTTCCTGAAAATAATGTGATCTGATACTTTGAACAAACTTCTGGTAAAAGCTAAAGGCTTTAAAACTAGAACAACAACTATGTCTATTGGGTTGTTAATTGACAATGGTTTATTTTGTTAACTGTCTCAGTAGGTTTCGACATACTCGGCATATGCATAAAGGAGCAGCATAGTGAAAAATATCTGTCAATAAGGTATATTTCAAGGACTATAAAAATGCCAGGGGCTAGCATTAACATGGCTAGGACTCCCATTGCTCTGTCATCACAACCAGGAACTTACAGTCATGTCCAAGCACAGCGTAATAGGTGTAAGGGAGGAAGCTGGGTGGCAGGATAGAAAATAAAGAGAGAAAGATGAAAATCTGAATGTTAGATACAAAATCTGCACTGACTTTTACTACATGTATACGTCTGTGCAGCAATCTTTGTTCTGACAAGTCCATTTGGAAGCTAGTTTGCCATGTCTTCAAGTCATTTGTCTCAATTTTCTGAGACTGACTTTTAATATGATGCAAGTTTCAGGTTTAAGAAGGAGGTGTTTAGTAGCCAACTGCAGGGACAGGCAAAGGTTTCAGAGAAAGTCATCAGTGGACTCACAAAATGGCTGCCACAAGGACATCCTGTTAAAATAATTGGCTGTCCCATTGAGCATGAGGAAGCTCACTGGCTACAATTGCCTTACTTCACATCATATTTTAAACCTGCCTTTTGACAAATTTCACAAAAAAGTGACACAGATGTGACTCAGATATGATTTTCAGTCAGAAGGGCAAAACAAACTCATACCATTTTACATTTCAGGGGTGGGGAATTTTGGGGTTAGACAGGAAAATGTGTGCTTTAAAACATTTTGATGCTTAAAACCTCAGAATTCCATTCCTCACAATCAACCCCACGTCTTCTCATTTTTAGAATACAAACCTAGACAATCAATGCAAAGTCACAATGGCCTTTCAGATAAAGGAAGTTGTGATATCCCTGTCTTTGACTTACCAAGTTTGACTGATAAACTCTTAAGTTCAAGAACAGGAGGCTAAACAAGAAGCTGAAATATTTAAGGAAAATTACCTTATCAGTTCTGTTGCCAAACTGATCCTATTGATAGGATTTCTAATATTCTAATAGTAGAATATAATAGATAATAGATATAGAAATCTTTTATTTCCATATCTAGCCTTTCTTCCATATTGTTGTGGTTGTAATGCATTCAGCCAGACGTTTAGACTTGATTTGGTATAAATTGCAAATTGCAATAATCAAATCAAGAGATGACCAAGGCATGAATAAATATGAGCAGGGTCTCTTGATCAGATATGAACATAAGTGTTATGCAAGAATCTCCACTCGCTGCCCCAATTATCTGACTGTCTTTTCAAGCATAATTAGAAACCTGTACTTCTTGCAAACATATTCAAGTGGTTCCATGAAGGTATGCAAATATGTCATAAGCATTGTAAGTCATGATTGTAGAGTCCTGTTCATATTTACTTTTAAAGGCACCTCCAAAAGAAAATATTTTCTTCTTCGTGTTTCCTTTTATTTAAGTATCGAGTAATATTGCTAACCTAAGCTGAAAATTTATTTATTTATTTATTGAGGGGCTTTGTATGAAATTCTCCCATTTACCAAGCTCCTGTTAGTCCATCTTGTTGGAGACTGTCTTATATTCCAACTTTACAGAAGCCTCTTATTTAGCAGGAATCAATCATGCAGTCACCCAAAATGGCCAATCAACATGTTTCAGAATACACCGCTTGCAATCAGCAGCTAAAGGGTTTTTCAGCACTCAATATTATCTCCTATATATTTTTAATTATTGGAGATTTTAAGGTATCATTTTGTTCATGACTGTCTCTTTCTATTTTATCTGACGCCATGAAGACTAGGTAAACTGCCTTGGAAAAACTCTCTTTTAAAAGATGGTTTACCCTTTCAAAAATAAATTCAGAAAGAAATATGGATGTCTTGAACCATTGCTTTAGGGATTATACCAAGCTTATACTGGCAATTTAACAGAAAGTCAGAGATACAGAGGCGTTTGCATGCATTATTTCAGTGAGATCCTTCCTGCTGTAAGTTCAGCGGATGTCATCTAAATTGATTCAGCTCTGAATGGTTGACTTCTGTGAACACACTGAATAAAAAAAAATATACCAAGTAGATTATTTCAAAATATTAGACTTTGAATGAAATGTATGGCAGGTATATTTATTGCATCTTATTACCCTTTGCTGTGCTTGCAGGCATGTGCCTACATCAGTTTTATTCCCCAGGCCATTGGAATGAACCTATAAGAGATGGGATTGTACTGATTTTCAAAAAAATACTTTAAAGTGCCTTTTAAAGTTATTCTTAATTCTCTTTCCTCCATTTGCATATTCATAATTATTAATAGTAATAATTTAAGTAACTATTTATTCAGATATGTCTACTGCTTTTACATTTCAGTGTGCAGATATTTAATCAATTTACCCGCCATCTGTAATATGTTTTTACAATTTTAATGACTTAATAGCCAGCCATTAACAACTAAAAGCACAACAAGGAACCATATAAATACAACACATAGAACAGCTCTGTGCACATACTGTATTCCAGAGAGAGAGAAAGAAAGAGAAGTTCTCTGAAGCTTGAAAGAATAAACCTTTGATTCCAGTGACCGGCCAACACTGGACTTTGCAAGATTATCCTGGGACACATGATAGAAGTTCCATCCTTTTCATACATGCATGCAATACCATAATGCATGTGCAAAGAGGTGAAGCTTTCATCATTTGCCTCTCGTTAACTCTTTAATAATAATAACTTTATTGTCCTTGTACGTGTATACACAGTACACCCATACAACGAAATTCACTTAACACCCAAAGACCAGATCCAACACACATACCAATCCCCAAACACCCACCCACCCACCCACCACAAATTGCCCGCCCAACACCCAAACATCCACACAACAGACCAAGTAATGCTGTCCAACAGCTCACTAATGGTGGCCCTTTAGTTCATTGTTAAGTGCAATTATAGCTCTGAGATAAAAACTATTTAGAAAATGTGTGGTCCGAGTTTTAGTTTAGTTTAGTTTAGTTTAGTTGATTTATATACCGCTCTACTCCCGAAGGACTCAGGGCGGTGAACAGCCACAAGATAAAAACACATAAATACAAAATTTAAAAAACAGAATAAAACCAAATTAAACAATTTGGCCGAAGACAGATTTAAAACACCCCAATAAATTAAGACCGAATTAAAATTTGCGTATTAAAAAGGGAAAAAGGGAAAAATTAGGCCAGGCCAGCCTGATGGAATAAAAAGGTCTTGAGAGCGCGGTGGAAGGTGCAAAGATCCGGGATCCTCTGTATCTCCGGGGGGAGCTCATTCCAGATAGTAGGTGCCCCCACAGAGACGGCTCTCCCCCTGGGGGCTGCCAGTCGACATTGTTTGGCTGACGGCACCCGGAGGAGCTCCTCTCTATGTGAGCATGCCGGCCGGTGGGAGGCTACTGGTGGCAGCAGGCAGTCCCGTAGATAACGGGATTAATTGTTCTGTATCTTCTGCCAGCAGGCAACAGTCCAAAAAGATTATAAGCAGGATGGGAAGAGTCTCTGAGAATATTATGCAACTTCCTCAAACAGCGAGATTCAAAAATATCATCCAGGGCTGGTAGCTGGAGCCCGATGATATTCTGGGCAGTTTTAATGATATCTAGTAGATAATTCTAACGATGTTCCTTACTATTTATGCTATATTTTTTTTTGTTACCATTAGTTGTTATTGGAGACTGAACAAACTGTTCCTAAAGCTAGCCTTTCAATATTGGAAACATTTGCACAATCTTTTATCGCTTATTCTTTATGTGTTGCGTCTAGATTCATAATGCTGAATTATATGCCAGAGTTATTTATGGAGACAATTATTAGCTTGCACTGATTTAAGATTGCAGTAAAAACAGCATGCAAGTCTGAGCAGACATCAGGCTTTTTTTATATATATTACTCTATAGCTTTCCTTAAAAGGTACTTAAAATTTACTCAGACAGGATATAATTCATCCTTTGAAACAACATTTGGGAACTGAATAGTTTTCCTGAAACAAATGGGTCTAGAGCTTCAGTTTTGTAATGCAGTGGTGTGATATCACAATATTGGTAGTTATTATTGTTATTTTTTTTCTCAATCTCAGACATAAACAAGGCCAGTGGAATTCTTTCCACAAATGAATAAAATGGAATCATCTATAGCAGGTGTTTCTCACAACAGCCCTTAAACCTTCCAGAAGTAGCTGATTGATTCCAAGTGTGAGTTAGCTGATTATCCTTCCTGAATAAATTTTTATTTGGAAAGAATAGAAAAATCCTGGACTCCTTATGTTATGTCCAGCACTGAAATATCTTAAATAAGAAATGGTGTTGAATTGGGAAGACCACATGTATGTATGCATGCATGCATGCATGCATGTATGTACATATGCATGTATACATACATATACACAGAGAGAGCATGTGTGTGTGTAGGTGTAGGTATATGTATATGTATATATACATAGACATGCATATGTATATTGTTCTTCTACAACAAAATTGAGCTACCTGATATATATATGTCTGAATCCTGGTCAGATAGAAGTAGACGCAATAGGTCATGCTTTCTATCTAAGAATTTCATTGGGATGTTCAAACCCAGTAAGAAAGACCAGACTAAGAAATAGATATCATAAAGATCTAAAGGTACCTTTCTTGGAAGAGTTATAGTAACAACCTTGCAAGACTGAATGTATCACCTTTTCTCCCTCTTTTGTCTAAACTACCTTCTTGGCCCAGGCTCAAGTCTTGTTTATTTAATCATTGCCTTAGTAATGGATCTTCTCTCTGCTCTTCAAGGCCATCCTCTTTACTCATTACAGGATGGGATGGATAAAAATCATCCAGATTTCCTGCAAAGAGAATAGAAAAGAAGCAAAGTAGTTCAACAATTCTACTGAGTGATCCATCCAGATATAAGATAATGTTTTGTAATGTCCAGCAAAACAATCAAGGGCAAGGCATCCAGATTGGACAAATTAGAGGTCAACAATGATTCATAAAAGTAATAGAAGAAAGCTTGCATATGCAAATTTGAAAAAAAAATCCC
This sequence comes from Pantherophis guttatus, assembly GCF_059756535.1. NCBI lineage: Eukaryota > Metazoa > Chordata > Lepidosauria > Squamata > Colubridae > Pantherophis > Pantherophis guttatus. The sequence goes on along the minus strand of NC_142064.1, from coordinate 217,872,832 downwards.
ACAAGCTATAAGGAAAGTTACCAGACTTTGATTGGAAAAATTAATACCCCATATATACTTCTTTAGAACATTTCTCATGCTTTCAAAACCTAATGGATAAAGGTTTTCTAACTAAAATTCTACTGTTTTAGTTAGGTTGACTTGCAATGGTCTTCATATCTAATTCAAAAAGTGAAAGGGACAACACCAGGAAACTGTAGGCCAATAACACAGTTGCCTGCAAAGTTTAAATTACAGGCATAATGGTGGACAACATCCAAGATTATTGAGAAGAAAATAACATCCTTCCAGTAGAGCAGAAATAAAAGAAAAACAATGGTACAAAAGATAAAGTTATGATTAATAGAATCATTTTGGAAAATTTCAGACATCAAAAACCAATTTACTGTATATATGGTCTGGATTGATTATAAAAAGGTGATTCAATTACTAAGATAATAATGAATTACAATAACAATTGGGACCAGAATTTCTGTTGCTAAGCAATGTGGTTATAAAGGAGTCATGACCAAATTTATGAATTTTTAATTTTTTTTTTCAAATGTTAATGTGATCACTAAGCAAATACAGCTTTCCCAATTGACTTTGCTTGTAGGAACCTAGTTAAGAAATTGCAAATGGTGATCACATGACCTTATGATCCTGCAACCATTGTAAATACATGTTTGCTG